>NC_050602.1:8757500-9450000 GCF_013368585.1 Megalops cyprinoides
TGGGTTTGTGTGCGTGTGTGTGAATGAGCGTTGTGTGTGTGTGAGAGTGCATGCAGCATTACTCACGCTGTCGGTGAGGCCGGTGTCACAGCCGTGCTCCAGCAGCAGACGGACGACCTCAGCGTGGCCGCTCTCGCAGGCGCTCATCAGCGCCGTGGTGCCGGTGCGATCCTGCGCGTTCGGGTCGGCCCGGCAGCCCAGCAGGAGGCGCACCATGACCGAGCGGCCGTGACCCGCCGCCAGCATGAGGGCCGTCTGCTCCGCCTGGAGGAGGACAGGAAACGAGTGGGAGGAAGGAGAGAGAGAGAAAGAAGAGATTCAGAATGGAAACAATCTCTGTCACAGTGATGGAAGACTTAAGTCATGGAGCAGGAGCAAGAGGAAGAAAGAATGGATGGTATGGAGAGAGAGAGGGCGGAGCTTAAGAGGGAGCAGTGAAGTAAGCAGGAAGAGAGTTTGATGGACAGGAAGGGGGGCATGAGGAGGAGGGTGGTGGGGTAGAGAGTGGGGGGTAGGCAGACTAATAGAAGAGGTCATTGGGCTGGACAGTGCATCATCTCCCCCCATCTCCCCTTGGAGAGGTGTAGCTGAGAGGGTGTCCACTCCACGCATGGGCACGCCTGCTAGAGTGAACATGGTTTTAATGGTTCTCTGCAGCAGGTGCTTTTCAATCCCATTCACAGAGTACGGCAGGCCTGAGTGCTATCAGTACAGCATCCTCCATATTCAAGCCTCACTTCTCCAAAGATGCATCAGCAAACAACCACAGTGAAAAAAGTCATGCAGAAGAATATGGTACAAATAAAACAAACTGTCCCAGTCACCCTTACACAGTAAAGCCCCCAGTGCTCTGACAGTACCTGGCTGGCGCGTGCATTGGTGTCCCCGAGCTCCAGCAGTTGCCGGGCAACTTCCACGTCTTCAGGGGTGTCAGCTGTGGTCAGTGAGACCAGCATGATGGCTGTGTAGCCAGCTTTGTTGCTGAGGTCCACATCACAGACGCCTTACAACACACACACACACACCACCTGTTTACAACACGGCCATCGGTCCAGCAACAGCTTGTTTCCATGGCGCTGCTACATCAATGTGCCCTCTACCTGTGTCCAGGAGCAGCTTGACGATATGGAAGTTGGAGTGGGACACACTGTAGTGCAGCGCGGTGTTGCCGTTGCCGTCGGCCAGGTTGACGACGAAGGGGAGGAGCGTGGGGGTGGCGGCCCGCACCTGCCTCAGGTACGCGGCCACGGTGTCGACCGGCGAGTCCTCCTGGCTGGAGACACGGAACCACTCCTGGTAAAGCTTAGTCAGGACCTGCCTCTGGGGGGAGACGGTAAGCGAATGAGGGCTCTCACCGAGAGAGGAATATCCAGGCAAAACAGGCTCTGCAGCTGCGCTAGGCAGCAAACAGCGGGACGACTTTTCTACGAAACGCCAACCAATCCCTGCAGCATTGCTTCACGCCGAATTCAATTTCAGCAGAATCGCTTCATACACAACTCCATCTGCTGCTTCTTTTTTTTTTTGCCTTGAAAGGATATGAAGGGGAACATGGTTGAGTGTAAATCTCTGCATTCCAGTTGAAAATCCATGAAAATGTAAACAGCCTTGATCAACTCAGGATGAAGTGTCTTTGCTGTCTGATTTGTGGCCTCCTGAGAATTGGGCTGAAACCAGATTTGGCCCAGCGCTTACACACCAAAATATAACCTCTGAAGATCTGAGTGCATATCACTCATCTCTAGCCAGAGCTAAAACCTAAAGTCTGAAGGTATGTCTGTAAGTCTGTAAGTAAAATCTGTCACTGTTTCCATATCGACACCCTGCTGATGTCCCTGCCTTGTTTATATTAAAATGAAACTGTGTAGTCACAGTGCGTTTGAAACAGAAATACATAGTAAAGGGTTAACTTGTGGCTGCCATTCTTGGGTGTCAACAGTAAGCACTGCTTTACAACTGTATTCCACATGACGTGCTTAGCAGATATGTAGCTATTTGCCATGTTGTCAGTTCACAGCTTAATCAATGATACATTGCTTACTACTTTTATATGGGAAAGACGATGAAATTTGAGCAATTTACCACCTTCTATTTACAAGAAGACAATCTTGGAAACACTGCACACCCATCTAAACTAAGTCGGAGTCATACTCAGCATTATTTAATTTGGTTTGCATGTATGAATCATTCAAGCACCATTTCAAGACATATAATTTGACAGAAGAATCTGCCATTCCCATGAGTTTGAAGGACTGTAATTTCACTTTAAACTTAGTTTGGCTTCTAAAGATGACAAAGGACCATATTTAAGAACCTTTTCTGTCCATGTGCAGTAAATATTTTAGGATATTCTCCCTTCCAGCTCCCTCTTTCCTAACTATGTCCTGCAAAACAACATCCTGCTAAACTATCCTGTTAATCCCTCCTCTCCTGTCTTGCCAAAAGAAGGGTTCTTTCACTGGTGAGGTTTAATTCATTGATAAAAAAAATTTACAAACCTTACAAGGAAAACTGATTTGCAGAATCCTATACTGCAGTGTACTGTGAATGTACACATGAATGTGTATATTATGATATATGTAATGCATCATGATAAAGAATATATACCATTTCTTTGTCAGGGGAGGCCACCTCCTCCAGGCGGTCTTTAAGAAAGTGACACGCTGCCATGAAGTCCTCGTCTACCGGGCCACTGAGGAAAGATCGGTAAGAACGTGACATGACATTACATTTCCCAATCATAGCAAAGGTATAGAATAACAGCAACCATCAGAAAATACACAGGTGAGATTTCATCCTGCTGCTGCCTGGACAAATAAATGTGTGAATGAAATTACAAGAATGCTACTGCTGGAATAGATTTGTCTACAAATGTCTTAAATCTGTGCTGAAATGTTTACATGTAGAATACTGTATCTCTGGAGAGATGCATGCTTTGATATATCCGTGCAAGATTACACAGAGTAGGAGGATCCATGCAGAACTTTGGGAAAGACCAGATGTGCAGGGGATTGCATTAATATGTCAGTCAAGTTCTTCTTTCATATGGGTTTCCAGGCCAGAACATCAGAGAACAGATCCATGCACAGCTTGTATGTTACTTATGACACCGTACAGCTACAAAGACAGGGCCTGACTGGTGTTTGAGTTCAATCACTGCAAAAGCAGGTTTCACACTTGCATTAAGCAGTAAAACAGTGGTGTAACTCTCTGGTAGTTCAGTAGTAATAACACTGTAGCACCCCATCAATTTAATGGTTATAACAATCTCCAAGCAGTTCAGCAATAACAGCAGAGTATCTCTCAAGCAGTTCAGTAGTAATAACATGATCTTTATTGCAGCTCTGTAACCTTACCTTCCTGGTGGCTCCTCCTGGGGTCCTGTGCGGGGCTGTGGGGTTTCAGATTTCTTGGTAGATTCTCCTGAAGGAGCGCCCTGTCCCACTGGATCCTCCAGGCCCTGACTGGCCCCCTCCTCCAGTTTCCCCTCTGCCACACCATCCCCCTCAACATTGTCCTCTCCACTTGACTCCTCACTGGAAGTTGTCTCATACCTGGATACAGAGACCTCTGTAAGAACCTCAGCCCACAGCAAAGTCTCCTGCTACCCTGCTTTTACTGAGAGGTAAGGGTGCATCTTTGTTTTGTGGGTTGCTCTGGGTAAGAGTATTTGTGAATGTAACGGTCAGCTGTGCCCTGAATAAAGTGAAGAGTAAAGCTTTTTTTTGGAAAATGTGCTTCTGTAAGGGACTCCTGGGGGATTATGGGGAGGAGAAGGCTGTAGGGGTCACAGAAACACTCCCACAGGCTCCGGGGAACACAAGGCAAACCGCTAAAGATAATAAGACGAGCTATATATACTCAAACCTCCCTTGGCAGCGGGGGTATGTATGGAAAAGTAATAAATGAAACTTTGAAAAACTTTCTGATGGCTCACCGCCATAACTTTAAGAATGATTACATTTGAAGGAACTTCCTTTAAAAGACTTTTTGCTGTCATGTAGCACTTCTTTTGTCTTATAATGTTACAGTTAACATGACATAATGTTCCCTTGCATTCCTGGCTGGAACAGAGGCCCATGATGTCTGTGTTGGAGGGTTTGTGTGTATGCATGTGTGCATGTGTGATAATAATGTGTGAGTTTACAACACTTTCCCATGTTAAAAGCCACATGGCCACAGATGATACCATACAGTCATTAACTCCTTTTCTCCTGTAACAGAACCCTAGCTCCTAATCCCCAGACCTCAATGCATCAAGGAATCCACCCCCCCCCCCCCCCCCCCCCCCCCCACAGGACAAAGGGATTACCTCTGCAAGCAGCAACAGATACCATCCCTCTAGAGCTAGTAAAATAGATAATTTCATCAGATAACCAGCTATTTCTCATAAGAGCCTAACATCTCAACCTCAGCCTCACCCTGGATAATTATTCCAGTCTAAAGCACTGGACTTGTGTTGTGGTCACAGCGGCTGTTTAAACTGCTATCTTCACAAACCAACAAAGGGAGGGGTACAACTCATCACAGCCAGCTCACTCACAGAGCCTTTTGACTACAAAGGAGGACCAGTTAAAGGTGCTTGTCCTAAGTGCAGGCCGAGCCCAACAGCTCAGGTTTGAGCCCAGCCATGTCATTCGCTGACAATGGCCAGGAATCAAAAATGGCAGCATAAATTGGCTTTGGACGTTGAGGTGGGTTATGTCAACCTTGGTCCCCTCATCACACTGCTCTTGCCTCCTGTGATTCGTTCACATGCTTATGAGTTGTTCAGATGACGTGGAAGATGCAACTATCCTCTGCTCAGCATCTGCTTCCTGGTGCATTATGGGATTGGAAGTGTGAAAAATAGCCATGGCTGGAGTGAATGTGTATTTGAGGATTGCATTCGTTAGGTTCTCCCCTCCTGCACTAGCAGTTGTCTTGTCTTGCCTTGCCTTGGTGCTTGTCTTGGAAACTAATATACAATGGGCAACTAAAAAACTGAGACATGCACTACGGAAAATGTACAAAAAACCCATAACCTTGCAAAACAATCAGCAGAGAAGGTTATGTGGCAGGCATGAACTAGAGATCAAAGTGAAAATGCTACAGACGCAAGCGTACCCCCCATTCACGCCAACAAATTTGAGGTTCTTCTTGGCACCACCATTTCCCAGCCGCACGGCATAGTCCTTCTTCATTATGGATTTCAGCGCTGAAGAAGAGGATGCCAAAGATAACAGACATGCATAATCAGGCGAAGAGTATCAAAGACATGCCGCCTGGCAAAGCATTGCACGGCACCACAGCTGACTGCTCTTGACAGGGTATCTTATTCTGTACAGAACAAGAGCACTTATTTTAAGAACTAATTGAAAAAGTCATGAGCAAACATGGTAATGAGTGAAAGAGACTCAGAAACTAAGTCTGACAACAGCTGAAAAACTTGATGTTTCTTACATCATCAAAGAAATAATTGTGAAACAGCTACTTTTTATCCTGGTTTCCCTCCAAATTAATCTGTTTCAAGTGATTTCATCCTGCTCGGATGAACATGCACAGCAGTTTCTGTAGAGCACAAATGCCTTTTGGTGTTTTTGGAGCCCCTGGATGTAATTATAACAGAACTGTTCTAATCAAGTTGTTTGGAACAAAAACCTTCGGCTAGATTTATGTGAATTGCTCAGAGACTGATTTATTGCCTTCCAGAAGACAAAATAAACCCCATTTAAAACAAAAAAGAGAGTAAGGGAGAGAGTAAAGAAAAAAGAGAGTAAAGAGAAGCTTGTGGTGTCTGTGAAGTTAAAGTATGCATAATACACCATCTCACCAAAAGTCATGTGATTGCAGGAAAGGCAGTGTGAATGTGGGTGTGACTATGCATGGTTTAAAGAGAATAGTTTTGGCATGTTACAATGGCCAGCACGGAGTCTTGACCTTTAACCCCAATGGAACATCTTTGGGATGAACCAGAGTTAGGGAAGCCCAAGACGACCCTCTTCAGTAGTTTAGCAAAGTAATGGAGCGCAATACCATCAGCTTTCTAGTAGACAGACTTACACAACCTGTCAAAACAGTCATTAAGTCCAAAGGCAGGCCAACACAGTATTAATTTAAAAGAAGAGGTAGAAGGCAATCACTGTCACACAATCAAGAAGTAATGTATCAGCATAATGTCATTATCATTAGGTGTCACGCTACTGTAATCTGACACAATCACGTGAAGTACCTGCGTGCGGCGTGGCCCCTCCATTCCGTGCCGATGACGTGTGCAGGGAGGAGAGAGTGTGGAGTGAGCTGACCAGCTGAGCCTGGATGGAGCTGATCTTGGAGTCCGGCTGGAGGATGCTGGTGGAGTCAGAGTCCACGGCACTCAGGCAGGCCCATTGCTCCTGCAGGAGCTGCTGTATCCTGGTTATGTGGTGTCCCACGGCTGTGTGTGTGGCTCCGGGCCTGTCCGCCTCCTGCTTCTGCTGATGCTCCTTTGAGGCTGAAGCAGTGCATTGTGGGTCCACCTCGCCCGGAGATGCAGCTTCCGCAGAGCCGCCTGAACCTCCCAGCGCTGCTGTGTTCTGAGGGTTCCTTTCAGCATCACTGTCGCCATGTGTTTCCCAGGGCTCAGCCCTGACCGGCGTGGTGGCAGACTCCTCCGCAGCTATACGAACATTTGCAGACACTATGGCGGTGTCTGTCTGAGTGCTTGAACTTGTCAGATTTTTGTCTTGTGCACTGGTGCTGGTTGGCAAATGTGCATTCAGCCGTGAGTCACAGGTAGGAGTATGAGTGGTTGATGCCTTTACTTCCAGTAAATCACCATTGCTCTGACTGCCTCCTGTTTCCCCCAGTTTTACACAGACCTTTTCAGTCAGCTCTTTGATTCTGTCCTCTTTCAGCTTGTTCTCCACCGTTACCTCCCTCAGGAGAGCTTTGGTTTTCTCCAGCTCTGCATCGGATTGGCTGATTTTTTGTTGGAGACCTGTGAGCTTCGTCTGCAGGGCAGCAACAGTCTGCTGTGATGTGGAGCCACTGCTTCCCTCTGTCACACCCACATCTACCTCTTCTACTGAGGGGCTCTCTGTGCTTGGAGCTCCGCTCTCCACCCCCTTCTGTCCTGTGACAATCGCAGATTGACCGTCAACCCTCAGGAGGAGCTGTTGTTTCTCCTTCTGCAGCGCGCCGATCTGGGCCTTCAGCTCGGTGACGATGCGGGCCTGTTCCTCAAGCTCTCTGATCCTCTGCAGGGCCACGGCGAGCTGCTGGTGGAGGCCAGAGCTCCCTCTCCCCTCGAGGTCCGCGGTGCAGAAGACATTCTCTGCGGAGCCATTCTCCCAGCAGGCATCTCCGACCTGGGAGCCCTGGTCGTCGGAGGTCTCCGAGCACTTCCTCTGCAGCACGGTGACCGGCATGCTGGTGGCCCTCAGCAGGTACGGCCTGACACGGAAGCCCAGGGGCTGCTCGTCGAAGGCCCTGATGCTGGCGTCCTCCATCGCCTTCAGGGCTTTGCACCCAGGCCCCGGCGACCTGGGGAGGTACCCGCCATCACAGGCCCGGAACTCAATGACCTGGTGGAACTGGGAGTTGGGTTTAGGCCCGAGGGCACCGGTGGAGGCCCACATGTCCGGTCTGTAGCCGTGGCTGGGGAGGCTGAAGTTGCGGGGCAGCGTGCTGAATTTGGGCGCCCTGTTCCTCCGGTGGATGTGCACCCTCCTGATGGTGTTGCCCTTCTCGATGTCGTCGACGTACTTGAGGAAGTCCAGGTCCAGGTGGAACCCGTAGGGGGTTTCCACTGAATACGGCAGCTGCCTCCTCCGCTCCCCATTTTCAGAGGCTTTTGAGGGAAAGCCATTGGCTGGAACATAACAAATGAAAGCAATTTATGCTGAGAAAGAAGTATGTAAATGCTGTATGGGTATGTATCAGGTACCTACTGGTGCAACTGGCCATTTTAAATGCATCTTGTAAACATAAAACACAACCCTCTTTCTCCACTCAATGATTAAAGCCAGTCTTACTGCACCTCAAAGCGTTTCATGTTCTCTTTCGATGGAAGTCGCTCTGGATTAGAGTGTCTGCTAAGTAAATGTAATGGAATGTAATGTCATAAGAGCAAAGGCAAAACTGAAGCCCTGTTGTTCCCCTCTTATTGCTTTAAGACTAATAATCATGTTGATACTTTTTTATGCATCTTTTCATGATGATTTCATTAAGAAAATACATGAATGAGCAAGACTCACTTTTGCAGCAAGTCGCCCTCCATTCAAAAGCTGTGAGTATTACCTGATTCATCTGAGTTCCAAACAATGGAATTACAGTGACGAAAAGCTTGACTACAATGGTGGCCTTGGTCATTGACCTGAATAGGCAGGGCAGATTCTAGGTTTAATGGACATGGTTTAGAATGCTCAATCATGCATGCAACACAGTCATATCAACGTGAAATCCATAATTTTCGTCCTGTTATTCACAAATTATATGTATCTATTAAGGGGAGCCCTGTTAGTGGGAATGATGCTAATTATGCAATAAAGTGAATGAACTGTGGTCAGCCATGATCAGGATCATCTACAGTACTCATGACATGAGGATGCATTTTGGTTAAGGAATTTAATCGTTTTAAAAGTGCTTACTAAAAGGAATTCACAGACTATTTGTTCTCTTCCCAAACTGACTGGTGTCTAAATAGACAAAATATAATCACTCTATTTCCTTCATGGATAATAAATAACATCAATACATTTTTGTTATATACATTTTGTTATATGACATATAATTTTACTTGTACCAGATCAGCTAGTAATATATTCTTTGCTTGTAGGAAACGATGCCAACCAATGCCAACTGTAAGAAATAAAAATACGTATTTGCTAATGAAGTGAGGACTTACCATTTGATTTGTCCGTCATTGGTGTTTTTCTGTGTCATGGACGTTATCTGATGTGGTATGTACAACCTGATAATGAGATACAGAGTTATTTATGTATCAAATCACATTCACTTTATTTGTACTTCATTACTGACTCCTCATATCCGATTTTTATTATTTTTGTTACTATCGAGAATGCTTTGTTATTGTCTAATTTTTTTCATTGAAGACTGGCAACAGCTGTGTTCTGAGTGGAAATCAAAGTGACAGACTTGTAAGAGTCCTAGGAATTCACTTCAGAGAGCTATGCTTGATTTTCAACAAAAATGTGTGGCAAGATTTAGAAGACTTGAACAGCATAACTCAGTTGCACATGTTCTTAAAACAATACTGGATTGACTGCAGAAACATTCCTGAGCGGGAAAATGTTCCATTCTGCTGGTACTTTATTTCAGTCCTCCCAGCTAAAGATGCCAGGCTGCCAAAATGTCTGGTTAACAAATGAAATACGGGAAAAAATGTATGGAAAACAATCCTGTTATTTTAGTCATTAAAATAAATCTAAATGCCAATGCTGATTAGCAAAAACAGATAAATAAGAACACAGTTTGCGCAAGTTCCTTGTAAAATGTTAATCGAATCCATCTGCCTTAGAGATCCAATCACCTATTTGTGGGTGATTTGCGTCTCAAATTAAGCCTGATAGAGACTTATTCCAGCCTCCCTCTCATACCACAGAACACTATTTGGAAAACCAGTGAGTCGACCTTTTTGTCATGTCTGCCGTATGCGAAGCATATCACTGTGATGACTGTGAACTTAATATAAGACAGAAAGTTATCAAAGGAAGGAATCGGAGCAAGGCAGGAGGCTGTGAGCAGCTGGCAGTTGCCAGTGAGTGTATGATTGTTGACGGGAGATAAGGGCCTTAAGTCTTGGCAATGATTGCAGTGAGCCATGACAGCGAGAAGCAGCTTCACAGATTCATTGACGGGGGAAAAAAATGTGTTTCAAGAAGCACAAGGACAGGAGGCAATGAGAAGATAGCGATTAGATCCCGCAGGTATTTTGTTTGTGTGCGCATTTAATGAAGGACACACTGACATTGCCCAAACTCCCAGATTAAAAGCTGTGAAGGGGCTGGTTTATTTGGCAATGCGAGACATTCAGCTGTGCGACAGTGATGGCACGGGATTTGACATAAAAATTAATCACACACAAGAGTTTTGCAATATAAAAATGAAGTAGTGGGCCCACTGAACTATTAGTAGTATACAGTAGTAGGCCCACTGGCCCCATAAAATGAAACAATTTTAGCATAATGATTTAAAACAAAAAAACTTAAGCATTGCGGTGACTTGTAATTGTGAAGCAGAAATGTCCCTTGATGATGTTAACAGTTCAATGCAACATATGGATCTAATAACCCCCACCACTACCATCACCACCTTCAATGCAGACCAGCATCTACCAAAAAAAAACAATGCCCTGATGGGAAGTGATGTCATGAATCACTTCCTGCACAATTGGCATGGATGCACATGTTGTGATTCCGCCTATGGAGCATGCTCAGTTGTGCAAATATCATGCTGTCAGTTTTCTCCTTCCAGAGAATGTTTTGGAGGGTGTCATTTTACATTTCAGAGCATAGCCTTAATATACTTCATAACCATCATGCTTTGCATTGTAAAAATGGGTTTTGTCTACCTGACCAGCTAGTTTCTGTTGATTAAGTCTGCAAATTTAATTCATAAGAATAACATATTAATCGCAAATAATTGAAATACTCTATCAACAATTTGTGATACATCTGCCCTAATTTATCAGCCATTTTGTCCATTTCATTTCATGGCTGGTAAAGCAATACATTTTGGGTTGTCTGTGTCTGACCTCTTCATCAAAGCTTCTCTTCAAGCTTACTCAAAAGTGGCAGATTAAGGTAGAATAAGCATCCTCTAGCTCAGATCGTCTTTTGTGGGATAAGCACACCCCTCAATATGAAGCAGTTAAAAAGCGTTTCTGTTTATCACTGACATTAAAACAGCCATATTTCTGGAGGCAGGACTTTCATGTTTTGTTTAATCCTATACAAAATGCATTCATAATATCAAAGAGTGGTAAAAAATGAATGGAAATTATATTACTTTATATTTTTATAGAAAAAAAACAACAATGCTTTCAAGTGAGAGAGACTATTAGTAGTTAGAACTGTGGATATATCACAATAAAAACAGGACACTCACCCAATGTTCCTGTTCTGGTAATGCTGTAATCCAGCTCACATATTTTCACTCCAACATTGAAAAACTGCTGCTTATTCTGCTGCTTATTAATTGCAATTGTTCAAAGAAAAATCACACACTCTGAAAGCTCTCAGCAGCATAAGTGAGTATGAAGCCATGTCCCCATCACCTTTTTATCACGGCAAAATCGATGGCATTATCGATGAAACAGAATTAATCCTGCAGGCAAAGCAGGCTGTGGCCACACTTCAAAAGACTGATAGTTCAGTGGAGTCCAATCAGCCATCATCATCGCTGAGAGGTTGACTGAGGGTAGGAGCCAGTTCCAGATAGGTAATGAGATTAAACACACTGTGATTGCTCCAGCTGTAGATTTAGCTAGTGCCGTCTCTGTAAGCCGAAAGTAAACAGAACAAAATGTTATTCTATTACCATTACATTTCAGAAGTGATTGCAGTGGCTGCTCTGAGAGGCGACAGCACATTTTGGCCCTGAATGGAAAGAATACTCCCACTTCTATCTGCTGCCTCATATTGAGAATAAGTTTATTCAGAATGTTTCTTTAGAAATATGTTCCCTGTAATGAATGAACCACTCTAAGTGTGCTCAGACAATTCACTGACTCATCTCTTTCAGATGCTCTCTCCCATTCAAGACTGAATTCAAAGTAAAGACCATTCAGGAGGAATGCAATTTTCTACTCTTTTCTCTGTTCATGACTGAATAGAGAAAGAAGTCAGACAGCAACCGGTGAATCAAGTGACATAGTATCTGGGGAACTGGGAATAAAAGTTGCCAACAGCAACAAAACCTAATAATAAATATTGACAAATATGATGTGATATCTGCGGTATTTTTCAAGATGAATAGCCTTCCCTCAGTGAGCTCTGTTATGCCATCAACTTTGCGCCATCAATGTTGCCCTCTTCACATCCACGTTTACATCTATCCATCGACATTTACCTCTCACTTTCAACATTTACGCCTCCACATCAATATTCACCTCTTTGCATCCACATTTACCTTGCACTATGAACTTTGCTTCTCTCTTATGACATTTACCACAAACCTTCAGCATTTACCATGTTCTTTTTTAAATAAAAGAAAAAAATGACGTACGTCTTCCCATCCTCCCCTGCTTATATTAGGCCTTACTATTAATAGCAAAAACAATCCCTTCCGAAGGAACTAATAATTCAGCAGAGAGCTTGTATGTACAGCAAGCTGAGCAGTCTCAAACTCCTTGTCAGTTTGCTGAAGAGAAGCAGTTGCTGTATGAACCGCCAATGGGAAAATGTGATGGGTCAAAGGAAGAGCACTGGGGGTGGTATTGCTAATTGCTGCAGTGTCTCTTATTTCAGATGCTACCTCAGATCTGCATTCCTCCCAGCTGTTGTAAGGGATGCACCATCCACCTTACATTGAGGGACAAACGCAATGCATATAATACCAGGCCAGCAATGAAATGGCATTCACGAAGTCACTGGATGTATTGGACTCCCTTTCTGATCTACAAAATGTGTAATGGCCTGGAAATTATGGCAGGACTTCCAGGACAATCTCTGAGTGATTGGAGCCATGTAAGCCTGACAAAAACAGAGTGCAGTCTGAAACAGACTGAATCAGACTGTAGACTGAATCAGAGCAGACTGTAGACTGAAACAGAGCAGAGTTAAGACTGAAACTAAGCAGACTGCAGACTGAAACAGAGCAGTGAAGACTAAAACAGCAAAGTGCAGTCTGAAACAGAGCAGACTGAAGACTGAAACACTGCTGAGTGAACGCTGAAGACCACCTAGCCCGCGGATCTTATCATAACCAGGGAGTCCCTGAAAGCCCACAGTGCAGACCGTCCTAATGAGCATGACAACAGGCTACACGGCAGGTCCCATCTCATGTCATCATCAGGTGAAGAGTTTCCCTGAGGACCCACCCTTCAGCTAACAGAAATCACACAAGTCCACCAGGAGCCTCCATTAGAGATGTAAGGGGTGTCTGTATGAATTCAAATGAGGCCCCACAGCTAGTCCAATTCCACTGCAATGGTGAGAGGTCTCTCCTTATCACTGGTAATTTAATTACCATGGATTCATGAAGCAGCTCCTTTGCAAATGAATAAGCAAGATTTACATTCTAAAGGCATGCTTGAGCAGAGGCACTGGGGGGGGAAAGACCTTCTCATGTTGCCAGCAACATTAAGGAGATCTTTAGTATGCAAGATATGAGGAGGCAGAAGCCAGACTTGAAGGGAGAAGTAATTTGGCAAGTTACTGTGTGAAAAATTGAGAGGCGCATAGATGTGTGTGTCACTGACAGTCCTGCAGTGTCACATGAACGCACCGCCTGCCCCTGCCTGAAGCCAGCACACCCTGCAGTGCCCACTGGAATTATGGGCTTTTTTTTTCATTTTGCATACAATTCCTGGGCTGCTGTCTCTGGCATGAGCCTGCATAGAGTACAGACCACAGAGACTGTTGCTTTTTACAACAACTGCCACAAACTGAAGAGTCTTCACTTTTAAAGAACGTACAGAAGTATCCGCAACATTGGTGGTGGCATGTACATACACACACAAATACATCCACACACATTCCTAAACACAAAAAAATGTAGTCGTACACACACACACACCACAGGTATAGGCAAACACAGACACACACAGTCACAACACAGCAGAGTCCTCGCATAAAAGAACACACAGAAAGAACACACAGGAGTATCTTCAACATTGATGGTGGCATGTACATATACACACAAACACAAATACACTCACACACACACACAAAAGGTATAGACAAACACAGACACACACCACATTTGTATACATAAACATACACACACACACACACACACACACACTCTTGCAATCACCAGAGGGAGACTGACTCCATAGTCATTTGTCAGTGGAATGCTTATATCCTGTTTGCAGCAGTGATGGCTCGTTATCATCGCATTTACATTTAGACAGGTGCATTTGCCTATGCTGTGCTGTTAATTGGGGGAGCCTTCCTCAGAAAGGGGGCCGGCTGCTTTCTCTCTTTCCCCGGCAGCCTGCCTCCAGCCATAGAGTTTCCATCCCTCCCTTCCATCCCCAACTTAATTGCATCTAATGTAGCATTGCAGTAAATATATATAAATATAATATAAATATAATATAAAACACACAGAGGTGTGCTAACAGCCTGGTCATCTTGGAGACCGGGTCGATATACGAGGGCAGAACAAGAGGCAGCAAATAGAAACTGCCTAATTTTTTGTCCTCCAAAGACATCACCAAAGCATACAGTGGTGTTGCTCTTGTCATGCCACCTGAAATCAAGAACTCGGTTCACATGAGGCAAATCTGGACCAACACAAACAACAACAGAACATACTAATGTTAATGATACATTTATTACCTATACAAAAAATTAGCATTTTTGCCACCTTAGTATTAGGGGATGTTCCTTCTTATTCATTTAAGAGTTGTCTGATTTTGGGGAACAGTTGGTAGATGACATTGAATAGATGTTATCATTTGCTTGTTAAATTCAACAGGAAGCAATGAATTCTGGGAGTGTTGCAAAGCAGCCCCCATAAATTTGCTCTACAGGGTATATTTTTCAGCATGATTAACTGTGTGGACTACGTCATTTGAGTTCATCCAACTCAAAACTGCATAATCATTTTGTTTCCCGGTTCCCATAACAATGTACAGAAAGGCAGATAAATAAAAAGTTACTTATCCAATTGTGTGGAATGCAATCTGTGATTTGATTATATGCTTCTTTCTTGTGTCTCCAGTTTTGTGTCTGTGTTCATATATTCTGCAAAAATTTGCCTCTGGGCTTTCTCAGTGTGCACGTAACACAGCTAGGTCCTGGACAGTAAAAATAGCATCCTTCAAGCAATTTTTTTCTCCATCAGATTTCATAAACAGCTGTCTAAGAGTCACTAAATCACCAGTGTGGGCTCCTACGCTTCCTGTAGGCTGCTCCTAGTTTGTCCTGTAATTACAATATATTATGCTGTTCTGCAAACAATCTGGAAGCATTATTAAATTTTTTAAATGTAGCAATCAATCAAACAAATAGCTCCCGAATGAGTATGTATGTAATGTTCACTTTTCTTTCCTGCTGTAATGAAGATTAAGGACTCTGTTGGAGGCCAACTCCTTGATAAAAAGTTATAATGTTGAATGTAAATGTAATGTTACCCTTTCAGCTTAAAAGACGCAAAATCAACACATGGGCCATCCTTCTAGTTCCCACAATCACTCTTCTGTGGTCAAATACAAAAATCTCTTCCTGTAACACCTCATTTTTTATGAAGGGAGAATTTTCAAAGCAAGCCACATTCTGACAAAGTAAAGCAAGTGTCAGGTGGGCATTGTTATCTCTATTATAAACAACCAAATGAGGGTTCAATCTGCAATGGATTTCTAGAAGGAAATGCTATTAGTGTGTGTGTGTGTGTGTTATTCTGGCACATTTTTCAGCCAAAATCTCACCTTAATTTCTCCAGTTGCTTTCTACCAGTAATTACTGGATTTGAAGAATCTTGCATCTTCCATTCAATTTCATGGAAGTTGTTCAGTCCCATTTTTCTCATAAAAAGTATACTGTAAACGTAGGTTACTGATCCCTGTGCATTTACACTTCACCACCAAAGGTACTACTGTGTAGCTGCATAGCAACTACTGCTCTACTACTACACACAGAGGTTGTTACGCAAGTGTAATTACACAAGCAAGGAGGTTGAACAGTTATAAGCACTTTATTGCATGTGTATAAAGTAGCTACATTGCACGTGAGTTGGTCCATTGTAAATACACAGACATTAGGGCAACTCAATGTTAAATGGGAAGGCAGCTTATAAGATGTCCTTTCTAACATGTATATATATATATATACTTTTGCAGCGGTCTAAAAAGCTGTGCTCCTGCTGCTCTCATTGCCGGGGTGACTGTGGAAATAAAACAAACCCCTCTTCCAAGCCTGTGGGCTGTTCCGTCTGCAGCTCTGCCGAGGTGGCCGGCCAAACGGCCTCTGCTATCGATAATCGCCAGGCCCTACAGGCAGTAATGAGCGGCAGGCTGCCCAGCAGTGCCCCGTTGACACAGAGCTGTTAGTGAGGCAGTTGTGAGTGCCGTTTCAGCCATGTATTCACCGAGAGAGGAAACTCTGACAGAATCCGTTTGCTGAAACTAACAAACTGTTCACCCTGGACTATGGTAAACTTGAACTTTCCCAGGAATCCAGCCTAACATTATGAATGTACTTTATTAAGGTACTGCACCAGATGTACATGTCTCACTGCAGTCACAGGCAGTGGGAGGTTAATTATCAATTCTGTAAGCAGATAATTATAATGTAATTACAGTCTGAAGAAACTGTTGCTATTACTCTTACTATTACATGCTAGTTACTGTAATGGCAGACACATGTATCCCCAGAATACAACAGACAGCACATTACAGGGCATGTTCTAAAAAAAAGTTTTCAAAGATAATTAGAAAAAAAAACATTCCCAAGTCTAAACACGACAGCTGAATTTAAAATAGAACAAATGTGTAAGGTATTACTGCAAGAACAGCTGAGCAAATTAAAACAAGATGGCGTGACACTGAGAGACACGCGACCGTCTGCAATTTGTTTCAATGGAGCACAGGTGAAAAAATACAGCCAGGCGGTCGTCCATTGGAAGGAATGTTTCAAATCAAATCTCGAAATGACTAACTGTGCAAAGAAAGTGGGACGTTGGCACATCTCTACATTGGCAATGTGGAATCTGACAGAGCAGTAAAGTCATACAGTGTAAAAATATTTCATTGTTTTATAAAGTTTATTGTTTATGGCACATTTATTACTTATGCCCCTAGAGTATAGTATATGACCCTCTTTGCCTGGCTAGTAAGCCCCATGCACAGGTTAATGAGGCCTTGCAGTCTCTATTACCCCTTATTGCAATACTCTAGTAAATCTAGCTCTTGAAGCACCTCTGTCATACAAATTTTTTCTTCGAAAATGAAAAGGCTTTTGCCTTGTTATGAATTCCAATACATTTTATTTTTCTTTTGAAGCTTTTATCCAAGAAAAATCAAAGAACGATTTTGTGCATGTGGCGTGCACTTTAGAATGAGATTTTATGATTACATAAGAAAGGGTGAACAAACCATTACACGGAGCCCCCGATACAGATCTGTCCGCACAGATTTCAATAACCTGTGCAGATTTTCTGGCCGTTCTCTCAAAAAACTGGCAGAAAGAAATTACAAAAAGGTGGCCTCCTAAAAATATGACATTCACACACACACACACACACACACACACACACACACACACACATATATATAATATAACGTATGTATATGCATATAAAATGTCATATTTTGTTTATTAAATGTCACCATTTCATTCTGGTGTTGCAATCTCTCCCCCTTTGAGATTGTGTCCATGAATGTGTGGCGTCAGAATTTGCAACAGCAATCTGCGGAACCACAAGATAATTGCAGTGTGTCTGTCTTTATCCTCTTAGCACTGGAGAAAAGTCATCATTATCACCAACAGCTCAGTATTTCATGCTGCGATCAGCCCTCGGAAATGCTGATGTCCCTACATTGTGATCTGGCCTTTTTTCAATGGAAACAAGCATGACATTCTGCCTCAGAGCACATGGTTTGTTCAATACAGTGTCTCCCTGTGGAAAAATTGAAACAATTAAACTGATTTGAGGCCATACGGTTATCATATTTCCTCAGCTGCTTCAATGTAAAAAATAGTATTTCTGACCTATACTGTTTCAGGGGCTACACATAGAAAGTCACATCCAGGTAATGTGAAGTGTTATGCCTGCTCTGCAGGGCTCTGTGCTTGATTGCCAAGGTCCTGAGATTTAACTGGAGAACTGGCGTGTCAGCAGAGGGCAGTGGTGAGTCACTCAGCACACACCCGCTCACACAGGCGAATCAGTGCACCCCACCCCACTGCAAGACCTCTGATCTGCCAATCGCCTCCTCTCTCCCCCCCAATCTTCATCAAGCAGGTGCTCTTCTCATAAGAAATCCTTTGTTTCTTAGCAGGGCCATCTGTTTTCACACCCATTCGAAATTTTTTCATCTCTGTAAAACACACAATAAGGTAGCCCGGTCGGCCCAACTAAAGTATATATGGAAAGAAAGAGGGTAAATGTGCGGTGTCCAGGGTACTGATCCCCAAATAAGCCTGTCAATAATGTGAAGATGAGATAGCAAGAACACACTGAACACACTCTCATGCCATTGGGTAGTGCATTGTAAGCTTGTGATCCAGAATTAAAGATGTTTCAATGAAGTCACAAACGTCAAATTTTAATGCTATGGTACTACTGCATGGCACTATTTTATGTTGCTTAAGGCACAGAGCATTTAGACTGTGATGAGTGCTTCTCTGGTGGATGGATATGAAGAGTACACTTGAACCTGAGCACTTGAACTTGAGCAACTTGAGTTTAACCTTAATAATGTTCAAGCTGTTTATTTAGTAATGTTGTGAATGGCAAATGCAACCTATCGGCACTCCAGTGTATGAGCTGTACAGCCTGTTTGGATCAACATCCTTTCTTTTGTTTTACTTAACCTCCTCCCCTGAGAGGCAGTGTACAGTGAGGGACGAGGAGGAGAGGGCCGGCAGGGCCTGCTTGCTGCAGATATAAATACACCCGTTGTTTTACGCCCCCCCGCGACCACAAGGAACAGCGGCTGCGCTCCAAGCTCAGGAGGCACCAGAGAGGCAGCCACAGACCCAAACAATGTCAGCTATGCAGTAAACAGACAAGCACCAAACAGCCCTGCTGGAAATGAAGGCTTTCACACAGTGAGGAGCGCACACCCAGACACACACACACACACACACACACACCAACACAGACACACACACACACACACACTTACATGCACACCAAGACAGACAGACACACATACACACACACACACACACACACACTTACATGCACACCAAGACAGACACACACATACACACACACACACCATCATAGACAAAGACACACACACACACACACACACACACACCCCAACACACACACACACACACACACACTTACATGCATATCAACACAGATACACGCACATACATTGCCAGATATACATATACACACCATTACAGACAAAGACACATACACACACCCACACACACACAGATACACACACATTTACATGCACACCAACACAGACACATACACACACACCATCACAGACACAAACACATGCACACACGCACACACCCCAACACACACACACACAGACACAAACACATACATGCACACACAGACAGACACACAGGCAGATACATTTGTACTCACAGGCAGGCACATACAGTCAGACACACCCACAGACCCACATACTCACACACATACACTAACATACAATAACATCCCTCCCACACAACCCAAAACACACACTCACAAAGCTGTCAGTCATTGTGAACAGCAGCATAATGGCTCTGAGAAGGCTCTCACACTCAATCCGCTAAGATGAAATTTCATGGTGGCACCTTACAGCAAATGTTAATTTATTCTATTATACTGCACTGCACCATTACAAACACAACATCAGCCTGTAGGCATCAGCACCAACAATCCCTTCTTACTGAACCCACAGAGAATTAGCTTTTCTTCCTCCTCCAGTCTGTAGATTTATATCCAGTGGTGTGCAGCCAGGCACCCTCAAACTGCATCCCTGACTTTCTCTGGAAAGCACCTTACCTGAGCTCCTTTCCAGCGCCGCGGTCCACCGGTCCTGCTGATCCCTTGGCCCGTCCACCCGCCCTGATCCAGCTCTCCAGTCGTCTCTCCGCCAATCGCAGAACGGGGGCGGGAGGCGGCACGGGGGGGGAGTGTAAAACGCGTCTGGGGTTCGCAGGGTTCCTGAAGAGTTTCTCAGGAAGGAAGACAGAAGCGGTCCCAGGGAGGAGAGCACGCTGTGCTAGGAAGCACATGCTAAAATAAGCATTCGCCCCGGCTCGCTGGGACACCAAATTACAGCACACCCGAGGGATTCCGAAGGTCGGAGGTCACACGTGTGGCCACCGAGGACTGTGTACATGCTCCGGGTCCTTTTTCAGCTGGATATCTCTTCATTTGCCCACCAAGGGGCGTGACTCCACATTTTCCTATGCAGCTGAGCAGCTCCTGATTAGCTCCTGAACAGCTGCTGTGCTGTTTTGTACATGTCTGTGTAATCAGTGTCTGTTTGCGTGGCCACACATATAGTCACAAATGCACAGACACATACAAATACAAGCCTATGCTCACAAACAAATACACACATCCATACACACAGACGTATAGAGAAATACAGAAACAAATATGCATGCATACACGCACATGCACACACACAAATATGCATATGCATAAACAACAGGCACTCACACACACACACACACACACACACACACACAAACAAACATAAACATGCACACAAAAATGTTTAGTGACGTGGAGAATAAATCAGCTAAACCTTGATTCAGACTGAAAGAAAGTGAATTTAATCTCTGTTACCATGAAGGTTTTATAAGTCATTTTCCACAGTGGACTGTGGCTTTTCAATGGCAGCAATTAAAATGAGTTTTTTTTTCCTTTTCTTATTGCTTAGTTTAGTCATTCTTTCCTTGCCACGCAAGAAAACCCAGCTCTCCGTATTCCAAACCTCCCCACTCCCTGGCCTTACACCAGGCTTCTAATTGCCACTGCTAAACCAGCAGGTCCACCTCATGGGAACCAAACGTAGGTCACCAGTGATTGTTTTCGAAATGATCTGTTTGCAAGCTGTTGTGAGTAGGTTCTGGAGTTTGTTTTAAAAATGTTCTGAGTATAAACCTTTCTGCACACGTTTTAGAACTTGTTTTAAAAATGTTCTGGATTGTAAGATGATCTTAGCAGGTTTTAGAATTTGTTTTTGAAAATGCCCTGATTACAAACTGTTCTGAACAGGTTCGAGAGTTTGTTTCTTTTAAAAATGCTCTAATTATAAATTGTTTTAAGTAGGTTCTAGATTTTGTTTTTTAAAATGTTCTGATTATAAGATGCTCTCTGCAGGTTCTAGAGTTTGTTCTCAGGAGTACACTACCTGCCTTTTCTATTAACTCCACTATGCTGATAACTAGGGACCAATGAAATTTCTTCCTAGATCTGTGGCATACAAACTCAACAAACATGTGACCTCAGACCTCTGACATCTCAGAGAATCAGGATTTACCCAGTGAACTGACAGAGAGCTTAAATTACAATTTTTTGTTTTGTTCTGTTCTGCAGTGTGTTTTCCGTTACATTATGTTTCCAGGAGATTCTCTCAACTGCCTTTTCCAGGAATCAGGAAATTAGCTTCCAGTTTTCTTCAACTGGTTTTGGGTTTTGTACTTTTTCAATTTCCTTTGGAAAACTTACTCTGTCCATCCATTTCTGACAATGCAGTAAGCCTTACAGTATAAAAAAAAGCATTCTTATTGATTGGTTGGTAGACTGCCTGGCTGATTGATTGGTTGACCTTAGAGGACTTAAAACAAATAAGAACTTTCTGGTAAAGACAATGAAGAGGCCAACAACAACTCCCCACAGAGGGTCTGAGCACTCTTGTACTTGTATCACTTGTAAACAATCACTGTCCTCTCTGCGGGTAGTGACACATATCCACAATGGCCAAATGTTTACAGTTCTTCTGAGGCGGGGAGACTTATGAGTCCAAATTTAAAGAGTTCTCTGTTTCCTGGTGGTCAGGAGTCCAGCAGAAGGCCACACAACAGGAAGCAGAAGGGCCTGGGAGTCTCTGTCTCCAGCTGAGGCCTCTTCCCCCCCTTCAAAGGCCCTGGAGGGGGGTAACTCGGCATTTCAGAAGTCCGATTTCCGTCTCTAAAACATCAAGACGGTTTCCTCTCCCTTTCTCAGAGCCAGCATTTCATGAGGAAACTGTCTAGCCACGTTCACACGTTGGTGTTGCACCTTGAAAACTCTCCCCTCGATCTCTCCCCGCATTCTCTCTGAAACCACAGCGCTGAATTTAAACTCATGACAGCTCAAAACCCGTTGCTGCATACCTTGAAAAACTAGCATGCCTGTTAAAACAGCACACTCTCTGATAAGCGCTATTGAGTTTCAGGTTTTGTACAAAGAGACTCGAAGCAGAGAAGCACTGTTACTCTGGCTGGTCAAACAGCCGCGCTGGCTGGGATGAAAATAATCCCAAACATTCCGAGGCATTTCCTGGATAAAATCTTTTTTTTTGTTTTGTTTTTTTTTGATTTCGCTTTGAACAGGTTTAGGAATGTAAGCCAATATGACCACAGCACTTCCGTTCATAGTGCTGGGAGTGTGTGCCACTTCTGCAAAAGGCACAGCGGCAAAAGAAAAACCTCTGGTCCTGGAGACGTCCAAAGCTTAGGCCTCCGAGGCCATTTGATCCTACACACCCTTCTCTCCCTGTTTGAGTATCTTTTCCTCCGAGGACAAAGGATTATGAGAATGAGGATTCTCTTTTTGAGGGATTCTGGGACCTCATGAATCTGTTTGTCATGTGGCTGTTTGTCATGTATAGTTGCTTGGATTAAGGATGCCTTTTTTTAAACTAGTCCACCATCACACATTTTGGTTGGAACTCATCTCTGCCCGGGGGGAGGGGGAGGGGGAGGGGGATTCATTTCCCCCTAAAGAGGGTTACAATGTGGGTGTGGGAGGGGGAGCCATGTCCCCAGAGGCATAACTGAATCCTAAAAAGACCTGGGACACAGGACATCTTGCACTCCAAATCATTACATTACAGTATTTGCATTGCATGTGTTTATTTGTCTGCTACCCACATAATTTTACTTTGTTCATAATCTAGCTGTAGCATGCTAGCTGATCTAGCATGTACAGTCTAAAAAAGTGACTTGCATTAACTTACCACTGATGATAGCTAAATGCTAACATATTTGCTGGTATTTTATTTCATCACATCCCCTGTTTACTTTATGTAAATTATGTTGGATTTGTATATTTGTATATTTTGCAGTGTGATGATGGCCCCTCTCTCTATGTGACAGCACGGCCCACAGAAACATGGATATAAAATGTCACAAAGTAATCCGCTGTGCATTTAAAACATTCCTGTTCCCTCAGCCCCTGCCTCCTTCCTGTTCAGGGAAAGAGCTGATTGAGCCCACGACCCGCACATTAAGGAGCTTCCTGGGCTGTGCACGCACGCACACACACATGCACACAAACACGCACTCACTCCGTGGCGCAGTTAGTAGCAGGTTTCTGGGGCTGAGTTCTTTTCCTGAGACTACGGAACGTGCTGGGAGAGAGACCCCTCTCCTGTGCCTCCCTCTCAGAGAGATCACACAGACGGTCTTCCTGGCAAGCCTACCAAAGTGTTAATTCACTGCTCAGACAGTGTTCAGAGACCCTTGGCTGGTCTTCACACAGCACCTAATATGGCTGTGAGCTCCCCCTTTCTGTTGCGGTCAACGGAAGAAGCGACCAGGGGTGTGTTCGACCCACTAGAAGCAGGCTCGGGAATAAAGATGCCGTTTCTGACTGTGTAGTGAAACTTTGCAGATCCCACCGTTAATGAACGTACAGATCACCAGTGACAGCTAAAGAAAACAGTCTGGCAGACAGAACTAGGGCATTAGTGTGATGGTACCCCCTGTTACCCCCCCCCCCCCCCCACACACACACACACCACCCTCCAACACAAATGTAAGTCCTACCCCTCAGATGTTGTCCCCCTGGTGAGAACAACATCCTCACCAGTCACGCGTGTGCGTGAGAGCCCAAAAAAGCGCACGGCACACAGCACACAGCACACAGCACACAGTTTACACACCACTGTAGCCTTCGAGCCAAAAGACGTGTACACACACAAACCTTTGTGGATGGAATTTCAGAAAGCGCAGAGAGAGTTCAGTTTAAACAAGAGTGTCGAGCCAGGCGAGGTAAGTGCTCGCTGCCACCTCTGTCACACTGACGCCCCGTATCCCTGTCACATTCCTGGTCTCCAGCCAGAACGCGCTCGCCCCTCTGTTACTGTGCGGATACAGTGTGGATTCTGGAACCGCAGCCCATCCTGTTGGACGGAAAGCGCTGCATTGTTCTGATTGTCGACAGTTATACATGGTTTACTTCGGGGAGGTACTGAGTGAAGGCTGGAAATCTCTGGGGACAAAGATGTTACAAAATCAGGGGAAGTGGGGGGGGGGGGGGGGGGGGGGGGGGGGGCTACTTAAACTACACCCCTTAAACACAAGATGTTTGCACTGTGTCTGCCACTAAAAATATCATTTAAAGGATTTAAACGTATTAAACAAGTTTGGCTACAATATAAGCATTCCTGAATTGCTACCAGAATCAATATATTCAGCTGAGAGAAAACATAGAGACAGTTTCTGTAGACATGACTTTTTGCCTAACATAGCTTGTTAGTCTGGTACCATTTGTCCTTTGACTAGAAAAAAAAAGGCTGTGTCTGGAGGAATTTAGTGAGTGATGGGGTAAAGAGTCTAAGCAAATCCAACACAGAGCCAGCAGCACTGAAGTCGTAATATGCAGTTCACAAACAATTCTTCTTCGTTCGTTCTTTTGTGACAAATCTTTTTACTGAGTTACAAGGAGCATCTCCGTGTCTCAGGAGAGCAGCTCCTCTGAGTCACCAGGCACAAGTCAGTTTAGCCTATTGAAATACAATGTGTGGGCAGGGCTGCGGCCAACCAGCCTATCAAATTTGTAATGGTTGTAGAGCACGGCCAGGGCCGTAAACCGAACAGGAGGAAGAAGTCAGGTCACCAAACACTCCCCTTTGGAACGGCGACCATGGAAGGTCAGGGGGTGTTTCACTGTTTTTAGGATTTTCAGATTCAATTGCAACAAGTTAAATGAATGCCTGACACTTTTATTTTTTCATGCTGTGTACATACTGACTTTGTAATGAGGATAATAGTGATGATGAAAATGTACAAATAGGCCTATTATGCATGTGGATCATTTGGATTAATTTAACCTAATGAGCCCACAGATAACGCAGAGCCAGCTATGGCTGTGGAACTTCATTGCCCGCTAATATGCATCAAAATTAATTCTGATTTAATACATTTAAGTCCTTACTCACCGTATTAACTTTCTATTTAACCTACAGCATTTTTAAATGAGACTATTAAGACATTTTGGGATAATTACTAACTCATGAAGCAGTTGCCCGCATGTAATGAAAGTAACCCAGTTAATTTGCTGAACTTAACAAGGTGACTTCATTAACTTCCTGACGGAAAAGGCATCCACTGACCTGAAAAACTTTTTTTTTTTTTTTAATCTGTGGCTCATTCATTTGATTCATTGGATCAAACTGAACCAAGTGAATGAATCAGAGAGCCAGCTCTCCAAACCAAACCGAATCAAAAGAATCTGCTGGGTGAGAAGTGAATGAAAATGTCCTTTGTCACATTACAGTTTCCATCAGCAAGCCCATGGACCAGAACTGCGGTGACTGCAAAGCTGGCCTTATCTGTGTAGGAGCGCTGGCCCTATCTCTCTCTGCATCACAGCTGACAGCAGTGTGAAACCCAGTGTTGGGGTGCCCCCCTCATGCAGTCTGCTGCCTTTGATGAAAATGTGAGATAGGGGAAGGGGACAGCAGACAGCCATGCGCGTAGGCCTGGAACGCAGAAACACGCTATCTAAGGCATCATTTCCAGCCCTGTTATTTCACATGACTGTGTTATTTCTACACAGTCTGCGTCTGTGACACAATATGTGCACCTGACTAAAGCCCGGGGGAGTTATTCTCTCTTCTGTTCCTTGGTTAGACAGAACAGGACCAAGACCAAGATGGGAAGGGGCTGTGAGCTTTCCATGGAAAACGTGTCAATTCACAACCACCACTTCTGGCGTCAACATTAACCTTGGCTTTTCCCTGTTCAGACTGTTAAGACAATAGTATAACTGTATAACCAGACTTACATAAAATCACACACACATGCGCGCACACACTTATCCACATATACGCTGGAGTGAACTCAGACACATACATACAATTGTAAGCGCACACACACACACACACACAGGTGTGATCGCTTCTACCAGGCTGTGCCTGGACTGGTTGTGCTGAAGGCCGGTATTTCTCTCTGGAGAAATATGCAGGAGGTACAACGCTAAAGCAGAAAAACACATGCCTGTTAGCTGGGCCGGGGCCGGGGCTGTTCTCAGGGCTGGGACGTCCCGGCGTACCTTGGATGAAGCCAGCACTTTCCACCTTTGTGAACCCCGCCGCTGGACCTCTGCCTGCATGTTCTGCAGTCCCAGTGAACACGTCTCACAGATGCTCAAAGGCGGGGAACGAAACCGCGAGACACTAGCACGCCGATGTATCGCACAGCCTAGATGCTGATATGCATCACTGAGCTTATCGGTGTCCTTTAATGTACGGCACGAGCTGCGTCTGACACGTCTCTTTAACAAAGAAATACACAGGATGGAGAAGCATCTGTCAGTATCTGTGCCATCAAACCGTATCCTCAGGCTTCAACCTGCGGGTTACCCAGGTATCGCCTCTAAACATCACACACACAAATGAAGCCACAATAAAATGGCTACCAGGCAAACAGGGGAAATAACTCTGTGAACTGGCAGGAAATCAGATCTAACATTGATGGGTGTATTTAATGTGTTTTGTTTCGTTCAGTAACGGAACAGCACTAGACACTGGGCCAGTTGCTGGACACGTTTCACAATTTCGACGGAAAGTAGCTGGCGGATAATTATGACCGGGGACAAGAGCCGTGACTCCTGCCTGTTTCAGAGGTCCAGGGGTGGAGCAGAGAGCGGATTTGGAGAACGAGAAGGGCGAAGGGGCCAGGAGGAGCCTGACGAGAAAACGGCATGTTCCCACGCATGGGGACGCCACCAGAACAGAACCCCTTTCAGCGCGGCCTCTGTCTCGCAAGCAGCCTCTCAGAGCCTAACATGCTAGCGCTCACTAACACTGTCTGTCTCTGTTACTTTCTCACGAACACAGTCACTCTGAACCACCTGTCTCTCACAGTCTAACAGTCTTTAAGTCTTTGTGGCAGAGGAGACAATATTTTACATTCTTGTTGTCACTAACACTGTCTCTCTTCATCAGTTTCTCATTTACATAGTAACTGTCAGCCAACTGCCTCTCACTGTCACTCACACACACAGCCTTTCTCAAACACTCTCTCAGTCTAACAGTCCAACGCAATATCTCCACATAAAGTTGCGCAATCAGTCACTTTTCTCTCACAAAAAGTTATATTTTCTCTCGGTTTCTCTCAGATAATGGCTCTCAAAGATGGTTAAGAGTCTCATTTCTTATAGCATGCTAATGCTTTTTCCCATCTCCTCTCTCATTGCACCAATACACTTTTCTCTAACAGGATGTTAACATTGTGGCTAAACAGTCTCAGCTCTGCACAGCCTGCCAAAACAGGTTTCCCTCTGACTGTGTTCCAATACAGTCCCATCACCAGCCTTCTATTCTGACATGCAATGTGTAGCACAGTTTCGTACAGTGTTCTAACACAGCCTCGTCTGTCACAGTATGCTAAGGCAGTTTCCTCCCGCACAGTTAAGTAACACAGCTGGGCTAAGAGTTGGGGTGTGAGGCACGTGTTTGGCTTTACAAGTTTGATCGTGCGCTGGCAGAGGCGGCCCCCCTGTGACTACGTGCGTGCCCCGGCCAGGACAGAGATCTGCACACAAAGGGCCGCACTCCCAGCTGCAGTTCTGCTCGACGGGCTGTAAAGAAATGCGTTTTTTTTCCCTCCGCTGTCCTGGCAGCGCACCCGGCTGTTTGGTCTCCTCGCTGAGCTTCCTTGGGATACTTTTTCTCCCACAAGTAATTCCATTCCTTCTCTTTTGGGGCTTGCTGTAGGAAACTGCTCTGAGGACAAGCTCTCTGACTCAAACTCCCCTCTCACTCTCCCTCTCTCTCCCTCTGTTTCTTTCCCTCTCTCCTTCTGTCTCTCTCTGTCCTTCTCTCCCTTTCTCTCTCACTCTCTCTCTTACTCTGTCAAACTCTCTGACTCTCAAATATGCTAAACTACCTCCCAATGACCCCCTCTCTCTCTGTCTCTCTCTTTCCTTCTGTCTTTCTCTCTCTCTTCTTCCTCCTTTTCTTCCTCTATCTCTCACTCTCTCACTCTCTCAAACACTCTCAACATCTCCCTCCCTCTCACTCTCTTTCTCTCAACCTCTCTGACTCAGTCTTCCCCTTCCCTTTCTCCTTCCCTCTCTCTGACTGCATATGAAATTGACAGGCTCTGCTTCTTTCCAATATAAGGAATAAATCAAAGGCCAACATCAAGGTAGGGCAGTCTAAAGATGACCTCATCCATTGTTCTCTCCCTGACCATAGCATGTAGGATAAAGGTTCCACATTGGTCCCATTCAAAGAGCTGTCATGGTGACCTCCCCACAGTGCCACCCCTAATGGAACCCCCTTTCCCTCTGCAATCCTGAAACCTCCATGGCCTCGCAGACAGCGGAATGCCATAGCTATGCCTCCTGACCTGACTGGCACTTCAATGCTAGGACACGACTCCCTGTACCCTTACATGCAGTGACCTTTTGCTCTGGAAGGTGTGTTGTGGGTGAGGACAATGGAAAAGTGTGACATTTAAATACTGAATGAAAACAAAACGCAAGCTGTACACTGTGGGACAGAAACAAGGTAAAACACGGCTACTGACAGGAACAGCAAAGCTGGCTCCCAATGACCACTTTTTTAATGTTATGAGAGCGAGATGGTGAACATGACAAATTCATGCTGCTCGACAGTTAATCCAGAGGTCTCCTGAAAGTCATTTCACCTTTTTTCAACGGTTCATGTAGAGTGAAGAATTTCCATTTTCAGCACGCCGGTATCTGACACCTGGAGAGTGCGGTGTTTGCTGTCAGAAGCCCTGTGCGGCCAGCTGGCTGTAAGGTTCTGCATCTCTGAGCGACAGGTCTGCAGCAGTCATGTGTGAGGAAGGAGGGGAGGGGGGCGGGCCAAGTCCAGGGAATTCAAACCATCTGGATCAGCCTGGCTCCTCGCCAGCTGTGATAGGGCACTGGCAGCCAAAATCTGTCTCAGTTCTTTGTGTGTGCGTGTGTGTGTTGTTATTTAGTAAAGCAGAGCACGGCGCTGCACGTACTGAAATAGAATGTTGGATTGGGTCACACAGAATAAAAAACAATGCCTCGAACATTTGTATCCCTGGGCCAGAGTGAATGTTAAGAGATGAGCTCTGTGAAACCGAGCGACTAATTAGCCAATGGTCTCAGGGGCATGTTTAGTGTGACTTAGTGTCGCCACCAGGACCACATTAGACTTCACCACAATGCACAACAACCCCCCCACCCCCCACCCCTCGCCACAGTATTTTAGTATAAACACTGAGAGTTGGAGCATGAGTGAGGGGGAGTTGATAATTACAGTAAGTAACTTTTTTTTTATCCATGCCATACATCCTGACTGCTCAAAGCAATGTTGAAATGCACCACTACAAACACTGACATAAACCTCTGAATATAACATTTAGATATTTGCTTATAAAGCACATTTATCCAGATGAATAAGATGCTAAATATCTACTGAATCATTTTTGGGATAAGTACCTTGCCCAAGGGTACTACAGTCAAGCCCAGGCTGAGGATCAAACTGGCAACCTTTTCTTGACTAGCCTTGCTCCTGAAGTACTATGCCATGATGTGGATGCAGAGATATGAGATCTATGTTCTCCTGAGCTCCACTGCCGGTGCTCTCCTGTCCACAGCAGAACAGGCCATCCCATAACCCCCTGCACCCATTAATCTTCCTGTAACTCTTCAGCTGTTAAACGGCAGGAGGCCTCACCTAGCAGGGCACCAAGCCTTGGGCTGCCAAACCTGGGAGGCGAGCCTCTCTGGACAAAATTGATATGGAGGAGCGCCCATGCTTATCCACGAGAGATAGGGCTCACTTGCCCTCTCCACACCCCCCTTCACCACAGTTACCACCTGAGACTGAAGCCCCGCCTTTTCCCACTGCATCTTGGCTCCCCTGCCAAGTCATAACTTTTCCTTATCTTGGACATTGCTGTTGCATCGCTATTCCATTGCTATTCTATTGCTGAAACTTTTCTGAAGTAGAACTCATTTTGCGTACTGAAGTACTGTGTGACAGATCTACATGTTCAGATGCAAATTCATTTTCTGTATGTACCGTACATCATGTAGCTGTACTACTGGTAATGCGCTTTTGTTTTTAAGTCACTCTGGATAGGATTGTCTGCACACATGGCTAAACCTAAAAAAAGGTTTCAACTGTGCTATGGAAGATTTTCCTACCTATACTACTCTTTATTTTGCTCATAAATACTTTATAATCCTGCATCTGAAATCACCAAGCTTGTGCCACCTCTCACCTTTCAGTGTCGCTGGTCCTGTTTTTCCTTGCGCCACTGCCTTCAGCCAAAAATTTGTCTCACACTGTGTCAAATCTGCTCTTGAGTTTCTCATACTGACTGAAGTGTGTATGGTTTCACACACAATGCATGACATACAGATTCGCAGAGGAGGGACAGACCCCTCAGAGTGTATTTTTGTCTGCCTTACTGCATGTGCTGTGTATGTCTGTCTGGATAAGAGTGTCTGCTCAGTAACTGATTTTTAGGTGTGTCATGCTGGACGTGTAAATCTACTTCTTACCTTGCAGCGTCGCAGATCCTGCGTTTCCCTTGTCCTCCGTGGTCCGCGAGTCTCCGACGCGCACATCCAGCACTCTGCCCCTTCCCCTCTCCTCCAGAGAGAGAGCGTCTGGCGTCTGGACGTAGCTGCTCTTGAGAGACGCCCGTGAGGAGCAGTTTAAAACGCACGCACCGTGGCGCTGCTGGCCTGGAGGACACACCCCCCCACACCCCCCGCCTCTCCCCAGCAGTCGGTCCAATGAGAACTGGGGGGGTGGGGGTTGGATTGAGCTCAGGCGGCTCGGCCCGCCGGAGGGACCCCGCCGAGGAGCGTTTTCAACATAAAACCCGCTGAAGTGAAGGAGAGAGGAAGGGAGACTCAGTATAGCCTCCACCTCTTTTCTGTGAGGAGTTTACATGCACAGACCTACCATAATCAGACCTGGAGTCTCAGAGCGGCAGAGTGGTTATATTTGATCAAGTACACTGCATGCACAGAGTCTGTAAAGCCTCAGTAGGTTAAAATATCTCTGACGTGCTTCACATTTGCCCACTCCAATACATCACAGACTGACTGTAACCAGACCTGCAGTCACACAGAGCTGATCTGTGTCTGAGTCTGAAAATCCTCCACAGGTCTGAAGAGTCTGAAAAGCCTCCATAGATGAAAAGATCTCAGGCATGCTTCACGGATCCCCAGTCTAATGCGGTACATACCTCCTGCTCCTGGCTCCTTATTAGAGGGCATACAGTCTGTCTCAAGCACCACTTCTAGTTTCCAGCATCACCTATGAAAAGTAGCCCATACCAATATATGGTAAAAGAGGAAATACTCAGAAACGTGTTAATGTCAAATGGCAAAAAATATTGATTGATTTTAAAATGTATATGTAAGATGCACACTACTTAAAAAAACTCAGCTAACCAAACACCATGAAGGAAACATTGTCTGCACTGTGCTCACGACTTGAACAGCCTGGTTACGCCGAACTGACTCAGGAATGCGGAATCAGATACACAGTGGGGACAGATGCAGCGCACAGCCACTGATCTATCTCCTAGCAGGAGGAGAGGACAACAACACCAGAAAGGCTGGCCCTGATAACATAATGATATCCCATCTGTACAGGAATCCTTACCTCTGTGATTAAGACAGTTTGTGACACAACCGGGCAATGCTAGTCCTGTTGGTTTTAGAGATAACTTGTTAGTTTGCTGGAGGGAATGGAGAAAGCTGAAATATTATTGATTGCAGGTTTATATGTTTATATGTGACAGCGCAGTTCAGGGAAGTCACTGTTTCTAGGTACAATGACCATGCTCTATCTGGGAATCAAGGATACTACATTCTAGTCATCAGATTTGTGGTCATGGGCCACATGGTCAAACCCATACAAAAGTACTGACAGGAATCAGTATCAAAACTTATGGTTGCAGTCAGGCGATTCAAATGAATAATTCACTGGTTACCACATGTAATTTATTCAATACTGATGTGAAAAAGGAATCAATTTGTCTGAGTGGCAGGGTTACGTATCAAAGGCTAGCGTTGGATTCCAATGTTAGCCCTTAAGCACGTAGTGAGAGATCATTCAGTCCTGCTCCATGATCTGTAAGACAGGGCTAAGCGCCCACATCTTTGATTCATTGCCATTGTGTTAAAACCAAGTCGCACTGTTGGAAGTTTTCTCAAGTGTATGTTGAAAGAAAGAGTACTTAACTCACTGCATTATGCCTCCAGGCAACTCTTGACCACAACATTTTAAAGATATTTCATATATGAGGCAGTCCTGTTCAACATGTAAAAGACTGCTCAATTATTGATTTTTTAAATGCATTTTTTCATATTTCCACATTACAGTAGCACCTTTTAATTGGCCTTTGGAAGCCCATCTCAACTAGGAAAAGCATGAAGAAGACAAAACACCAGTGCCAGAAGAACTCATGCATCCCTTAGCCAATATTTCCCTCTAGTGGCCAATGGTATTCATTGCAGGTTGCATTGGTGTAGTAGCTGTATTGCTGTACATGCATTTCAATAATGCTGACTGTGTGAGAATGGCGCTTGTCTTTGGTTTCAGATACAAAGGTCTAAACAAGGTGGCTATGTGGTGCTAGTTGTGGTAGCTAATTGCTGACCCTACAGACCAGCGTTTCTCAAACTTCTCCTGGAGTACCACTTGTCCTGCATGTTTTAGATCTCTCCCTGCTCCAACACAGCTGATTCAAATGATCAGTTTGTTATTAGGCAGCTTCAGGAGTTCATAATGAGTTGATCATTTGAATCAGGTGTGTTGGAGCAGGGAGAGATCTAAAACATGCAGGACAAGTGGTACTCCAGGAGAGGTTTGAGAAACGCTGCTATAGACCAATGCACATTCCTGAAATACCAAAGGAAGGTATTAATGCTGCCAACTGGAGTCCCCAAGGGAACAAACTCATTGAAGTTCTTGAGAGGAAAGGCTTGGGATGGTGCAGAGAATGCACCAGAGGAAGAGCAGAACCTTGTTGAATGAGTGGAACCTGAAAGGTAAAGCTCTTCTGAAAAGTTACTAGAATGTAAAACTGAGTTTTGAAATCATATAAGATACATTTGTTGAAGACACAATCTATGTGAAACAATTTGTCATTGCATACTATCAGTTGTGATGGAATGGTACCTGCACCACCCACTTCCTCCACCTCAGTCTGTGAGAGGAGGGAGAACTCTGAGCCTTTTGTTGGGTTGAATAATACAGGAAACACCTGCTGATGAACCAGTATTAACCACAGCTCTTTTTTAGGTTTATTATTCTCCACTCTTTAAAACAAGGATATGATGCAATATTTTCATCTTAGGAAAACTAAAAAAACAATCAGATCCTTTCATTCTTCGAAAGTCAGTGAAAAAGTAACTACATGCAAAAAAAAAATCTTGAGAAACGTAATATAAGTAAATAGGCAATAGGAGTGTCAGTGTCCTGTGATTGTGAACAAACTGGGCTTGTACATTCAGCCTACTACTAAAAGTCATTGACAACTGTTGACTCAGATGCATAATATTCTGAAATCAATAAAGACAATGAATACAAACATTACATTTGTTCTTTCATCAGAATTGAAAACTCACAAAACTCTGACTGAGGACATAGGACATAGGAAATTGTTTTCTGGGTGAATTTCAATCTTGAAGCAAAGATTAAAACTTTGGTGTGACAGACTAAAAGACTATTTTCTCCACAATCTCAGGTACTGTTCTGTAGTCTTGGGTTTGAAGATGCCACCAAAGAACTTGCGTGGTCTGTATCTTAATATGAGAAAGAGGTACAATACAGTGAAGAACAAGAAGAAGACTGGATCTTTTTAATGTGGATCTCAATTGCCCTCCCCTTGGCTTCAAGGGTAAACTTTACGCCTGATGAAAACAACTGTCATAGTTGCCACTAAGGGTGTAGCTGAGTCATTGCCAATGATACTGGAGCTGCTGGCCAGCTCAAGAACATTGCTGGAGCAGCTTCAGCCCAGCTTCTTGTTGAACCCAGAGAATCACAGTGACACATAGCTGGCCACGCCCCCACACAGTCTGCTTAGTGCACTCCAGGCACCACCTACCCACCGATTACACTGGGGACCAGCCTTTTTGGTTGCTGTCAGCTTCTCCTCAGTGAATGAATGTTCAGTGAATGTATCTTCATGCTGAGCTGTGTGTGTCTGCAGGTAGCTGAATCCCATTCGAGGCATGATGGCCAGTGGGTGCCACAGTGCATTCTGGGACATATGCAAGAGAAAGTCAATGACCCCAAGGCCAATAGTGGAATACCAAAGCCTCTGGAAAGTGATGGAGACACTGAGGAAGCCGTGTGGCAAGAGGACCAGAAGAAGAGGATTGCCACAGTGGGTGACACAATGAAAATGTTGAAACCGCTCATGACAGAGGAGAGAGAAAGCACCGCCCACTCCATAATGAAGCCTTCTGGTGGAAGGAGCACTGAAGGCAATGACATGACTGGGAGGTCAAATCAGGCAGGAAGGGTGACAGAAAATTCAGTCCCCTAAATTCTTATTGTGCCGCATGGAAGTCTGCAGCACTGCACAGCAGCTGCAGATGAGAATTTTTTCTAGGCTAATAACCAGGAATGAATTGCTGTGTGTGTTACCTACACAAATACAAAAGTGAAAGGGATGTATTTCATTCATATTCCAAAAATTAGAATTGGTACATGCAGGTTTTACTGTACTATGGTAGCTGGTAACTGACAGGTGATTTGTGAAGCTGTAGGTAGTACATTCCTTCATAAATCTTGTTAATAATTGAATCATTTGTGTTTTGAAACACTTATTTTATTGGATACACGCATAATAATGAGATAAAGTGGAAATGATTTAGGGTCTGGTTTCATAAAGGCTTGAAAGCATTGTTCTGGTCTGCGTGCTGTCGACCCGGCGCGATCTCACTAACAAACCCGAGTGTTTGTCTGCATGTGCGGCTGCTCTACACCCTCCGGTCACATGTTTACATTGACCTTTTGAACGAACCTCATTTTTCCAGTCCCCGTTGCTTCCCCTGACATCGATAGGTGACGTTGTACAAAGCTGCAGAATGTTCCAAGCCGCTCCTCTGTGGGTCGTTCAGTCCCTTCTGTTTGGTGGAAGGTGTCCGAGCCCCAGAGGAACACCTGCAGGTCAGAGTAGACTCTCATTAGGTCATGCTTTGACCCCGTTACCATTTGTATTATAAACCTATATTTCATTTACCCTTCCTTAGAAGTAGTATTTATTAGATAGGCACACAGTAAGTTGGCCCATTTTTTTCCACGTTTTACTACCTGTAATTGTATTTTTTTTGGGTGGGTTAAACGTTTTCCAGTTTTTGTGATGCTTTTTCCAGTGTCTCCTGAGCTCAGCCTGGAACTGAAGAACTTGAGTTGGGCCAACACCCAGTACAACTCATATGACAGTATTATGTGAGAGGACAAGTACTTGTGTGAGATGTGTCATCACTATATGGAGGCAGAGAGAAGCAACCAGTTCATCACAAAAACCCAAAATTAGCCTGAAATGCTTTGGCACCAGCAAGTCTGGCATTGCCATTTATTTGTCCCAGGAAACTGGATGACTGTTAATGTTGGGGCGGCCTGGTGCCAGGAAAGGTTCACTGCCATAAGTACGTGATGATCTCAGACAATCTTCTTTTTCACTCAGGACAGACTCGTATGGGGAGCACTCCAAGGTGAACACCCCACTGCAGACCCCCTCCAGCTGACCCTAGGGGAGCGATGTGCCAGACCCTCAGTACTGCTGGCCGTTTGCCTTGGTGATGCACAACAGGGCTGCCTTCATCAAGATCACTGGCCCAAAGAAGCTTGCAGAGGATGTGCTAGGCCTGAGTCAGGGTTGAGCATGCAATCCACAGCACGATAAAGTCAGTGAGGCATCTGTCAGGCCTGGGGAGACAGACTACAGCCCTGTCATCAGCACATGTAAGGGTTTCTCTTTATATTTAACAAAACTCACCTGCGGTTGTGATGGACCCGCCACACAGGGTCAGCACTAAGAAGTACCCCATGTTTGCACACCCCCCTACACATTTTAATAAGATTAGATTAATAGAAGAAGAGATTAATATGATGTTCCATGTTTGAGGAATATAGCTAAGGAGATTTCGCAGTAAAGAGAAAAATGTTTACAACGTAACCCTCCATTTCATTTGTTCATCAGTAATTTACTGTATAAAAATCAGGTGTTTATAATGATCAAGCCATCCTTGAGCATATTGTAGGGTTTAAGCTGCTACATGGCAGAGAGAGAGAAAAAACAGGAGAAAAGAGGGTCGTGTTTAAACTGCTCAATGTAAATGATTACACAGTTCGATACAATGAAAGCTCAGGTCAGGATTCACAATTTATGCCCCCAAAACACTAAAGGGTGGTTATATAATGCATTTGACCTCCTTAAGCACAGTTATGCAATCCTATGCAAAGCTTTCACAATCAGAACAGTAATCATCATCATAATTTGACACAAGAAATTATGACTCATTCTAAACATCTGCTCATATAATTGTTTTATACATATATACACAGTATTTTTTAGAGAAAGCAAATATGTATGTGTGTGACATCCTGGTTGTGATCCATTTGGGTGCTGTTCTCTGCACATTGTGACCATAAGGAGCACTCATTATGAAACATTATAAGGTATTAACATTGATGCTGAATTTGACATTTGGCGATTCAGGCAAAAGCTGTGTCCAGTATCACTGGCATCTGAGGACCGCTGTATTATGTAATGGGGAGCTAGCAGAGGTTAGCACTGGACATTTGACAGCCAGTTGACAGCTGTCAGATCTTCTTGGCACAAAGCCCATACGAGGCAAAGGTCATGTGCCCTGACCTTAAGAGCACACACTTCACATACAGCACAGCACAGCAAGCTTCAATACCATGCCTCTCTAGTGTAATTAAGAGGGACCAATCATGGTCAACGTACTGGAATAACAGCCGATCATTGTATATTCTGTCTCTGTGGAGTGTCTGAAGTTCGAGGTAGCACACCACAGGAAATTTAAAATTCAAGGAATCGATTTTAGAGCTGATAATGCCCTATAATGCTGTACATAGGGCTATTAAATAATAATATGGACATTAAGAAAGTCTAATTGATACTAATACTAATACCAATGTGTCCTGGCAATGCCAATAGATTACCTAAGATGGTACCTATATATACATACTTTAAAGCAAGACTAACCCTATGATGAGAACCATTTTGGTCTTTACTACTATTAAAACCAACAAACCAAAATGGCAGCCACAATCATTTTACATTACATTACATTCATTTAATAGACAAAGTCATCTGCAACATAGATGGACCCTGGCTAAGACGGGTGGACTGTCTTTATAGCACTTGACAGTGGCAGCATCATTAATGTTTCAAACGTCCTGTTATCCGAAAGTGCAGGATTAATTCTACCCCATTGAATTATTTAAAGTGTGGGACCAGCACTCCAGTGTATCAGGCACTTTGGAAATTGCTTTTGACATAATTTGAAATGTTTGTCTGTCCCAAGCGCCAACTGGAGAGAGGTGAGAGGGTAGAGCACTGGTGCTGGAGTGGTGGGGTCCCAGTGTTGACCTCAGGAGATGCAGGCTTAGGTCAGGCAGTCTGAGGTACCAGCTCTGGGTGATGTCATTGCAAGCACATGCTTGTGTCTTGCTTGCTCTACTCTTGCATTTTAGAGGGCTGCTGTGTCAGGCACTGAAACAGCTTATCATCATTTTACATTACATTACATTTGTTTCATAAATACATATCTCCAGAGTGACTTACATAGTTTATACTTTTACATTCTATCCATTCATACAGACGGATGTTAACAAGGCAATTCTGTCCTGTTGCTCAGAGGGTGTGTCTCGGAGTGAGAGAGAACCACATAGTCTAAAGAGCAATAAATCTGCGCTCCTTGATACAAAACTGCAAGCCCCCTGTCAGTGGCTGTAAAAATATGGGGTCAGAGGTCAAACATAATGTGGGAGAGAAGACTTCACTGCAGAACCACCGACAGCAACAGGAGAAACTTTAAAAATCAGCTGCAGCTGACTGAGCACAAATCCACAGCATCCATCTCAGTGCCACCCAAAGAGTGTTTGTTGTTTGGCCTGGTAATTAATGTGTTCTTCTGTTTGCTAATTAACTGATTAAATTAGCTGTTTTTCATACCTGTGAATCCATTTATCAGGGCATTTTTATCGGATTGACTTTAGTATCATGAAACTTGCACATCGATAGTAGGGGCTGTTTATCAACAAGTGCTGCCCAGCTGCAGATGTGTTGTGTGTTTATTCATACAAACACGCTTGTCACATGCCACATACAGGCAGGCTGGGGTTATTTCAGGAAGTGGCACATGTGTGAAATTAAATCACAAAGTCAGGCATATGCATTTATGTATGCAAGTTGGGGCAGGATGCTTTTTTTTTTTTTTTGCTTTCACAGCTGAAGTGCGTTCAAGCTGTTAGTGGAAAAAAATGCCAGCTTGCTCTGCATGGGCCAGTTCAGCATTCCATGTCTGAAAACAGCAGGTTTCAGTTTTAGGTCTGCACCTATCATACCTTCCAAAGGTGATCGGGCTTTGCTTTCCAGCTTTGCATTGCAAAACAAATGATGCTAGCTAGCTAGCTCTTGCGTCATTGGCTGTGTATGTAACTAGCTCGGTACATTTTTTTTATTTTTGAATGAACAGGTCCATGGCTGCATATAATGCAAAGTAATGCAGATATTTGGGGGGACCCCCTCATGTACAAAAAATTAATGCAACATAAATTCGTCTTCGCTGCTTTGTTATCTAGTTGCGTCAGCTGCATTAAAGCATGCATATTTGAATAAAGCATCCATGAATGAGTCAACCTCTTGTGGTGCAATTTTTCTGTGGCTGACTGCATCATTAACTCTGTCCTGTATAGACACTGAAACAAACTAATTTAACACTTCATGAAATGCGTCCAGATGTGATTAAAAAACACTGGACTAAGCTGCCGCCTGCTAATCAAGCCTGTGTACTCTTTTATAGCTCTATCCCATTTGCTTATCACTTACTTTCTAAACTGATGGAGTCAACGCTGTACAAATTCAAAGAGAAAGCAACGCTAGATATTGAGATAGTTGTTAACCTGATTAGCCATAGGAGCTGCATGGAAAGACAACTTTGAAATGCATCCAGACTAAGACAGATGCACATGATTTTGTTTGCAAGTGTGAAGGTCACTACTTACAATCTACAAACAAATTTACCCTAATTCACCCTAAACGATCTTTATTGTGTCCTTGTTAAAAGTCAAAAACAAGCGATTACCTATTTTACACCCTACAGATGCATATGATAGAACAGAATAGGTTACAGGTTATCTTAACAGTTACATGTTTTGAATAGAACACATTTAAAATATATTACACATATATACTATCACAGAACTCTATCATTGCTACTGCTATTTCACATACTTACAAATAAATAAATATCTTTTAATTATTGTACAACATATAAATAATAATAAGCAATACATGACTTTGGGGTTGAAATTGTAGTTTTTCCAGGTTATAATACATTCTTTATTGTTTGTCTACCTTTCATATCACAGATGACAAGCAATGTGATTACTGATCGAACAAGAGAGCTGCAGGCATACAGAAAAACAATACATTAACTTGGGGTAAAGCTTGATTTTATGTGCTTTCCAGCAATGGAACAGACTGGTTTTGTCCACAATACCAGTTTCAAACACTGTGGTCAGTGGCCAAGCAGAACTTTTGCACCCTTGGGGTCAATGACACCATGTGCTAATGTTAAGCTGGGATCATATGATGGACTGTCCTGGGAGGGACCGAGTGGATTGCTGGCTACTCTTGTGTCGCTGTCAGCTCGGCCACCCAGTGCAGGAATGAATAACCCACAGAGTGATGCTGTCAATGATACTGTTTGATGCCTGATGCCTGAGTGCCACTGGAAAGCTTAATGAGTTACAGAGAATACTGTACAATAAGCCAAGGACAGTGATGGTGTAATATTGCTTAGAAAGCCTGTAATGCGACCCGCAATCCATTTAGCCAGGCAAAATTTGGCCAGCCTGAGTCAGTAAACATAAAGTTACTAAATCATTTGACAGGCACGGGGGTAAAAAATATCCAGCGAAAGTCATTGTCCACTCCAGACTCCAGACAGTTCAAGGTGAATAGACTAATCTGTTAGCAGGATCACACCGCTCTCATGAGCCCAACATCATGGATGGTGAATGAGTCCATAGAGGCCATAGAGTGTGAAACTGTAGTCTAAAGTTACCTCGTCCTAAGGTTACCTCATCCTTGCAGACAGCAGTGCATACTGCATTAGAGCTGTCAATACAGCTGGTTTTGCCAGGTGTCACCTGTATGAATAGAGTGGCATGTAATGTTCTGAAAAAACACAACGGTCACTCAGAACCATCAGGTTATCTTGTTATTTCATTTGTATGAGTGCCATCTGTGAAATGACCTGAAATGTGAGACTTGAATGCAGAAATGAACACGAACATACCCCTCAAAAATGAACAAGGAATAATCACAAGCATTGCCCCAAACAGTAAAAAGGGCAAATGTTTACCTCTGGTTCAAATTTTCCTCACTTCCCTTTCCCTCAGATTATTGTCTGTGTGTTTTTGCCTGTAGGTGTAGGGTCCATCAATCAATCATTCAATCAAATTTTATTTGTTATTCCATGGCTATACTGTAACCAATAGTGTATGATTCACAGAAATAAAATATGTTGAAATGGATATGGAAGGGCAAGGTTCAAATATTTAGTAATGAAGCAGGTATCATAATATGATACAAAATCAAGTTACTGTGATATAACGTTGTGCGTGTGTGTGTGTGTGTGTGTGTGTGCGTGTGTGCGTTTGTGTGTGTTTGTGTGTGTTTGTGTGTAAGTATATGTGACTGTGCGTGTGTACGTGCATAGACTTGTGCTTGTGCTCATTTGGTGCCAGGCTTTGCTGGCAGACTCTCCGCTCATAGACTCCACTCTCACTGTGACACTGAGGGCAGGACCCTGTGCATTGGCAAAACTCCGGCTTCCTGGATTGGCATATTGTAGGTTCATGCAAAGGTAACAAGAAACAGTCATCAGAGGTTTTTAGCAGAACAATATGAAGAGAATCTTGCCAAAAAGAGCAACAATAATCTTAAATGCAAGTGCGTCTATCAGTATTAGTGCCAGAGAATATTTATGAGAGTTCTCATGACAAGAAATAATAAACTTTAGTTTTTATCAAATGTTGACAAAATAATGTATGCCTCTTTTTGTATTTCTTTTTAATGCTTTTCATGCTGTATTCAGCCCTTATTGGAATCAGCACCTGTACATGACCCTCATCTCACCCTCTGCAGTTGTACAGGAGCGCTGAAGTGAGACAAATGCAACCCTCCGTTACACTTACAAGCAGTCAATGCCTCTCTGTAGGATAGGAGCTTCCCCAGGGATGTTATCTGAGCAATGCGCAAGTGCCTGAGAGTTGTGAGACAAGGCAATCCTAGCCAACCTACCTACCCCTATCCCCAGCAGAATGAAGCCGATTTGTTCCACCGCTATGGGCTTCTTGTCATTTTTGACAAATGACACGACCTCTGGGGCTCACCCTGCACTCAAGATGGACACCTTGCCGGTGGGAGCCCCGTATTTCTTTTAGTCCAATCTCTTTTTGTTCAGTGTGTTAGCGTGCCAATTACTTGCCAGATTTTAGTACCACGCTATTCTACAGACATCTACTTGGTCACCCATGAAGGAGAAACATTTTACAAATATTAACCTCAGCCGCCCATGAAGGGGAATCATTTTCCTGGTTTCACCTTTGCTATGCCCTGTAAGCATGCAGGAGAGAGCACTCCATGTTGAATCATGCAGTTAAGCTATCTGATATGAACAAAATCGAGCCCTATTATTTAACCGCTTAGCAGACTATTTTACAGATATTTAACTGAAATATATTAAGTTAGTTACTGGGCTACACCTAACTTGCACATGGGATTCCCATCAAAGACTGTGCCGGCATTCCTAAAGAAGCAAGCCCCAGTCCTTCCATAACCCTTTCTGCAGTCGCATCTGCACTCTGATTGGTCGATTACCATCAGGCCCCCCTGTGCCTGCCTTATTTGACACAGCTGTATTAGTTAATGAATACTCAGAGGATATAGGGCACCGAGGATGCCTTTGAATAAACAGAGGGTGAGGGCAACTGTTTGCTGGGTCCACAGACTGAGTCTGAGGCAAACCCATTGAGTCGATTAGCTGATTAACGTGTGACAGGAGGAGCTCGTCGGGAGGTGATCACGCTGGGCAGGCATGGCACGCCATGATGGGCTTTCCCTGCTGGACATCAGATAAAAGTGACTGAGCTCATTAATTACTGTATGGAAATAAAGGGCACCTGAGAGACTATCAGCAGTTTACCTGATTCATTTAACATACATCAGGTCCAGCATACTGAATGTACATTGAGCTTGAGGTTGACCTTAAGTTACCTAAAAGAGTCAGTACCTGAAAAAAAAGAAAAGAAAACCATGGAAGTGCTTTGTTGGACATTGCGAATGGAAGCAAATGGCCTTTAGTGAGCCCGATTCATTCTGTGATCACTCAGTGTCCAAGCAAACACTTTTGCTGGGTTTTATTTTTGTCTAGAACAGAGCTCAGTTTATATCACACCTACCTTCCTGGTAATAAACACACATCAAGAGGAAGAGATAGGGGGCAGGTTGCAGTGACCATGGTGCCCCGGGACCAGGGTGTCCTACCCTTCCTTCAAAAGACAAGCCGCCAAATACACATAAACACAGGGGCGACGGGGAGGGCTGTTTTGATTGTGTACTATTTTACAGAATGATAAGATTGGTAGGTAACATGCAGCATCTGCTCTCAGTCACCGTCAAACACCACTTTAAAAAAACAAAAAAGAAAACAAAATGGCTCACGGCATGAAAAAAAGCTAATAATAATCCTGAAATCAGTGCAGTGGCTTATATGCCTGGCAGGACAATTTTGTCAAGGGCCACTTAGCGATTTTCTATTTTTCGCATTCTATTGCCAGGTTTTAGTGGAGCAGTGCAGTAGCAAGAGCACAGACAGGGGCTTCCTTCTGAGGACCGACCCACAGTCATTTACCTTAGAGCTTCATCACTTCAACCCAGCCTTAGGAAAATGTCTTGGTCTGCCAAACTCCCATACGTTAAAGCACCATATATGTTTTGCCTGTTATCCCAGTAACCCGCCATGTAAATGATGCATACTTACTGGTACAGAAGACTGAGAAATGATGCTCTGTTGGCTTAGTTGCCTCCTTTAATAGTCACAGCCTCTCTCGCTCATAAATAATTTGATCTTAGTGTCCTTCCTGTGCCTGCTGATTGGTGCTGTTGTGTTGTCATTCAACCCCAGTGCATGCAGGGTACATAGTCTGGCTGAATAACAAGGACTGAGACAGGAACTTTCAAGGGAAATCAACCTTATGTGTGCACCACCCTCAGATATTTTCTCGACCGCAATGACAGTGTTCTGTTTTGGAGCAATGGCCTTTGATTTAAACCCTAAAAACATCATAAATAAGTTGGGAGATGTGAGTAAATTCTTATTTATTATCTGTGGCTCATCTCTTCAGACTTTCAATCTAAGCATAACACACACAACCTTGGCCATCAAACTTTGCTGGATGAGCCTAAAAAGATGTAATAAGCTTCCGCCAATAGGCTTCCATTTTAGCTCAATGTAGTCTGATAAAAGCACAAAGCAATACCAATTGCAAAAGGTTTGTGATAAGTTACTTGCAGCACAAACTGATCAGATATGAATATACTGAACAGACTGAACAAAGATAGTATCTACTTTGCACAGTAAAACATTCTTTTGCAAGCTAAAAAATTCCTGTTCTCCTTTTGCAGAGCACATAAAATCCTGCCCTGTGGAACAAGAGTAACCCAAGCCTGATGCGGTTAGATATTAATCAAACTCAGACACCTAAATTGCATGCTTTATTATTCATCACCGTGAACATTCCCAAACAGGGCGGTAGGGTGGGGGTTGAGCTCACTCACACATAAATGCTTCATCGACATTATAAAGCATTATTTCTCTTCTCCAGCTGTCGGAGAGTGGTGGAGAGGCAGAGGGGAGTCATTCCTGTGCACTTCTGTGATTTGTTTGCCCCGCCGGAGACTCCCGGGGGATATCAGGAGGTACGTTAGACCAAGCTGAGCTGGCTTAATGATCAACCCTGGGGGCGGTATATATAGGAGGCTCTCCAGCTGCTTGGCCGTCCTTTCCACAGAAACGAGCAAAGGATCCAGCCGGTAGTTCACGTCAGAGAGACAGTCATCCCAAACATGAAGCTCGCTTATCTGTTCATCGTCCTTGTCGCCCTGCCTTCCGTGTTCCCCAGCGCGGAGGACAAGGGTAAGGTGGAGGATGGGTTTGAGGTGGAGGACTCGGTTATCCCAGAGGTCCCTACAGAGAGCCGGTCTCGCTTCGCCATGCTGGACGACGTGCGGCTGCTGGCCAACGGGCTCCTTCAGCTGGGCCACAGCCTCCGGGAGTTTGTGCACAAGACCAAGGGCCAGATCAACGACATCTTCCAGAAGCTCAGCATCTTCGACAGGTCCTTCAGCCAGCTGTCGGAGGTCACCACCGAGATCAAGGAGAAGGAGGAGGAGCTGAAGAAGACCACCACCTTCCTCAAGGCCAACAACGAGGAGATCAAGAGCCTGTCGCTGGAGATGAGCTCCAAGATGAACAGCATCATGCAGGAGCGGAGCCAGCTGCAGAACAAGGTGGGCGGCCTGGAGGAGAAGCTGAGTGGCCTGTCCCAGAGCCTGCCCCCTGTGGAGCAGCTGAACGAGATCTCCGCACTCAGGGTGAGGCTCCAGGCACAGCTGCAGCACAGCTACAAAACAGCTACACAACACCTGCAAAACATGTGCAACACACCTACACCACAACTGCAAACACATCTACAACATAGATATATGACACCTAAAACATTCTTCAATGGATACACTTATGTTCTATTCTGCTGAAGTTACTCTGGATAAGAGCATCTGCTAAATGCATGTAATGTAACACTCTAACACCACCTTACTTTATCTCCATCAAAAATGTAAAAAGAATAAGGGGTTTCATTCTCTTCAGAGGCATTTACATTACTGGCTTGAAACATCAAAGAGGCTACACCAAAAAATAAATGATTTATGTTAAATTGACCTAAATGCATAAAGTCTGGAGTGAAAATTAAATGACAATCAGATCACATCATTATATTATCCTCAAAAGACTTGATTGCCACAATGCAAGTTGTTATTTAATTTTTATAATGTGAAAAAATTAGGAAAAAAAAGTTTTTCCACAGTTAAATAAATTCCTGTTCACATGACAAGACACAGATGTCTGTTCTGAGTTCAGAGACCCCCCACTGCATAATGCGAAATTGTTTTGCAGGAAGTGATTGATGCCCAGGACAAGAGTATCACAGACCTGCTGAGGGCAGTGAGGGAGCAGAATGATCAGCTGAACTACCAGAAGAACAAGATCAAATCCCTGGAGGAGCGGGTACTGCTGCAGTCTTGATATTTGCTACAGGCTGTGGGAGGGGGATATGACCCCTTTAGAGCTGCAGTTTGCTGTCTTCTACTGTCTGTGGGAGGGGGATATGACCTCTTTAGAGCTGCGGTCTGATATCTGCTGCAGACTGTGGGAGGGGGATATGACCTCTTTAGAGCTGCAGTTTGCTGTCTTCTACTGTCTGTGGGAGGGGGATATGACCTCTTTAGAGCTGCAGTCTGATATCTGCTACAGTCTGTGGGAGGGGGATATGACGTCTTTAGAGCTGCAGTCTGATATCTGCTACAGTCTGTGGGAGGGGGATATGACCTCTTTAGAGCTGCAGTCTATTGTCTTCTACTGTCTGTGGGGGAGGGTATGGAATAACAGCATGACACTGCTCATTCCATTTTCAGCTCAACTACGACTCTTTCCAAGAAACTGCTGATAAAACATCCGACTCTCACCCTGAGACGCCCATTCTTCAATATCTGTCCAGTAACTCCACCAACAGCAGCTTTGACATTGACGGTGAGCATATGAAAGTCATGGCCTCCTGATGTTTGAGTCTGACCTCTGTATTATAGGCGTTTGATGTACTGACCAGATAGTCATCTAGGTGCACTTTGTGTTAAAACTGCCTCTGCTATTGTCAAATCTGAAAGTATTCTTCAGCTCCTGAAGGTGATTTGTTGGCTCATTAGGAATATTCTTGCAGGGGCGTGGTGTAAGAAAAGAAAACCCATAGTCAGCACAGGAATGCAGACAGCACTGGAATCACTTGTTACTGACCAAACCCTTCTAGACAGAAGGAACGCAGGAGCTGGAGCATCTGTAGCTAGCTATAGCAGTTCATCACAGATCACTGACATCTTTATGATTGTGTTGCAGACCTTCCTGCAGACTGCAGTGAGATTTTCAAAAGAGGAGAGAGAAGCAGTGGCATGTACCCCATCAAGCCAAATCAATCTGAGCCATTTTATGTGTACTGCGAAATGACTGCAGGTGAGGAAAAAAAACCCCACCTCATCTGTTCTTCATGCTACATGGGTACAAAGTGTTTTAGAGAGCAAGAGAGCTTGAAATGTAAAACATCTGTGTTCATCTCAGCCCATACTCAGAAAATGCACATGAATTGCTCCCTCAGAGTTAGGGTGGGTGGTGGAGATTTCTTGGAACAATCTTATCTGGTTTGTGTACAAGGAGAGGATCGCAGCAAGGTAAACAGTGTCAGACCCAGGAGCAGCTCAGGTCTTCTGCATTAGCACCCTGAGGGGCTTGCAGCCTTCTGTGGAGTTTGATATGCCTTCCTGACAGATACCTTCCCTTTTGCTGAATCCCCTCCGCTGTAGATGGAGGCTCCACTGTCATCCAGACACGCCGGGACGGGTCTGTGGATTTCGACCAGACATGGGAGAAGTACGAAAATGGATTCGGGGACCTTGAGAGTAAGTTTCAAAGCAGCAGTTAGAGATGTTTAAAGTTGCGGTTGATCACAGGTCTTCAACCTTAAAGATGCATAAATGTCGGTGCACCAGATTAGTAGATACCCCTTGGAGATGGTAACAATAATGAGGATGCTAAAAAGTGCGCACGCCTTTCGTAAATCGGCACGATGCTGTTTGAAGTGCAATTCTCTTCATTACCATTCTGTGATTATTGAAAACACTGAACACAAAGCTAAAATATTCATTTCTGTAAGAGTAGCACAGTATGGAAACACAATGTGTACACTATGTAACGTTTTAATTCACTCTGCGTGTGAATAAACAATACTGTTTGCTCATCACACTGCTCTCGGCTCCCTGCACTCTGTGTGCTGCAGGGGAGTTCTGGCTGGGTCTGAGGAAGATTCACGCCATCTCCAGCCAGGGAGGCGACTCCATCCTGCGCATTGAGCTGGAGGACTGGAAGCAGGGCAGACGCTCCGTAGAGTACCGCTTCACCCTGGAGGGCCCCGCCTCCCAGTACGCTCTCCAGCTGACGCACCTGTCTGGAGATCTGCCCGACGCCATGAGCAACCACACCGGCACGAGGTTCTCCACGAAGGACCGCGACAACGACAACAAGGAGGACTCAAACTGCGCCCAAGATTACACAGGTAAACCCGAGGGACCACCATATTTTAATTGTTTACCTGAGAAGTCAGTTATTAGCACCTTAAAGATATTTATTCTGAAATCTGCTGAGCTACAGACCCCCAAAGCAGTTCAGAGTTACTAAATAGTTATTGTTAACAGGGCCCAGGCAGAAAGTCTTTACATATAAATCAGATAGTCAGCTCACAGGACAGAGGGGAAGCAGGAACTGAATATGTGGATGTGTCAGAACGTCTGTGGTCCAGGCCAAAAGCACAACTAAAACGCAGCAGTTCCCCGTTCCTGTTTAACATTTCCCACGATCCCCTGCAGGTGGCTGGTGGTTCAATGCCTGCGGCGATGCCAATCTAAACGGAAAATACATCCACATCAGACCGAAGGGACGCACGGAACGGAGGAGGGGACTTTACTGGAAGCCCGGTCGAGGGAACTCCTACTCTGTCAGGGCAACCAAGATGTCAGTTCGTCCCTTGCCCATTGACAGCAGCTCCCGCTAAACACGTCACACGGACGGTCACCTGGAAGAATGCCAAACGCAGTAATCCGCAGACAAAGGAAAATGTGTAAAAACAAAAATCCTCTACTGGTATCAGGTTATTGACCCAGACCTGCTGACATGACACCAACAGCTGTTCCAGGCAGTCAGCTGCTCGTATCGTTGAACTCTGAGTCTTCTGTCAGGCTGATATAGAGATGCGCATTTCAGTAACATTCAGTTCTGTAGGGGGTTAAAGCACTGTAAAAATACGGCATTCTGACATTGAAATACATATACACCCCAGTTTCAGGCTTTTTTCTTCGCTCTTTCAAAGTTAAGAGCTAAGGGACACACACCTACAACTGAAATGTTCGTGTTTAACTGTATACGTTGACCTACATGGCTATGCTGCATGCTGGTTTGTATTGTGCTTTCACACTGATGTGCTTTTGATAATGATAATATTACAATATTCTGCGCTTTCCAAGTCGTAACGTTTGTTCTCTGCTGTATTTTTACCTAATACCGTATTTAAATGTTTTTCATGTATTAAGATATGTAAAAGACAATGGAGACACGCAAAACATTGTTTAAGTTCTCAGTATGATCATTTACATATATCTGTGCATTAATGAGTCACATTGACTCACACCAACATGGTCTGCTTGCATATTTGTACTGTACATATTTTGTAACAAAAATTTTGCATGTTTACAGATCTCAAGAATAAATCATATTTATGAAACTCAAACACCTGTCTGTGACACATCTTCATTCCCTTACCAATTAGACCGCACGATTTAAAATTATAAAGCAACAAAAAAAGTAAAAAATTACAGTGGAAATGATTTCATTAACTCTATTGATGAAAAATCAATCAAAAAAGAGGTGATACTGTATATTCACCTTTTCATTCACCTCTGACTCTTTACCTCCACAAGAGCCTGACACTTTTAAAACTACTCAATATCTTGAGTCTTTTTGCACTATTGATCAAAATGAACTTGAGAGACTAATTATGTCATCTACACAATCAACCTGTTCTCTCAATCCAATTCCAAACAAACTTAGAAAGTTTAACTTATAAAAGATCTCTTCCCTGCGCTTGGCCACCAAAGAATCTCCTTTAAATCCTGGAGACAGCTATAACTGAAGTGCTTGTAGTCTCCCTAAACTCTATAACATCATGGAGGCAGGTTTCAGTCAGGCTTTAGACCCAGTCATATTGCTGAGACAGCATTCACGTTGTCAGTGATATACTCCTCCCTTCTGACTGTAATTGTCTCTGTGCAGCTGTTACTCAGTATAAATTCTACCTTTGACACAATAGATCACCAGATCCTGTTGAATGGACCATAAGGTTCAGTCCTAGGGCCTTTGCCCTTTTCACTTTATATGCTACCAAAATGGAAATGTCATCCATGTTACTGTAGTTCTTTGCAGTAATTACCATAAAGATGAGAGTCTACCCCCTCACCAAAGCTGGGTTTCATCCAACAGAGCCGGCCTCTAGATAAATAGATTATATCAGGACCGTGCCATTAAAGGGAACAAGAGAGCTTTCCTAATGTCAACAGGCAAACATGGCCTCAGAGTGAGGGGTTATGTCAACATATCTGGCAGCATATCAGCCCCTCTGTCCTCTCCTATGTTGCGGCTGTTCAACCTTGACTAAAAAAAAAAAAAAAATTTCAGCACAAATGGGCAGGTCAAAGCACCGCAGGACTGCTAAAGCAAGAGGTGGCGTTACCTGCCATGCTGTGGCTAACCTATGATTCCAGGAGTTCCAGGAATGTACCATACATATAATCATAAAGACAGATCCATTATTATGCACAACACACTTTTCTCATACCAAGTAGGAGCACAGCACCATTGCAGCACTTTTGGGGGTGAATATAAGGGAACATGAGGAAAAACATTAGGAAATGGACCTTCCGAGCATTAGTGATATATTCCATAAGTGGGAAATTTTGACATCACAAGAAACATAAAATCTCAAGAAATATAAAACCACAAACACTGAAGTCAGTGCTTCCTCTGTTATAATACAATCACCAAAGTTGGAGGAATTTTCATATTGTATTTTAAACTGATTAACTTGTTTCATTTGAAGTTATTTTCAGTAATTGATTTGTCAATATAATATAACAACTAAACAGTGGTATTTGTCATGTATTAATTAATTTCACCATATTTCAGGTTATTATTTAAGTATATAAGATCAGTTTAATCAATATCATAACAGCAAGTAACATAGGCATTCAGTTTTGTGTGCTTTGAGAGTCGCTTTATGGTATGTATCTGCCTGTTTTCTTTTTTCAAAAGAGGTCCTGTGTCTTTCCCTACTCAAATGCATTACTGAGTGGTCTCTATTCTTTAATAACTTGCATTCGCATTATGGGCAGAGACTGCTCAACCCATTATTCTGTGATCAGCACCTTAAAAGTGCAGAGAAATCCAAAAGGAAAACATGTGAGTGCACATAACTCATGGCGGATCCAAACACACAATCTCATTTGAGCAGCACTTATCCTCTTCAACAATTCTGTCCATACAATCCCCTTTCTGCGGGACACTGAACACAGACAGAGGGTGTCCCGAAGTGACCATTTTGAACCTCCCCCTCTGCCCGCCCTGGTCACTGGATCACTGGCCCACTCAGGACAAAGTAGTCATACGATATGCCCAGGCAACCCAACCAACGCAACCCAGCACAGCTTTTCTGCCATTTCTGTCATTTATGATTTAAAGTGAATGGAATTCATTTTTTTAATGCAGCTATCTAATAAGTAGAAATGTTAGTCTTTGGTAGAAGGCATGTCTTTATGCCTTTGTAAATTCCATTGTAAATGCATTGCTGGGGGTAAAAGAATATCATTGAATGACTGGGAAAGTGGCTGCATAACTGGTTGCATTTGGCATTTTTTAGGGATGATATCATATGAAATCATATGAAAAATTGCTGTGTGTTTTTTGTGTTTTTATTTTCTTGTTACCGCCTTTACTCAGGCACTCATTGCGTTGTTTTGAAGTTGCCCTATACAGTTGCCTTATGTATAAATTAGCTAGTACTGTGTCCTCAAACAGGCTTTGCTCTCAGCTGAGAACTGTCTCATTGTGGAACTGTACACATCCTGTCCCTGTACTGTTGCTATACTTGCTGTATGCACTTTTGTACGTTGCTTTGGATAAAAGCGTCTGCTAAATAAATAAATGTAAATGTAACTATAACTATCTGGCACAGTTTGATTGCAAGTTCACTGAAAGCAGAGAGCCCATGGGCCCATTGCTCATGGTGGACCCAGCATCAAAGCTCTGGACCCCACACTGTACTAAACCTGTGTACAGGAGACAAAGCTAGAAGATTTTAATCAGCTTATCTGGCCTGGTGCAGATGTGCAAGACAGAGTCCAGAGTGTAACTATTTGCCAACTATGGCCCTTGATACTGACTTTTTTTCTCAATTTATTTACACTTTGATATTGCAATGCCAGGCAAGAATGATGTCCAAAATCTGCACAGTCACCTTGGCAAACAGATCTCTGCATGTGCGCTGCCAGGTACGTACAGTGCTACTGTTGAAGAGATTCAGAAATATATTTTGATATGTAATTTTCCTCAGAAAATGTTTCTTTTTTTGCAAGCAGTGGAAATGGATTCACATGAGACAAAAGTGCACAGTACCACAACTGCTTAACTTTAAACCTATCATAAAACTAACCAGTGGTGTCGTTAGACCAGGGCTTCCCAGGCTACAGCCCCGAATGTTTTATAAATAGCCCCAGATCTCAATTTTTTATTATTTTTTTTTTTTTACGAAAATGAGAATAATAAAAAAAATAGCCCCGGATCTATTCATCTGTCATTCCGATCATGCATTAAAGCCCTCGAAAATAATATCGTGGATCAAAAATGCAAGTACGTTTTGGGTCCTCTGTGTTCAAATTTGTCACAGTTCAAAAGGAGCCCTTGTCACACAGCGGAAGCAAAGGCTATGAGACCAGAGTTGGTCAATTTTCAAAATTGAACAAAGCATCGGTAACATACGATCTAGCATGTGACTGCTTCATCAATGTCAAGGCTCTTATTGCTTCTTACGGTTTTACTCTTGCTGCTGAAAATAGAAATAATAACAAAGTTGAATGAGAACTCAGATTGCACTCATTTTGTTTATTTTCAGTTCACATTCTGAAAGCTTATGCACCTGACTGGAACCTTTTGGTAGAGCAGTGTCTCACATCTTATATTCATTTTACTCTGAAATAACTTGAAAGTGGTGCAATTGTCGGGTGAAAATCTATAGATTCCTGGGCTGGGCTAAGCCCTCAATGTTTCAAGATCCTAACAACACCTCTGAAACTAACCGAGGACAACACCACACAAACACATTTGCTGCATTTAACATTAAGTAATTAATAGATACACAGTATAGATATTAGCATTTTTGCCTGAAAAAGTTTGGTAGTAGTGTATATGTGTCAATTATTGCTTTGTGTTTTGTCAACTATAAACAAGAAATGTGATGAGGACTTTCACACAAAAATAATCAGTCTGTGATTTGAAAATAAACCACATAGTCTGAATGAGAATGTTTTTTGGCTGCAGAATAGAACAGTCTTCTTTGATGTGTGCAGAATAAAATACTCCAACAGTCCCAGTATTGTTGTTCAGAACTACTATTTTAATTGCAGTAAAAAGTCAAATGATACTGCATACATATTAACACAAAGTCAAGCTAGATGTACATTTTTTCAAACTCTATCAAAGTGGCCTGTTTCTACAAACAGTTGGGCTTTCTACTAACAGCTGAGTTTAGTTAAATATCATATAGTTATAATCATCATAGCACGAAAATGGTACCCCAAACAACATATAAAGTAAAAATAAATTTGAACTAAAAGTTACAATCATAATTGATGATAGTAGGACTACATGAGACTTGTATTTCAATTTAAAAATCCTAAAAGATACAGTACCGGATCATGGGTTTGGTCTTATAAATAATACTAATTTTAGAATCAGAAACTATGGGGTACTAGCACCCCTAGGAGGCTCAACCATCTCATTACAACAAACAACTAGGAACCCATAACTGCATCACAGTAAAACTAGTAATGAAAAATACACCTTTTTACATGGTAAAGAAGGAACATTATTTGTAATTCTTAATTTGTAATTTGTAATATTTGATTTCTTTGTAAGTGATTCTGTAAATGTAGGTCATAAAAATAAGTCATAACTGCCAACTAGAAGGGGAAACTATGGGTTATTCAAAGAAAACAAATTCAATCTATAGTTATTAGGAAGCTATTAGAAGCATTAAACCAGATAGGAGCCTCACTGGATGTACCAGGCTAGAGGATCAAATAAACAAACCATACTGTATGTTCAGAAACTGATCAACAACAGAGGCAGGCTGGGGCACTGCTTAGGCTTTGACTAGGTTTTTAACAGTTTACTTCCATTTAACCTTTTTAAACTAGGCTGCACATCATTGTTGCCTTTTTAGTTACGAAATTAATATTCAGAAAGTCCTAACATGTACACCTTCAGTTCCAGCTATTGAGGCAAATATCCACAACAGTGTAGCTCTAGAAGGACCTCTCTGGTTTCGTGCTCAACTTCCCTCTCTCAGGGGTCATTGAAAATGTACATCAAATATATGCTACAGTGAATTCATAAAACAGCACCACACTAAATAGCATAACTGTGAAATGTTACTGTCAGCCAAATATGATGTTTAAGTAAAAGCATGCTAGTGTTTGGAGCAAGCAACTTGTAAAATAACAGCTGTTCTGTTGTATAACAGTAAGCACTTTGCAGTGGTTAATATTCACAGAGCTGCCAGAGACCACTGTCAGTTTTTGAAATACAACAGCAGAGCATGCCATGAGTTACTTAAGACGCAAGAGTTCTCCTGACTGTCTTCCATCAGTGTTATCACTGTCAAGACTGGGTCAGTTTTTCCAGAGTGGAGAACGTATGATTTGATTGGATAGGAATTTATCCTCCATGTCCACGTCACGTTTGCTGTGCCTGCAAGCCAGACGGTCAACTTCTTTAAGAAGTGTCACCATGCCAACAGGATTAGACAGGGCCACAAGTCTGATGTTTCTCTTTCTGAATAAGTGTGTCTGATAAGCAAATGTAATGCTCTTTCAGCTTTGTCAGTCAGCTCCCCCAGCTGCACCTCTCATCAAAATGCACAGCATCCAGGCATGTTCTTTTCACTGTAACATTTACAATTCTGTCAAAAAAAACAACTGCTATTGAGTCACTGACTCCATCAATAACATGATTTTATTTGAGAAATATAACACTATTTACAATATATACATGATGCAGCGAATGAGGAGACTCTGTTCCATTCTCTGCTGGCGCAGACATGCCCTCTGCAGTCATCTCTGAGCTGGGACTCCTGCAGTGTGGCCTCCTACTCCTTCACCTGTGCGCCCGCATCTTCGTATGTGTCAGTCACATGCTACCTTTTGTAGCCTACCGGACACACAAAGGGAATCACGTGTTGGAAAATAAAGTAACATCATCCATCTCAAACACTACTGCTGCTACAATAAGTGTGGAGCAACAGTGAGGATTCGCACACAGACTGACTGGACCTTGCTCTGCTGGTGCCTCTGGTTCCTCAGCTGTGAGCTGCACACGTTCCACGGCTTCCTCCTGGAATACAAACGAAAAACTGAATCTTATCTCAGAGATGGCTTAGAATGTGAAACGGAGTCTGTTATTTACTTAACAGACGTTACAGAGCTGTGGGTGCAGCAAGAGGGAAGAGCAGCACAGAAAAATAGAGCAGTGTAACACGATCAAGAGCAGCATCGAAGAGAGGAGGCGAGCGGAGTGTAGAACAGGAAAGGACTGAGCATAATGTTAGAGCGTAGTTTAGGCAGTAAAATAAAACGGCGAGAGTTTCCACCATCCATATGATAATTTCATGCATTCTCCATAATTACAGGTTTTTCCATCCCTGGCTGGATTCGTATACTCACAGTGGGAGACTCTGTCATGAAGCCAGGGAAGTCAGTCCAGAAGTCCTGAAACTGCCAGGAACTGAGGGAAAATGTTGCATCCTCACTGGATCCTTGCACCTCCACTTTACCTTGCAGGGGAGAAGAGTCCAGCCAGTTTGCTGGCTGAGCAAGATGCCCTCTTGGTTCAGTAAAAATGCACCTAACAACACACCTAATGCACTGACATATTCTGTATAAAATTTACATCCGTCCTCTCTACTCTTTCTGTATCTTGTTGAGATTATTATGTTGCATTACAACAAATGCATTACAACAAATTGTCAACACATTCTCTTTCTGCAGCCAGACTTTGCCCTAATGATGCATTGTTTGAACTGGTAAGTTTTAAGCAATACTGTTGAAAAAGCTGCTAAGGTGGCTATTGAGATATGCACCTCCTTTCCCTTGCTCATTCTCACCCGGTTATAACGACGGGCCTGGTCAAGGTCACTGACAAGGTCAGCAAGCTCTTGCTGCATCGCCAGCTTCTCCCTCACCATGGCGCTCAGCTTTTCCTCGGTGCTGGTCAGCTTCCTCCACACATTTTCCAGCTCCTGTTGTCCCCTGTTCACCGCCTGTTGCAGGCTCCTGGGCACAGTGGGGTCAGGGTTCAGGTTGTTTCATGTACAGGCACACAAAGTAACATCCATTCTAATAAATACTGCTGCTAACAGAATGAGAATGGTTTATCAGTGAAGGCTTGTACGCAGATCAATCAGGTCTTACTTTGCTGATGACTCCAGCTCCTCAGTTGTGAGCTGCAGATCTGCAATGACTTTCTCCTGAAATTCAGCAGAATCACAAATGCCTTTTTACTGAAGAGTAGATTAGAATGTGTCCCACAGTCTGTTACCTTTTCTGTAATTGTGTTTATCGAAATGCAGAGAGTTGTAAATATAGTCAGGCATTACCGAACAGAACAGTGCAGTGTATAGCACAATAGAACTGAATCATAGAAGAGTACTATAATGCATTCCATGGCAGATTGTATTCACATTGGAAGGTCAATGTGGAAGGCTGAAGGCAAGTATATGTAGCTAGCTAGCTTACCAGTTAGCTAGATGGCTAACAACAAAAATAACAGTGTATCAGAATGATGTCTTGAGTAATCATTTTGGCACATGGCTAGCTAGCTCTTAACGTAAAGCTTCCTTAGTTAGCTAGCTAGCCAGCGAGATATATTTACTTACTTTGAAGGCCAGCTGGTCCTCCAGATAAGACACTTTACTAGCAGAGTCCTGCAGGTTCCTCCGGAGGTCCTCCATATTCTGGTTTGACTCTTCAATCTTGCGTAGCAGCTCCTGGGGAGAGTCCAACCAGTCTGTCAGACACTGCACACGATTGCTAGTGACTGTGACACAATACACAACTGCACAACGTCTTCCCAGGTCTGTAGCATTGCACTACAAAATGACATCTCTCCTTTCTACCCTCTTAATGTTTTGCTAGGAAGAGAAAACAGAAGATTATAATGCAAAACGAAAACAGACCTGACATGTTCTGTTCCCACTTAGTAGTTTATTTCAACTGCTTCATTACATATAAAACCGATGGAACTGAAAAAGTCACGTAGGTTGCCTTGATTAAAAGATAGTGGCCACAAAAAATAATTGTGAAACTTTCAACTTAGGGGTATTGCATCGTCCTCATCACTCTGCTGAAGCATGCGCCTGCTGCCGCTTACCTTGTTATCCAAGCGGCCATTGTCAAGGTCACCTCTGAGCTGGGTAATCTTTTGCTGCATGGCCTCCTTCTCCCTCGTCACAGTATCCAGCTCCTCTTCTGTGTCGTCCAGTTTCCTCCGCAAGGCATCCAGCTCTTGGTCTCGCCCACTTACTAGTTTTTTCAAGCTCCTGGGCACAGTGGGGTCAGGGGTCAGCTTGTTTCAGGCATGGGCTCGCAAAGTAACATTAGAATGTGTACAGTTCATGAGCAAGGGCTTGTACACTGACTGCTCAGGGCTTACTCTGCTGATGACTCCAGCTCCTCAATTGTTGTCTGCATGCGTCCAATGACATTTTCCTGAAATGCAATTAAACCCAAAATTGGATTTCACTGCAGGGATTGATTAGAATGTGCAGAACAGTCTGTTGTTCTTAATATACAACTGTAATTACCACAATTTGCAGGGAGATAAAAGACTCCAGTTATACAGAACACTGCACACACTTTTTGTTTAGGCTATTCCTATCGTTATTCATGCTTACCACAAGTACTTTGGCAAGCTAATTTTGGGTAGATCTTTTTTCTCTCAATATCAGCTGCATTAGCATCCAGTCTCTGACAGCTTAATAAACTTCTTGACAGAAGCACTAGTAAAATCCCTCCAGCCTTGCACTTTGTCCTTATACACAATTCACACAATAAGGTGTCACCTTATTTCCCATCTGAAATTTACACATGCCATTCACCCCCTGGATGTTTTTCCCAGTATCTTATGGTAGGAACAAGAGGCAATCTTTCACCGGAGAGTTCTCTGTTTACATGTAAAAGGAAATACAAGCCCTCTATAAAGTGACAATGCTGACTTAAATAATCTGTGTCTATGCCTATCTTGTTAGCTACAGTTCTGGCCAAACACTACATGGCTACATAGCTTAAGCTTTACTTCCTGTACACATTGCTGTGTGATTCATTTTAGCTAATTAGTTAGCACATTGGGAGCCAAACCCATTCTTTTTTATTTGAGTCAGTTACGGCTGCATTTTCCTGTACTTTAAGGGAATTACCAAATCACCAGTCTACCAGCTGCTAGAATAGGCATGTCCATTCTGTCTATAAGTGATTCTATTGCTTCAGCCAGATTCATTTGTGGAAATTTATAGAATTGAAATTCAAACTTTCCACATTTATAGTGAAGCAAAAATTTTAAATGCATCACCCATGTCAGGATTTGGCTTGTGAACTGTAATGCAACACCATCTATTAACTGTTTCCATCCTTGCAGCTGACAGTAGTGAGTGTTAAAAATCATGTAGTACAATGTAGAGCGGTAATGACTATCAGATCAGTACAGAGTAGCCCAGGGTGATATATTATAATAAAACAATGTTTCCACCATACTATGACTAGTCCATGTATTCTGCACACTCCATAGGCTTAGCTGCCCGCAACAGGATCAGCACCTACCTTAGAGGATAGCAGTTTCTTTGCGCAGTTGCTCTCAGAGATACACTCCTGGAGTTTCCTCTGGAGCTCCTGATTGGTCCCTTCAGCCTTGAACTGCAGGGCCTGGGAAGAGTCCAGCTAATCTGTCAGATACTGCACATAAGCACTGGTAACTGTGAAATAATACACAACTACAAGATGCCTTATCAGCTCTGTAATACTGCAGTGTTCCTCTGTATGATAAACCGGATGCATTGACACCGCCTGTATCAAAATCACATCTCTCTTAGAACCTCTTACTGCATAGCTGGGAAGGTAAGCAGGAAGATGACAGCATCATACTGAAAGAAACATAACGAATGACTTATGACACAACAAGGCAATGTTTTTATGCTAGCAGGTGGTGTAATGATTAAGGGACTGGACTGGTAACCAGAAGGTTTGATTCCCAGGTGAGATGTTCACAATCTGTGCGATATATAAAATATGTAATAATGTAAGTCACGTCTCTTTTCCTTTCCCTAACTGTCTCTCACCTGATTATCCAAGCAGGCCTTGTCAAGGTCGCCTCTGAGCTGAATAATCTCTTGCTGAATGGCTTCCTTCTCCCTGACCACAGCATCCATCTCTTCTTCCTTGCCGTCTAATTTCCCGCGCACAGCTTCTAGCTCTCGATCTTGCCCGTTCACAACTTTTTGCAGACTCCTGGGCAAACAGGAGGGTCAGGGGTGAGCTTGTTTCATCTGTGGGCAGGCCAGGTAACATTCTTCCCCCGTCAGTGCTACTGCGGTTACAATCAGCACAATTAATCAATGAGAGCTGATTAGATCTTACTTTGCTGACGTCTCCAGTTCCTCAATCGTCAGCTGCAGGCGTTCAATGACACTCTCCTGAAATACAAATGAAATCACAACTGGAATTTTACTCAAGACATTAACTACAATGTGCAGCACAGTCTGTTATCATTAATATAACGGCATTTCTCAGAATGGGGAAGGCAGTAAAAATGGAGCCCAGCGAAACAGAACACTTAGGAACTGTGCAGAAAAAATAAGACAGAACAAAAGGGTAGAAAAATACACACAAAGTAAACTAGTTTGGAGCAGAAGGGACCAAGGACAGAACACAGTGCACCACTAAGCCATATATATATGCAATACCTGAGCACTGTAAACTACTGTAAAATGTTTATGAGCAATTAACAACTTCACAAATTAGGAAAATTAGAATTTAAATGCCATAAAATATAATGTTTTGCACTTATACTATATGTGTGCACTAATGTTTATACAATAGCAACAGACACTCGTGGCAGTGATGCTGCTTTGTGGGAAAGTAAATTTGCTAACATTAATAAACATGGGACCTCTGAGCCAAACATGGAGGAGAACACGGCGGAAGCCAGGACTGTTGCACAACTCGACGAAGCAGTACTTGAGACAGCTATGGCATTTGTAAAATACCATGATTATTTCATGCATTCTGCACACTCCATAGGTTTTCTGTGGCCATAGTACGACCTACCTTAGAGGAGAGCAGTTTCTTTGAGCAGTTGCTCTCAGTGACACACTCCTGAAGCTTCCTCTGGAGCTCCTCCACTTCCTGTTTAGACCCTCCCACCTTGCGCTGTAGGGCCTGGGGAGAGTCCAGCCAGTCTGTCAGGTGTATGAGCGCTAATGACTGTGACACAACACACAACTACAACGTGCCCTCTCAGCTCTGTAATACTGCAGTTTTCCTCTGTAGTTTAAACATAATACACTGACACAACATATGTCAAAATCACGTCTCTCCTTTCTACCCTGTAAATACCTTGCTAGGAAGATTATAGTGTGATATTAAAACAGACCTGATGGAGAATGTGTGCCAATATGCCCTTTCTTTCCCTCACTCTCACTCACCTGGTTGTCCAAACGGACATTGTCCAGGTCATCTCTGAGCTGATCAATCTCTTGCTGAATGGCCTCCTTCTCCCTGACCACAGCATTCAGCTCCTCTTCCCCGTCGGACAGTTTCGCCCGCAGGACTTCCAGCATCTGGTCTCGCCCGCTTACTGCATTCTGCAGGTTCCTGTGCACAGTGGGGTCAGGGGTCAGCTTATGTCATGTTCATGTTCCATTTTCAACACTACTGCAGTCAGAGCATCATCATCATCAGTATGGTTTAACAATGGGCAGCAGTGTAGTGTGGTGCAGCGATAAGTAGTAAGGCTCATGAACCAAAGGCTTCATGTTCAGTTCCTAGGTGCTGTTGTAACCTGAGGGAAGATACTTAATATAAAATTTGCCTCAGTAAATGTCAAGCTGTGTCAATGGAAAAACATCTAAAAAAATTATTAATTTAAAAAATGTAATTCCTAATTAACTTCATTAATCGTAAGCTATGTTATTAGGTCTGCAAAAGAAGGTCTGCAAAGAAAATGTACAATGTAAATAATCAGGTCTGCAAAGGTCTTACTCCACTGATGTTTCCAATGCATCAACTGTGACCTGTAGGTGCACAATGACGTTCTCCTGAAAAAGCGTTAAATAACAAATGTAAATTTACTCTGGATGTTAATTAGAATGAGCAGCACAGTCTGTTATCATTAATCAATAACTATTTATCAAAATAAGGAAGGGCATAAAAGGATGCCAGTAATACCGAGCCCTACAGATTTATGAAGACCAATACTGATGCACCATTTCAATGTATTATTCATTTGGATGACACACGTTAGGTAGCTAGCTACTGTATCTTAGAAGGCAGAATAGAAAACCTTAGCAAACTTGCAAATGACAAAGATTTGCTGTAGCATCTAACATTAGCTTAAATTAAAAGATAATTCAGGATTTTTTTAACAAGCTAGCTAGTGGGGTAATAATGAACATATCTTTGTTTGCTTGCTAGCTAGCCAGCTGAGATTAAGCAAATCAGATTCTTAACTGAGCCAAAAATGCAACTTCCTGCATTTACCTGGACGTCAAATATGCTAACCATCTAGCTAATGTTAGCTGTCTACAGTTTGCTTGTATTTGGACATCAAATAAACTAGACAGTGAGCTAAATCTCAAAAGCTAACAAAGGCGACAAAGACAGTGCATTGTTTATTAAGGAATGGCAAGATGATGATGATGCAAGATGACGTCACTTTTGTAAGGACGACATCAAATTATTTAAGGATGCAAATCAATGACCCAATCCTATACTGCAGTATGGTGGAGTTTGAAGTGCAAGAATTATAGGGGATAGTACAGTACAAAACAAATGAACATCAGAACAGTATAGTGTAGAGCAGGGCAACACATAACAGTTAAAAAATGTTTCCACCATTACTGTGAATATTCACTGGATTCCGCATGAATTCTATTGGTTTTTCCGCTCACTGCTGCATCAACGCCTACCTTAGAGGAGAGCAGTTTCTTTGTGCAGCTGCTCTCAGAAGTACACTCCTGGAGCTTCCTCTGGAGGTTCTCCATGTCCTGGTTGGCCTCTTCCACCTTGCGCTGCAGGGCCTGAGGAGAGTCCAGCTGGTCAGTCAATGAGCGCTAGAGACTGTGACATAATGCACCCTCAGAAAATCCCTACTCAGTTCTGTAATGTTACAGTGTTCCTCTGTACTATACACCTAATATTCTGAACAGGCTCGACCCAAAGTCACACCTCCCCTTTCAGTACTCTTCTTTATGGGAAGACTACAATATATGTTACTATTACAGAGGGAATAAATGACAAGCAGCCTAAGACCCAGTGTTTTCAGTTTACATGATATTGAAAGAAGCAGCAAAATACCAACAATATGTATTTGATTCAGATGTTGGCAGTGTGTCCTTGAGGGTAAGGGCCTGGGCTTGTAAGTCGTAAGTTGCTGGTTTGACTTCCAGATGTGACACCGTGAGTTTGAAAGTTGACAGTTTCACGTAAAGGGTGCCATTCCATCTTCACTTGGCTATTGAAGCAAGCACCTCCTTTGTTCCAACTCTCTCTCTCACCTGGTTATCCAAATGGGCCTTGACAAGATCACTCCTGAGTCTTTCCTCTGTATTGGTCAGTTTCCTCTGCACAGCTTCCAGCTCCTGCTGTCCCCTGTTCACGGCCTGCTGCAGGCTCCTGGACACAGAAGGGGTCAGGGGTCAGCTTGTTTCATGAGTGGGCATGAAAAGTAATTTCCCCCCTCTTCAATACCTTTGGTATTAGTGGCACAGTTTCTTACTTTGCTGACGTTTCCAGATCCTTAACTGTCTGCTGCAGGCATCCAATGACTTCCTCCTGAAACAACATTAGACCACAAATGGAATTTTATTTCCAAGGATGAGTTCCAGTGTGTAGAACAGTCAGTAATCTATATAACTTTTTTTATGAAAAAGAATAATGCAATCAAATGTAGACCCTTTTACAGAGTAATGGAAAACTAAAGAAAATGTCAGCACATTTCAGTCTGAATGAGAGAGAATTTAATCTAGCATATTAACACTAGTAATGTAGTATACAGCTACACAACAGTCTGGTAATTTGCTAATTACCTAGCTAGTTATCTGTCAGACAGTTATATCTAACCCCCCCCCACACAAAGCTATCTAACTAGGGAGGCAGTGAAGTACTGATAGCTACAAAAAATTACAGGGGATAGTGCTGTATAGAACAAATGAACATCAGAACAGTACTGATAGCTACAAAAAATTATAGGGGATAGTGCAGTATAGAACAAAGGAACATGCTATCGAGGGAGACATTTACAATTCATGTAAGCACAACAGTACCAATGCTAGATGTGTAATATTTGTGTACAAATATTACTAACAAATGAAAGTAAATTAAATATATAAAATCCAGACAGGTAACAGTTATCTAGTTATCTTGTATGTTTCACATGCAAACTAACAAATAAATACATATTATATGTATATTATATTATATATATATATATATATATTCCAGAGGAATATATCAGAACAAGAAATGCTGAACAGCACTCACCTTAGAGGTCAGCAGTGTCTTTGTGCAGTTGCTCTCAGAGATACACTCCTGGAGCTTCCTCTGGAGCTCCTCCACTTCCTTGTTTGACCCTCCCACTTTGTGCTGCAGGGTCTGGGGAGAGTCCAGCCAGTCCGTAAGCTACATTCATTAGCACTTATGTAGTCAGACAATACACAATCGTATGATGCCCTCTCAGTTGTGTAATATTGCCGTATTCTTCTGCACTACAAAGCTAACACAAGTAACATGACCTGTATCAAAGTCAAACTTTTAGCTTTTCTTTCACCTGCTTGTACATTTACGGAGTTGTTCTGCTAAAACACATGGAATGAATGTCAATATCAGGACATTCAGAAAACCAGGGCTAGCTAATATTTTCGTTATTTAAGTTAAATTAATGGAAGGTGCCGAAAATGCCGGCGAGGTTTCATTTCACAGTTTTGACTGAGGTAAGGGGCACTGCTCCATCCTCACCTGGCCTCCTTTCCCTCGCTCTCCCTCACCTGATTATCCAAGCTGGCCTTATCTACTTCATCTCTGAGCTGAACAATCTCTTGCTGAATGGCCTCCTTCTCCCTCATCACTGCATCCAGCTTCTCTTCTGTGTCTGAAAGTTTCCTCCGCAGGGATTTCTGCTCTTCCAGGTGCTGCTGTAGGCTCCTGGGCACAGAGGGAGTCAGCGTATTTCAGGTGCAGACACACAAAGTAACACCCTCCCCCTTCAACAGTATTGCTATCAGCACAGTTTAACAGTAAGAACTTGTTCACAGACTTATCAGGTCTTACTTTGCTGATGTCTCCAGTTTCTCAACCTTTTGATTCAGTGTTCTGATGATTTGCTCCTGAAATACAAATGAAACACAAATGGAACTTTACTCAAGAAATCACTTTTAAAAAACAGCATTTGTAAAAATACAATAATTAGAGGAAGCCCAGTTACGCAAAAGAGTTCACAGCACTGTGTGAAACAGCAGTGCAGAGTAGAGCAGTAGTTATAGCACTGTGTGTAACGGCAGTGTAGAGTAGAGCAGTAGTTATAGCACTGTGTGTAACAGCAGTGTAGAGTAGAGCAGTAACTATAGCACTGTGTAAAACAGGCACAGCACCTTGTTCTCTAGCTGCTCCTGTAGAGCATTTCTGTCCTGGTCCACCCTCATCATTGTAGAATGAAAGGTGCGAGCCTCCTCCTTCACCCCATCCATCTGCCTCAACAGCGATTCTGAACAAAAGCACATTACACCGGGATGGGATGTACAGAGCTCAGACACACCACACACAAACAGAACACATATGCTCATGTGCTCAAACACTCACATGCTTGCTCATATCCTCACACACACACACACACACACACATATTGTGTTGTGTGGAATGGGAGGTGATGGAATATGGGGGTTAGCAGCTTGCATTGTGTGGAGTGGGGGGGACGACAACTGGGATATGGGGATGGTGGGAGTGTGTGTGTGTGTGTGTTATGGGGAAGGGGGGCTTTGGCTGCAGGTGATCCTAACCATTTATCTCTTCCAACTCCTTGTTTCTTCTTTCCAGGACACTGAGCTGCATCTCATTGTGCTGTGTCCTCAGTTGCCTGTGGATCAAAAGGGGGGCGTCTGTCAGTCATACTGACACTGCCCATCACACAAGCATTCCTTGCAAAGAGCAGCCCGTCACATGCACTGAAAACAGCTCTGGATACATTCTCCAGCATGTGTCAATCTACAGGTTGGCGAGAAGAGTGATGCTAATACCGACCTGCCTTTAGGCCTCAGAATGCTTTACAATGGTAAATAACATAGCAAGGTAAAGCAGGCTCACAATGCTGACCACACCTCCCTGGTGGTATAAAACTAGCATTCAATTAGCAAGGTAGACATGGCCATGATCTGGTGGACACATTGAGTCAGAATGGGAATTAAGGCAGGACCAGTCAACACTTTTTCGTTTGAAAGAGTGCCCCTCACTGTAGCAACCGTTTTTTACCAACCGTTTTTAAGTCGTCCCACGGTTACTCTCTGCTATTTGGACAGTCAAGGCTGCAGGTTGGTATGGGCATATCTACATGTATGTCACTATGTCTATGTCTTGCCTCAGTTCACTGCACTGTGTCTTAGTCTTTTTAAGCTCCTCTTCAGAGACTTCTAACTTGCAGCCTAAGGTGTGGACCTCCCCCTCCAGGGTCCGAATACGATCGTCCATTGTCAACCTCTTGCTCCTGTACTCTCTGTGCTCCTGGTCCATCTGAAAGCATAGGGACAACAGGAAAGGTCACCACCAGGGGGCAATATTGAGGCAAATGCCACCCTACACATGTACAGTTTTTGGAAAGAAATTGATAACAGCATATTTATCTGTGCATAGGAGTGCTCTCACCTTGAGAATCGTGGCCTGCAGCTCCTCCACCCTCTGCATCAGGTATGTCCGCTCGCTCGAGGCCCGCTCCCGGAAGATCTTCAACGACAAAAATGGCTAACAGACATACCATTTCAAGCAAAGCACCCATAGCATAGTAAGGTAGCTGAACAAGGTTGCAGCTTAGCCAGCTAGGTTCTCTAGCTAGCAATTCTTGATCTGAATAGCTTGTAAGAAAAAGAGCAGTTTTGTGTACATTTAATTTTATGCTCAGTGGTTGATAATAAATCCCTTTGCCAAATATAGGCGCGGTAAAGCTACCTCTTGAAGTAAAAGATTGTGAGGCTCTGTTGGTAGTATCTCAGTAAACTGTCTGTCTGTCTGTCTGTCTGTCTGTCTGTCCCCTACCTGGAGCTGCTCCCTCAGGCCGTCCCTATCTGTCGTCATGCGCCGCAGGTTTGCCAGGGCTTCATCGCGCTCGATCTCCACGCGCACATTTGTGGGCGACTTCATCTCTGTCTCTTCCCAATCCAAGGGTTCCGTCTCATCCTGGGTGTAAGATCCAGACAACTGGTAAAGGGGAGTAAAGTAAAGTGTCCATTTCTGTGCTACATAGATGTTGATGTATGGCGCCTTAGGGCATATTTTCCATTGTATACCTGCAGGTAGTCAGCCTTGCTGATCTTTTTCAAGTTTTTAGGAGGTGTTTCTGCGTCTGTACTTTTCCCGGGGCGGTTTGTCCCGAATGTATCTTTGTCCCTCTCCTTCTCAGCTGAATTATAGATGTACTCCTGTCCATGACAGCACACAAAAAGCCAGATAAAAAGGAAGAGGGAGGGGGGGGCACTTTTTATTTTTCTTCTCTGTTAAATGTTTTAGTATTTACTCTGGTACCTTGACAAGTGGCCGTCTCATGTAGCTCTGACTGTAGGCGAGCCTCCTGGAAGAACTGTCCAATCCCTCGATAAGACCCTTTTTGTCAGCCCACTCATTCTCCAGGCTCTGATTCTCCTCTGCAGGAGAGCAATGATAAAAAGTCACCTCCTGGGGGAGCAATGTATACTTCTTTGGGCTTATTTCTTGTGCTGTATGTCTCATTGAACCCCATGTGCTGCTTGTTTCTCTACCCAGAGCTGTTTTTCATGCATTGCAGAACAACAGGAGAAAACAACTGTAACTTGTACATAAATTATCAGTACTATAATTGGTGAACGGGGCAGGATTTCAGGATATCAGTTAAAGCAGTGCTGCTCCTTCTTGCATCTATGTTATTACACAAACTTTGCTGTACTGACATTGTCTAGCTTGTCAACACAATTTTTGTCAAAGTGAACCAAGTATGACAGGACTGAGAAACAGGCCACACATTGTTTGGGGACTGTGTCTGTAACTGGCCTCTACTACCCTGCCCCTGTCTGCCCCAAAGACACACCTGAGAGGCCGGGTTTCTTGTTGTCCTGCTTGGCTGTGTTGCTTAGCCAGGCCTGTGGCTTGTCCATGTAGCTTTGAAAGGACCTTTCCTGAGGCAGGGAGAAAGACAGTATTTGATTGCAGAAGAGCAAACTGGAGAAAATTGCATTCATTCAGCAAGAAAATACTAAGTGAAACTCCAAGACTTCCTCTTCATTCAATCACTACTAAAGACTCATTACAGGTGAAGGAGAAGTGACTTGTCATTCAACAGAGGAAAGCTAAAACATGCATGTATTCTGCAGTGTAATAATGTTGCTGTAAACAATATCCTCCCTCTGTCAGATTGCTGCAGCTTTAAGGAAACGTCGTCCCTGCTTGATAAGCTGGTTTCTTGCTTGGCCTCCTCTGAATGCAAGCATAAATATGCCCTTTCCTCTGACCCATAACCTCACCATAGTCTCATCTGATTCGCTGCCACATGTCCATGGCACTGCCCAACAACCAGCTGCACACAGAGACAGGCAGACACACGAGGAGCAGAGAGGGTGAGACAACAGAAACTGAATGCAATTCTTACACTTGCATTGCTACAAAAAAACTTTCACATGTAAATGTGAATAAATTGCTTGGTACAATTAAACTGAAGTTTTAACTAATATTAGCTCTTAGTCTATTTAATTAAGACAAATGTGACATATTGCAGCCATTACTTAATATTTTGTGAAACGTGACAACCGCCAAAAATGAACCTTGAAACACACTACAAATTAATAATGAGTTTATGTTCAAATTCAAAACCGATCCCTCTTTTCAATGCATTATTTATCATTTCTGTAGTACTTTCTACGCAAAAGAAAAACATGGTATTACTTAAAAATTGTATATACTGGAAGATTTTTTTGCTTTAAATGAAATAAAACAAAACAAAACAAAAAAACATAAAACAAAAATAAAAATAAATATAACATGGAATACATATAATAGATGGTAATAAAATAAAATGGATAATGAAATAAAACATTTTATTCCAGAAACCACAAGGATTAGATTTATTCACATTGTTGAATAATCTTTTCAGTAAAAACCAACAAAGGCTCCTCCAACTTTCTGCATTTTATTGAGTTTAGTGGTAGCCCCTGGAAACATGTAAGGTGCCAAAAGTTTCCTGTTTTCCTGGAAAAGGAAAGGAGGTTACATTAAATTCTTCAGTACCATGACTCATCAGTCAGAGAGCTTTCTGAAGATGGCAGGTAAATTGTCATTAATTCTACCACCTTCCACTCTAGTATGCATTAAACTGAAGTCTGTTGTTATAGTACCAACCCTACCAGAAAGTGGAGGCAAGTCTATCTTGCCACCATGAGCAATAAGACAACTGATTCAAGAGGTAACTACAAATCCAAAGGCAACAATTTGACATCTCCAAAACAAACTGGCTTTTTGAAAGTGTCAAAAGTATCCTTCAACATTGGGTTTTCTTCATTGAATTTAATTAAGGGTATGAATAATTGTGGAGGGTGCTATAATTTACTAAAAGAACACAGAAAACCAGTTTATAGGGTCATGGTGTATATCATTTTATTGTAGAGGCATCAGAACATGGTTAGTGAGCATTAACAATATGGGTGAAAAAAAAGTTAAAATGGGGAACAGAAAAGTATATTACAATCTTTATTTTGCTTATAAATATCTTAATTTGTTTTACGTCTGTGTGCATTATCATATTGTTCATAAAATAATTTTAATTAGATCAACTAATTATGTTTAGCTCCATAATTACTGCATTTGTCTCGGACAGGTCGAGCGGCTGTCTTGGAAAATGGCTGCAATTGCCCTTACAAGACTAAAAAATAGTCCCGTAGATAAAATGTATCCTTGTGTATGCGGTAGAAATGTCCCACTTGTATCATTAAATAAATAAAAACAATGAATTTAATTACCTGCTCGGATAATTATGTGCTGTTTCACTAGCTTTTATTCATTCTTTGTTTTTCCAAGTTCAACTGAGAATTAAAATCTCATTTGTGGCTTTTCATACAAGTGCCCTCCAGCTATCCTTCTAGCAAGTTTTGGAGAGAAACAATGACCACATCTGAACATGTGTTAGTAATTATTACAAGAATAACCATAACAATAAACTTCATAATAATAATAAATATTATGTAATAAAAGTAGCCTACATTAATAATTAATATTGCTACATTTCGATATTTTTGTAACGACAGATGACTGATATAATTTTAGATATTGTTATTTTTGTCGAGGGGTAGACTGATTCGTTTATTCTGTAGAGTCCGAGTGCCGAAAGAGCGCTTAATGTGTCTGGCATTGCAGTTAATCATTTTATTGGATAAATATTAGTTACCTTTTCTCTTCACCGTAGTTTTTCTGGATCTTCTGAAATTTACCGTTCAGAATAAAATTTTCAAAACACAGTACAATCCTTTCTTTGGAGCGTTAAACGCATTGACAGAACGGTTCACACGCACCGAAACGTCACAACACTGGAATTATTCGAGAACAATTAGCTTTAACTTTCTCTGTATGTCGTCACCCATTGCCCTGGTAATGCACTACAGTAAACTCGTCAATTGGCAACACCTTAAAAACAACTTTTACGACCTATGAATTTAATAAAGGCCATTCTCATCCCGATGTACTGTAGCTACATTATTCTGTCTGAAGACAGGTCGCCATTTGTGGGGCGTAGTATCACATTGGATTTAGACAATGTTAACTCGCGTTCCATGTGTCGGATATTACCTCTACCCAAAATTAAAAAAGTCAAAAGTTAAATAAAGTCAAAATTAGTGACTGCCGACTGAGCCACTTTGGACCCCTAGTTCTTTGAATTTGGTTTTCATATAAATCAGTAGTCCGTGGCAAATATACCTTGTTGAATTGCTAATGGACGCACCCTACCATTTTTCACATACTTGTTTAAAAGGGCTAATGCAATCTTGATAGCTTTTCCCAGACGAACGCTTCTTGCGAATCTAGAATGACGTCCTGTTTTCCCATGTTTTTAACAGAGGATCTCTGATTTGGGTTTTTTTTTTTTTTTTTTTGTCTTTTTTAATGACGCCGACCTATCAGCTATCCTTTGCGAGTCTATTAATGATAGATTGCAAGCTGCGTAAAATATATTACATCCAATGCAATGATGTGTCATGTACCAGCAGGATATTACAGAATATTAAATAGACTCTATTACAGAAATGCTTCTTGAAGTTGTCCATGCGTCCAGGTTTCATTTCCTCTGCAGGACATGTAACGTGTAACCTGTAACTGTGCATGCTGTTTGTTTCGCACTGATGGACTCCTAATTGTTAAAATGATTTCAGGACTGTATAATTATTCAAGTACCTGTGCTACCTGATGAATGCTGCCATTGGAATGTCTACAGGATCCTATGGAGGTTACAGAGTAAAACCCAGGTGGAAAGCCTTGTAGGTCACGTGGCCGAGAAAAACTCTGGGTAATGTTTTGCAAAAGGAATGAACTGGACTGGCCTACCGTAAGGGACATTTCAAGATGAGGGCCTAAGAGACTATGTGTGTGTGTGTGTGTGTGTTTTTAGGACAAATTTGGTGTTTAAAAAAAATTCAAGTCTGCAACCCTGGAGTTAAAATGTTACTATGACAAAAAGCAGAAACTAAAATTGTGCTACCCCAATAAATTGGTTTGCTGGCTTCTTTTCACCTGTTTCTTATACCTTCAAGATAACCAAAACAAATACAACTTCTGTTCAGTCTCCATCAACAGCATGATTTTATTTGAGAAATATACCACTATTTACAATATATACACAACACAGGGACTGAGCAGAACCTCGTCCATCCTTCACTGAGGCAGGAGTCTCCCTTACAGTGCTGTCATCTCTGAGCTGATTTTTCTGCAGTGTGGCCTCCTACTCCTTCATCTATGCACCTCATCTGTCACTCTCCTCTCCTCAGCTCCTGATCGACCCGGGCCCTACCTTTCATAGAATGCTGAGCGCACAGAGAGGGTCAGGGGTCAGCTTCAGTTTCATGTGTGGGCATACAAAGCAACATCCTCTATCTTCAGTGCTACTGCTATTAGAATTAGCACAGTTTAGCCATGACGGCTTGCACACAGACCAGCTGGGTCTTGCTTTGTTGATCCCTCCAGTTCTTTGATCACCTGCTTCAAACGTACAATGGCTTCCTCCTGGAATACAAATAAATTTAGAAAAATAATAAATATTAAATACCATTTAAATAGTTTTATATCACTAGAGTGCCTCCCAGACATCAATGAGAAGTAGGTGCAGTGCAGAAGAAAAGCAGAACAACTGAACAGTATAATGCAGTCTTGCTGGACACACCATGTAATGAGCTTCATTTCTGTACAAATGAATCCTTTTAGCACTAAATGCACAGAGATTAGACAAATTCATTATTAATGAGTACCACTGGTGCACTGTGTAGCTATTTCCCTGGCAAAGGAGTTGAGTGTGCTTTGCTCCCACTGCAGGTGGTTTGTGAATCTCACTTTTTCTCACATCTCACATGGCTCTTACATCAATTGTACAAATTCGAAAGTCACACAATCTTTTGTGGATTCACCATCCATACGATAATTTCATGCATTCTCCATATCTGTTGGTTCTCCCATCCCATGGATTCTTACACTTGCACTCGGGGACAGCCGGGTCGTGACGTCAGCACTAAAGCCCTGGAACTGCAACTGAAGAACTCCTGTATCCTGGCTGGACCTTTCCACCTCCTCCTCACCCTGCAGGGCCTGGGGAGAGTCCAGCAAGTCTATCAGATACTGCACAAAATGCCCTCTCAGCTTTGTAAGACTGCAATATTCTCCACAACGATACACTGACATGGTCTGTATAAAAATCAAACCTCTCCTCTGTACTCTTCCTGTATCTTGTTCAGAAGATTACAAAAGTACATTACTAACACGCAAGTTATGAATGTTGATATAACTCTCTCCACAGCAAGGCTTCCATAATTTCTGATCTGTTGTTTTATTTTGTTTCTAGTAATAAGCCACTGAGCTGGCTATCAAGGAGTACAAGTCCTTCCCCTCTCTCTCTAACCTGGATATCCAAACCTGCCTGGCTCTCGCTGTCTCTCAGCGCAGCATCCAGTTTCAGCTTTTCCTCAGTTTCGTTCAGCTTCCTCCGCATGGCTTCCAGCTCCCGGTGTCCCCTGTTCACGGCCTGCTGCAGGCTCCTGGGCACAGAGGGGTCAGAGGTCAGCATGTTTCATTCCCCCTCATTGCAACAATACAACTGACAAATACAAACTGTTTATCAGTGAGGGCTTTTACACTGACTGATCAGGTCTTACTTTGCTGATGTCTCCAGTTCCTCAATTGTGAGCTGCAGATGCTCAATCACAGTGTCCTGAAATATAATTAAATCACAAGTAAAGAATGTATTACAGAGATCAATTACAATGTGCAGCAGAGTCTTATCCCTTTTGTAACTGCCATAGATATAGCAAGGCGATACTTAACAGCACAGATCAGTGTAATAGCACAAATGAACTGAGCAACAGTGGAGTCTGGCTGGCAAAGGACAAGCATATGAATAGCAAATCTGCTGTATTTAAAGTACTTCCTGCAGAGGATAAGCTCTATCGCTATGCTATTTTAAACATGCAGAATTGGTGATGGTTTTTTGGCTGCCACAGCTAGACACCAGTGAGATGTGATATGGGAGCTCTTAAGTGTATATGTGTTAGCTAGTTGGAGCCTAGCTAGTTGTAGCTTTATATTCCTAAAGGAATATAACAGCGAATATGTGTATAACTGCAGCAATTTTAATGCTGCTTTAAAATGCAGAACTAGTAGAGTTTGTGGCATATACAATGTGAAATTTCATGATTATCTAGACTGCTTGCTTTAATTTCAACAAATACATGTAAATATGAGCATCTGGGGTTTCAAATGGGAACAAGATAACTCTCTTGGCTGAAACAGTCATGGAATAAGCAAAATAATCCACGCCAAGATGCACTGTTGTGTTAAAATAACACACTTCAGGGTAGTTAACACCCTCTCAGTTCTGCCTCAGGGCCACATCACACCACTCTGCTGAGATATATTTTACCTACTGTTGCTGCTTTTTTAGACAATAGTGCAACTAACAGTTGTCCTGGGTTACTTGTTACACAGTGGACTGCAAACAGTGTTTCCTCAATCCACATAATGATTCTGTGTGAACTGTATATCCATAGTATTTTCCATCAATGGTTGGACTGACACTTACTTTGAAGGCCAACTGGTCCTCCAGAGAAGACACATTACTAACAGAGTCCTGCAGCTTTCTCTGGAGGCCCTCCACATCCTGGTTGGTCCCTTCCGCCTTGGTCTGCAGGGCCTGGGAAGAGTCCAAGCTAGTCTGTCAGATGCTGCACAGGAGTGCTAATGACTGTGATATAAAATGCAACTACAAGATGCCATCTCAGTTCTGTAGTGCTGCAGTATTGTATTGTGTTTTGTAGTGTTCTCTCCTGCATAATCAACCTATGACACTGACACATTCTTTTTCTGACACTTCTACTTTCTACCCTCTTAATGCCCAAGAGGATTATAGTGTGATACTATGACACAAGCAATGAATGAGAAATTACTGTTCAAAAAATCACGGCAGTTAAGTGACTGAACTGAAATTTCTCAGTCCTCAGCTGGGTCCTTACCCGAAATTCAAATATACAGTTACATGTACAGGATATCTAATGTAAAAATGCAAGCCTCACCTTGTTATCCAAGCGGACTTTGCCTAAATGATCTCTGAGGTGAGTATTTGCTTTCAGCATGGCCTCCTTCTCCGTGACCACAGCATTCAGCTCTTCTTCCCTGTCAGACAGTTTCCTCCGCAGGGCTTCCAGCTCTCGGTCTCGCCGGCTTATTTCCTGCTCCAGGCTCCTGAGCACACAAGGGGTCAAGGGTCAGCTTGTTTCATGTGTGAGCACACACAGTAACACTCTATTAATACTACTGCAATTTCAAATTACACAGTTTAACAATAAAGAAATTTACAAAACCAGGTCTCACTTTGCTGACTTCTCTAGCTCCTCATTCTTCAGATGCAAACTTTCAATGAATTCCTCCTGAAATTGGAATTTGAGTCCAGAGATTAGAATTAGAATGTGCAGCATAGTCTGTTTTCATTTACATAAAGTATAATATCATATAAAGTAATAATAATTGCATATTAATTGCATTATGAATTGCCTTTAATAACTTAACCAATCCTAAATAATCTGAAAATTCAGAGTCATTGATGAACACTTTATTTCAAAAACAGGAAAGTATGTTGATGCATTTTACTTTTTTTGCATTTGATATTTTAACAAATCAGAGAGCTTCTTTCCCCATCCAGCAATGCATTTCAATATTACTGAATAAACACACTACATTTTAACAACTTTCCCCCATAAATATAGTTATCCTATGCATTCTGCAAATCCAGACCTTTTTTCCACCCAGAGCAGGATTGACACTTACCCTAGAGGACAGCAGCTTCTTTGTGGAGTTGCTCTCAGTAGTAAAGTCTTGGAGATTCCTCTGGAGGTCATCCATGTTCTGGCTAGATCCTTCCAGCTTGCCCTGCAGCTCCTGGGGAAAGTTCAGCCAGTCAGATCCTGCTCACAAATGCTGGTGACTGTGACACAATGTACAACTACAAGATGTCCTTCCACTTCTGTCATATTTCAGTGACTGTATGAAAATCACATCCCTACATGATACCCTATTAGTGGGAAGTCTATTGTGGAAAAACACAAGAAATGAAGGAAACACCAATGATCCAGATGCTGGCAGTGTGGCATTAAGGTTTAGGAATTAAGCATGTAACCAGAAGGTTACAGATCCGGTTCCCTGGTGGATTCCACAGTAAAAACCCATCTGTATCAAAACAAATCTTGTCTCTCTTCCTTTTGCTCACCTCATTATCTGAACGAGCCCTGTCAAGGTCATCTCTGAGAAGAGCATTTGCTTTCTGAACGGCTTCCTTCTCTGTCATCACAGCAACCAGATTTTGCTGAGTGTCAGCCAGCTTCCCATGTACGTTTTCCAGCTCTCGATCTCGCTCACACAGGACTTTCTGCAGGCTTCTGGACACAGAGGGGGTCAGAGGTCAGCTTGTTTCATGTGTACGCAAAGTAATATCCTCCTTCATCAACACTATTGCCATTAGAATGTATACAGTTTATCAGTGAGGGCTCGTACACAGACCAATCAGGTCTTACTTTGCTGACATCTCCAGTTCCTCAATCATCAGCTGCAGGCGTTCAATGACACTCTCCTGAAATATAATTAATTCATAAATTTTACACCTGAAATGAAGTACAACGTACAGCACAGTCTGTTATCATTCATATATGTGGATTTCTCAAGAAGAGGAAGGCAGCATAAATGGAGCCCAGTGATAGTGAACAGCGCAGAGCTATGGAGGGTCATACAACATAATGGCAGAATAGAACAGCACAGACCAAGTGAACTGTTAGGCACTGTTTAGAGCATGGCATACAGAGTAGCAGAGTATAGTGTAGCATTAGCACAGAGCAACACAAGAGAACTGTCAAAAATAGTTTCATGTGTTAAAAAGAAGAAATTGTGTTGTTAAATAACATACTAAAACTGTTTTGTTACCATAAAAATGTATTGTTGGCTACATAAATGAAATGAAAATGCTACAAAAACTCCTTGTCTTACAGTTTAATTAACTGTCATTAACTGGTCATTAACAGCACACTGCAATGACCATTGAATCAATGCATTGTAGGGCCTGGCACAACATCACAATAAAACACTTTCCAGCATACATGTGACTATTCCATGGATTCTGCAGACCCATAGGTGCTGGATCAGCACCTACCTTAGAGGAAAGAACTTTCTTTGTGCAGTTGTTCTCAGCAATACACTCCTGGAACATCTTCTCGAGGTTCTCCATGTCCTGCTTAGACTCTTCCACCTTGCTCTGCAGGACCTGGGGAGAATACAGCTTGTTTGTGAATGACTGCTAGAGAGTGTAACATAATACGCAACTACAAGATGCCCTCTCAGTTCTGTAATATTGCAGTGTTCCCCTGTGCCTTTATCAAAAATAACACCTTTACTTTCCAAGGATCATAGTGTGATCAGAAACAGAAGCACTGAATGAATGTAGTGGCCGTTGTGGTCAAGACAATGTACTTATAGCCAAATGAGAGCAGGTTTGATTCCTAAAAGGCTACTCAACATGAACTGCTTCAGTAATTATCCAATTCTGCAAAATGGAAAATATGTAAAAATATTATTCTCACCCCCTGCATTTCCCTTGCTTTCACCCACCTGATTATCCAGATAGGCTTGGTCCAGGTCACTTCTAAGCTGAGTGTTTGCTTGCAGTATGGCCTCCTTCTCCCTCACCACACCATCCATCTTTCTGTCTCGCTTGCTTACTTCCTCCTGCAGGCGCCTGGGCACAGAGGGGGTCAGAGGTCAGCTTGTTTCATGTGTGGGCATTCAAAGTAACATTCTCCATCAATACTACTGCTATTAGAATCAGCACAGTTTGAAAAATGAAGACCTGTGCAGACTGATTAGGTCTTACTTTGCTGTTGTCTCCATTGCCTCAACTGTGAGCTGAAGATGTTCGATGGCCTTCTCCTGAAATACATTTAAATCACAAATGGATTAACTAGAATGTGCAGCACAGTCTGTTATGATTAATATAACCACATTTAACAATATGCAGAAAGCAGCACAATAGACCCCAGTGACATCAGTACAGAACTGTGGGGAACAATATTGAATAAGTAGAGCATTTAGAAAAAGTGATTAAATCAAAATGTGCTCTCTTTCCTAATGATAACATTTACCTAGACAAGCTTGAAACAAAATGCTATTCTCCATTCCAAAGGTGAAATTTACATAACTCACATATACCTACATGCTACTGTCTCTTCTCCAAAAATCTTTTGTGTTAAAATGGTATGCGTGTATGCATCACTTCAAATGAGCATTCACTTGGATGAGACATACATTAGATAGCCAGAAAACTATTGCTATTTAGCTATTAATGAAGACTACTCCCATTATGCAGTGTGGTGCAATTTAAAGTTAGACTAACCTGTAAAAGAGTATATGCCATTGAAGTACAGGCATACTTTAGTTAACACAGCCTATGAAAAAGAAGTTCCTTTATAATGAAGACATCTATTCACAAGAAACAATTCAAAACAAAGCAAATACCAGTGGTGTCATTAGGTCCAATCATTCTGAGCTATAACCCTGAATATTTTAAGCGTAGCCCCCAATATTTTCACCCTGAAAAAGGAGCTGTGTATAGCAAAACAACAGACAGACTTTGTAACAGAGCGGAACTTGCAGCGTCTTAAGGTGTGATAATATTTATTTATTATAAAGGTAGATATAACCTCCCCAACCTACCGATGCCAATCCCCCTTCAAAAAAAAGACAAGCCCCAGGCGAACTTGACTTATCCCCTGATCTTTTCAATAGCTAGAAACGCCCCTGGCAAATACACTTGCTTTTCAAAATTAAATGGCATGTTGTTGTACATCATTATGAAGAACCAATCAGTGAAGAGGTTTGCGGCCCTCTCAAATTAATTACCTTAGAGGACAGCAATTTCATTGTGCTGGAGCTCTCAGTGATATACTCTTGGACTTTCCTGTGGAGGCTCTCTATTTCCTCAGTGGATCCTTCAACCTTACTCTGCAGGGCCTGGGGAGAGTCCAGCCAATCTGTGAGATACTGCACATGAGTGCTGGGAGTTTCACCTTAGGCATCCCACTCTATCCTCACCTGACTACTGAGGGAAGTACTTCCTTTCCCTCACTGTCTCTCACCTGATTATCCAAGCGGGCCTTGTCTAGATCCTCTCTGAGCTGAGTGATCTCTTGCTGAATGGCCTCATTTTCCCTCACGGCAGCATCCAGATCTTCTTCTGTGCTGTCCAGTTTCTTCCGCAGGGCGTCCAGCTCCCGATATCCGCTGTTCACTTCCTGCTGCAGGTTCCTGAGCAAAGAGGGAATCAAGGGTCGACTCGTTTCATGTGTGGGCATACAAAGTAACACAAAGCAATACTACAATGCAAATCAATACAACTGCTGCTATTAGAATCAGCATAGTTTAATAAGGAAGACTTTTGATCACACTAATCAGGTCTTACTTTGCTGATGACTCTAGCTCCTCAGCTGTGACCTTCAGACATTCAATGACATCCTCCTGAAATAAAGATTAATTCACAAATGCAATTTACAACAAAGACTGATTCCAGTGTGTAGTGTGTTGTCATTTATATACCTGCACTTAACAACATACACAACAGGAAAAATGTACCCCCCTTTAAGACAGAAAAGATTAGCAATGGAAAACCAAATGGGGTGCAATAACTGCTTAATATACAGCTATAGCAATAGATATGGTTCAAATAAGTGACAAAGCATTATATTATGATTATATGGTTATAAATGGACTATACTAGCTTATCAGCAAGCTAACTGGGGAGGGGGAAGTGAAGTCATGACTTGTCCTAAATAGTCTCTTGGTAGCTTCTCACTTCGAACAAGCTAGCTATAGAATATGCATCTCAGTATAGCCACCACCTTCACATAGCTTCCCAGCTAGCTAATACTAATGAGATTTAACGCCATGAAGCATGACATTCTTTTGCTGCTTTTAAATTGTAAGAAATGATAATATCAAGTTAGCTATTTAAAATAACTTGGTCCTGGACACTAATACAGCCTAGGATGTACTTTGAATTGGTAACTATTTGACTACTTTACTAGTGTGTGAATTTTTTTTTTTTTTTGCACTAAGGAAATACGTTAGCCAGCTAGTTAATGAGTGACAATCAGGATAATTAACTAGCTAGTTAACAGTGCAGAACAAGGCAATAAAAGCCTGTTTCCACCACACCATGACTATTCCATGCATTTTGTACATCCATGGGGTTTTCCACCCAGAGCAGGATTGACACTTACCTTAGAGGAGAGCACCTTCTTTATGCAGCTGTTCTCAGTCATACACTCCTGGAGCTTCCTCTGGAGCTCCTGATTTGACTCTTCCACCTTGCGCTGCAGCTCCTGAGGAAAGTCCAGCTAGGCTTTCACATACTGCACTAGAGTGCTGGTGACTATGACACAATACAACACTACAAGATATCTTTCAGTTCTGTAATGTGGCAGTGTTCCTCTGTATAATATACCAAACACCCAAAATAACACCTCATGCACTGACACAGCCTGTATCAAAGTAATATCTATCCCGTTAAAACACAGGTCCACCTTTTATTACAACAAAGGTTATAAATGTCATTAGAATATCATTCTTCTTATAGTCAGGCCAAGACCCCATAAACTAGTGTTTCCTATTAACTTTTACCAGCAGACAGTGCCAAAAATGCCAGTAAGACTGAATTGATCAGTTTGGACTGAGGTAAGGGGCCACCATCTTCACCTGGCTATTGAAGTGCACACTTCCTTTCCTTTGCTCTCACTCTCTCACCTGACTGTCTGATTGGACCTTCACAAGTTCCTCTCTGGTCTCTGTTAGTTTCCCCTGCATCGTTTCCAGTGCTTGGTTTTGCTCAACCACTACATTTTGCAGGCTCCTGGGCACAGAGGAGGTCAGGGGTCAGGTTGTGTGAGCATGCAAAAACTCTTCCTTTTCAGTTGTGCTGCTACCAGAATCAGCATGTAAACAATGAGGCATTGCGACCATACTTATCAGGTCTTACTCTGCTGATCTCTCCAGTTCCTCAAAGTTGTGATTCAGAGTTCTGATGACTTTTTCCTGAAACACACACAGACCACAAAACAGATTAATCAAAATGTGGAATAGTCTGTTATCATTAATGAAACTGTGATGCCTTTCAATTCAGAGCAGTTCAAACCTGTGGAATGCAGTACAACATAGCAGCAAGGTAGAAGAATACTGAAGACAGAAAAGTGGAGGAAGGATAGCCCTTTGCATTAAAGAACACCTAAACGTACAAGAAATTAGTAATGGGTGACTTTATTTACTTCTCTATTATTTGAGAAAATATGTATACAATTTAAACAGGATTTTGGGATATTATAGATATATTAATGTAATGTATTATTTCCTATCTGAATGGCCTGTTCTTGTTGTCTTTTGAGCAATCCTGGACATTACAAAAATAACAGAACAGCAGTGAAGCTTACAGCAGTAGCTATAGCAGTGTGTAAAACAGCAGAGAAGAATAGAGACAGGCAAAGCACCTTGTTGTCCAGCTCCTGCTGTAGAGCATCTCTGTCCTGATATATGTGATCCAGCTGATCTAACAGTGAGCCTGGAACACAGCATAAAACACAAGAGGGATGGTAAAAATATACACTCTGTTTTACACAAAAGCAAACACATTCATGAAACTCAGAGTGTGGATGCATTCATGTACTTGATGACTGTGCATACTGTATTTGGGTTTAAGAGTATGTGTGGAGTGATGTAGGGGGTTGATGGGATATAGGGTTAGGAGCATATGCTGTGTGGTGTAGGGGGTGATGGGATATGGGGTTGGGAGTATGTGTGGTGTGGAGAAGGGGGTGATGGGATTTGGGGTTAAAAGCCTTTGTTTTGTGGAATGGGGGGTGATGGGATTTAGGATTAGGAGTGTGTGGTGAGTGTTAGGCGGGGGGCGAGTGTTGGTCACAGGAGATCCTTAACTATTCCTCTCTTGTAGCTGCTTGTTCTTGTCCTGCGCATTCTGCTGCTCCCTGATGGTGGCCTTCAGGTTGCTTTGGCTGTCGCTGAGGGCTCTCTCTGTTTCAGTCTTGAGCTGCCTGCCAATCAAATTAGGATGTCCGTCAGACAATTACACCTGCACTGTCTGAGAGGCAAACATCTTCCACGAATATCACAAAGATGCGGCAGATACACGCACTCACAACAGCTCTGAATATAGTTGCTAATGCGTGTCAGTCTGAAGGTCATCCAGTGGAGTGATGGTCATACTGACCTCCCTTTAGACCACAGAGCACTTTAACATGAAGGCATAATGCAATTATGCAATATCAGAGCAAAGCAGAGCTGAGCAGTATTCGAATGTTGATCATACCTCATTAGCAGCACAAAGCTAGCATTCAGTTAGCAAGCTAGACATGGTAGCCATGATACATAAAAACACATATGTATATATGTGTGTGTGTGTGTGTATCAGTATGACCATATCTTGCCTCAGTTCACTGCACTCTGCCTTAGTCTTTTTAAGATCCTCTTCAGAGACATTTAGCTTGGAGCTTATGGCGTGGATCTCCCCCTCCAGGGCCTGAATGCGATCCTCCATAATTGACTTCTTGTTCTTGTGCTCTCTGTGTTCCTGTTCCAGCTGAAAACACAGACAGCGGGGAATGTCAGCACCGGGCGACAGCCACCATACACTATACACATATATATATGTTTAAAAAATTACTTCAGCCAGCAGCAAGTCAGCATATTATCTGTGCATGGGTACTTCCTCACTTTAAGAATGATGTTCTGCAGATCCTCCACCCTCTCCGTTAGGTGTGTTCGCTCACCCTTGGCCCGCTCCCGGAAGATCTACAGTGACAAGTGTGGCAGAAAAACATGATAAATTTAGAGAACAAGGAACATGAAAGCATTCTTTTATGCTAGCTCCTGAAACATTTTTAGCCTCACTGCTCACTGCAAGTGCTCTATGTATTTGCTCAAGTTTATTGCCATTTCTCTTGGTTGGCAAGTGTGTGTGCGTGTGTGTGTGTGTGTGTGTTACCACTTTATATCTATGTGTGTATTTAACATGTATGTATCTAACATTGTATTGATATACTTTTAACAAATACAAATGACATAACATTGCCACGACATTGCTCACAAGATGACCAAACTGTTCCCTACCTGCAGTTGCTCCCTCAGGCCGTTCCTCTCTGTTGTCATGCGTCGTAGGTTTGAAAGGGCTTCATCGCGCTCGACCTCCATACAATGCTTGTTTAAGGGTGACTTCATCTCCGCCTCTTCCCAGTCAAGGTCTTCTGTGTACTTAGAATCCAAGTCTGTACGGCGCCTCATCTGCGGGTAGCTCATTCTGGTCTTTTTCATGTTTCTGTACGGTGCTCTGACGTCCAAAGATTTCCCTGGAGAGTCGGACCAAAAGGTATCTTTGTCCCTCTCCTTCCTGAGGGCTGAGCTATAGGTGTAGTCCTGTCCAACAGCAGGATACAAAAGCCACTCAGTGAGGGAATATCAACAATAGAAGATATATTCCTCTAAAGCCAGATGAAAAGGGTTTCATTTCACAGAACACCACATTCACTGAAACAAAGGGGCAGCACATCATTTAGTGCACTGTTGATTTTCTTTGTACATTTTTAAATATTTTGCTTTTCCCCTTGTACCTTGGCAGGTGGGCGTCTTATATAACTTTGGCTGTAGGTGTGCCTCCTGGAAGAACTGTCTAGTTGCTTGGTAAGACTCTTTTTGTCAGCCCACTCATTCTCCAGGCTTCGACTCTCCTCTGCAGGAGAGCAATGATAAGAAATCAGTACATGCTGATATATATATATATATTTTTATGGGCTAATTTCTTGTGCTGTATGTCTCCCAGAGCTGTTTTTGTCATGCATTTCAGGACAATTTTTGTGCAAAATTTGTGCATTTTAGGGCAAAAGGAAGAAATAACTGTAATTTGTATATAATTATCACAAGTGTAATTGGTGGACCAGACATGATTTCAGGATATCAGCTAAAGCTGTGCTGCTTCCAGCTGTATGTCATTAGACAAACTTTGCTGCGTTGACTGGGTGAGGCTTGTCGACACATGTTGTCACATTAAATCAAGTATGACAGGACTGAGAAACAGGCCACACGTTGTTTGGGGAATGGCAGATCACTGTGACTGTGTCTGTAACTGGCCTCTACTACCCTGCTCCTGTCTGCCCAAAGACACACCTGAGATGCCAGGCTTCTTGTCGTCCTGTTTGGCTGTGTAGGTTAGCCGGGCCTGTGGCTTGTCCGGGTAGCTATGGAAGGACCTTTCCTGAGGCAGGGAGAGAGAGAGCAATCAGGGCTAGTTCTTTACCAGGTGCCAATAGGAGAGATGAGTAAACTGAGGAAAAGTGCATTGATTTTGTTCAGCAAAAACAATCATAACTGGAAGACTATCTCTCCACTAAGTAATTAGCAATGACTCATTACAGGTGAAGGAGAAACAACTGGTCATTCAACATAAGGCTCTAGTTGCCTATGCTTATATTTTACATTGTAATAATATTGCTGTATGTAAACATGCTTGCCCCAAGCTGGTGTCTTGCTTGGCTTTATTTCTTTATTTCTATTGAATTCAAACATAAATATGTCCTCTTCCCTGACCCAAGCTCACCATAGTTTCATCTGACTCATTTCCTAGAGTCCAGAATAATGTTCTGGTCACTGCCCAACAACCAGCTGCACAGTGACAGACAGACAGACAAACACATGAGGAGACAGGACAGCACAACATAAACAGAATGCAATGCTTTCATGTAGATGGCTGATAAAAGTAGTGTATTTCAAGGCTGCAAATGTGAATAAGGTACTGACTGCAGTTAAACAGATTTTTGGAAGCTTCAGCTTTTTATAACTTCTCTTCTGTGGAAAACATGAGAAAACTCTGACACCCTGAAAGATGGGTAATTTGATTTGGGGTATTTTCATGGCTTTTTATGATTTTACATAATGAATGGAATGGTAAGGACAATGTAATTTAATTGGCTAAAACTTTAAGAAAATCAATTTGTAGTATACTGTATATCATTTGGTAAACACTACAGTCATCTGGGGAAAAATGAAAACAAACCCAAAATTATATGAAAATCTTTATTTCAAACAATGATTTTGTAGTTTACAAATAGCTTGGTTTGTTTGTAATACAATTAAGTGCATTACATTGGTTACATGTGTACAATCATTGCAAGCCATTGTGACAAGCTTTATTTTAAAACTTCACCAATTAATGATGACGACGTTTGGCTCTTGTAACATAACTGCATGTCTTCTCCATTGAACAGGGTGGCTTAATTTAAAGTACATACTACATTTATGGCAGCATTACTGAAGGCCCACGGCTTGTTCTCTGTTCTGCGGACCGTATACATATACATGATCTACAATACACACACATACATACATGCACATGATATACATTGATCTACAAACTCCCACAGATTCAGGCAACGGACAGGGGAAGATCTTGAGTTTGCCGGTGAGAACACAGATTTCAGTTTAAGATCTGAATCTCAATGGGACTAAATACAAGTGGACGAACAGCAGCAGTGAAACGAGATTGAAAATGGATGTTATAGTTTAGAGCCAGCTAAATTCAGAGCCCTTTTATTAACCTGAATGAGCGTACATAAGTCTTTTCCTGATCAACGAGCTCGATGGCCGGCTGTACGTTAACGCTTACTAACTTGACAGCACTGCATTTGAATTCAAACGGTTATTCAGAACAACCAGTATTACGAGGAGTGAATTAGCCTATATGTGTAATGTGGCAGTCAATATGCTGTTTAACTCACTAAGCGTAAACATTTTAAATAGACTAATGTTATTGTGCTCCGATTTAGCTACTTCGGACTGCTTTCATTGTTTTTAGAAATCAATGTTTCTTTCTTCCTTGTTTTCTCATTTAACTTTGTTTTCATTTGTAATTCCTATTCTAACTAACGGCCTCGGATTAGCAGAGCGCTTCATAAATGAATCTATATCTTAATTAGCCTACTACATCACAGAGCAAATTTCAATTTTGACATCACCTCTCCCATCCATCGTAGCGTCTTTGGGGTCGTCCAAAGTTAACGCCTACGAAAACAAATTTCAAAACCCAACATGTTCTTGATGTAAGCACGATCGCAAAGGGCTAAATTTTTACATCGAGATTTTAAACGCACGAACAGAACGGTTCACACGCTCTCAGACGTCACAGCGCTGGAATTATTGACAAACAATTAGCCTGGGTCTTCGCCGTGTTTGGTCATTCAGTGCCTTGGTAACTTACTACAACAAACTTGTCAAGTGCTTGTCAAGCACCTGAATAGAAAGGTAACTTACGGACCATATTGGGCGAATCCCAAACGGGGGGAAATGTGGCACAAAGTTACGCCAAACTAATAAAAACGCGGCCAAATTGCATTGGGAAGTGTCATCTGGTGTTAGACAAGAGCTACTAAACCTATCACTTGGTTAACGTTAGTCATCTGGCAAAAATATAATCCAACTTTCCGGTGGGCCGTTACCTGGCACAAATATGGTGAACCAACTGTTAAGTTTAAGTAACATCGAGCCGGCAACAGAACATAAAAAGCCAGCTGATTAGCTTGGCAGCCTAGTGGCAGTGTCTACATTGTAGTGATGTAATTGAAAAGGAAACCCTCTCAGAAATGTATGGTTTGGACTGGTCGCTGCTTTGACATGGTGCTATCATTTGACTATCAAAACAGTGTGTAGTTGACACCCAATAAAACGGAAACGATTCTCAAAACATTTTCTGTTATTTCAGTCAGTGCTATATATATCATGTACCAAATTTAGAGCAAAATATGAATCTCGAAGAGGTGCCAACAGAGTCGTAATTGTGATTTATGGCAGCGCAATTACACTGCTGACTGCGGTTACGTCAGGTCAGTGGATTCGACAGGTGTTCTTATTGTGATAAAGAGATCTCTTTAATGCCTTAAAGTACTGTCAAACCATTAATCAAAAGCTAATTACTTGTGAATTGTTGTTCTGCATTCATTTTCACTGTCTGCCATTAATATATGTTGTGAAAAATAAAAAATGCACATAAACATCTTGGGGCCTGTAGGTATGGAGTGTGCCCTGCCTACCCCTAACTTGGCAGATGACACAGCTGCCCCAGTTACACACTATCCATAGACAAAGTTCTGATGAAACATTTTTCTCCATAAATTCTCCTTTTTACCTGCTAAAAATTCAAAACATGTTAAACAGAACAAAATTACCCCCAAGTGGGATAACTTCAACACAGCCAAAAGAGGAAATGACAAGAAGTTTTGACAGATGTGTGATCTGAAACTTTTCAGTTCTTTGGTTGCAGCAGTGTACAGTCCACAGCAACACAACATGGAGAAGGGTGAAAAGAGTAAAACAATTTATTTGATGTGCCTTGATTGGGCTTGGCCCATTCCATGAATGATGTCAGAGTGTCACAGGACTTGACCTTAGTTTGAGAGGAAATGACTAAACAGACGAGCTTCCCCTAGTGGGAAGTACGTGGTCTCTAAAGCAGGCCGATTGGGAGAGAGACCTCAGCTGAGTAAACATTAAAAGCCAAGGTGGCCATAGCAGATTTTGGGCCCCTGGCATGGCTATTCTCCCTTGCGCTGAGGTTTCCCCGTGGGCCAGTCCACGCTGATGTAGTACGGCCGCAGCTCATCCTCAGAGACGAAGTCCGGAGCACCACTCATGAGGTCGTGGCCCCGGAAGGACTTCGGGAAAGCAATCACATCCCTGATGCTGGGGGCTCCCACAATGATGGACACTAGCCGGTCCAACCCTGACGAGAAGAAAAAGCAAATTCCCTATAGCATAAAGCAAAGGTTTATATCTACCTACCATCTAATGTGGAAGACAAATCTGTGTTGTCATCTGTCCCTTACAGACCCTTTGCTTTAAAAGCCTCAGCTATAAACAACAACACATATCCGAGATGAGCATCCAGTTTCAAAAGAATCATACCACTTATAACCAATCTGGTTTGAGTGTTATACTATGACTCAATAAAGCTTTATGGCTTACACATGACATTCTCTAAACATTGGTGAGATACTGCAGCAAAGATTCTGTGACCTGACAAATAAAACATATGAGACTGATATATGTGTGTTCTAATACACAGCCAAGTTTATAATTGAAATACCAGTGTTTGTAATGTTATACAAGATTTTCACACAATGACAGGTGCTTCTGAAGTGGTGGGGACAAGTAGCTGACATTGAAATTAGGTAAGAGCTGCTTACCTAATGCGATCCCACCATGAGGAGGAGCCCCAAGGTCTAGCGCCTCCATCAGGTGGGACAGAAGAGTTGCATTCTCCTATAACACAGATCAAACCACTCAACATGCCACCTTACATGCAACAACACAGAATTCCTACCATTCATTCATTTTGTGGATGGATCCTATTCCTAATTCCTTTTATTTATACAGAAGGTGGGGATGTTTTAGAATATGATATAAACACTTAAAATTCTACAGATAACAGAATTGTGTCTCATTAAAATGAACCGTTGATGTTTAGTCAAACATTAATATTTTTTATTTAAAGAAGAGGCCTAGTTGCCAGATTTCACTCAATATTACAACATGCACTATTGAAACGGGTTGATATAAAACGGCAACATTACATATTGTAGTCATGTGTGGAATTTTCTAAATCTAGAAACCTTTGCCACCTCCTTGATAAAACATTTACTAATATTTGTTAATACTGGACAAACCATCAATGATGTATGGTGTGGTTATGTATTATGTGGTTATTTAAACTACATTTTAATTCTGAAGTGTTACCAAGAAATACATATCATAAAACCAACACAGTGTGACCACAGCTGCATAGCTCTGCACTTACCTTCAGCACCGTCTCCAGGACATACTGCTGCATTGAGGAGTTGTGAATACGGATTGACCCTCCTCCAATTTCACACCCATTTAGGACCAAGTCATAATGCTGGCTGCGAACCTAAAATATTGGCAAAATAAACATATGCTAATCAATACAGCCAGTCAGACATGGAATCTGTAATTGGTAGCTACAAATGCTTGAAAATGGTTCTCAAACCTTTCTGTGTTGCTGACCACATAATAGGTGGGAAATATATATAAAAAAAAACAAAGCTCCAAGAACACTAAAGCCTTTTGTAGGCCAGGTCTAGTTCCCGCTCAGGTATGGAAACAGTGTGGAGCCTGACCTTATGTGGCTGAGAGACCAGGAGGTGTGCATCTTCAGGGTGGGGAGCGGTGAAGGGGTGGTGGGCTGACTCCAGCTGTGTTGGGTCGTCCTCTTTAGGCAAGAACAGCGGGAAGTCCACCACCCACAGGAAGTGAAAAGCAGAAGGGTCTCGGATGGTGACACCCCGACCTTCCAGAAGCTCTGCGCACTGCAGCCTCAGGTTCCCCAATAGGGGGCACTATAAAGGAGGAAAATAAGCATTACGTGCAAACACCGCTTCCATTCCTTAATAAGACAACAATAAAATACACATATTAAACACAAACAACATACAGTATGCCTTTGTATTATTTTAGCAGCGTTGGGAGATGAGTCAAGGGATAGGAAAGGCAGGGATTGGCTGAATCACTCACCACACTCTCTCTTGCCCCAGCAGCCAATAGCAGCAGGTCCCCTGGTTTAGCCTGTGCTCTCTGGAGCAGCTGCTGCTTGACGGTATCAGGCAAGAGCTTGCTAAGGGGAGATTTCCACGTGCCATCTTCTTTCAGCAACACCACACTCACTTCCTGTTTTAAGATACATGATACATGTCACCCACTTGGTATTCATTTACATTTTTTCATTTGGCAGACGCTTTTATCCAAAGCGACTTACATAGGTTACAGTTCTTTACAATGTTATCCATTTATACAGCTAGATATTTGCTAAGGCAATTGTGGGTTAAGTACCTTGCCCAAGGGTACAGCAGCAGTGTCCTAGCGGGGATTGAACCGGCAACCTTTTGGTTACGAGTCCTGCTCCTTAACCACTATGCTACACTGCCGCCCATTCATCAGATAAAGCCACCTTTGGATTAAGCCAGGCAGCCTGCAGTAATTGAGTATCCTCTGGATTTTTCTTTATTGAAACAGAATTAAACAGATCAACCATTATTCTCCAAATTACTGGTGGACCCAGCATCATCTGTGGGACTTCACCAGGCTTAGTTACCCTTTCCTTGGGCTCAGTGTGAGTTGTGTCGGTCAGTTCTTGACAATTCCTTAATCACATACTAAATTATATTTTTGCCTGCAACCATCCTGACAGCACTGCATATATGAGGTAGAGGTTGAAAGAATGCAAATGTTTCTTGGTGGCCCCATCAAATACTTAAAAATGCTCAGATGCAGAAAGATGTGAATTGTTTGTGTGAGTGCAGCTAAAAGAACCCTCTAAAACTCGAGTGGAGAGACAACTTGGCATTAACATTCAAGGAGAGTACATTTTGTGTCTAACTTTTATGCATTTCCATTTTTCACCAAGTTGATAATAAAAACTCTGAGAAAATATCCAACTTTTGGAAAAAAATTACTGCACTGGGATTTAGTGGTGACAGTGTTTACACCCAAAGATGCTCTAAACTCTCCAAATACAGTGGCGTTTTTAACAAACATCTTGATAGAACACTTACCTGATTAAACTGGACCTTGGTACTTTGTTTAAGGGATTCCAAATCCTTGTTCTTCAAATGTTTCTGACAATAAAATACAAGCATGTCAACTTCAAAAACTTCCCACACAAAGGGCAAAAATGCACACACAAAAATCAGAAGACTTTATGGACATACATTTCTATGAGTGCGTTGGGAGACGCGTCTACAATTGTGTCTGCGAGAAGCACAGCTCTGATCCTTTACATGAGGTTACTGACCCCAGCTCTGATCCACTTACTGCTCCGTCTGACACACAGATTGCCTGAATACATCCCTCCACTTGGTGGAGAGCTTCCCTCAGGAACCCCACTTCTGTGTCGTGAAATACTTCACTGACGTCCATGAGCTGTATTCACAGGAAATATTTACCAACAGTATTTTACAATTTGACCAACAAAAAAAAAAATAAATAAAAGCATATAATCAACTTGGAATTAGTCAGGAGGTGCTCAGTTCCAAGTCAGCAGTAGTGTGTTAGTGAGGGCAAATGGTCATCTGACCCAACAGTATATGTATATTGCAGCAATATATATGATAATGACTGCAATGAGGAAGATGATTATAATACTAAAAATACTTTTAATCATTGGATGAAAGTATGTATATAAATCAGGGGGATAATCAAAACAATAATTATCATAATGATGACGATGATGAAGTCGACGATGACGATATTTACATTTATAACCTACCTTCATACCAAAGCGGGTGTCTGGTTTGTCCACGCCGTAGTCCCTCATGGCATCACTGTAACTCATGGAGGGGAAGGGGATGCTGACTGGTCCCTTCTCCTTGGGCCAGGAGTGCTGGATCAGGCCCTCAATCAGGCTTTGGATACCAGCCTGGTCCACAAAAGACATCTCGATATCCACCTGCAGAATGGACAGTGCGGTTCAGAAGGCTACTATGGTAAAGTGGTTGGGTGTTGATTCTGCATGTACTCACAGGGTAGCCGATGTGTGAAACCTAGCGCAGCTCTTACAACTCAATAATGCTCCACCACACCCATCTGACTGCACAGAAGTGCTCCAGAATGTTACCTCTCAGGGATGACCGCGACACCTACCTGTGTGAATTCAGGCTGTCTGTCGGGCTTGGAGCCCTCATCTCTATAGCAGCGAGCTATCTGGAAGTACCTGAGAGACAACACACAGTTGAAGACATATTTAAGTGTGTTCCACTGAGCTGTAATATATTTTACAATATATATTTTAAAACATATGTAATATATTTTTTAATATTTAAAATAAAGATGGGTCCATGTTTTGACATGCGGCTCACTTGGCAAGTTACAAAAATGGGTGGGTTGCCACATACATGTTTTTTTTGTTTTTTTTTTTTTTTAAAAAGGGAAAACTCATTTTTTCCAAAATGGGTCATTTTTTCTCCTCCAAAAAGAGGCCACAGTTGATCAAGATGCTACTACATACAGTAGTTATTCCAATGTTATCATTGGGATATAATGTACATAATATAAACTTTCAACGTTTCAACAGACAAGAGGAAATAGATGATAAAGGAAATACTCTGGTTTACCTGTCAATTCCAGCCACCATGAGCAATTGTTTAAACTGCTGTGGACTCTGTGGCAGCGAATAAAATCGACCCGGTTCCCTAGACGGCACTACAAACTCCTTTGCGCCCTAAAAAAAAAAAATTCATTTTAAGTAGGTATCATGTGACCCCTAAAAATCTCAATAATAACACTACTACCTATGATTTCCAAAAGAATAAAAGAAGCATAAATGCTTCTTTGTTTAATTCACACCACTCAGCTCCACATGCAACATTGAAATGACTTTGGATCAATATGCATATGAAGAGAAAACACATACTCCTGGGGTCCTTTTAAATAAGGTTGGCGTTTCCACATCCACAAATCCTACAAAAGGGAGTTGAAAACATACATTAATAAGAGAAAGTTACACATGCATTAATAAGATAAAGTTACAACCTAAATACAATGTACTTACCATGAATATTGCACAGATAATCTCTCATTTTCATCACCAGCTGAGACCTCAGCCTCAGGTTGTACTGCATTTGAGAGGAGCGAAGGTCCAAGTACCTGTACTGCATACGGAGGGACTCCGATTTCTGCAAACCAACGACAATAATTGTAGCTATTGATTGCTAGCAGTAGTGGCAGAAGACGACAAAGAAGTAATATGACCTACAGTAATTTACCATTTCACACCAAAAGATATCATTTGATCATGTTTGGGGGCTCCATTCTAAAAAGCCTACATGTTCTGTGAAGATACCCTTTATGGCAGTCTTGATTTGACTTTTTTAGTGTGCTTTGAGGTAAGATTATGTCACTGTCAAGGTTTCACATGCAGTTTGAAACAAACCAAACCATAATTATACTCAAATCAAGCAGTAAAATAAAACAGGTGTAAAAGCTCCATTAAAATCTTCAGAGTCCATGATGTGATTAGGCAACTTCACCTTTTCAGCTAGTAGCATCCTTCTGTGTGCAGTAAATATTTGTAAGACTCACTTTCACAAAGTCTTTGATTTCAAAGGGAAGTTTCTGGCAGACATTCAGAACCTCCAGGCTCTTTACATGGACCTCAATTTCTCCCGTGGGCATCTCCTAGATAACATATAATCAAACAAAACTCAGTGAAAGGATGGCTAGACAAGGGAAGAAAATATCCATTTGGTTTACATTTAAGAAATCATCACATTTTAATCATCAATTAAAATCAACCAACCATGAAAGCTTGTAAAATGCACTTCTCATACAATGCATTTTGCATTCATTCTATACTTTAAGACCCCTTGTGACCTCATTAAAACATTAATATTTTTGTCACTTCTCAAATTTGTAGTGGATTAAAACAAAACGCACATGTTTGACCTTATATATGTTTTTTAAAGCAGTCTGGGTGGGTACTTTTTAGCTGGAAATTGAAAATTTGCTTTAGGGGAAAAACAGATTTTTTTCAGCCATGTCTAAATTTTTTGGACTCATCCGTGTTGATAAGCTGCTCAGACTTACCTTGTTCTCTTGTCCTGGTGGACGACGTTCTACCTTTCCTGTTACCTTGACAACAGACTCCAAGGGTAGTTCACTGAGGGCTTTCTTCAGATGGACTGAAGACTATGGAAAGACACGAAATAGTCAGGCAGCATATGTGACTAAACTACACACCTGAAAAAATGAGGTTTTTAACCCCTGAAATGTTAATACCCTTTACTCTCTATCAGTGACATATACAAATCACCAGTGATACATACAAAATTGGAGGGAAAATAGTGTCTGTGGTTTATTTTGTAACCTCTCTCAAGTAGGAAGGACATTGAATATTTTTATTTCCATTGAATGTTGTAAATAGATAAACATCTTAAGGATTTCACATATGCCAGGATCTGAAAAAATCCACAATACCATTCTCATAAACAAATGAGAATGCCACACATGTATATGTATTTTTGCAAACCACATACAAGAAACTTGGTAAGCTATACTATATCAAGTACAGTTTACATAGTGTAGAGAAATAAGACTATTTTCAGTACCTCATCTTGTGGAATAAGAACTTGTGTCAGGCCACTGAAATCTCGCAGGACAACAAACAAATCATGTCTGAGGGAAACCGGAAAAAGAACAGAAAGTGTTGGGCATTTCAAAATCTCTCAATCAATTACACAATTACTGCACTATAACTGGCCTTGTGCTTGGAGGTCTGTACAGGGTAGCAAGAGACTACAGTGCTGACCTCAAGCAGGAATATAAGTGTTCACAAGAATATACAGAATGGCTTTTGAAAAACAAAACAGATTATTGTAGTGGCATCTACAATAATCTACAAAAAATATCAAATATCAAAGCACTGCCTCCACTTGCTCCCAAAGCATGGTGAGATGGTTTTTGTTGTTTGATAGATGCAAGGATCCACATGAAATGACCCCGTGTCGCACACTACCTCAGGTACTGGACCCATCCACACAGAGTGACCTCCTGTCCAACATGTTTGGAGCGCAGTTCTGCGCATGTGTGAGTCCTGAACGAGAAACTGTTCAGACCTTCTGTAAAGACAGACCACACAGTGAGGTTAACGTGGTTAAGATGAGTAACACTACTTACACGTCTCATGATGTGTGCGGCTAGCAACCTATATAACCTGGTTTAAAACGTTTAAAAAGGATAAACGGTAACTAGGCACTAACTAGTTAGATACCTGCGCAACGGCTGTGAGATAATCTGCAAGGGTTGCACATCCATGGAATGATCCTTGGTTTGGCGAGAGACACTGGACTTCTGGTTGCACCAAAATTTCTCCATCTGACCGGAACCCTTCCAAATTGCTGTCGCCAGGCAGCATTTAGTAGTACTCGCTGACACAAAATTCCGATTTTGCAAGACATGATTACGCTGAATTAGCTACTCGGATCACTTACTCTGTCCACATGTTTATGTCAGACTGACAAACAGGTCTAAAGCTTGGAAGCTCGCTGCTCTTTCTAAGTGGTAAAACTTCAGTAAAGCGGTTAAGTAGTTTAGCTAGCTATGTGAAAGACAAATTGTTGACAGCTAGCTGTTTGGCTCACACCGACACATGACTTGCGTAGCTGGCCAGCTAATATATTACGTATAATGCCAAGTTAGCAGTACATTTCATTTTCAAAGGTTTCACAAGTCATCTGTATGTAAATAATAACATTTCCCCCCCTTCCACACACAGCTTCAACAAGGAACACATGCGAAGATGCCCTTCCTTACAACCTTACCTAACCTAGGCTACAAATGTCTCACACAGAGTGAATCGATGTGACTTTACACTCATAACCACTGGTGTAACTAGTGAGCTGAAAAGTTTTTAAGATGAGTGGGGGTAAGGTCAGAAAGTAAATTATCTACTTAGCAAATACAACTGCTGAAGGGATGCTCGGTTATCAACCAATCTAACGTCACCAAAACGCGTTACATTACTGGCCAACTAACTAACTTTAATGCCAATAAACATTCTCTTCGGAAAGCCATCTAAGACTGCCATAACTAAAACTGCGCGAAACTAATATCCAGTCGCTGTGTATAACTAAAAAAATAAAACGATTAGGGCTAATATCAGCCACAGGAAGGAGTTGGATTTCTAGTTAGCTCAGTCATGCAGCACTTGACTATTTTTGTCTGATAATTACCCAATGCATGATGGGAAAGCGCGATGTTCAAATTCGTTTCCTGTTTCTCTTGGCTGTTGTGTGTTAGCCATGGAGGGGCGAGAAAGGTAAGTGATTGTATAAGAGGAATGTTTACCCGTAGAACTGACACCTTATAAATCAATAGCTGTTTGTCTCAATATTCATACAATGACAACAATTTAAACCGCTAAATACCCTGTGGAGAACAACGTACATTTTCACTGTTTCACATTAATTGCTAACGGTAGCCAGCTAACTCATCTGTTTTGCCGCTAACCTGAGCTAAATCAATTCATTTCGCTACACGACATTAACTCAATCCACAAGACCATTTTAAAACTAGCTGTCTTGCTTGCTAGATATCTTGCTGACTGGTAGTCACCTGTAATAGATTGTCTGTTTTTACTCCTAGCTAGCTTTGTATTGATCCTGAAATCGTGTTGTGATCAGCGGGGCTACTGTAGGCGTGGCCGCTTTGGTGGCAATTTAGTAATATGTTGTATAGCTAGCCTAACTGAATTGCAAGATGGCAGTTTAGTCAAGCTGCTGCAGTTAATTTAAGCAAGTATGCTAATATAAGAGTTTGCCCCTTTTCTTGCATGTAGCGCAACCATGACCCCGCAAAATCAAACTACGAGGCATCGCAGAAGCAAGAGTTACGGCCGCTCACGCCGAAGCCTCGGCGTCGATTTAACGACGCAGTTTGGATGCACGCCGGGCCAGCTGACTACGGTTAGAATACCAACGAGCAGAGAAATTCCCAAGCCACGTCCCGTTACAGTAAGTCGATCCATGGAGTCTATTGGTCTGAAGTTACTTTTGTGCAAACTCCTAGTGTGACCTTATTGCTTGCAAATATCAGACTTTAGCTGTCAGCCCACAATAACTACACAGCAGCAAAAATGCTGATAAACGTAATAAAAGTTACCATGCTTGACTTTAATAGCTTTGTTTTCATGTGTTTTCTAGGAACAGCTCGACCCTGAACAAATAGCTCTTCTTGTCAAAAAAGAATGGAAGCTCTCCTACGTCACGCCCTTATATCAGTTCAGACACACTATGCTCAAGACTTATGCAAAGCAGCTGGCAGCATTCATAGTGGCCGAAAAACAGCAGGGTGTTGCGGTGGAAGTTGGACCAGAGACGGGCTTCAAGGTGGTCTTCTCCACGGTGCTTGGACTGGCAGAGACCAAAGAGGATGCAGAGACTGTGTTCATACAGGTGAGAGTCATCTAAAAATATTGAATTCAGATCTACTTTAAGTGACCTGTCCCACTGACCTGCCCAGTGGTGAGCACATTTTGTCTGAAGTGAAGCAAACAACGTTTGGTACAGTACCATTTTAGTGTGATGGAAAGCATTGCCAGCACTGGAGAGCAGGTGACATCCTTACCTGAAATTCAGCTTTGTCAAATTCTACAGTTATTAGTTGCAGATTTTGATCAGCAATTTTCATTGGTGCCAGTTACAATGTATGTATGCTTGAAATTTAGAGATCATAGTTAGCAGGGAATCACTTACAGTGAGGGATGGGGAAAGCTCAGGTAGGCTACACAGGTACATGGGCTCTGACAGGGGCAATAGATCAGATAGATAACTTCTGCATTATACAGACACTGAAAACAGCAACACGCTGGAGAAGGAACACCCATTCTGTTAAATCTGCTAGTTTGTGCTAATATAAAGAGAGGAATTTCCAACATGCCTCACTTGTAGCTAGGCAAAGGTTAAAATGTGCCACATTTAAATTACTTTCATACTGCATTACAATTTAACTCTTGAATTGAGATTGAGGACAGTTTCTTTTTCCACCACTCCATACCTGATTCCTAAGTTTTGGTTTCTATCAGTTTAATCAATTACCTTACGTATATAAATATATGGTATACAACAGAATAGAAATGGAGATAGAATTTTTTTTTTTTTTTTTGACATGAACTAAATGTGACTGCACCTAAAACCTCTGCCCTTTCCTGCACACCTCATCTGCCGCCAGATCCACTCCAAATCAGCGTTCGCCACGGAGGGGGAAGCCGCCAAGCTGGTGTGGAGCGGGTGGCTGACCTGCGTCTGCGGAGACCCAGAATACCTCCGGTCCCTGCCCGACGGCTTCGTCTGCCTGCCCCTCTTCTGTGCCGGCGGCGCCGAGTCCCTGACGGCCGTGGTGAAGTCCTGGTTCGAGAGGACGTTCGACTGCTGCTTCGGCCCCCTGGCCATCGGCTCCACCAGCCTCCGGTGGCTCGCTGCCCTCTGGACCGCGTGCCACCCCAACACCAGCATCCGCTACCTAAAGCTGGAGTGGAAGATCCCCGCCGAACCCCCCCTGGACATTTTGTACTCGGTCCGCCCGCAGGACGCGTGGGAGCTCTGGGACAGCATCCGGCAAGAGGGCGGCGCAAGGGACTCAGTCGACATCGAGGAGGTCGACCGTTTCACACAGGGGCTGGAGGCACACTTCTTCCGCCACTTCAGGATCTACCTGTCAGCTGGGACTTTAACGAAAGTGTCCACCGCTCTGGGATCAGCGCACCACGAGGGGAAAGTCCGGGTAATTATTCTCTTTTGTACTCCCTGTCTGTCCATCTGTTAAATGGGTTTCCCCATTCTGACTGGTGAGACCCAAGTGTTGTACATGTACATTGGTAGGTTAGGTTCAAATTCCCTGCTAGTCAGAATGCTGATTAGATTCCTTGAAAACTCCACAAACTGTGGGACACAAGAGTTTTCTCACAAAATGAATCAGTGTTTGAAGCTCAAACCAACAATGAATTGTAGGTTGGATCAAGTCATTAATAATGGCTGTTGATGCAGGACATATTTAGTTTTTAGCTTAAGTCTGCCACTATTTCAGCTTCCCCAAAGCCTATGATTGGTCCCCATTAAAACTCTAAACATGCTGGTTTAAATTGTTATTTTAACACTGGGTACACATGGGCTGCTCCCTGCTTCCCTGAATGCCAGTGAGAACTGACCAGAATCAGTGTGCTTAAGGTCAGAATCATGGGAGTAATCCAGAATGCAACCTACACTTTGCGGTAGGGTGACCACCTCCACTTTAAATAATCACCGAATTGTTATATTATTTACATGTAGCTCCATAAAGCAAAAGCTCCAAGAAATTCAAGACACAGCTGAGATACACAGTCAGGTTTGTTATTGCTAATCAGTGGTCCTCACTCACCCTGTTGTCTCAAGTTGCACACACTGGTGAACACAGCTTGGCCTTTGACCATCTGGGCAACTTTCCCAAGCATCTTTACAGTGGTTAAAAGTACACCCTTTTCTAGAGCTTGGCTACTAAGGCCCCATGGATGTAAATACTCTAGAGCAGAAGTATATTTAACCCCCCTAATGTTTTTTTTCGTCCCCATTTTTCAGATCACATGCAGTGACAACATCACCTCTGTGCTGACCCTGCTGACAGAATGCGCCCTTCTGAAAATGCCCATCTGACAGAAACGGAGCACCTTCCAAACATCTGTGAATAGTGTATTTTTTATATGTACAAAATGTCTTTTTAAAAATGTCTACATGTCCACTATTTAAGCTGTTGCAGTATGTGTCAAGCTCTTAGTGTTGCTGTCTAACAGCAGGACGAGGCAACATATTTCTGTTTTGTTGTGATGGTTCACGTTACAGGTTCGAACCTCTGTCTCTTATTTTTAGCTTGTCCATTGCATCCATTTTTTACCTTTATATTTTAAATCCCCAGCCACCACAGCACAGAAGGCAATTTTCATTCTGGAGAGCTGCATTTTATGCTAGGAATGGAATTAAGATTAAGGTCTAATTAAGATTCTGCTACTGTAGCCACTGACTAGAACCTGTGCCTTTGGCTGTTTTTAATCTGCCAGGATGCAGTAATGGATTCACCACTTGCAGTCACTTTGACCTACCCGATAATGACAGGCACAAAAGCCCAGTTCCAAAATGAAGTTTGAATGAGATTAAACACTACTGCTCTCCAGAACATCCGCCTCTGCTTGCTGATGACAATCCATTTGAGAGATCAGTCTTGCCGTTCCCTTATGTTTATGTAACCATATGTATATATGAAATAAAAAAAAAAAATCAATGGCAATACTGAAAAATGTTTATTGACAGCATAGGTTATTTTGTCAAAGTGCAGACATTAGTCCTCATCTGAAACTGGGTGACGGTGTCCCAGCCTGCTCCTCTTCCTGCTGCTCCTGCCCAATGGGAGCTGAGGCCATATCATTTACCATCTTCCTGCTCAATCACTGGCTCTGCTTTCCTCTCCTGTGGGCGTAGATCTGACTTCACTAGTAAAATAAAATTCTAGTACAGCCAGACAACTGTGACTGGTGTGTACTGAAAGGATAAATTCATTGTCTGGTGTCATAAAATATCAAGGGACATGTTGTAAACGTTTCAGCATCTGTCATTTCAAACAAGAGGCTGAAGTAAAACTTGACCACTGGAACCAGCGATAAGCCTGCAAAGAAACATGCCACAGGTAGCAGTGGAAAGTTTTGGGCCAAACTGGGCAATAGTTTACACTACAAAGCATTTAAATCAAACACGACTCTATTTCAGTCACCGCACAGTTAATGGTAAATGACTTGGAGTTCATAGATTAGCCCACATTTGCAGTATCATATAGGATTGCATCTTACTGACACAAATAACCAGTTATCATTTCAAGTAATCTGGATGTAATGCCTGTCAGAGCCAAGCAAACAGCCGGCAATACACTTCTCAGAAATAGCACTTGTATCACTGGCAGTCACAATTTGAACAGTTCCAATCCTAGTGCATCCACAAATGCATTGCTCTACTTGTATTTGCATCAGGAGCTTGACAGATGGATCTATTATTTAAATGTCTAACACCTTTTGTCCTGCCAAAATGCCAATGCCCAAACTTAAAAGATGTAATATTACAGGGCACCAAGAGTGCTGAACTTTGACATTCCCATGATAAAACACATCCAAAATATACAATTTACATACCCTTTGCTTTCTGAAAACAAGAAACCCATCGTTCGTTTTTCTGAACCCGCAAGCTTGTCGTGGTTCTCATCTCTTACATTTGATTCCTAAACTGGTGATAAAGTGCACCAACTTATTCTCGGAGGGGAGGAAGAAAACACTATTTCAACTTTAATGGACATTTAATAGCTTCATGAACGTGTGATACCTTTTTAAAATAAACCGAGAGAGAGAGAGAAACTGACAGGTTTGTCTCTAAGAACACTTCTCAGCCACTTTCGTGCAGCCCTCAGCAGAAGAACTGCACCGTCCCGGTAGTGAAAGGCATGTGTTGTCTACAGAAGACAACATTTGAAGAGCACTAAAGTACCTAAACGCAGCTACCTGTGTTACTTAGACCAACGTGCCTCTTCCCATTGGTGAACAGTCCCCCCCCTCCCCCGGATAGTGCACAGCATACAACCGAAAAAAGGAAAATAATAATTAAAAAAAAGAATCTAATTAGCAATAACTGTAGTGCACCCAACTCCTATGAGAGTCCGGTTAACTGTAATGCAGCCAGCTTCTATGAGAATCCAGTAAAGTGAAGGGGAACACAGTAACTGAAGCAGCCAGGTCGCGGCGGGCCTCTTCATGTGTCCGATTTGAAGACTCTCACGGGGGTTTCTTTTTCGCTCCGCACGAGGGTGTGCGTTAAAACGCTGGGCAATGCGCCACGGTCCTCCGAGCAGTTCCGAGCCGTGTGCAGAAGCACGGTGATCGATGGGCCTGGGTGAACCTATGCGTAATGGGAGCGGAGGCATCCACAGCCGGAGCCAGGGGCCGGTGGTGTTCGTGGTGCGTCTGACGACGCATCGAGAGTGAAGGGGTTCCTCTCAGCCGCAGGCAGCGAGGGTGGAGATGAACTACAAGTCCCAGAGATGCTGAGGAATGATGGGAAATTCCCAAACATGGGCGCCCTCTGACCACAGCAGAGGCGACGGTAGCCGCTCAGACGGGGGCTCCCCGTGCGTTTCCATGGCGCGCCGGCCGGATCGCCATGGAGGGTTACAGTATAAAGTCTTAACGTTTCTTGCATGATGCACAATGTCTTTGGAGGAAGCACAAGCTACGTGGCGCGGTGTGGGGAGTTACCATATATGCGATTCACAGTGCGTCATTTTGATAACCCCTACGCCCCCTCCTAGCCTTCGATAGTTCATTCCACCGTAGAGTCTGGGAGAACAAGAGAAGGCAGAAAGCAGGGGTGAGTCAATTAACACTTGTCAGGATCTTAGAGGGACCCAGTGCAGCTTGTAGAATACACAGGCAGTGGTGACTTACCTCCACGTGTTAGCGTCAGGATCATAGACCTCTATTGTTTTCAGGTACGTTGTGCCGTCAAAGCCTCCGACTGCCATCAGCTGTCCATTAACAACCGCTAGTCCAACCTGCCGAAAATCATGTAGAACAGCTGTAGATCTGCCTAATGTTGGGACACACCACCTGCTGCAGTTCTGCAGCTGAAACAGCAGTTCTCACACAATGCCAATTAATCAAACTTCAAGGGGCCACTCGATAGTTAGCATTCTTTTGGCTTTGGTCAGCACTTCCTACAGCTGCTGACTATGTATTAAAACAAGCTTTTCAAACAATCCAATCAATCTTTTTCCTCATAGATCTATGATTTTAACCATTCAATTCTCAAATAAGCTATAACAAAGAGAACAGCTATAACAAGGAGAACAGCTAGATTCCTAGAAGGCTGGTGCATACACATGCCCTCGCTTAATCTAGTAAGTAGCTGTTAACCACCAACACTGGTTCATATACAAAACCACAGCAAAATGTTTAGCAAAGGATTTGGAAAGGATTTTAAACAACAGTTTAGATCAAGGAAACAATTGGGCTATTTCAAGAGTGGGACACTGGCACAAAATCTAGACACGGATGAGGCAACACTCGAGCTTCTGGACCCACCCCGCTCCGTCTGGACGTCATGGCAACCACCGGGGACCACTGGTTGGTCCTGGGGTTGTAGCGCTCGGCGCTGCTGAGCTCGGTGGTGTCGTCGCGGCCGCCCACCGAGTAGATCATGTCCTGGTAGACGGCGCAGCCCAGGTGCTTCCTGCGGGTGCCCATGGGCGCCACTGTGTGCCAGCGGTTCTCCTGGGGGTTGTACCTCTCCACTGCAAGGGGGGGAGCACAGACACACCCCCATCACAGGAGGACAAAACACACAGAGGACACAAAAGCCATTGTTCTGTATGTGCTGCACTTCCTTTGATGGTAACATGGTTATGTGAGTTCACACCTACATCCTACTGCTCACGCTCTAGTGTAGGAAGGATGTAATGTCCCAGGCCAGAGCTTGTAGCTCACAACTTCTGCTATTCAGCTTACAATGGGTTGTTAAGGTTAGAATTGTGGTTGAGGAAATCTGGCCCTAGATCAGCACTTACAGGCAATATCTGCCTTAAGCAAATAGTATCGGCTCAATGGCTGCTCAAGACAGAAACCTGGAGCTGACACCGGTGTCAGGTCATGCTCTGCTACCTGTGTGCCAATGAAGTGTGACAGAGTGATTCTTGCGAATTTCAGGGATATTCTGTGAGCGTGTGATATTTAAAGGTGCCTGTGAAAGCTACCTTACAAACCAATGAAACACATACAGCTAGGAAGTGTAAAACTAACCATAAATGAAATCACTGTTAGCAGGTACAAATTCACAGCAAGAAGGTGCAGTGTAGTTAGATTTTCTTTGCTCTACATGTTTCATTTCTCCTCATGTCTCCCTCTCGTTAAGGTGTGAATCATTTTCAGAATCCATGGAGCTCCGATTCACATACTGCAAAGACACTAAATTTATTACACCTTAAAACATTAAAAGCTTATGTGGAACAGAGATGAAGGTTTCTGGTGCTGAGCAGGTTTTATACCCGTGTTGAGAGGTGAGGTTCCGTCCGAGCCCCCCACTGCATACAGAAAGCCCCCCAGCACAGCAACGGCCACGCCCAGCCGCCTGGTGCTCATGGAGGCCACTCGCGTCCACTTGTTCTCCTTGGGGTCATATCTGTCAATCAATCAATAAATCCCATTGTCTCAGCAAAACCTGGAGGGCCTAAGCAACTTTTCTAGCAATGTTTAAGACAGTGACCTTTCTTTCCCCGCAATGAGTTAGTAACAAGTTTCTCTCCCTTGCGAGAATGTTTTTACAATGGCAATACTCTGCTCTTACGAATCATGGTAGATTTTGAAAGCAGCACTAGGAAAAGACTTGTGTTGTGCTATCACCTTTCCACGATGTTGAGACACGAGACTCCATCCTGTCCCCCGACTGCATACAGGTATCCCCCAAGGACTGCCACCCCGACACTGGTCCTGCAGGTGCTGGTGGGGGCCACATCGCTGCTCCACTGGTTCGTCTTGGGGTCATACCTGGTGAAGAGTAACAGCGGCTTAGGTTATCCCTGCTCTAAGTGCTCAATCTCCAGCAGCTCAAGTATCCTCACTTTAGAAGCTCCAACTCACAATACTGTACATATAGGATGTTCCAGGTAAATGCCGCATCAGCAGGTTTTCCAGCAGAACCATTTGACAACTTGATGTTGGTCATCTTTGCTGAGCTAATAGAAATGTGTGATCACATTGGCATTTCTTGGAATCAAGCCTGTGGCAGGGAATTGTGCACTATCTGCAGAATAATGTCATTCTAGCCTGTCTGTGAAATGGGGGTCAGATCAACATCAGTTCCATGGATTTTTTTTTTTGTTAACCAAACAGGCAGAACAAGTCATGACATATCATGCATTTACAGCATGTCCTGCAGATTCATGTTTTAATGACTTCTTGATTAAGCATCACTTTACATTACATGCATTTAGCAGATGCACTCTTCCAGAGCGACTTCCAGCATGACAGGAGATAAGTGTATCCATTCAAGTTAAATGCGCCACGGTGTCAGAGAGAAACATTTACGAAAACAGGGGTTTAGTGAAAACCAAACCCACCTCTCCACGCTGTTGAGATAGGAGGAGCCGTCGTGACCCCCGACGGCGTACAGGAGGTCGTCCAGCACGCTGACGCCCACGCCACACCGCCTCTTGCTCATGGAGGCCACCATGCGCCACTCGTTTGTCTGCGGGTCGTAGCGCTCCACGCTGGAGATGGCGTCACCGCTGCACCACCCTCCGACTGTGACACAAGAGGACACGTCGGATTATCTGCAATTTCACTGATGATATGCAATTTCACTGTCCTGAACAATGACAATAAAGCGCTCTCTCTTATCAGACATGTCCATGCATGCCTCAGTCAGGACTTAATATGAGGAAGTTCAAGACTGATCTGAGTGGGAGGAACCCTGGCTATTGCCAGGCAAGACCATTTTTACATATACATGCCTCTAGCCTTCCGCATGACAGAATGACAGACTGACAGATTCACAGACAGAGATACTGCAGCAACCACAAGGGAACTGTGATGGAAACATGACAGCACTGACAGCTGCAGCCACCAGAAGAACTACATTTCCCATGAGTCATCAGGACCCATTCATGCCAGTCTATCAGCTGTCTCAGAGATGGCTAATGAAACAGCTGACAGCTGAGGAAGCCCAACGCAGAGCAGATACAGGAAAGGAAAGGGTACTAAGACAAAAGGATAAACCGTTAGATGTTGGGGCATTTTTATAGCTGAAGTAGTGATGCGTGGGTTGTTTTGAAGAATTAAAGGAACAGAAAAGGTTCCAGCAACCTATAGTATAGTCATGGTCTATGGGAAAACGTGCATGTTCTGTGCGAGTTCCCACCTGCAAACAGCACCTCTCCACATCGGATGGGCTTGCGGGGGCGTGTTCGTGGCCCTTGCATTAGGGGGCGCTCTTGAGGAAGGAGGAGGTAGTTCTTGGCTTCATCAACCAGGTCTCTGAATTAAAAAAAGAGGGGAAAAAGCCTTAAAAATCTTAGATCTGAAAATTTTTGCGTGTGCGCGCATGTGTGCGTTTGCAAAGCAAAACTTAATGTATTCACAGAGCCCCATGTGACAAGAGGTGGCAGCAGACAGGCAAGTGAATGGAAGTGGTACACTGTTATTAAACCCAGACTTTTTCCCAGCAATAACCTCCCTTTGGAACACCATTACTGTGACTGCATTCCAACTGCGGCTGCAGCCACTCCACAATGCCAAGTCAAAGGCTCAGAGCTGCCTTTTATCGTTAGTGCTATTTGGAAAGCAATGTGACTGTTGTGTGAGTAATTGTAAATGGATTTACAGTAAATTTCAAACCAAGTAACACAGATGAACCACAAACTCTGCCCCAATACCTACCCACATAGCATAATCTAACCACCAGTAAGCAGGATAGGTTTGGAAATACAGTTGAAAATTTGTAAGTAAGGAGATTGCTGGAAGCAATAACTTCATCTGTAAATATCTGTATGAACATCTATTTCCACAAAGGACCTAGTTTTCCTCAGACACAAACACTCCATGGTTTCTCTCCTTGTAGGCAGGCGTTCTCCAGAAATTTTCCAGACATTCCAGCCATTCTTTCCCACCCTTTTCACCTGGGGAGTACAGCTCCTCTGTAAAAACCCCACTGCCTTTTTACAAGCAGAGAAGATTACCAAACATCTCTTGACATTAGCGCATTTTAGACTTTTAAGTCTAAAAGTCACACAGTGCACTACAGTAGAGTGAGCGCTCAATACAGGACAGGCGCTACCTTGTCCAAGCAACTTGTAGCCACCTGACAAAGCCCTATCCCTGGTGGAATGGCTATGGGCTCCCTGTCATCATCAGCTGATGACACAGCTGGGCTCAAACTCAGGCTGTAGAGCTCAGCCTGTGTTAAAGGTGAGCGCCTTTACAACTGAGCGACATAAGAGCCCCAAAATAATCTTGTCATGATTCCACTGTGAAACTCCTCAGCTCAGAGCAACAGCTAATTATAAAGATGGCAGCTGAGAGGCACACTGACCAATCCGGACTGGCCTCGGTAATAACACTGCACATACTAAATACATACCAGTAGAGAGACACACATTCCAGACACAAATGGTTACAGGGGTGGCATGTGTGAAATGTATGCAAGCCAAAGTGCTAAATGCCATATTCTAACGGATTACTGTGCAATGCTGCACTCTACCTTTGATCTGTAGTCTAGTACCGCTACACACTAAGAGCTATATTTTACTACTGCTAACCACTGCTTAGGGTTGTATCGTAGTACTGTCGTGCTGTATAGAGTTGTATTCCTAGGGGGTCTGTGTACTGTTCAAGCTCCTCTAGACTACACTCTGTAGTGCAGTAGGTCCCTTTGGCTGACAGGTCTCTGTAAACACAAGCATTCAAATCAATAAAAGTGCCTGTCAGCGGTGTAGACATGAGCCCCCCCGAAGATCAGGTGTGTTGCACATCCAAAGAATCTGTAGGAGAAAATAACCTCAGTGCTTTCCTGCTGAACCCTCAAATCCACCAGCCAGGACCATTCCACGTCCCAGCTATAAACAAGGTTTGAGGTTACCAGGGGTCTCGTAACGGTGAAAGAGCTCGTTTTAACAGGAGAAGAAACACATAAGTGATGTCTGGGTCACACTCATCCTGTTTATCTCTGAACTCACCTGCATTCCTCGTCGCTCTTGATCAGGGGGTCTGACCCCACGGTCCCCACCAGGAATTTCGGGCTCAGGAGAGGCAGACGAACATGCTGTAGGACCTGTGGTAAGAACGGGGTCAAGCGATCACCCATCAGTCTTTGCTGATCAAAAAGGTTAAATATCAATCAACCAACAGAGAGTCAAAATGGCCAAACATCAGTCATTGATATTAGCATAGGGGTGTCAAACCATTATGCTGCACTTGCATTCCCATAAACACCATAGCAAATTAGATATTTATTCCATATGTTATTGCCCTGTACGAAATTTAGCCAGCAGATCTGAGTGTGATTTTTTTCAGTCATTTTATCACCACCATGCAGCTAAGCCTGTACACAGAAAAGTTATATTAGCCCCACAGGTAAAACTACAGTCAACCAATCCACATTTAGCATATTCATATATTCAGGGGGATTATATCATTGGGTATTGGGTCTTGTTCTTCAAGAATAAATCAAACACATTTTGTAAACAGAAAAACCACCAATGAACATCTGTCTTGGGAAAAAAAAAACAATGCTACGTAGGACAGCATGCTGATATTTCATTTTTGACACTCTCAGCACTAGTTACCAAACACCTGTACAAGCACCAACCACATGTACTGGCCAAGGCTGTTGCCATCTTTTTTTGTTGTTGCATTCTTGAGCCTGGGCCAAAACCATTATTTGATCCAATAAAGGCCTGGCTGTAATGAGTCCGCTTCTTTTTTTGTTGCTACAGAAGTCAGCTCAGCAAAAATACACTGAAAGGACACAGAACCTACTGTGAGTTGTTCCTATGAGTAGTGGAGGAGTAGTGAGACATGCAAGTGTTTTAAATACATCTTCACAGCAAGCAGGATGGAAACAAATAATGCAGAAGCCCCTTGGAGGATGGTCCTGGTTTTAAAAGACACACGGGCACAGTTCACACCTCGAGCTTGCAGCAAGGCGGGGGGGCCTCACCTGTGGCAGCTGCGGCCGGCGCTCCTGGATGCTGTACTTGACCCAGGCCATGACGGCGTTGAACACCTGCTCTTCGCTGCGGACGTTCAGCTCGTCGCTGGAGATGATGTCAATCAGCTGGTTGGCCGGGAGAAGCATGAACTCCTCGCTCTCCATCACCTGCGGGCGGGACAAACAGGTCAGTATGAGGCGGGGAGATGACAGAGCACAGGCTGTCATGTCACCTGGGGGAAGGAATCACTGCAGAATGAAAGACATCTCATCACAAGGACAGAAAGGATCCTCAGAAACAATACACATAATAACATAATCAAAATACATGCCTGCACAAAGTTATTTACAATCACAAAGGCTGACCCCAAGTCCTATTAAAATACATTTTAGAAAACAATGATTCATCTCTAAATGCATTCAGATCACTTCACTGTATAAAGTGCATCAATTGACATTTGTTAATGTGCCAGTAACCATCTCATATTCCACTGCATAACCAAGACAATGTCCATTAAAACTTATTTTAAATCACCAATTTTGCATTTCAAATTAGTCCAGACACAAGAATGATTAGTTTGTGCATTGCCAGAAGTCTCAAGTATATTGGTTGCCTCATAACAGGCTTACTTTAATGCAAAGATGATAGAAGAAAAGTATGGAGCTCTGTTGAAAATTCAGCTGACACAGGAAGTCCACATTGACCAGATCATTTTATAAATAGTAAGTTTCATAAGGAAAACTGTTCTGACCAAGATATAAAAGCCAGCCATGTCATCTTAAATCATTACAAGTACCCCCTAAGCTGGACATCCTTCTCCTAACGCTTGCAAAAACAGTCTGGATACCCCCGGGGTCCGATTAGAACAAATCCTGTTACTGAAGCTCCCAGCAGAGGCTGCTGAACACAGATGTCCTCGGAACATAACACAAAACGGACCAATGTTCACTCCTGTGCTCCTCTCAGGGGTAAAAGGGGACAAGTGTGAGCTCCTGGCGGATTCTGACACGTTCCCTTAGGTAAAACAGTAAGGGCCATCAGCTTCATCATGGAAAAATTACACTGGCAGTATTGCGCAGGAGAGAGGGCTTTATTTTACAGGTGGGGTTAGAGTGGGGTTAAAATTAGTCTCAGGGACGCCATTCTCCCGGGCTCACCAACCGCCCGCGGTGATGGCCCTGAAATATGATCTGGTGAGAAAATCAACACCGAGGATCAGTCAGCGGGTTCCCGCATGGAGCGGAGCAGTGGGAATTATGGATACTTGGGGCATTATGGGTACGTCAATTACAGCTTGCTAAAATCACCAGTGGTGCTAGGAATGTCCTCGTCAACCACTAACCCAAAACCACTTGTACGGGAGCAGCATTGAAGCACTACTGACTCTAAACAAAATGGCAGCCCAGCATTACATGAAAATTTCATTCATGTTTGCAAATATCATTGATTAAAATTGATCAAAAATGAATTCTAGCATCAAAAAGCATAAGCCTTCTGCTCCTGAGTGGTTAAAAGACATTTAAAAAAATCATTTTGAGATGTTTAAAAAAATCTGCTTAGAAACTTAGGAACCGAAATATTCTCCAGAATTTTAACATCACCACATCACTGCTAGATCAATGCCAGCAGTGCCATGAAACAGATCCTCAATTAAAACGACCACACCTTGTCAAATTAGACACTCAAACTCAAGTACTTTATGACAAATAGAACAGCTAAGTCATAGAAGAGCTGCATAGGGTGGACTATGACAGACAAAAGTGAACATCTGAATTAGGTCGTCTAAAAAAAAAATTAGCCCTTATGAATCCTGCTCCGGCGGGGCGAGCGCGTACCTCCTGGAAGTTGTGCTGCGTGAACTTGTCGGCGATGCGCAGCAGCTCCCTGCAGGAGTGCGTGTCGGCGAAGGCGCGGATGCCCAGGCAGTTGGAGGGGTCCAGCTGCCGCTTGAGGAACTCGCAGCACGCCTCCTGGATCTCGGCCAGCTGCAGCAGGCAGGCGGCCGGCAGCAGCGTCTGCACGTTGCCCTCCTCCACCGTCACCTGCGACGTGTAGGCGAAGTCGATGAGCAGCTCCATGGCGCGCTCGTCGATGTCGCGGATCACCACCTCCGTCTGCCGGCTCTCGGCCAGCTCGCCGGTGAACATGGCGCGGAAGTAGGGGCTGCAGGCCGACAGGATGACGCGGTGGGCGTAGATCTTCTTGGCGCCCACCACCAGCACCACGTCGCACAGCTCGCGGTGCTTGCGCAGCAGGTTGATGACCTCCAGGGTCTGGCGCGGGTGCTTGTCCGACACGTAGGGCATGCGCGCCGGCTGGGGCACGCCCTCGGGCAGCTTGTTGGGGTCACCCAGGGTGCAACGACTGGTGATGTCCATTCCGGTGGTGTCTGGGCGAGCGCTGGTACCCCTGGAGTGGGAATGGGGGTTGGGAGATGGAGGTCACTCAACGTCATAGAAATCACTGCACAGTGTTACAAAGTCCTGCTAACATCCTAAGACCTCCCCAATTTGCACTGCGGTAGAAACCAACGGAACAGCTACCTCAGAAGAACTTATCAATGTCTCCCTCATCCAAACAACTTCCAACATCTGCATGCCTTTGACCAGTTATCTCAGTATCTCTGCTGCAGAAGGTAACACACATCACTACAACATCAAAACCATAATGGAGAGAGTAGCCACCACGCAGTTCTGTGATCGCCAGTTCCGCAGCAGCCAGACAGACAGACTTCCACTAAATGCAGCGTCATAGAGGCAAAAAGCCCACAGCTTAACAACACAGCTCCAGTGGTCATTCCAACCAGACCCCAACCTATCTGCCCCGGTTTCCCCCGTTTGCCATTGCCTACAGGTTACTCTCAGCGCAATCCATGGCCTCTTCTCCCGGCACCTCCATCCATGAAGTGCTCCGTGTTCACTGTGCTGCGGTGCAGTGAGACTGCTTTCAGTCACTGACTCACTACAGAACAGCTCCACTGAGGATGGAGTTCAGCCACCTGGCTCAGCGAATCTCGTTACCGATCTGCAATGAGTTGTTCCAATTATAACTCTCACTGAGGGGGGTATAACTGCGCAGGCTGCTACATGGGGCTCTCTCAAGAAGGGGAAAAAAAAAAAAAAAAGTTTGGAGCTCAGGGTGATGTTGCAGGCAAAGTCTTTAGCACAGAGGCCAATAAGCATGAGTCAGACCTTTTGTTTCAGAAAAGTCGTTTTCTTTCTTTTCTTCCCACCACATACACCCAACACAACAACCGCAAACCCTTCAGCACAGTAACAATTTTCAAACCATAAAATAATAAGTAAGACTCTGTGAGGCTGATGGACCTATACCCCAAGACTTGAAGAAGAAAAAAAAAAAAAAAAAAAAAAAAAAAACTTTGGGGGTAGCCAAAGATGGGCCACAAAACCTATGTGGCACAAGAGACCTTGGCCTCAAAATAAGATTCCATTAAAAAGAGGTGCATAAGCACAGCAGCTGCCTGGCATTACTGCTAGTGATGCTGGTATTGTATGACCGTGGGCTTAACACTCCTCCATTTGCCAACCTCTGAAACACCCAGCTGGATCGTTTTCAGCTGCAAATTGCCACAGCCGGTGGGAGCCCTGCAAAACCTCTTCTTCCGCAGCTCTAGAGTATTACCTAAAAACCATACAGAACATACTGCACTGACCAGGGCTGCATTTTCCCCATTTAAGTTTTAAATACAGCATGAATTCACACTTAACATCTATTTGCACTTGCTTTTAGAACACAACTAAAAAACAACCAAACGTTTTATTTTCACTCTATGCTCAAAAAATGCAAATGTACATTAATAATGAAAAATGTAATAATTCACTCACTAAGCAAGTGAAGCCAATCTCATCAATATACTATTCACTTCAGTGGTGCTCCACAGCTAAGTAACAGTCTTAAGCTGCCAAAGTGTTTTATCAGCCATTTTGTCAAAAGCACTGCCTAACAAACATATTACAAAAGACATTTGGGGAAAAAAAAAAACAGGTTATTCAACTGATGTGACATTTTTTAGTGTTAGGAATGGTCCTTCACTGAAAGCATTTCCTACCTGCGCATTGGCTTTGCGTCCATGCACAGAAAATCCGACCTTTGGTCCCCTCAGCTTTCAGTTAATCTGTCAGGACAGGGGAACAAAGTGGACATTAAAGTGAGGCTGCTGGAGTCACTACAATATGCTTACATACAGCAGATGCCACACTTGGCTCTAAATGATAAAAAAAACAGCACACTATAATGGCAGAGATCATTTCCAAGAGCCACAATACGGAATATCAGAGACCAGTACTTAATTACTCTGGGTTATGTCCAAGATGTAATCCTGAAACATCCGATATTACTCACTAACTCATCTGAAAGAGATTAATAAAGTGAATAAAAATGAAAATGGCTGAATTACAGTAACTTATTCCTGTGGAACTGTAGTCAATCTGGCCCTAGGGAAAATACAACACAAGGCACATTTAGGCAATTTGTGAATCTGAAATGGTCATTTCGCATGAATTAACTTTGGCCTGACTACCCACTATGCACCATGCTACTCATTTTTTAACATTTGGAAGTGTTCCTGGAGAACAATTTAAGAGAGTTATATAGCCTGAATGCTGACACTATTCTGTGGGAAATCAGACAAGGTTGTACATTAGATGAAGCAACAGTGGGTGACTAAACACAGAATACCACCACAAACTAGGAAAATGTATCAAGAAACTGAAAGGTTTGTCAGACATCATACAAGAGAGTTTAACACAATTTGTCACCTTCCCAACAAAGAAAATTCCTCCAAGTTTACAATAATTCTCAATGACAATGTAGAACATAGACATTAGCATCAAGTTATCACAACATGGTCACAATCAAGGTATTCTCACAGTCTCCTCAAACTGTTTGTAATTTCAGGCCAACAAAATTTAGAAAGATAAGCACAGGATTTTAATAAATTATTCAAATGTGCAACATACACTAACACAGTAAAAGAAAATAAGGACATGTCATGTATACTGGTTTTGTTCCAGCAGAGACCTCTGTTGTATAGGTTTCATTGATATGTTAACTGAAAACCGATCTTAATTTGACCTCTTGACATTTAGTTAGCAATGTCCTTGGTGAGGACATAAGTGACAATTTCACTTCACTAATGACACAAAACCGTGAAGACATAGAACAGTGCTGAAGCTACTAAAATAACACCACAGGAATATTTGAATACGAGATGGGCTGACACTTGGCAAATGCAACTTAGCACTACCAAACGCAAAGTGCTGCATATTTTTAGTAAGAATGTCAGACAATATTTTGCAGTACTAGTATTACTATAGAGCTAGAGAAAGCACATGTGCTGAAAATAAAAAAAAAATGAAAGACTTCTGGAAAAAAAAATCTGGATTTGATCCTACTCCATCACCTACAGTATGTGCTGAAGCAAATTAAAAAGCTGGCAAGATGCTGTGGTGTATAGTTAAAAGTACAGCACAGAGGTTGCATAATGCCTTAGCAAGACTAGATTTAGGAACACTGTTCTCAGTTGTGGCCACCATATACTAAATAAAGATAAAGAATACATAGAAAAAGGTAGAGAGTGGTACAACAAGATTGGTCCCGGGCCTGAAACAGATGACTTACTAAGAGAGATCTTGCATAGTATGCCAATGAACTCGTATCCTAATGCCCTCTATGTTCCTGTGCTTGCTCTGTGTATCACACTGCCACGACGAGCTGATTGTGCACTGTAGTTACCACAACAGTTAGTCATTCAGCTTGCTATTGCTTCAGTAAATGTAAGGGCTGAAACTATATAAAAATCCTCCCTGTGCGGTACAATGCTTTTTGCTGACAGCAACTGTAATGCAAGTGCAACTTGGAGAAGTTGCAAACGGAATAAAACGTCCCAAGAGGTCACCTGACTTCATCTCTACAGGCTATACGAAAACAGTACTATCAGATAATATCCAAAGCGAAAAAACTCATACTGTCGGTCACCATTCCCATAATGATTTCACATAAAGTTAACTGTGGCTTTACTTTTCTTACTCCGGCCAGTTTCACGCCTTCAGCGATCGCGCTAGCTACTTATCATATTCAACTTTCACAAGTAGCGAACGAGCTAGTCTATAAATAACTCGATGCAAACACAGCGTCAACTATATAGCCAAACACTTGCAATACAAACGGCTTTATAAACTGTAGCGTAACTGGCGTCAGCCAAGTTAGCAGTACACACTGGAGAAAGACAAGTACATACGAATTTAAAATTAACATTCACTTCGCAAGCAAGCTAGCTACACATAGCAGCTAACCGCAGCGTAACCACAACAGTAAGGGCAATGATTAACCCAAAACATGCTTGCAAGTCGATTTGCTTAAAAAACTATATACATTAAATAGTGTAGCAAGGCATTTTAAAATGAAATGTTATGGGTAGCTTGCTAAATACGATTATATGCCGCATCGTCACCTCAGTCGTAAGGGCCCGATTTCCATGACTGCTAGAGCTAGCTAACTAATGTGAGCTAGCTAGTAAGCCAGTCAGACAACAGTAAGCTGGCTCGATAATAGTGATAGGCCTATCTTAGCTGACTGTGTGAAGCACTATGTTATCTGATTTTTAGCACATGACGCTGGTTTGTTTCAAACATTAAACTTAGCTTGAAATGTATGTAGTATCTTGTGTTAGCGTACGCTATCTAACGTTAGCTAGCTACTATGGTGGGCTTGTTACATATTAGCAGGGCTAGCTAGCTGGCAAGTTAGCTGGAACACATATAAACAATTGTTTAAATAATTACGTATGCTTACCTTATATTTCCATCTATACGTGTAAAAATCAGCCTTTTGTTTACTGACTGGTGGTTCACCGAAATATAGAACACAAAGAAGTGTATGCTAGTGCTTGAAATACCTTCATTCAACAGGAAATGTGCATGTGATGTGAAAAGTCCGACCCGTCACTAGTGAGCACATATGGTTCCATATTAAACTCGTAACCGGTGCAACAAGGCATGAATAAATCCTTAGATAATATCACATATTAAGAGACGTTAGCAGCAAATGCACAGCGGTTCAAGAATAAAGTGCTCTAGTATAGTTAGATGTAATACTCGTATACAGCGGCCATTCGCTAAAGACATATCTAGTATTAGGTAGCTAGTTAACGTTATTAAGTAAAACTACGGTGTTTAAATACCTTCGCTACCTAGCTACCATATGTTTGCCTGGCTGGCTTCGTAAAATGCGAATGGAGCATGAATCCGCAAGGGTACCATAGACTTACAGCGGTTTGCGTGTATAAAATATAAAATATAAAATAGTGTGCGGAGAGCTAGACTGTGTAACCAGATGTACTGCAGGAGAGTAGGACGGCATTGAATGAAGCAACTAATTACTATAGCAACAGCGACTCGCAGGCAAATTTGCAAACAAAAGCCGAGTAAAAGACAGCAAGCATGAGAATTATATGCTTGCCAGCTCATTATTGCTCATATATAAGTTACAGCCAGGTGACAAACCAAGATAATCATAAACTTCTCAATTCAAAGGTTAATCTGTGACTTTTTGTTCTTTATCTAGCTAGAATACATTTCATTTCCATCTCTTTCCAGATAGCCAGCAAACTGAAGGCAATGGAATTAAGAGCAGAAAACTCAGTGTTAAGCTGCTGCCTGTCGGGAGATGCCGAAGGTCTTCAAAGAGTGCTGGAATCTAAAAGCAATTCGGACGAGGGCGAAACTGTCGATTTGCTCTCCGAAAAGGATGATGTTGGGAGAAATGCTTTGTTTATGGCATGTATGCTTGGAAGAAGCAATGTCGTCCGAGAGCTAGTGAAATACGGAGGAAATGTTAATGAACTCACTGCGAGGGGTAAAGTTCTTAAAGCTTATTGGCTATCCAGTCTACATCAGGACAGTTTAACACTAATATCTTACTAACTACATCACGCCAGTTTAGCACTACTAGCTGGGTACCATGGCAAATATGTGGATCTACTGCAGAAAACGTTTGACTTACCAGTAATAGTTACTGGTATATTTCCCAAGGTTACTCTCCGCTGCATTGCGCTGCTGTCTGGGGTCAGCTGGATACGGTGAAAACTTTAGTGGATCTTGGTGCTGACATGCACACGGTTAACTTCCGCGGAGAGAAAGCCAAGGAGGTTGCGTGCCGCTATTCCAAGACGGACTGTGCCGAGTTTCTCGCCTGGGCAGGTGAGAGATCAGGCGACATCTTCAACCTGGTGGCTCTCAAACAAAGCCAGTCTTCAACAGGTTGTTATCTTGTAAGTGCTGAAGCACACTGTTGACCCTCCAGGTTTAAGGATGATCTTTTCCTGATCTCTCTTAATCTGCAGAAGCCAAACAGGACTTACAGTCGTACATCTCCCAGGTAAGACAGACCATCTCTGATCCAGAAAAAGTGCACGGGAAACTCACCAAGGAGGAGAAGGTAGGCCCTAATATTCGCCTGAGAAGACAGTTTCCATATGATTGTCGTAATATATTGTTTCTTATAGTTCCCTCTTACTTGTGCACCTGTGGATCTCGATTTTGGCCCAAATTGAAAGAAAAAAATATGAATAAATGCCTTTGAAATAAATTAATGTAGAAGTAAATAAAATGTATTTTGAAGGAATCAAATATACTTAGAAATAAATATGAAAATAAAAACATAAGCATGAATTCATTAAGCTTTATCTTTGAGCATAGTTTTACTGACTGTGTCATATTTAATTGTGTCATAAATGAGTGATTCATGCTCTTCCAGCTGCATTTTTATTTGAAACGTTTTTCTAGTCTGTTTCTAGGGACCCCAACGTGTATGCCTCGTTTTCATTCCAACAGAGCTCTTCCGTGTTTAGGTTGTATTGAGCCGGTAGCTGAATGCCCCTTTTTAAAATTAATACACATATTTGATTTAATGCATATAATTATCTATATCGCTATGTTAATATTAAGTCAATAGAAGTTACAAATATTATATATACAAATAGTATAAGCAGTACATTTGAATATGTATATAGATAACAATTATTATTTATATTATTTCTATAATTATTTTAAACATAAATATACAATCTTACTCCCTGCAGAGATCATGATGCAGACAAAAACTACAAAAGAAGCAATGGGTTGTTTGCTATTCTGACAATGAGACCACTCAGTAATAAACAAAAAAATTAAAAGACTGAGAAAATATTAAGCATCAAACAGTAATATGTTAAAGGTAATACGGCAGATCATATGGAATGATTACTATTATGAAGAATGCTGGTAACTAGTGGTTTCACAGTCACAGGAAACAAACTGTGGATGAAAAGCATGTCATTAAAACAGCCAATGTAAATCATGTTGACATTATGCATTTCTAGACCTATGACTGGGGATAACATGATCAAGGGCAGAGAAATTTAAGCCAGCTATAGAATGGTTAGCCTGTGAAAAGTGTCTGGCAACTGGAGTCTTCAGAATGGACTGCAGTTTTCAGTCATCTCTAAATACATAGTTGTCTGCATATGACACCAGTATATTAGTAGTTGGGAGGGCATGTTAGTAAGTAGACAGTACTGCTTGAACTGCTTAAGTTATGGATCTTTTTTTATAAAGCTGGTGAATAAGGTAGGTACAGGCCACAAAAACTCAGCAATTGAATTGAATAAGCATCATCTAGTCTTTCTGTAGACGTTTCAGAAAAATCCTGCTTGTCAGTGCACACCAGAATATCCCTAAGGACACAAGAATTATTTAAATGTGGCTCTGTGCAAGTCAGTTGGCCTCAGTATGAATTTAGATTTTACATTTGAATTTTAAAGTTAGCTGAATTCGTTAACATGTTCATTTTTTAATCTTTTTCAGAACATATGCATGAACACCTGCTCGGCAAAGGCAGACTGGATTCAGAATGCAAAAAATCCATCAAAACAAGACTTTATTGAGCAGAAGCAGCACCTGGAGGACACAATTAGCCCTGTTCTTGCTAAGCTTACACTTCAGTGTGAGTTCAGTCATTTTCATGTTTATATTGCCATTACCATTTCAGTAGCACAAAATCTATTAATTTCAGTGTTGATCCACTTTTTTCATTTATATTTACAGCTGAAGCTACAGCAAAACACAGAAAAAACTGATCGCCTGGCAAGTGAAAGCGGCATCATAATGCTCTTGTAGTACTGGAAGTATCTTGATGAAGATCGACAGCATGCAAATTAGTGTTAATTCAACAAGAAGCCGCTGCCTTAAGACATTTCATCTGAGACTTAATTGATATATGGCAGGCATTTAACCTTGCCTCAGTAGAAATGAATTTCCATAGAATCAAATCATGAAGGTTGTGTTTGATGTGGTTATAGCAGTGCTTTATTTGACTTGGAGTCCAATGAAGGGACTGTTGACCCCCCCCATGTGGAAATCATAAACAGGGAAAAGAAAGGGGGGAGATAGGGTGGAGGAAGGATGCTGCAAACAGTTGATGTGGAAAGGAAGTGATAAGTAGGATTTTAATAGTTGTGAACAGGAGGGGTTTGTCCAGGTCTGGTTAAATGCATAGGGATTGACTGAAAATGATCCTCCCAGACCATTGTTTGGAATTTCAAACTATTTACATCAACTAGATACAGATCATATTTTTGCCTTGATTTGACAGTTTTCTTCCCTTTTTTTTAATTCAGGGTTTTGAGAATCTAAATATGAAAATCCCTGACTGTCATACAAACCATTGTCAGTCTGCCTAAAACAAACCACTAGTTGAGTGCTGTAGTTATTTACACCTACAACCAAAATGAAAGCATAGAGAAAACACCAGACAAGTACTCATCTGACACACTATTTGTTCATATAGAGGTGTGAAAGTACTTAATACTATGCATGTAGTTCCAAAAGCATATATCTAATGTTGATGATATTGTAACAACCAAACCACAGCTTTTTTTTTTGCAATGTTGCAACTACAGTGTGTTAGGTGGGGGCTCATGTAGTTTTTCTCCCAAAATCAACGCCATCAATACCTCTGCTTGGAGCTGCCTCATTGTGTGACCTTTTCCTGGCCAGTTATGATTAAATACCAGGTACCTGCTCCTCCCCTTTATAAACATCCTTGTACAAGATGGCTGTAGTCTTCATGCAGTGTTCATACTAGAAAGTAGGTAAGGAGGTTCATCATACTAGTTATAGAGTCATAGAAGTTGATAATATTGATGCCACATACTATCATTTCAGTCTTGGCCATTCCTTTTTGTGAATTAAACATTTAATTTGCAGTTTAACACTAAACATTAAAAGCAGGTCTGCACTTACGGCCATAAATTGACATAGTCTGAAATGCACTTTTCAGCATTGATAGGTTTTGAAGCCACAGCACACATTAATTTTACACCTCAAATAAATCACAGTATGTAACAAACTGCACTGTGATTTGAGTGAATCCCCACCTAATTATCTAACGTGTAACCTTGTTTCCCAAGAGTCACATATGGGGATGTCAGAAAGCGGAAAGATGGTCATCCATATAAGAGAAAGGGAGACGGTAGGCAGTAATAACAGCAGGGGCTTTGAAAACAGGAACATATAAAATGGAACTACCAAATGGAGGGGTGATCTGATATCAGTTAGGTTTCTACTCTTACACTCTTTATTAAGACTGTATACATTTAGTTAGTTATTTTGACTTATTTCATTCAGTCATTTGTGTGATTACAGTCTGTTATGTACTACTCCATTATTAATGTTATTACTTTTGTGTCTGTAGTGTAATTAACATGATGGAAATTATGGATTTATCATCTTGATCGCTACATTGCCATTAATTTCCCGATGTTCTCTAATGAACTAAGCCAAGTTAAAGTCATGCTGTCATTATTTGGAGAGTCTTTTTGCCTGCTAAACTTAATGGCATTTAAGAATGTGATGACAAAAAAATACAAATTTAAATACATCTTTTTACTATTTGATATTACAAGTGTTATTCAAAATAAACAACTGAAGCTCCAGCAGATCTGTTGTAAATGTGTATGCATTGTTATTGATATGTTCCAGATATTGTCAAATAATGCAGATTTTATCATCTTCACCTCAATGAGTATGAGAATGGTATGCAAAGAATTCAACCTTGAAGTGATATAATGGTCTTTTGTCCTTCTGCTGTACAGGAGGGGGCTTGAGAGTTTATAGGGAGGGACATCTGTCCCAAACCAGTATATCCAAGTGTCACCCACAGGGGAATGACAGGATGGCTTACTGGTAGCGTTCTGAGTGTCACTTCATGGATAAGACCACTTTCCCCACAGACTGCCTCTGTAGAATGTACTGAAAGGCTTCATTCACCTGAAAAACAACAACAAAAAAGTAAATAAAGTGGAGTAGGTCCTTGTGGATATTTTTGAAATGTTTTAAGCACATGATATTTTGCCATTTTATGACTGGAGTATAACTGGAAAGATACCAGAATGCCAGCTGCAAGCAGAGTAGTGAACCAAACACTCTACATTGACAAGGGCAAAGACTCCTACACAACTGATAGGGAAAAAACCACCAATGCCTGTATTAAATATATACTCCCAAGTGAAGCTCAACGTCTGCGATGGTTGTGTTTTCATTTTCATTGGAGTATTCCACATGGATATGTAGCCTAAATAGATCATATTTTGAATTTTATGAGTGAGAGGAATGACCTGATGTAACTTGAACTTGGCTCCAATGTGCGGTTTGATCATTCCTGCCTGGCAGTACCGGATGGCATCAGAAATGGACTCGGAGAACACCGGGAAGTCCTCATCCCGGTACCGGCCCCAGAACACACCCATCGCTGCAATGTTTTTCACCAGAAGTAGGTTGGCTGGAATAGCAGGGATATTCCCCCCTGCAAATCCTACAACTACTATCCTCCCCTCCCAGCTTAGACTACAAGAACAAAAGATATGTGTCAAAATCTTTTTGAATCCAAGCTTCACAAGCAGTTTTAATTGACAATAAACACCTATTTACAATACCACAACCAAGAGAATGTGAGTAAAATCTGAATGTCCTTTGTGATCCTAATGAGCCATATGACAACACAAGTATGATACTAGCTAGTTCAATTATGACAGATATCTTAATCTAGCTCATTTAAAATGAGAATTCAACAGGTTATTGGACATTAATATTTATACTTGCTAGTCACTTGTACTTAATAGCAAGTGAGTCAAGCAACATTAAATTACCTGTGAGCCCTTAACATTGAACTTTAATATGCTGGTTTAAGGCAAAATTAAAGCCAGTCTGAAGCAACATGAACCTTTCAAGCAAGGAGAAACAATCCTGTTCCTGGTGTATATTTTATAGTTGCTTTCAGTGAACCGTCAATCTGGATTCCATCCACGGTCAATGCACACTGACACAAGGGATGTCAAAGTCATCCTTTGAGAATGTCTAAAAGTCTATACAAAGAGTGAGATTCATTTTTTTGACCTCACCATGACAAAGCGTTCTTAAAGACGTCCCCGCCGACAGCATCAAAGACGACATTCACTCCCTTTTTGTTGGTCACCTTCTTGAGCTCGTCCTTCAGATTGCTGGTGGTGTAGTTAATGGAGGCTGATGCTCCTTTCTGCACCGCAAGGGCACACTTACGGTCACTTCCCGCTGCTGCAATGACCTGGCGCCGTGGGGGGAATGCACATCACTCATCACACTGTACAAGCTAGGAATCTTAAGTATGCACCATGCATGCAGTGCTATGGGGGCAGACATTGGTCATATGGAGACCATTACCTGGGCCTTGAGAACATGGGATGCAATGTCAACAGCAGCTAGGCCCGCAGCCCCCGCTGCAGCTGTCACTAGGACCGTCTCCCTGTAAATACAAAGACATCACACTAAAAAGAAACTGCAAATAAGGCTGCTCTCCTAAGGGAGCCCACAGTAGTGGAACCAGCTGGCTTTGTTCCACTGGGGGAGGGGTTTATAGGTGGGACATGTTTTCCTTGTCAGAATGCTCTCAGCACCTTGCAATCCTAGGGGAGGGAGGATGCACCAAATGAGCTGTAAGGTTCTGAGAGCGTTGCAGCAAGGAGAACATGGCCGACTTACCCACAACCCCCCCCCCCCCAGTGGATTGAAGCCAGTTAGGTAGGGTATTGAGTCGGATTGCATTTAGCTTGCCCCATCACAGGCTGTCACAGTTGGAAAATCCTAATGTACAACTGGGGTGAAACAAAGACAAATGTATAAATAATCAAAATATGTACAACAAAAAAAGAATGACTATGCATTGGGCTGGTAGCCTGTCTAGTGCACGGAATATGCATGCCTCTGTAATCTGGGTACACCCAGCATTTGCCAAGGATAAGCATCTGTTGTCCTCTGGGGCCATAATCGTTCTAGTTACATGATAACATCAAGCAACAGTATACAATTAGATGGTGACCTACTTTACTGCTGGCTTCCAAGTTATATTCTATGTCAACATATTCACCGATTTCTTATGAATCAAGTATTAATTGACTGAGTAGTCACATGTGCTGCCACATTTGCATGTTGTCTCAAGACAGTTAAAATGACAGAGCTGCTTCAACTGGGACAGAAGTTATCTCTCATTGAAAATCCTGGGCTATTACAGAAACTATTCCAAGTGTCAATGGCTGCCACCAGGAACGTGTGGCCCCGTTCATCTTTAAGCCATAGACTCACCCTGGCTGCGTGCGTGCTCTCTGCTGTAGTTGTAGGATCTCTGCGCCATAGACTCACCCTGGCTGCGTGTGTGCTCTCTGCTGCAGTTGTAGGATCTCTGCGCCATAGACTCACCCTGGCTGCGTGTGTGCTCTCTGCTGTAGTTGTAGGATCTCTGCGCCATAGACTCACCCTGGCTGCGTGCGTGCTCTCTGCTGCAGTTGTAGGATCTCTGCGCCATAGACTCACCCTGGCTGTGTGCGTGCTCTGTGCCGCAGTCCTAGGATAGCTGTGCCGTAAGACGCAGGAAGTGCGGCAGCTTCTTCATAGCTCAGCTCATCTGGGATTTTCCACAGCAGCTAGCAGAGACGAATCACACAACACATCCGTGCTACTCAACACAGTTCTGAGCGTACAGGAACTGAAGGATGCAATGAGAAGACTGCGCTACCTTTTGATCCACAACGCACTCCTCTGCCATCGCCTTTCCTCCCATTCCGATGACACGATCACCCTGGGAAGAGAACCACTGTGTAAGTGCCTGGTGCACACTGTCTACTGGGGGAAAGCCTTTCTCTGGGTGACATGTCTATTTTTATAAGGAATAGATGGATGTGAAATCAAGTGAGAATTACATTATACTGTATGGTAAATGATGAGTTTTGAAAAGCAAAGCCATGCTGTTCACCTTATACACAATATTTCTTTCGCAAAAACATCTATTCACCCCTGCAATCACAGTGGTTCTGTGATCCTCTGCTTTCAAGCATAATAATGAGCAGCTATTGTTGGCCACTCGTCTCACCTTTTGCACAGATGTGACCTCCAACCCAGTTTCCATCACACAGCCTGAAAATTCCATTCCTGAAAAAAGACAGGTCAATAAAACAATGTTGGTAAATGTCAGACGTTGAGATCAGTAAAGTGAGAAACTTTTTCAACTGTTTCTTGTAGGAACCTGACTCAAATTGAAGGCAACAGGCAGTCTCTTCAGGAGCTCCTCCTTAACCCAGTGGCCTGCTCTCTGGTGAATACATGGAGTCTGAAATGAACCTACATGCTTCTACATGACCAGTAGTGCATGCAGTAAAACCCTTTAGTTGCACCTCTCTTGTCTTAACTTCCACACAACTAGAAGCTGCTAGCTGGACAGCCTATGCTGGACTGTCATGCCCTGTTTTGCTATGGCTATGCCTTTTCACTAGAAGTTCAAAACACACCTGGTGTAAAAGGCAGAGGGGGCTTTTCCTGGTACAGCCCCTGACACACCAGGATGTCGGCAAAATTCACCCCACAGAAGTGGACCTCCACCCTGACCTTCACAGGAGAAAAAAACAGTACGTGCATGTAAATCCTAGACGTGAACCTGACTGGGTGGTGTTTAGGCAGAGCCTCAAGGGCTGAGAATCATAAGAGCAAGTCTTTCAACCAAAAACATGCACCTCGGATGGTTTGAGTTCACTGGCTGCAATGTCTTTCAGTATCAGCGGTTTCTTCAGCTCAGTGCACGTGGCAGCGCGGTACCCGCGCCTCTCCTGAGATGAGGTCAGGTTGACCGACGGTAAAGACCGACCCCAGCTGCTGTGCACACCTTTAGCCCTGCATTGGTAAAAACAACAGACCTGTATGTTACCAACACGCTACAACACAGCTGACGGTATTGTGCAACTGCACAGATCCATTTGTTGGTCCAGTATGTCAATCGGCTTAAGCTTCAAATAATGGCATGTGCAGTATTTCATAACACAGAAGAGGAAATTTGCTCAGTTACCACATAGACTAATTCTGACGCTGGCAAAAACTTTTCCTATCTTTGCCAGACATTGCTGTGTAACTGCTTATTCACAGCTGTAAAACACATGCATTATGTCAGGCAGGCAAGTTTGTCACTGAAGTTAATAAACAAAAATGAATGTGGTTTCATCTAACTTTTGATGTGTTGTTAATGGCCTGGATTTATCACCGGTCAGACCAGTAAGCCAGTGCTCTACATTATCCCTAAGATATTTGTGGTCTGTATACCATACCAATGAGAAACCTATTGCTCTTGTTGCTATATTAGTGTATTAGTATTTGTTTACTTATTTTTATGTTTTACAGATACACAGATTTGTCACAGATCAGAATTCTACTCTAAAATTGAGGTTTAAGTAGTTGATGACCATTAGCATGTGTATCAGTTTTATAAACTAATGCTACTGTTCGGTGACGCCGCCAGCATTCGGCTTCGCTTCCTACCTGTAACGACCGCATAATCGTCGTGCCAATACTTGTACTAAGTGACGCCCACTTGTTGATTATTGTTTCAGCAAAATATACGTTTTGTGAGCAGTATTTCATTATATTAAAAAAAAAAAAAAAAAAAAAAAAACATATTGCCCCGTGTGAGGATCGAACTCACGACCTTCAGATTATGAGACTGACGCGCTACCTACTGCGCTAACGAGGCAGTTAGAAACAACTGCAGCAGAATCCGTTATTGATGGTATCAGTATATGTTTTTCGGGCATATATTTTACTTTTCAATTAATTCTGATCCTAATTATATGCCATGACGACGCAAACAAACGACAAATTCGAGATTACTTTTTGATAGATAATGCAAATTTGCAATATTTCAGTAGTTGGCAAATGACGCTTCACGCTTCCTCCCACGGACAGCAAATAGAACTCTATAGAAGCGGAAAAGACTTTGCTACCGTGAGGAATACATTTCGTTACATGTGGCTTTAAAAATGTTTATTACTACGGCTAACTTGCATGTCATCACTCCCGGTGGAAAACTTGCTATTGCCAAGACTTAGTTAAACTCAAGACATACTAACTAGAATCGTTAGCCAGCTCTAAATAGCATTAGAATCCATACTTCCCCTATATTAGTCAGCCTTTTCAACTCGGGGTAATTATTACTGGGTGTTATATTATGGTAATATTTCAAACCTTAATAGTGGTCTAAAAATCCTCTCCGGAACAGTCGCAAGTCCGAATAGACCTGCCATGTTTGGCAACTTTATCGTGAACTTTAAACCTTTCTTCAGTGTAAAAACACCAGGAAAAAATGGCGTTTACAGTGCATACGAAGCCTAACAGCTAGTTACATCGAAGATGAGGTGGTTGAATAAGATATAACTCTCAATCGTTACGCTTCAAAATAGCACTATATTTAAGGCCGAAAGGACATCAACATTACAGGTGGTAAATGCTCTAACTCCAAGCAGACGTGGTTTGTCCCAACCCTTGTCACGTGACCGTATCAGGGTTGCCACATACCCAGGACGGGTCACAATGTACTCCTCAAAAAAGACAAATGAACAAGAGGAAAAAACTAAATTCCAACTATGTCAATGTGAAATTAATTCTCTGCGCTCCCAAAACATATTTTCTTATGGAATTAGCTACCTGTTCTCATAGAAAAGAATAACGGTGACGTGATCCTAGCATCTTAAGAAAGATAACATGATATTGTAGCAGATAACGTATTGTTAATAAATTAAATCCTTTTCAAGGCTACGGTCTGTGTCTCCAAACAAATAAAATATGTTAACCTGAACGGATTGCCAATTAATTTTTGTATGGATTCCTTTCAACATGTTCAATTAAAAGTAAAATAACATGAAAAACTTTCCACGCAGAGGGTTTATTTTCATTGTCGGCCAAGTGTATTGCAAAAATGTCATTTTTTTCGTAATCTATGCCAATCAGTTAAAGAAAAGTACCAAAACCCAAAAATTAGTGCATCTCCGTCCTGCAAGACTCAATGTAAGGTACTGTGCTGAGGATAAATGTTTCGCTGACCAACCTACCTCAAACTGTTGCACTCATTTTCCAGTAGAGGGTGCTACAACACCAGACTGTGCTAAATCGAAAAATACGCACACAAAATTCACAGGATTTGAGTCAAAATAAACACAAGGGGGCAGTACAGACCACATTGCGTTCATTGGTGGAATTTGGAGGACGGAGTTCACAGAAAGAGGAATTGTCATAAAGCGAGAATAAATATCACATGTGTTTGCTGCCTCATAGAGGAAGTACTTTATTTTATTCACACTTTATTTAACCATGACAGCTGGGAAGGAGAACTAATTGCTTCTCATACAGTAATGACCTCAGGAGCCAAGCAAGGCAGGCACGCAATTGCATAGCCAATTATGTGGCCAGATTTAAAGAACTAGTGTGGGAATTTTAATCAAGACACAGAGGTTAACGCCCCTACTGTTCTGATAAATTCTGTGGGCAATTGCCAGCACTGTAATTGCCAGCAGTGTTTAACAAAGGATGGCACCTTCTACAGCTGACCAGCAAAAATTCCCACAACAATCAGAGTTTCTTAAGAAGTCTCTCATCTGACTGGTAACCAAACCCAGCCCCATTTACTTACAGTTGTTTGGCACAAGACAGGCACTGTAATGTGTAGGTGCTGATACCAAGCATATGTAATGCATATATAATACATGTATGCGCTACAACACTCCCTCTGTAAAATGTGGGACACTTTACAGTATTGGGTCCTGATACATTCAATCTCAGTTCAAAAATCATGGGAAATGTTAACAGTTGTTTGTCTTCATATGTTACAGCATATTTGTGATTCAACCACTGATATTTAAACGATACGAAACAGATGGTTAAGTGCATTCATATAGCTGAAACAACACACTGAATTCGAACAGGGACGGTCACAATTATGCTTGGCTGAGGAGTCTGCCTTTTTTCTCAGCAAACGCAATGAATGCAATGACAGAGCACTGCAAAGGCTTAGCAGGCCGCATGGCTCTGCCAGCAGTTAGCGATGCCAGCTTGATAACAAACAAAACAAGGAGCCAAAAATTGTTAGTGTGCTGTAACAAAGCTGACTGACAAAGAGCCCGACTATTTGGGATGGCCACGCTCTAAATAGCAGATATGCCCCTGTCCGCCTCTTTGTTTTTTCCATCCAGTCAAATCATAGCGGCAGTAAAACCACTGTCTGACTCAAAATAGTGTTTTCAGGTGCAACTCAGGTGTCTGAAGAGGGAAGTGCTGCATAACAACCATCGACCTCTGAGAGCTTTCAACCTTGAAAACATGTTATTTTCAAGTTTTCAAATCCCCTCTCTGTTTCATAGTACATAGTGGATCTTACTTTGGGAAACCAAATTTGAGTGCAAAGTCATTGAATAGCTTTTGTGCAACTGTCTTGGCTGGTGTCTTTTTGGTGGCATGTGCTTATGCACACCTCATATAACAAACCATTTGTGAGGGTGGTTTTAACAGACGATCAATGGGTTGATTCAGGATTTTTTGATCGTTACTGGTCTGGCTGATGGGAGTGCAGGCTGGCAGATGCTGTCTTGTTGTTTGGCTCCATGTTTTTTCCTCCCTAACATAGGTCCTTCCTTTGTGCTGGTTTTGGGTCAATGAAATTCCGGTTTGATGGAGTAGGAGACAGCAGCTTACACAAGGATTTAGCATTTCTGGAGAGGTTTGGGCTGTGTGCTTGATAATATGAAACAGAAGTATTCATCCTTCTGAAATGACTTCGCTTTCCTTGCTTTAATTTCTGCCCTGCCTCTGCTAGAGGGAGGGAGGAGGGATCTATGTGTGCCCCTCTTCTGAAACCATGTGTACAAGAGAGACCACCTTCCTTTGGAATAGCTCACCTCTTCCGAGAGCAAGATCAACACCATGGTATACTTGCAGCACAGACATGGTCCGAGTGGTCATTGGGATTGACGCCTTGGACAGGATTGTCATCCAAATTGGACTGACGGCAGACGTCGCTGAAATGAAAGAGGGAGTTGTCCACAGCCCTCTGGAATTCAGCAGGGGCAGAGCTAAGGACTAATGAGAACCGAAGCCACTGGTTAGAGTCCCCAGGGAGTAATGGAAGCTGTTAATGGTTGGCTCTCGGTGTCAACGGAACCCCCTGGTGAAACGGCATACCCTGGGCGAGGACTGAGAGGCACGAGCTGTCGCTTAGGGAGGCTAACGTATCCTGTGTCCTGTGTCCTGGGAACTGGGTGGCGACCAGGCACTGCCTTACTGCTCAGCCCACTGTTATCACAGCACAGCCTCAGACCCTTGTCTTCTTTCCTTAAACAAACCACTGGGGAGGAGCAGGGTGACCCTGGTTATGTCGTCCACACTCAGTTCAAGACTCCCGTACGCGCTCTTTTCCTTCCAGGTGGAGTGGCTTTGGAACCGACTTGCAGCTCTTCTGAACATCTGTGGTGTCCTTCTGTGCAAAGTGCAAATGAAGGCTTTTCTTTCTGTGTGGCTGCACCCTGCATGATCGTCACGTTGTTGTCACTCAACATCTGCCTTACCTCTAGCCGTTCAGCCTCATCGGCTGTATTTTTGTGTTGCACTTATGTATTTAATGAAGAATGTATGTTATCAGTCCTTCTGCTTATTACTGATGGTTTTCACAGCACAGGGGTAAGTGGCTCTGCATGTTCAGAATGTGGTCCTGTAAATACCTGGTATGCTGTAGTTTCACTCTCAGGTATGTTGCATTGTACATAGTATGGAAGCATGTACACATTAGTTATCACAGCAGTGTGCAAGGGGTTGATACATGTTTGCATCAGGTCAGTTGTATCCTGCTCGTACCGTATTTCATGCAACTTTATTAAGTGCATTTTGCATTGTTTCTTTGCAAGTCTATCTGGATAAGAGCATCTGCTAAATGACAAAATGAAAAATATATATGTAAAATGAAATGAAATGTTCAGTGTTTAAAATAAGGTCTCACTTTTGCAATTTTTCTTTTTTTCCCACTCTTTCTTCTCTCTTAGGTTTGTGTCATGCACACACACTCATCTAGTAGTTGCCATTTTGTTCTCCTAGTTGCTGCTAATTGTTGGCAGAACATGTTTCTGCTGGATACACTGCTTTTACCGTTGCTGGCCGTGATGTCATGCTTGATGGTATTTGCAATGGGGACAGGAACCTGAACTTGATTCCCTTCTCAAATGGTCACTAGTACTTCACTAACGACAAAGTCCCCTGGAAGTAAACACAGTTCAGCAAAGACTCAAAGCATTTCTTTATGAATGCATGTAGCTGAATTATGAATACAGCATGGATAGTGGTCACCTGATCTTTCACCCCATACTCACGATGCCTTCATTGTGTCCTTAGCCTGAGGCCTATATGGGTTTTAACATGCACTTGGCTGACCTCCCTGTTACATAAACTACTGGTGAATTTTATACTTCATTGCACTTTTATTTGTGCCTGTTCACCTACATTTATCCTGTCTTATCTATGTGTTGTGACTGTATCTTTTTCGTATATTCCATTTTGTGAGTGTTTTTAAAGACCTTGTTGTGGAAGAAGTATTCAGCTGGGTTCATCACAAGGTGACACTGTTTTCCCCCGTTTTCTCTCAGGACCTGTTTGCTGTGCTGGAGACGAAAGCAGAGATGGCCTCTTAGAGCTCTGGCTTGGGTTTGACCTTTGTGGTTACACACTGTGGCATGGGGCTCATTTACTTACAGAAATTTCCAGAAACCGGTTTCTTCCATTTCCGTTGCCCCTCTGTTTCTAGGATTGGAGCCTCATTTACCTTTTTCTGTCATCTGTAATGGTGATGTCACTGATATAAGGCTTCACCTGGAATTCAATAACACCACACAGGAGTTCAGTTTCATCGCAGTGGAGAAACTTCCGTTGAATGAGATATGGGTTGTATTGATTTTTTGTTTCTTTTTCAGTTGACTTACACTGAGGCTTCACCTTTAACTCAATTGCCCTGGTCCTGGGCTGACTTTTGGGAGACATTCAACAACCCGTAATGTAAGTCAGCTAAGTTATTTTCCCTGTAGTGCCCTTTGAGAATTCTTTTCAGGTCGGGGAGAATAAATCCACTTTTGCTCTATGCCATATCTCAGAGATGAAGTCCAGGGCTGACCACTCTAAACACAGCCTAAATGTGAATTTCGAATGCTAAATGTTCTTTTTTGAAGCATTGATTCAACCTAGTGCGTAAGCTTGTGTACTTATGTAAGGTTAGTATTTGTGTATGCTTGTCCTTCTTCCCAAATCTGACCAGAGCATTGGCCCTCTCTTTGGAGGTCACTTCTGGCACAGAAATGGTGGAAGCAATGGCAATTCCTTCACATTTCCCACAGAAATACATTTGCCTGAATCTTACACTTGCCTGTATCTCGTGTTCTAGAACTTAATGGTCATCCTCTAAAGTATTTCTTTTGCGGTTCCTTCATATGAGTGATGTTGCCCATGAAGTGATCCTACAACTATGCCACTCCTTACAGTGAAGGACATGAGGTCTTGAAGGTGGTGGGAAAACACTTCCTACTCCTGAATGTCCTTCAGCACTTTCTCCACTTTCCCTTTAGTTTATACTATGACTGCACATTTGGGATACTGTTAATTGGTAAAGTATATCCCTCAAGGATATGATTTTTTTTCCATATATTTAAATGATAATATCACTGTTATTTACAGTTATCTCCCTCTTATAGTCCCTAAGAGGACCAATCAGTGAGATCTTTGATAGAGTTTTAGTGTAAGATTTTGCATTTTTCTGATAATGTATGTATGAAAAACCCATCAGTAGCCACCTGAAACACTGAGGTCACCGGCTACCACTGTGCTTTGCTCAAAATGTCAGTGGTAATGCAAGGTTTATGTAGTATGAAGTTCCTGTGTACTGAGGTATACGTGTGCAGGCATAATAAGAGAAAAAAGTCCAATATCACAAAAGAGGAAATTAAGTCAATGTAATGCAAAGAACACTTGCTTGTTCATATCATTGCTTGTTAAGAGGAAGCTTCATAGAGGAAGCTACTGTAGGCAGCAGAGCCAAAGCCTCAGTTTATTTTGGCTGCCCTACTACTTTTGACACTGAATTGACTCCTTTTACGTCCCTAATACCCTTCAAGCTTAGCTGTCCTTTTCCCAAGCTAATCAGGCTTATCGGTCTCCTGGATGCTTTCTCTGCGGGTCTGTTTCTTTGTTTTTTCTGCCACACCTGCTTTCTGTGTCCTGTCTCTGCCTCCGATGGCTTCTCATTTTACCCTCGTGTGGATGATGCCTGGTCATCACTTTTCCCCTCTGACTCTCAGGTTTCCTCTCAGATTTCAGCGTGCCAATCAGACAGGTCCTCATAGATGTTTCTCAGCCCTGTTAATTATAGCGATTCAATATCATCTTCCTCTTTTGACCCCTCTGTTTCTCTAGAGACTATCTCTACATCTCCTTCACCTGACAACCTGATCCTCACATTAAACCTCTGTTATTCTCTCTACACATATTTTCATGGCTCTTTCTTTCTCATTTTTTCATACTTACATATTTTACCCCTTTATAAAATTGCGTCTCTAGGCTCTCCAGGCTCAAGTCTCTCTTTTATGGCTTTTCTTCCTTTCTCTTTCTTATGCAAGCTAACTAATGCAACAAAGCTGTTGCGAGATAATTAGCTGTTTGTCTTAACAACTGTTATTAAACAGGTAGTTGGCATGCTGCTTTGTCATCTTCTCAAACCAATGGCTAAATGTAAGTCTGTGTTCACTATCTACCCAGTGTGGTGAAAGCATGCGGGAGATCCTCATATGCCAGCATTAACTGATCTCTGCTATGCTGTAGACATCTCTTCAGCTCAGCAGCCCAGGAAAAAGATCTAGATCGTTACCTCCATTAGTGTTAGTTAGGTAGTTAAATGACACTACAGTCAGGATGTCATACATGTTCTATAGACTCATTCCTTGAAGTACATTTCTTGAATTTTCTGGTAACGCAGGTACCTACGATCAAATGTCAACTAAAAGCATCTGTGCAATGCAGAACTACTGAACTGAAATACTGAGTGTTGAAATAGGACACAATGGTTTCCCTACAGTACAGTTTTCCTCACTTTATTTAATGATCACTGGATCTGTATTAGGTAGAGTCAGATGCATGTCCACCGCAGCAATGTTGATAGCCCATTATGTACACTTTCAACCCATGATTAGTAAGTACTCTGGTACAATGACTTATTCTCATATGAATAACTGTAATGTTGCCTGGATAATGATATACAGGATTGTTGTTAGAATAGAATTGTTACAGTAGAATTACAACCAAACAAATATACCTTACCTTTACTGCTACAGTGCCATATGGAATACTCTCATGCAGATTAATTTTTTCATCAAATTTCTAGTTATCTTTCATTCATAATTCCTCAATGCATAAATCTTGTATTCCCCAAAATTTCTGTCTTTCACTTCTTCAGCATTGCATAATGGGTTGACACATGTGCAGGTGTGGTTTGTGGTTTTCTGTGTGAACTGTTTCTCTTGTGGTGTCATTAAATGTACTTTTGTACCCTTGCTTTGTGTAATATCTCTACTAGTTACCTTGTATCTCTACTAGCTAGCATGTACCTTGCCTGGCCAACTACTTTGAAACTTGGTCATGCAGTGCTTCTAATATTGTTATCTCCTCATATTTGCTTGTGTTTGTACTCTGCCTCATTTGTGAGTTGCTTTGGATAAATGTCTGCCAAATGAAAAAAATGTAAAGTCCTGTAAATGTAAATTACTCTGGTTAAGAGCATCTGTGCAGTGACAAAATTATAATATAATGGGGTCCTCACCTTCAGGGATACTTGCTTTAGGTTTCCAACATGTAAGACATTGGAACCATTCCAGAGAATTAGGCACACCTACAAGCGGCACCATGTTAGCCCTATCAGACACGTTTCATGGATTACGGTATATTTATACAGATTAACCTTCAGAGATTACACTCAGTTGTCAGAGGCGGGACAGACATGGTGGTTCTTACTGCTACACAGCTGTCCCAGGTCTGTGTCTCAGTCCTGAACAGGAACAACATCTCACTGAATTATGCTGAATACTGTAGTGGTGCATGGATTCCCATCATATTGACGCTTCATTCATAAAAGGGCATCATTTTCAGAGTTGGGCAGGGTGCAAAAATGAGGGGCATGTCTTTTGTTTATTCTTTATAATTCCTTTTTAGTTTGGATAGATTTGCAGAGGGTCATTTCATCCCTGCACCGCGTTATAAACTGAGCACTTAGTTAAATTTAGTGATGTTTCAGGTCCCCTCAGCACCTGTTTTCTCTGGAAAACAGGAAACAATTGAAAAGCTTTTTGAATTCAATTTGTGAACTCATTAAATTAATTAAAAGGGAATGAATATTTTCTGTCTGTGCCGCATCTGTGCAATCCATTGTGGTTTGTGTTGCTATATGCAGCCCTGTACTTTACAGATCCAGGCCCCACCACCATTCTAACTACATTACATAGAAGATTGACAGCTGTACAGATGAATCATGGTGCAAATGTAACTATGTCACAATGTTTAACATTGTGATGTATATCTCACAATGTAGATGTCCTGACACGATCTGCTACTTTCTATCACTAAATCAAGGCCCCTCTAATGAGGTCTGGTTAAAAAGAAGTTGGCAGTTGTGCTCTGGAAATGGAATGTGTTTTTGGCCTTTTGAAGTCATGCAATGATAAGAATCTCAAAAGTTCAATTATATGTCTCAACTTAGACACACAAGATATGAGGTGATTTAACATGTTGAATGTCAAGCCTGGTAAAAAAAAAAAAACAAAAATGGAAAGGAACTGCCTTGCTTATTGAGGCAGCAATGCCTTTGTGCCATAGGTATGCTGGAGGGAGGATTAGGTCAACAAACTGTCACTCGCTGTCTGGCATGCACTTGAGAATACTTTAAGAACTACAATGTAAAATTTAATTCTGAGTGGTTTCTACTTTTCCAGTATTATAGTTGAAAAAGGAACGTTAGCTAGGAGGTCAAGTGTTTTTTTCTATATAACAATAAAGATATTGCAGGTATACTTAACACTCACTTCGATGAATGCTCCACCAGGGACGAGGCTACATGTCCATCTAGACTAAAAAAAAAGTAAAGACACCTAAGTAAAGCCATGGGCCCAAATGGGCTGAATGGTGGGTTCTCTACATTAAACATTCATATGGTCTTATGTTCAAACCAGCAGAATTTAACTTGACAAGATGTTACAGCCAAACACAGGCTGATCAATGATAGACCCCAATTCACAATACTACACCCAGACTGAGTTATGATCGTAATTTATCTTCATAACCTTTTTTTGTCAATTCCATTGCATTAAAAACACCAGGTCACACATAAACCACACATCAACAGTTCCAACTGTGAGGAGTCATCTCCACAATGATTACTTGTGGGCTAAGTTATCACACAAGGATCCAGTACTCGTTAGGCACATTATCAACCTATTGTTCAGACGTGTACATGATAACAGACCAGAAAACATTTTAAAAATCTTAAAATAACTGAAATGTGTGTGCTAAAATATATTTCTTATCTGTTATTTTTATTTAGCTGTAAGGTATGATTCTAGAACACATGAACTATTCCTCAGTTTCTGTGCATGATTGTGTGACCTGTATGTGTATCATATGTCTATTTGGGTAAGGGACTTTTGGATACAACATTCTATTTTTGTTTTGCAGTTACCTCACTGCCTAAAGCCAGACAGCCTGTAGTCATATACCCCATGTAGTATCCATATTTATATTACATTTTTACATTGCTAATTAATTTCTGTCTGTTTTAGCAGATTCTCATTGCTGTTTAGATTAGCTGCAGTAATTTAGTCTTGGAAAAAGATATTTGGCTGCACATAGACAGGGAACAGGGTTTCTTGATTTTTTAAAAAATCTGGATATAAGCATTTTGTCACCTCAATATGATCTGACTATTTTGTTGGGATATATTGGTATCAATAAGATTTTATTTAGCTTACTGAACTATATTAACCTGAACAATTTCATTTCATGTATCAAATTCTACATTTTATCTCATGTCTCTAGTGCTCACCAGCTTGTCAGTGATGCAACAGAATGAGATGGTGTCAGGAACACTTCAGAGAAAAACCTCATAGAAGTTCTCCTTAGTGATGATGAATGAAGGTTGTCATCATGCCATTCTAATGGATGTTAGCAAGTGTTTTTCACACATACAGAACAATATGCCAATTATCGTGTACAACAGACCAGCTGATTCATTCCTGCTTTTTCATTTTCACTCACATAACTCATGGTGACATTATCTGATCTACATGAAACATGGCAAGATTGTGGGGCATACAATGTAGTTGCACTTAAAATAGAATTGTCTCCATCTCAATCTCCATTGTCACACAAAATATGGATAACGAAAGGAAGAAGAGAGGACACACTGGGTATTGTTCTTTTGAAATGGTGCCTCTTTAGTGTACATGAGGTAGTCTAAAAAAATAATAATAGTAGAGCATTTTTTTCTAATGTTTCTGTACAGACATATGGAAAATATTTTGAATGCTGCAAGTCTTCGTGTTATAGATTGTTATAACCCACGTGAATGGCACAAATCAACTGTACTGACAATGTGAAATAAATTATTACAAAGTGGAAATTCACATTGATGCGGTAAATACAATGAAATTATTTGTGAACAATGTGACTTTGCTCTGTGCAATACCATTCCTTTTAATTGCATGTTTAAATGTATTAAGCAAAAAAATCATTACAAACATGTTTGTAGAAAAAGGTTTAGCAGTCATTTCAGTAATGAATAATTACAAGGTTTTAAAAAATCAGTTAATACTAACACCAACGGCGTACTCTAAAATTACGGGCAACGTAAAATTGCCAGTTGAGTTTGCAGGAGACCAGATCTCCTCGAGTTTGACTGTTCTGCCTGCAAAGACCGGACTTTTCCGTTTGTTATCGAACTACTCTGCTATCAACAGCTCTTGCCTGATTCCCGGGGATCCTGGTGAGGGAGACGTGATTGAAGTGGAAAGCTGCTCTAGATTTTCAAACGTGAACAGGGGGTTTTGTCTCCTGTTTGGAACAGACGGAGAAGAGGGTACGCACTTTTGGGATAAAGTGGCGAGACAATTAAATGGACAACCCTGAAACTAGTCCTGGGTTTGGTGTGATCTGAAGGCACATCACTGGGAACATTAATATTTAAACTTCTTTCGTTGACTTGGAGTAACGGAGGACCGCGAATCCATACACCACAGCCCATTGTGTGTGTGTGCTGCTACCCGATTGCTGGCTATCATCTAGCTATCTATATTCACTTTGGAGTGGACTTGGGAACTGCAGACGGCTAACATAGCTGGCGCAACTAGTGAGAAACAGTCGGAAATACGCCGGTTAACAGGCAGTTATAGCTCAATCAACTAGTTACAGTTTTTTTTCTGTTAGAACAATTATGGGAAGTGGCTTGACTTAGTTCGTGCTTGCTAATCAGGTACCTAACAGTCTTAATGATGTTTAAGAAAAAACTTAATTTACAGGTAATTAGCTAGCTAGCTAGCTGGGTGGCTGTAACATTAATAGTTACCTAAGTAACGCAGCCTGCAAGAAGAAGGAAGCGGGTGACTGTATAAAGACATACTTTAACTGAACGTTTATTTGATCTGTAAGTGGCTGACTGATGTTGATGCCATTTCTCTATGGGATACCCGAGGCTAGCCACTAGTCGTCTGTGGTCACCTTGCATTAGTTAGGTATCTATCTAAGGACAGTAGATAGTTACTTTTCCCACACTGACACCGCGTAAAACGTTAATCCAGTAAACTCGTGTAAGCCGGCTAGGATGAGCATGCATCTAGAGAGCGTGGGACATCATAGCTAGCGATGTACAAATAAAACTATCACTGTAACTAGCTCGGGACATCAGCTACCAGTACCAATAGCTAGTTAACTAACTACCTTGCAGAATTTCGCTAACGTAGCTAGTTAGCTAGCTAGCTAGGACATTGACAGAAAAAAGATAGGTCAGTCAATTAACGTTAGTTAGCTAGCTAGGTAGCTATCTGAGCAGGTAACTTGGCTCTAACGTCAGCCGATGTGTGCTGCTAGCTAAGGTAACTTAGCTACCCATCTCCAATACAATCTTCGCGTTTTCCTTTACAACAACGAAATCATGGACTTGTCGGTGATGGATTCACTACCAGTACATGGGATGTATCCCGGAGGTGTGTCCGGCGTGGAACAGGACTCTACAGCCGATGACACGGACTCTTTCCACGGGGGACTGATGTCCTTGGACCCTCTGGTGGATCGGATCCTCCTGGACTCTGTATGTCAGCAGCAAGGATGGGTTCGGGTATATGGTAAGAGACATTGGTGTTCTCCTTGGCTGTTTTAAATGAGTAATTATTAGCCGGGTAATCCAGATCCCCGAAGCACAGAGGATCAGAAGACACACGGTGCAAATCACACAATAATATGTTATTAGAAAAAAAAAAAAACAACAACAGTTGAGTGCTGTTATGGCAGGGAGGCAGAGCCCTTCATATTTAGCTAGTTAGCCAACATCGACGGCTAAATTAGCTAGCCTGCTGATGACATGTGAATACGTGCGTTGTGCGTTTTTAAATAGGTGGATGTCATATCTAGCGTTGCATATCTATCAAGTCATTTCAAACGAAGACATTCAATATATTGTCATCGAAAATTAAGTTATTTTGGAGGCAAATATGAATGAATGACGACAACCGTTCGATTTGATTGTCCTGTTGAAAGTGACTAAACGCAAACTGGTTTTTACAGTCAGCATTAAGCAGGTTTGCTAGTTTCACTGTTGCAGAAGCGGCTATCTTGCTAGTCTTGGTTTTCCACAGCCACAGGGATGGGGAGAGCAACGGAAAAGCTGCTGAGGATTGACTGCATTTGCCTGCTGTTTAGCCTGCTAGCCACTATAAGGCAGCGGTGCTAGCTCATGGATGAGTTGGCTAGCGAATTCAGGAAATTCATCTTGATCGAGGATCTCAGCTTGCTAGCATGCCTTTATTAAAATCAAGTAATCTAGCGGTAGTGTTTTCAAGTGTACTCCTCAAGTCCCACGTCATTTTTGACACCGTATGCTGTTGCAGCAAACATTATGAGTTGACTTGACCGACAACTGAAACTCAGTGCTCGGCTGTACGGAGCGATGAACTCCCGTTCACAGTTTCTTTGTCAGCGCATGAGTCACTCATTCGGTTCGAATCGTGCGGTATCACGTGGGTTTTAAATGGCTAGCTGGTTATGTACTTGGCTAATGTTACATGTGTTCATTACATGTTTTTTTCATATTTTTTTCCAGTAGTAAAATATAGGCATCGTAACTCTTTTCAAAGCTATGTGAAGCCACACTAAGTGACTGTTTTAAAATATGTACGTTTATTTGTGTCACTGTTTTCAGAGGCTCAATTGAGATGGATGTGCTCAGCTTTTGGGACGAAAGACATCCATTTCAAGTTCAGCTTACTACGTGAAGTTATGAACCATATGGTCTGTATTTAAATCTTAAGTAAACCGAAACATTGCGCTTAAACCGAGACTTTCAGCTGGTCTAACAGGCTGTATTTCTAGATTATTCTTAATAAGTGTAACCTAAGTGTGGTAACAGAAAATTCACAATCGAATTTACCCGCTCTATGGTGTGAAAACGGTAAAATATGATAAACAGAATAATAATAATAAAAACACAACGGCCCCTTTCCTGTAAGTGGCTGCTTCATGATTGATGGGCTTGAGGAGTCGCAGCTGTTGAAAACGCCCATGTTCTCACCTGTTCTGCAGCAGTAGGTAGCTGGCTAGTTATATTGGAATGGCAGCTATGTCAGCATTCGCCATAATAACCAAAATGACCCTGGTTTTACAGACACTATTTCTCTACAATCTGTCATTTAAACACACAGAATTTGGATGTGAAACAAATGCCATACAGTAAATACAACTTTGGCTGTGTTCCTCTTAGTTCCCTATCTGCGTTTCCATCTTAATTTTCCTACTCATTACATCATCACAAATCCCCTGGCAACCTAACACTACTTCTCACCATTGCTCTGTCTTGTCTAGACAGACTAAACTTTCATACTCATCCAATAACTTCACTGTAGCCAGTCGCCAGAAAAGAGAACATATACTTCTATCTATGACAAGAGCTAAGTTTAAGACAAACAGGCAGGGCCGTTTTCCTATTTTGAAAGCCACCTTCTCACATTGTAAGGTTTTATTTAGATTCTTTTTAACTCAGTTCTTTTAGAAGTTGACAGTCTCTCTCTCGTTAACCAACCAAAAAAGATTAGTTAACATTTGAAATGGGTTAAGTGAATACTTGGGCTAACTGCAGTTTGCATCACATTGTTATGCCAGTACTTAGCTAACCTCTATTTGCATCAGTGTTATGCGACTTAGATTCAGCAGCCTTGCTTTAACAAAAGTGCCACTGCTGTTCATGGGTGCTGTCTTTGCCATAGGCATCTCCTCTTCACTTTTGTCCTTTGCTGTGTGTCAGTCTTGAAAGTGTAAATGACCCTTCTCCCAGGTTTTAATTGTCTTATTGGCCTTGCTTTCTATCCTATTGTCATTTAGATGGAGGTGGTGGGGAGGGGGGGGGGGTCATCACTGTGCATGCGCTTCCGATTCCCTTTTTCCTCCTCCAGGTTAGGTTATTTTATCACAAGGTAAACAGCGGAGGGGGGAAAGGAAAGCAGGAACTGGAGAGATAAAATTGGGTATTACAGGAAGCCCAGCGTGTCTGCACTCAGTTCCAAAAGAGCACTTTGTTCTGGAAATGGGACAGGAAGTCAGATAGTGGCAGTTTGAGAGTATTAAGGTCTGGTGTCAGGCGCAGCTCCTCTTCGTGTCCTGTTTTAACATCTTATGTACTAACAGATTGTTCGTTTTTCTGCCTTGAGCTGTAGGGTGATAGAGTACCTGCTAACTGGAACACCAGCAAAATGTTTTCCTAATGTTACATTCCAGCATTCCAAGCCTAGGCTGTTTGGGCTCCAGAAGTTTTATTAGCAAAAAGGGAAATAAGAGAAGCCTTGTTGTGAGGTGTGAAATGCTGGTCTCAGCCTGGTGACGCTCGTACGCTACATTTACTTTTTATTTGTTTGGCTCCCCGTCATGCAAGCTCAGGGCGAAGAGGGTGACGGGGTCCTCTTTGAAGCCCTCTTTTGAAATCCTCACGAAATGTTCCAGGAACTGTCACGGTCCTGTTCTATCCTACCGCGAATGCTTTTAGAGGATGTTTCAGTGTGCTGCATTCCGGCAGTTTTTTTGTCTGTCACAACTTAAAAAAAAAAAAGTCAGGTGTGGGGTGAGCGCGGTGTTGTTGCTTCACCGAGACGGACGATGTCAAATGTGCGTTTCGGTCTCCCTCCTTCTCCCACTTCCACCCGCCTGACCGTTGCCAGCTAATTTTAAAACGATGCGTCCACAGAGTGAATGGAACACAGTCCCTGGTGGGTGGGGGGTGCAGTCGGGGGGAAGCTGGAGTGAGAGTCAGCCCTCTCTTGTCGAACGTGGGAAAATGGGAAAATCAGAGTCACAGTGCTGCTGTCCTTCCGGGCGGTTGCAGGGCCCAGCGTAACTGGGATCACCTGATCACACGCGGACAGGGTGCCGCTGATGAGACGAGTGCTGTTATGAAGGCTGCAATCAAGTGATTGGGTTGTCAAGGTTACACATCCTTGTTTCCTCTCAAACAAAGTTGATACGCTAAACGCCCATTATGCTCTGAACACTGGACCAACAGCTGCAGGGCTGCAGCATTGAACATTTCATGTGATCTGTTCAGAGCAAACATGAACTAACTGGATTTTATTGTTTGTTTGCAGTAGGGTTGTCCTCCCTTACTGATCAGTTTCATTCTCTGGCACCAGTGCATGGAATTACAAATTTTTGACAACTAATTCATTGTTGACTTAGTAGTTATGTCATAACTCTAAAATTAAGAGTTTAGTGTTATCTTTCAACTGGATACTGCTAAAAATTCAGTAGCCTTGGATTTGAACAGCTAAACATAAATACAAAAATGTTTGATAGTGAAAGTAGACAGTAGTGTCTGCGAAAGGAATGGTCATGCTCCGATGAGAGTTTTTAAGGGGAAAAGTACAGGTCGGGAGAAGGGGGGTATAGGGGCTGTTGGGTAGCTGCTGTGAATGGTAGGATTGTGCCTCAGACAGCAATGGTCCTGTCTCTCTCACTCACTGACTCAGTGGAGCTGTCTCTCTCTCTCTCTCTCTCTCTCTCTCTCTCTCTCTCTTTCACACTCTGAGTCAGTAGCGTTGTCTGCCTCTTTCTCTGTAACGCACTGAGTCAGTGCTGTTGTGTCTGCCTCCCTGTCTCTGTGTCTCTTTGACTCAGTGTCTGCCTCTCTGTATCTGTCTCTCTCTAATACATTGAGTCATGACTGTTGTGTCTTGCTCCCTTTATATTAGACACACTGACTCTGTCTGTCCGTCCATCTGTCTTTCATACACTCTCGCACTCTCTCTCTCATACACATACACACACACACACACACACACACACTGACTCACTGCTGTTGTCTGTATGTCTGTCCATCTCTGTCATGCAGTCTCTCTCCCTCTCTCTCTCTCTCTCTCTCTCTCTCTCTCTCTCTCTCTCTCTGTCTCTCACACACACACACACACACACACACACACACTGACTCTGTGTTGTTGATCCTGTCTCTCTCTCACTCTCGGCGGGAGCTGTGATGTAAGTGGACTTAATTTTGCCGATGACCTCAGGAGTGAGGATTCCGGAGCGTTAGGCACTAGTGTTCGTCACTGCATTCCAGCGCTGAAATTCCTCAATAAGGACGCCCAGCGATCCCGCGTGGCTTTCAGCCTTGTGCCTCTCTTGCTCAGCCCACCGGCCTCACCCACCCTGCGCACACATTTGATGGAAAGAAATAACCTCAGTCTTTAAAAAGCCTGTTGATCTAATCTCACAGAGCACTTTATTACAGTTGGGTACAGAGTTTAGAGACTGGAGTGGCTAGTTTTGATGAACCTATGAAATGCTGTAACAAGGGTAGAGATAGCCTAGTTTGTCATTTTTAAGAGAGCTTAAAATATGCCCTTCTGAATGGATTATGTGGCTGTTTATTGTAGGATCTCAAAGGTAGCATATTGTTTGTTTTAAAGATTTGTTGGAGCAGGATATAAAGTCAGGCTGACAGCTTTCTTATTTTCTAATGAAATGTTGGTGCATGGAAAGACACCTGTTTTTTGCCTGTGTAAAGTCAGTGTTTAATTTGCTGACCCATTTCATTGGCATATTTTGAGCTGTTGAGCAGTGTTTTTATTGCTCAGGCACCTGTTCTGTTTCATGTACACGTATCGGAGCACCAGACTCGCCCGTCACACTTCAAGTGCAGCCTTGTAAAGAATGAATGTTTCATTGGATCTCCACTGTTCAATTGGCCTTTCAAGAGCATTCAGAAAGAGTCTGAAGCTCCCAGGCAGATGTAGGCTGCGTTTGGCAAATATGGCGGTGAGGTGTTTAGAGGCTTAACAGTGCCTTAAGTTTTGTGTCATTTTTTCCATGTAGTTGAACTGGAGCTTGGTGCTCATAAGGCGGTCTTTATTGCCGGAATTAGCGGAGGAGTGGTGTTTGTGGTCCGTCATTTGCAGAGTCAAATCGCTCACAACCCCGGGACTCTGCAGAAACGGGGTTACTGATGTAACGTAGGAGCTGCACAAGGACGAACAGCATTGCGACATTACATTTTTAGGGACTCGGCTACCCTGCAGGGCGCTGTGTCCGGTTTAATTCCACCGCACTCGCTGTGTGTGTTCGGAAGCCATTGTGAGGCTGTGGACCGTGAAAGACAGGGGCACTTACATTACAGTATCTGGGTTACAGATTTGGGGCTAGATTAAACAAAACGGCAGATAAAATTACCTAAATCGATTGCAAATTGAAGTTCCTTTTGTATGTTTCCGTTTGCGTTTTTTGGCTCAAGTGTACCATGTTTATGTTGGTGGTTAACAGGTAAGGTAAGCTTTCCACACGAGTCCAGTCTTGGTCAGGTAAGAGCTGTGTATCTTCAAGAGAGTGCAGTCCTGTTCCAGAGTACTGTACTTCCCACAGAAATAGAGCCAAGGTTAAATCTACTCAATGACCTACCCGCTCAAACATGCAAACTGCTTCAAAAAACACCAGCTGCAGAAGCGAAAGCAAGTAGCAGCTAATAGCACTTAAGGAAGCGCATTGCAATTAATTTCACATTGTACGCTCGTTGGCCTCCAAGACTGAATATTAAAATAATCACACCTGGCTCTTTACCAAAGCACTGTACGGGCCTATTACTGCAGCCCTGTGTAAATAGTGATTCACTGTGAAGAGATCTGCATTCACTCATGCCTTCAGGGGGAAACATTAATAATAGCTGTGAATTACCTGTCACTGTATGGCATTGTAGGCTTTCCCTCATGAATTTTGATGAGCAAGGATAAAACAGTTTTTCTGTCTTTCCTTTTTGGTTGATTAACCAGCCTTTTAACACTGATCCGAGTTGTCGATTAATGACTTCAGGGCAGAATATTTGAATAAGTGAATATTTTATATGATACGTATATGGGACCATTTTTAGGATTGCGGATCAGCAATGCTCACCTTGGCTAGCGAGTGTGTTGAAATGGCGGTTAGCATTTGCAGAAAATGGCCAGTGAGTATTCTCACAGTGGAAGAGCCGGGGAGCGATGTGGGAGGCCAGCGGAGTCTGCTGGGTTCATTTGAGCTGCTAATTAAATTTTCATTCAGATTCGGTGCAGTTGTCATGGCCACTTCCCCGAGCTCACGCGTGGTCAGGCCACCGGAGTGGCAGTGTTTCCCCTGGGATTTTCAATAGGCATGGCAAATAAATACATCAGAAGATGACAGACATGCATTCAACATAGTTGCAGTAATATGAGGAATAACACTGTAACTCCCCTTTACTGACCGTTTCATGTACAACAGTAGACCAGAAATGTAAATAACTGAACAAAACCTACATCAAATGTAATTAGTATGTTTTATAAACTAACTAGCTAGCTAAAAATGACTAAGGAAGTTTTAGGCGTACCGTATTAAATTTACTAATGGGCTGTGTTTTCTTTTGGAATGATGGTGTCTCACGTTATGATGAAAAAAAAAATACTTTTAAAAAAAGTTACAGTTAAAGTTAATAATTACACAGGAGCTATTTCCACCTGTGGACAATTACAAAATAGATTTTTCTTTTTTACGCCCAGCTAATCGTGTTTCAGAATGTCGAAACATGACCTACAGTGAAAATGTCCCAGCTAACCATAGGACGCTCATTAGAATATCAATTGTGGTGGCACAATTGATCTCACGGGGGTGTGGAAATTAGTTTCTTTGCGTGTGCTGCACATCCATGAATAGCGTGAAAAAGATGAGTCCGAATTCTGAATGCCACTAATTATCCAAGTTTAATAAGCGTGGTGCTGAGTGATTCTCTTTCCTTAAATCCCAGACCTTGCTGTAGTTTTACAATATGGATCATCTCGTATAGCTCTGATGTGGTATTGTAGTCCCACAGTGATTCCCAGTGTTTCATCAAGTTATTGTGGCATGTATCACATGGACCGGTTTTGATTTGAACAGCAGCTTGGTAAATCTAAATGTTAGCCTTCATACCATGGTGTTAGAATCTGAAGACTGCTGCAGATTTTTACGTGAGCGTACAGCCCAAGTCGTATCACCAAATGTAATCATCTCACATTTTCTTTAATGACGTGAATTAGTAGATGAATAAAACTTTATCTTTACTGACGTGTAAAGATAGAGACACAGTAAAGTAAATGTGGTTTTATGAGCTGAGATATACGTACCACATGACAGATAAAATTAAGGAACATTAGCAAAACGGCAGACGCTCCAGCAATGCCTGTGAGAAATTCAGTGCTTGCATAGGGAAATGGGAAGTGTTATTAAGCCATTATCCATTAGCCAGCAGCTTCTTATAATGAGAGAAATGCTGAATATCGGCCAATGAAATTGACAGACAAAATGGAAGAACCCACCAATGAAACAAGCTCCTGAGCTCTACCCCTAAATGTTTTTTTTTTTATGATTTATCCCACTTTTCCCTCTTTCATCTCTTGCCGATGTTGAAGCTATGGAAAAATGGCTAACAGCAACCAGCCCAGCCGCCACTGGCTGGTTTAAAATCACTAGTGCTAGAAGGATTAGGATTAGCCGTCTTAAAATTTCGGCTTTTGGCGTCCTCTTTGCTTTCTTTAAAACTGTGACATTGTATGTCAGTCAAGCTTAATATCCCTTAATATCCTAATGCCGTTTCAGTCCGAGAGACTTATGAGGTGGGGTTGTCAGTGTCGCTGGAAGTGATTTCACTTCTGACGTTTATTGCTGTGGTTCAGAGCACCCAGTCACCCCCCACCGGTTACAAGAGGTGCTGTTGAGGGGCTGAAGCCGATCTCTCTGTGGGGGAACGTGGACGTATGGCACCCAGAGAAAGGGGATTGGGGCTAAGCTTATTAAGAGATGACTGAGAAGAGAGAGACAGGAAATGTTTAAGTGGTTTATCTGGGTGTGCTGCCCCCCCATGCCCCCCCCCCCCCCCCCAAACTGTGAGCAAGAAAGTGAGTGCAAGAGAGACCCACTGAACCGGCTCATGGGTTCTAGCACCCAGACCAAACACTCCCCCCCCCACCCTCCATATATCTCCCTCTGGGTTCTGTGAGACTTCAGTGCTATTTAAGGAAACGGTCAGAACGCCTTGTTCTGTGATATTTGCTTTTGTCCCAAGATCCTCAGCTAATTGGTCTTAGGAACATCACTTTGTGTCGAGGTCAGACCTCTGTAGGAGTCACTGCTGAAGTCCTGCTCTCTATAACTGATTAAGAGTTAAGTACGTTGAAGAAGTAGGTTGTAAACATGCTGCAATGTTAAGCAATCCACAGCTCGTACTCATGCAAAAGACAGTCTGCTTTTTTGCTATATTGAGGAATTAATAGATGTATATCTGGTAGTTTCACTGTAGGGTATGTTGTATTGCACTTATGTGTGGAAGCATGTACACATTAGTTATCACTGCAGTGTGAAAGGGGCTGACATGTTTGAGTGTGCTGAGCTGTACCCTGACTGCACTGTCTTTCATGTGACTTTATTAGATGTGCTTCATTCTCTTTCTCAGAACAACTCTTTGAAGTTGTTCTGGATAAGAGCATCTGCTAAATGACTAAATACAAATGCATAGCCCACTACTGTCAGGCCCCTTGACTCATGCTGTATCACAGAACACTTAAAGCAGCTCTTGCTAGGCTCCATCTCACTATTGTGGAGAGTGAGCTTACGCCAGGCATTTTTTACCCAACCTCTACAGTGGGTTCCTGCTCAGTCTCCAAAAAGTGGTGCCGACAGCCGCATAGCAGCTGGGCACAGGCACACTGAAGCCCTTCTGACAGTTCGAAATGTTCAGCCAATTATTTTCTTGAACGTCATACACTCATGGATTTATTGTGTCTTTCTCCAGCCAGCATGCAGAGCTAGGATTTGGTGCGTTTCATTGGCTGGATTACGGCCAGGTCTCCAAGGGTTTCCAGGCACACTTTCAGGTCAAAAGGGCATCAGGGTATTTGGGGTGCTGCAATTTGTGGCCTGTTGTACCTTTGGCAAGGCATAACCTGGTACTGGAATTATAAATTGGTAATACTTAGTGACCAAATATGTGGAAAAAAGGTAGCTATATAAGTTACATCATAACTGTGTGTGAAAGTAAAAAGTATGTGAATGTGATTAAAATGTGAATTTGCTGAATTTGCTGTGATTAAAATGCTGCGATAAAACAGGACACTTCTGTGTGAAATAAAAAATGTCATCCATTCTTGCGATATAGTCTATTCCAAATAGCTAATTAATCATACTTTTAGTGAACACAGTTATCCAGAGAGTCCTCCTGTACAACTGTTCTGCTGTTGCTTATGCGGTAAATGGAGGAATATAATTAACGTTTCTGTCTCAAGGGTTTGGGGACAAGATTTCGAGCTTCATTCCTCATAAGCACCAGCAAAATTATAATCATTTTACACCACTGCCCAGAAATTTTTCCTAAACACCCATCTGATATTTAGCATTATATGCCGCGCTTTGTCAGCCACCATTTTAACAATCTGCATTAAAGTGTGTTGACTGTTTCTTCCTCACAGGATTGGGGAGGTACAACCGTATAAAATGTAAAGCCACAAAAATGATGAAATTCCATGCATGCCAAAATGCCAGGCATTCACAGACTCATTGCCATATTAGTTTAGTAATGCGTAAATTATGCTTGAAGGGTTGGATTAGGACACGATTTATGAGGATGTTTTATGTTATAAGCCAAAAATCTTATTTTTGTGGATTTATATTCAATGTGAAATTATACTGGCAGATGCACACATTACCTAAATGCTAAATGGACATTGCTGGTTTCATGCAAGGTTTTATGTAAGAAGAACACTTTATCATTACTCATGCCAGACTTGCGTTACTGAAACAGATGGTGATTATAACATTGCACCTGCTTCTTTCAGATACATCCTTTCGAAAGGTATTCATAGAGTACATGCAAAGAGCAGCGGATTTGATTTTTTTTACGGCAAATTTTATTCAGATATTTTACGTACTTTTTACTGAAGTTATTTGTTTCACTAAATGAATGGAGCCAATTTGAGACTGTGGTGCATTACCATAACCATTATGTGCTTCTGCTTCTGCATTAGATTGTCACTTAACTGTCAGGCTAAGAAACAGGAGATGGTAATCTGAGGTTTTGGCATTGTAGAGAGGGTATTAGGGTCAGGACAATGACTGGTAGAGCAGACAAGCTCTGGCAGCTTCTGTTAAACAGTAGTGATGTTTGGGGTTCTTCGAAGGTTCAGGTTAGCAGGGGTACAAACAATGGGTAGGCTAAGGCGCTGAATGAACCTCAGACTAGGGACTATGCATGGATGGCGTCGTAGGAGCCAGTGGTTACAGCAAGTCTTAGCCTGCAGGCCAGATGCCTGGTAGCTCACGCTTTGCTGATAAACTAACAATACATTGTGAAGTGCGGAGAACATCTTGTCATGTTATTCACTTATGTTTCATAACCTATTGTTGCTCTGGAAACCATTAAAAGTGTTTTATATTCTGTTCACCATGGGCATGGAGTTGGTCCTACACAGAGAAATGCGGGTAGTTAACTTGTATGTTGAATTTTTTCATCACTAGTTTTTATACTTCAGGTTGCATAAAAAGGGTATTTTAATAGAACACAGTCAACTCAGGCTATGTTATAGGCACAGGTGTTCTCTCTAATAAAGTTTGAAACCTTTTATGTAGTTTTGCCAAGGGAAAAGGTTACATGGTTTACTATCCAGCAAGCACAGTCCAGGAACGACAGAGCCAGTTATCCACTGTAGGTTTGTCTCCCTACACATGTTGCCCCTAATTTCCTTCTGTAGAATTGCTGGGGTTGGGTTCGGTTTGGAGATAAGAGAGGCATAGTGTCATGACACCTTAGGGTGCTGTTAAAGTTACGGAGCCGTACGGCGCCACCAAGATAAGCAGATCAAATTCATGTTCTTGCTGCCTCTCAATAAGCTCCTTATCCTCTGTCTCATGCACATTTTTACCTTTGGTGCTCTCACATCTTATTGCTGCCTTCTACAAATGTCTCCTTGTGTCTTGGTTGTAGTGGTTCTAGAGGTAGTATCTGGTGGGAAATGGACCTGGAACATTATTGTTGAATGGTTATTTTTAGGCAGTTGGCAGTACTTCTTGTAAGGTATGATTGATGGGCAACATTTTCTGACTGCAGTTTTTGAAATTTTGAATTGCATCCTCTAGGTATTTACAAGGACAAGTAATTATTGCTCGTAAGCATCTGGCACACTACAGAATATGCCCATCAACAGTAATTGTTGCAAACTCATAATTGTTGTCATTAGGGTAAAATTGGTATTGCGTGTTTGAGCTTGGTTGTGCTGTCTGTGTGGATCAGTTCTGGATCCTGTCCAGTGGCCGGCGGTCTATTACATTTGCTTAGCGGCCCTTATTTAGAGCCGCTTACATAGTTTTGAATTTTTACATGTAATCCATTTATACAGCCGCAGGGTCTCAAATGAAGTTTTTGGTCCACCGGCCAGGAAGACTGGTAGATGAAAAAAATACACCAATTGGTTTTTTCATCAGGCAAGATAATTTATTGCAAATCAAGTTCTGTTTTAACTGAATCTTGTGAGGCTCACATCTGTATGCTAACAAAAGTGTGGTTTATTAGATAAAACATCTAGCCAGTGAGATGATGTTGCAGCTAAAGCTGAACCACAATAATGTTTGCTACCACCACTGTCTGATTAGTTAGTTAGTTAGCCGAATCTTCTTGTGATAGAAGAATTTGTATTGCATTTCTATACGTAGCTTGTGATCGACAACCAGAGGCTGTACAGAGCAACGTGAGATTTCTCAACTGGAAAAAGACAGAGGGGTCCTGCCCTTGACGCACTGTAAGGAAAAAAAAATGGAAACTGGACAGAAGTGTATTTGGGCATTGTGTATTTTAGAAGGGTTCTTTAACTAGTATGTCATGATAATTTTGCCTTTTCATGCAAAAAGAACCCATTGACCCTGCAGCTTTCACCTACCTCTGAAAATTGACCTGCGTTTACAGGCTGGCAGGTGATTTTGGACAGATATTTTACTGAGGCAGCCTAAGTACGTTGCCTAAGTGTACAACACTTGGGTTACAGGCCTGGCTCTTTACCAGTACGACACTCATGCCATCAGATGGCATCAGACATGCAGCAGTGGCCTCACTCCGTGTATTTGTGTGTGGTTCTTGTCGACAGATTTCCACAGTCAGCACCCTCTGAGAAGTTTGTTTGAAAGGCCCTCATTTCTGGCGTCCAAGATCACGCCTGCGTCGACTTGTTCAGATGGAAACCGGAGCCCCAGAAAGGGCAATTTGGTTGGTTTTGCAGTACACGGAGCTCTTAGAGATCCGGTAGTTCCATGATGTTATCCCAGGCCTCCAAGCCCCATTGTGACAGAGGCACGGGCTGTTTGTCTAAACCTTCTCTGCCTGCTGGATTAATGAGCGTTTATACCTTTTTGACATTTAGCCCTCTAGGTTTCTGTTGTTTGGTGATTTCGAGAGCTGGCGTCATGTACAATCTGAATAAACGTCTGCATGTCAAACAACAACTACTAGTTGTCAGCTGCAGTTGAAAAATGTTGACAGTTGTTTGTCTTTTGTTGTTATCTGTGACAGGATGATATATGCTTAAGAGTATTCGGTGCAATATTCTGCAAAGGGCTGATTGTTTGTCTTATGGAAAATTGGCATGTTACTTTTGTATCTTTGTTGGAAATGGCCGTGAAGGTTATATATTTTAGAGGTTAATTTTTTCTTAAAATAAAAAATAGCTGGTTCTGCTTCTTTTATTCATAGCTGGTTACATCAGACTTGCTGGGTCTCTTATGTGTTGTTACTCATGCTGTTTGCTGGTAGCTTGCCTACAAAGGCAGGTGTGGATTGATACCTGGCTAGCGTCTGTGCTAATAATGTGACGTGATTGATGGGCAGCAATGCAAGAAAGCCAGCTGTTTAATAATGATTTATCACTCATCCTACTAGCTCACATGCCACAACTTTGCTGTGCAGTAGCATTAGCCACATATCTAACTGGCAGAAACATAAAGCAAAGTGTAGCTAAGTAGCTAGCTTGCTGTTGATGTCAAGAGAATATGTCTATCGTATTTTCCAGCCTGTGTTTTTAATTTTAACGAAAATGTTCGTGCTTGAAGCCCTCGGGACCTATTGAACTGTTGCGAATATTAGATGCCACCATAGTACATCAGATGCAGGATTAGCTGAGGGTGGCTGCAGATGCCTCTGCTTAGCCACAGTCTGATTGGTTAGGGGGTCATCTAGCAACAGTGGACGTGCTGGGGTCACTGATGTTTGGGGCCACTGATGTTATCACATTGGGACAAAACTGGAAAAGGAGGAATGAAAGTGTACGGATGTGTTTATCCACAATCCCAGACCAGTCAATGCAAGTTGGATGTGTAGAGGCTGTAGGCTAGCTGATCTGTGGTTGCAAAGCCTTGTGCCCCTCCCATGCTGGCGCTTCTCTCTGTCGCCCCTGTGTCCTGCTGCCTCCGCCCCTCCCTCGCTCCGCGCTCCGCCTCGCGTGACCCCTGCCCGAGATGGCGGAGGAGGGCGGGGGCCCGGGGCCGGCAGCAGGGAGCCAGGGCTGCGGCCTCCATGCCAGGCCCGGCGCTGTGCTCCGTCTGCGCCCGCTCAATTAACCCGCCAGAGGCAGTGAGTGGAAAAACGCAGGGCTCCTTCTGCCACGCTCCGTCCAGGGCACCACGTCACGTGACCCCCCCCCCCCCCCCCATCCCTGCCCCGCTCCCGCCAGGCCCGCCGGCCATGCCAAACGCCAAACAGCCTGCCCATTCCATCCCACAGTATGAACTCGCTTTGAGAGGGAACTTTTTCCCTGCGTAATGTACTATCTCCAGTGTTTTTTTGCAGGAAATAACTTCACATTTTTGGGGGAGCGGGGGCGGTGGGGGGGACATGGCACCAACTTCAGCTTTCCTAACTCGAACAACAAAAAAAAAACGTTATGCAATTGGTTATAAACTCAGGTACTTTGTATTCCAACCTTGCGAACAGTATAGGCGATGCTGCTTTCTGTTTTCCGTGGGAGCAGCCACGACGCTGTGTTCCTCCTCCTGTCAGCTGTTTCCCTGACCTTATTCCCTGTAACTTATCTGCCTCGCCGAGCTATTTATAAATGTCGTAATTAGCGTCACCTGGAGTGTTTACAGAGGGTTTGTTGAACGTCGAGGGGCTGCCGGAGCTATAGCTGAATAAAGGCGCTCTGTTTCGCGTTCTGCTGGCCTCCTCTCTCTCGCTCCCTCCATTCGGCACCGCCCACACTTAGACTCACCGTTGCGTTTTCTTCTATAAAGTTTTTTTTTTTTTTTCCTTGGCTCCCAGAGTTGAAGTTTGCTCATGCAAATTTGTTTAACTGTAGCGCATCTCCCGTTAAGGCGCCGGGTGTTCTTGTGAAGGCGCGTCGCCCCGAACAATAACACCCCGAAGGAAATGCCACTTTCGGATGTGAGACACAAACACGCACATTCCGACGTAAGGCCATCTGCAGAGTCAGTTTGAGGACTCTCAGGGGCCATGCAGCAGGGTAACCAGAGTTAGGGAGAATAAATGAACACTGGCCATTATGCAACATAATGTGCATAATTGTGTTATTATTAAATTTTGCTTGGCAGATGCTCTCATCCAGAGCAACTTACATAGTTTACGATTTCTCTGGTAGCCATGTGCACAGCTGGGTATGTATTGAGGCAGTTTGGGTTAAGTATCTTGCCTAAGGGTAAAACAGGTAGTGTCCCACCTGGAAAGCGTACTAGCCCTGCTCCTCTCCACTGTGCCACACATCTGGTCCAGATAGTTTTGTCCTTGAGTGCTCATTATGTGACCTCTCAAATGACGTTATGGATAGAGCTTGTAAATAGGCTAAGTGAAGTAAAATGCATTCCCTGAAACTCACTTCTATCTGGACATTTTCTTTCCGAATGCATGTGGTTGGAAGTTGTAAGCAGCGTTTGTTAAGTTGGTATCTATCAGGAGGTGTTTGCAGTTGGCAGCAGTGAATTACATGGTGCCTTCTTGCGCCCATATGGAATGCTGCTTGTTAGAGAGTTGACTCCATCTGAAATGGTCATTGAACGGCTGGTTTCTTCCATCAGATAAGGGCAGGTAGCAGCAATAACCCCCCCCTATCCAGTGAACCACCCTTTCCTCCAGCACACCAGCTAATTTGCTGAAAGACAACAAGCCAGGATTCCAGGCGTTACCTGAAAAACACAGGAAGTCCCCTTCCTGTTTTGGATCCAATCCCCGATCTTTGCTAGAATAAATATTTTTTTCCTTGTCTTCAAGTCATATGACAACTGCAGACTCCAGGAATGAGGCAGGCAGCATCCTGGAGAAAAACTGTGCGATTGTGTTTGCGCTTGTGCGAGCGTGTGCCTGTGTGTGTGCTTGCGCTTGTACTCACATTTTGTGCATTTCCGTGCGTTTGCGCTGTGTGCTTGCTTACGTGCACGGACGCTTACCTTTGTGTGGTTGTGTGCTCTCGCTAATGTGTGCTTGTTTTTCTATGTGACAATCAAATGCCCCCTGAACAAAGCCACAGAGTGAAGGATGTAACACTGGGTGGGCTAATCTAAGGAACATTGCTGGAACACTCGAGATTGCTGCCGATTTGTACCTGTTGGTGAAACAGGGAGTTCCGCCAGGCCGCAGAAGAGCTCCGCTCGTGGATACCCGAACCGCCAGATGGAGTGACATTTGTTTCCAGGCCGCTTATTGATTGGTCGCTCTGCTGCTTAATCAAGCCCCTAACCTGCGCGCTAATGGCTTTGCCATTAATTGGTCTGATCGATACCTCGCGCAGAGGGTGCGGGGGGCCGCTCTCGCAGGGGGAATCGCCGCCCGTTTCGCCGTTTCTGCGGTGTCTCCGCGTCCCTTCACTGGGAGGAACGGCGCACAGGGAAGGAGGGAGGCAGAGAGTGTGAGAAAGGGGGGGGGGGGAGTGATGGGGGAGAGGTGGATTGTGGGAAGGGGGAGAGAGACGCGGGGGGTGGAAGGGAAAGGACAGAGCGCCGTCACCCATGTGATTCCCCCCGCCTGCCTCTCTGCGCTCTACCTGCGCTCCAGCCAGCCATGCCTGTCGCCTAGCAACTCGTCCTCTTTTTTTTTTTTTTCCTCTTCCCCCCCACTCCTCAAACCCCGTAAACCAGTTGGTTTTGCAGTGCACACTATGTTCTCAGCTGTTCCCGGAGTCTGAAAATAATCCTCCCTTGGAATTATTTTTAATTGGTTTGTAATTAGCGTGTGTGAGCTAAATGCTGAGACGTGACGAGACCCCCTTTCGGTTGAACGCAAATAATTTTTTTCCGAGATTGAAGCTTGGTTTCTCAGCCAAAGTAGAGAGAGAGAATGAGTAGCCTGTTTTCACTTTATAATACCAGGCTTCTGATCAATTCATGAGCTTTCTTCCTTGATTCCCCTCACATGTCCATCCTCATGAGCTCCATGGGTCAGTTATTCACGTTTCTGTCTTCAAGATTTTATTTGGAGCATTAATTTCAGAGTGGTAACTGCATGCTTTGTGCATGCTAAATGCATTAGGTAGCTCTGATTAATTTCAAAAGTGAGGAGCTGTAAAGTGAACCTTTCTCCCAGTCTTCCAGCATTCACTGCATAGACTTTAATGTTTATGGTTCCTCCAGCAAAATTGCTCCACGGACTGTAGTGTCTACGGTCTGCTAGTGGAGTTGTACCACAGACTTTTTTTTTCCACTAGAGTCATACCACAGGCTTAAATGACAGTGTTCCTCCAGCAGACCTCACACCATCACTGCCTGTGTCACCCATTAATTCATTGCCTGTGTCACCCATTATATCACTGCCTGTGTCACCCACAAATTTATTGCTTGTGTCACTCCCTAACCCACTGCCTGTGTCACCCACTAATTCATTGCCTGTGTCGCCCCTTCTTTCCCTGCCTGTGTCAGATCCTCGCTGCCTCTGTCACCCCCCCACCCCCTGCCTGCTAGACACCATTGCCTCATGACTTTCAGTTAGGCTGTGTAATAAATGGGGGCTTTAATTCTTCCTCTCGGTCATAGTGCCTCAGAGGAATAACTCTGACCGTATTGCCTGCGCTGTGCTGTAAAAGCCAGCTTTCTCCCATTAGTGTCATGGCTGTAGTCTATGCACTGAGTAATGGGTTTATCCTTATTCCCACTGGCCTGGTTAGTCATATCCTTGGGCTTTTTGACTGCACGGGCCCTGTGCATCCTTATTACTGCGTCCATATAACAGAATACTATAGGTTTGTAAAGTCTGGTTCTACTCTGTTGTCCTAATGGCCATTTTGAGAATGGGATTTGACATCACTAGAAGATGACGTGGCCTCAAGCAAGGTCTCTCAGACATGACAGTCTGGAATGGGAAGTGAATATCATTGCCGTTCTGTGGCCGGGGGCTTTGGTTTGGTGTGACCTTTAGAGCAGAGAGACCTCCCCCGGTGTCACCGCAGGTCAAGGGCTGAGTGACCCTTACAGACCTTTCATAGTGCAGGTCAGATGCTGTTTGAAGTTTTTGACTGGCCCGTGTTTTGATGCCGACTACCTTAGCGTGTCGCTACAGTAGCTGTGCTCTCGTGACTGTTCATGTTGCTACTATAGCTGTGTTCACATGGATGTTCTGTGCTCTGCAGGACCCTTTAAAGGCGGGTCTTTCTATGGACAGGTTTCCTGGCTCTGCCGTACCATGATGTAATGCCTATAGTTGCGTTTAGTGACAAATATAGTGTTGAGTGACAAATTCATCGTGAAGTCCGGGAAGCAGCCGCAGTGAGAGTGGCCCCGTTGGGATTTCTGTGTGGGGCTGATGGTAATGTCCTTCCTGCTGTGGCCTGGTTAGTTGGGTGTGTGTGTGTGTGGGTGTGTGTGTGTGTGTGTGTGTGTGTGTGTGTGTGTGTGTGTGTGTGGGTGTGTGTGTGTGTGTGGAGGTGATAGCCTTAGTTGAGATTAGTTTGTTGTTTGTGCATCAGTATTTGGAGGAGGGCATGGCCTGGGGCCTGTAAAAGCACTGTCCTCACTGGAGCTCCAACAGCCTTTTGACCCCCGGTTCAGCAGCCTGGTGTCAAGGACTCAGAGAAGGAGATGGAGAGAAGTGAGGCAGGGAGTTAGGGATGGAGGCAGGGAGAGATTTAGGGGTGCAGAGAGGGAGGGAGGGAGAGAGGGATAAAGAGAGCGAGCGAAAACGGCAGAAAGAGCGAGGGAAATACTGAAGAAGGCAGGGGGACTGAAGGAGGGAGCGTAAGGGAGAGAGTGAGGAAGGGAGAAGGAGCGGGGGAGACATTAAAGGAGGTGGGAGGGATGCTGGAGGGAGGGTGTGGGAGAGAGGGCGGGAGATGATGAAGGACGGGATGGAGGAGACGATGGGAGGCTCAGGGTTGAAAAGAGCGGTGTGAATAACCACATTAGCCCGGCGGTGCCTTTGTCTAACATTCACTCCCGCTCAGATCCGTACGCGCTCAACGAAAAATCCCTCTGCATTATGCAGCCCGGCTCTGCCTTGTTAATCCTATTTAGTGGAAAGGGAGAGCGATTTGCAGCAGAGCAGCACCTGCCCCCCCCCCCCCCATCCCGCACCGCCACTACCACCACCACCGTTCTCCTCAGCCTGGAACGGGAGTGAAAGGAAGACTACCTGGGCCCTAGCGCCTGTGGGTTCACGCGCCATTGACAGACCCCTGACACGCGAAGCCGACGATCTGACATGAAGCGAAAGAACATTCAGCAAAACAGTTCAGCCCCCAAGCCCTATCTTTCACCTTGCCGCAAATCTCGAGTGCTTGACTGAGTCTGTGTTTAAACGTGAGCTAGGATGACATGCGGGTTCCGGTGTATTGAGAGGTGTTTGTGGAAGCCGGAGCGACGCCGCCTCAGGGCGCGGCGTTCGGTCTGAGATGCTCCTGCTTCTCCCCATCTCTCCGCTGCTCATTAGTTTCAGGGTCAGTGGAGGGTTTGTTGCTTGGCCGCGCTGTAGGAGTCGTTCCTCCCGGTTCCGCTATCCTCCGTAATGTGGGGAGCCTGCTGTTTTCTGGCGCCTGATTGCAGCAGGATGCTGTGGGCTTAGGCGCTTTCCTGAGGGGCTAAACTGGAGCAGGATGTTCCCTTGTATCCATACATACATCTGGCGTGGGCAGTCAGTGTACACCAGACTCACATCTACTTTTCACGTTTTTGCATGAGCTGCTTACAGCACTGGCCCGCTGTTGTCCTGTTGGTCATATCCATGGAAGGACGTTTGGAAGCTGTTACAGCAGTGACTCTCTAGCCCTTCTCTATGTTTTCTTTCTCATAAGATTGTGTTTATATGGCTGTTCAGACTCAAAGCCCACGCCAGCGCCCAAAACAGAAGGCGCGTAAAGACAAACGAGCTACAACAAAACCCCGGCCAAGTACCGGATGAAACGCGCAGCGGCTGAAAATCCAGCTCGTCTGCGCGTTGCTTTTTATAGCCGAGGCTTCCGGTAGTTCCTGCTTCTTCCCGGCTGCTGTCACTGAGACCTTAAAACTTGGAAGCGGAAGTTCTGTTTCAGTGGGACCGGCGTTTAGCGGGCTCTGCCCCGGAGCTGCGATATTGAGCGCAAGGCGTGCTCCGTCGCTAGGGTCAGAGGCCTGTTAAACGCACCGCGGCGGCAGACCGCAGAGACCTCCCAGGTTGCACTGCTTCCCCAGCACGGTCTGGCTGCAGCGAGGGACGAAGATAACCGGGTGGCGAGGGACGGTGGCTGGGGCAGCAGTGTAGCGTAGTGGTTAAGGAGCAGCACTCGTAACTGAAAGGTTGCCGGTTCGATTCCCCGCTGGGGCACTGCTACGGTACCCTTGGGCAAGGTACTTAACCCAGAATTGCCTCAGGAAATATCCAGCTGTATAAATGGGTAACGTGTAAAAAAAAAAAAACTGTAACCTATGTTGCTCTAGATAAGAGCGTCTGCTAAATGCCAGTAATGTAATGTAATGTAATGAAACGGGTTTCCTGTGTGTCACCCTTCGGAGTGAAAAGTGCCTCAAGCCTCGCCGAGCACACTCTCCCCTCCCAAACGTGTGTCCCCGCTCTCTAATGGGGTCCGCGTGGTTCAGCCCGCTCCCCCCCCCCCCCCCCCCCCCAGGCATTGTTCCGATTCATCCTTCGCCCATTGTGTGGCACAAAGGACGAGACCGGTGCTCCTGATCGAGCTCTTTGTGAGCGCAAAGGCGCTGGAGGAGCTGCTTCTGCCAGGAAGGCTCTTTCGCAAGAGAAAAACAAGCTGCTCCTCTCCCGTTCTGCCTGTCGCGCAGAACGCTGAAGGCTTCATCCTCCTTCGGCTCTAAAACCGCTGCTCTGTGGTTAAAAACGACAGACCAATGAGGAACTCGCGCTCTGTATATAGGCCACCTCGCGCACAAACCTTTCCCCTGCGTGCGTTTTCGCACGCCACCTGGAAGCTCCAGCCACTCGAAGCTCAGAAAACGGTTTGACCTCCCGCGTTTCAGTGTACAGCAGGAGCAGGTTGCTGAGAGGGAGAGGGAGTGAGGGAGGCGTAAGCGACTCGCTGAAAAGCCTTGCTCTCGGAAGAGAAAATGCAGGAGGCTTTGGCTGCTGTTTCAATATGAGCCCGAGCCGCTTGGCAGCAACGAGGCGCTTCAGGTTATTTGGCAGGATTAGAGACGGCTTTTGATTGTTTGATTGAAGGTTACGTGGTGGGGGCACTTTTTGACTGCGCTCCGACCGAGCTACAGGGGCCGACAGACGGATAGGCGATTAAATCATGGCGTCTTTGTTTTATTATTTTTTTGTATCACGGGGGAAACGAAGGAACACCAGGGCGAGGGATTTAAAAATGGCAGCAGTGGATTCACAAGAAGGCTGGAGCTCGGTACCCCTCCTCCTTTTGCCAGTTACTCTTGGTCATGTTCCAGTGTGAAGGGCAGCAGGCCTGGGCAGCCTGACCACCAGAGACGACCCCGAGCCCCGTTGCTGGTAGCCGGTCAGCTTGAGAAGAGGTGCCCATTAATGCCCTTGCCCTTCACTTTCCCTCCGGGAGGCTGATTTGGCAGGACAGTCAGAGCGCCTGCAGGCGGTCTTCAGTTTGCGTGAGTCCCCCCCGGTGGCCCGTCAGATTGACTGCGCTCAGCCAGGCTGCCCCGTGCAGCGGGGTGTGAGTGAACTGGACAGGGCAGACGGGCTCCGCTGCAGCGGCTCTGCAGATGCACTGAGAGATCTGCAGTCAGTCAGCCTCACGCTCCCCGCACTGATCTCAGCTCTCCAGGGGGGGAAACGCACGCGTACACACACACACACACACACACACACACACACACACACACACACACACTCATATACACGCGTACACACACACACACACACACACACACACACACACTCTCTCTCACTCACTCACTCTCACACACACACACACACACACACGCACACACACTCTCTCTCACTCACTCACTCTCACACACACACACACTCATATACACACACACACTCACATACATACACACTCATACACACACACACACTCTCTCATACACACAAACAAGCGCATACACATATGTGCGCTCACACGCACAAACAGACACAAACATGCACACACAGATGCACAAACAAACAATGTGCTCCCACACACGTACACATTTATGAACGTGCACACATGTACACACAGACAACATATGCAGACAAAAACATGCACACACAAACACACACCCACATACCACAAACACTTGCACAGGTACACACACAGGAACAAGATACAAACATCCACACACGTGTACGCTCGCACAATGTACACGTACACACACACACACACACACAACGCACATTCACACAGACAGACACACAGACCTCCCCAAACGCTCGCACATGCGCAGAGAATCCCTGCTCCTCCGTCTGACCCAGTGAGCGCAGAGACGGAGAGCGAGGCTGAAGGCTGTCACAGCGTTGCCACCGCGCCAGGACAGCGTGACGTGACAGCACCTCCACCGAAGAGAGCGCAGGATTGTCCACATAAAAGAGCAGCGCCGGGCCTTCAGTGGCTTCCGTGCACACTCCCAGTGAACTGGTTTCTGCTAGCGCAGGCGAAACTGGAAGGAGATTGAGAGAGCAAATTAACGTGTACAGATATGCACAGATAATACAGGATGACTTTGCTTTTTTTGCTTGTGCAGCAAATGTGGTAGATGTTAAAGCTGAGTTCTAGGGTGATGTTCAAACCAATTCAGCCAGAAGGCCTGACTAAGGAAAAAAAAGGTTTCGGGCCATGACACAATGGTGGCACACTGTTTATACTTAAATTCCTAAAGGCGGTGCAATTTGTCCACTAATCTGTAAATTCTACACACTAAACTGCAAACGTATAGAATATAGGGATATGCTAGATGATCTTTGAATTGTGTTGGACGTGTATTCTGTAAAATAACTGAATATCCAAATACAGAGCCAGGCACCACACATAGATATGACAGCATTTAAACCAATTTGCATACTTTCTTGCATTTTCATAACTTAGCACGCTGTTGACCACACTTACTAATGCTACAGTAGAAGTCTGTTCAATCCACAGGTACAGGTAGTTCTGTGTGAATTTGATCTATTGACGGTGTTTGACCGCTGGTTGAAAACACCAGTCAAAACAAAGAGCTATTTGAATTTGTTGGTTCAGTTTCACTTTACTTCTCTCCAGAGGTCCTCTCGTATTTCACGGCGTGGGAAGTGTAGTCTCACCTACAGATTGGCCTGTGAGAAGTTTGCCCTGTTACAGTATCGTTGTTCTTTGAATATTGTTCTTTGAAAGCCAAGAATAATTTTAAGGTCATCATGAATCATATTTTGAAACGTATGTGTTGAATCATAATGCATCGGTTTGAAGTGAATTTTCAGATATATTCTGATATATTGTATCGTTCCTCAGGCATTGATATTGCATCATGTCATTTTTAAGCCAGATGTTTACACCACTAATGTGTAACATACTTCGTGGCAGACATGATAGTTTGTGTCACGCAGCCCCTCCAAATTTAGCTAGCTAGCTAAGCAAGCACAGGTAGCTAGCTACATGACTGGGAATGGGCACATCAAATGAAAAAAGGAACCATAAGGATGTCTTAAAAGATAAAGCAGAATCCTGAAAAACCCTCAAAGATGATTGCATTGTGGGTATCCCTTTCTATCCCCTCTGTCCCCTTGCTGCTCACGGGCTTGAGAAAGGGCTAAGGGCAAAACTGTCATCCTCACCGATGGCTGTAATGTGCTTCCCTAACAGCTGCACTGTGCCCCTGGAAAGGACAGTGGAAGCACTCAGCAGGCCAGTAGCACCACTTCCTGCGAGTTTTTAGTTCCGCTGGTGGAAACTGGGATAAAGGTGTCCTTGGAAGCCCTAGAAGGCTTAAGCAGTGGCTGTGCTTCCTGTGTGTGTGTGTGTGTGTGTGTGTGTGTGTGTGTGTGTGTGTGTGTGTGTGTGTGTGGGCTCGTGTGAAAGGGAAGCAGTTTATGTTGGCCTGGCTGACAGGCGCTAACATTAGCAGGAATAGCAACCTCACCCATAGGACAAACCCAGACACTCTTGAGAGTCCACATACATGTCTCAAACCCCTAAGCCGGTCCTCCCGGGAAGTCACATCCTCTTTTCCCAGGTTACACATGCACAGTAAAAAGTACTTGCACCATGTTCTCAAGATGTCCAGTACTTTTGTAATTGATGCGTGGGAGTAGCCCCTGGGAGCCGATGATGCGGAAGCTTACTGATTAATTGACAGCGGTCATAACAGAATTCCAGCGCTTCTGCGCTGACATCATTGTAAGGGAAGTGCCGGGGCTTAACACAGCCCGAGTGTCTCAGCCTGCCTGGTTAGCATGTTTACCTGGGTTGTCCTAGCCTTCGCAGTGCTCGAGTGAGTGCGTGTGCGAGTGTGTGTGCCGCGCAGAGAGAGAGGCGGGGGCTGTGTATCTGATTCTCCCCGCGTTTCCTGCACACCCGCGTTACAATGGTCTGGCGGGACGGGGGAGGAAACGGAAAGTTCCTCGTGTCCGTCCCGCCCCTCCTTGCCCCGGGGCCAGGCTGTCGTCAAGGCGGGGGGGGGGGGGGGGGCGTGAGGAGAGGAGAGGATATCCCCTCCCCAGCACCAAAACAAGCGACCAACCTGCGCGTGTCTAAAAATAAGCCATTATCTGTTTTCGCGCGGGCCCGTCAGCGCGGAGCGGAAAAACACAATGAGGGATTTGCCCGTGTGTGCGGCCGGTTCGGAACGCGCCCGCGGTGCCGCGGGGCGCCCGTTTCCTGCCGGGCCTCCGCGCGGACCCAGCGCAAACATGGCACATTGTTACCCGACCACGGCTTCCTTGTCGGCTGGCGGCGCGGGGTGGGGGGGGGGGGGTGTAGGAGGAGGGAGGGGGGGTGCGGGAGGCGTCCGTCTCCATTTCAGAGCCCTGGTTTTGGGCCGCGGTCCAGGCGCTCAGCGGTACACTCGGTGGCGGAGGTGGTTCGATAATCTCCGAACGCAGCACCGCCCATCCACCTAGTGCGCAGGGAACGGAGGTGTGTGGGATTTGGACGGCTTCTCTGGCTCAGGCCGGGCATCAGGAGAGGAACAAAAGGACGAATGTCCCCCCCCACCGCCTCCCCAGAACATGCCAACCCCCAACTCCTTGCCGTACCCATCTTTATCCCTGAAGGCCACAGACTCACACTCCCCCCCCCCCCCCCCCCCCCTCCACCCCCCACCCTCTCCAGATCCTCCAGGATGAGTGCTCTTCAGTGCCAGGCGGAGGGCGCACAATGCCTGCGGTTTACGTGCCAGCCGTTTGTTGCAGTCCCCTCGATCCAAGGCCGCAACGCCCAGCTCCGAGTCCCGCACTCCTTTTATTTATAGCCTGATTTATTGTATTGCTCTTTTTATAGTGGGGCTCTATTTTTAGGTGAACGGGGGGGGGGGTGTGTGCACGCCCATGCTCCTGCCTGTTGTCAGGACAGTGCCGAAAAAGAACTGATTATGAGGCGGGGGTGAGCACGTCAACTCCCCCCCCCTTTCACCGCCCCCTCATTTTTTCCAGCAGGTCATTATAACAGTGACAGGCCAATCTCAAAGGAGCCCCCCTAATCTGAGTCATCGGCGCTGGACCCCCCCAACCCTCTCTGACTTCGCCCAACAGGCCCGATTTAGCAGCCCCCACTCTGCGTACCAGTGTGCTTTGACTAATCGCCTCAGAGCAGTCCACTGCAGTGGCTAACTGAGGCTGATTTGACATCAGTAGGAAGTTGGGCGGGGGGCTGGAGCGAGGTGGCACCTGCCTTTTTTGGTGGCGGAAATGACGCGGCACAAAGGATGTTGATTCGCTGCGTTATTTAGACTCTCTCCGACACCGCGGGTCCAGCCGGCAGGGGTTTTTTCACTGTCGCTAACGAGTAACGAGGCGGCAGTTAGTGGCTGTGTTTGGGGGGTTTTCCGAGGACACACGGAGGGCCGGGGAAACGCTGGCCATCTCCTCCGCGCTCCTCCAGACCAGCTATGGGCCTCAGCTCCGGAGCAGGAGTAATTAAAACTGAAACGCAGGGGTCGTGCTCTCTGAGAAGCATCGGCCCATGCAAACGCAGCATGTTCGCCGCCCATGCAAATGCAGCATGCTCACCGCCCATGCAAAACATCCCTGCATTGCAGCCTTTGTTTAGAGCCTGCGCCTCATGTTCACTAGCTTTTTACAGCGCGGGAGGCAGAGAAATTCAGTCTGTTTGATATGTTTTGCTTGGTTGTGAGGGTTTAAAGCAGTGCCAATCATCGGTACAGAGTATTAGCACAGCATGCTAAAGGCTGTTTTGGATCTGCTCCTGTTGGTGCTGTGATTTTTAATTACGTTACAGTCAGATTTTTAATTACATTAGCAGGCTCTCTTATCCAGGGCAACTTGCATATCTTACAGTTCTTTGACACGTTATCCATTAATACAGCTGGATATTTACCAGGGATATTCAGGGTAAGTAGCTTGCCCAAGGGTGCAACAGGAGTGTGCTGCCTTGGAATTGAGCTGGCAGCCTTTGGAACGAGGCCTGTTCCTTACCACAGTACCACACTGCTGCCATTTTTAATTCTTGGTGGATATGCTAAGCGGTGTACCTGAACCACAGTGCTAACTGTGCTGTAGTTAATCTCCTCTATATATTTGCCAAGCCCTGTACCTTAACATCTACACCACACTGTTGCCATTTTTAATCTCCTACAGAGAACATGCCAAGCGGTGTACCTGAACCGCAGCACCACACTGCCCCCCCTGCCCTAGTTAATCTCCTCTATGGATCTGCCAGGCCCCGTGCCTTAACCTCTACTCCAAAATGCTGCCATGTGTAATCTCCTCTGCTCAGATGATGGGATGATAGTGAGGATAGGTCAAGACTGAGGGGGTTGGTGGGAGCTGGCGTTGGCGTCCGCCCTGTGGAGCTGTTCGAATGAGAGCCCGTTGCTCTTCTCCCACGGCATCCCGGCGGGGGACGTGGGGTCTCTGAGGCCTCTGATGGGATCCTCTGAGGAAGTGACTCTTATCTGACAGAGCCTCGCCGTGGGAGTCTTTTTCTCCTCCTCGCGGCGGCCTGCGGAGAAACGGCGCAAACAGGAAGCTGTGTCCCGGCCCCCCACTCCCCCCCCCCCCCCCCCCCCGCCCTGGGTTAACCTCTCAAGCTGCTGTCTTATCTTAAGTCTTACAGAACCATACACTCAATGCCCTGTCCAGAAATGCGAGTTTTATAGCTGTGTGCGGAGCTCGATTAGACATGCCTGCTGTTCATAACAGACTTTATTGTCATTGCACGGTGGGGGTACAACGAAATTCACGTGTTCCACGCCTTTGTCACAATTAAACATCTGTGTGTTTTATAGCATGTGCCATCAATTCTGTGTTGATCATTAAACTAGCAAGGTACACATTGACAGGCTGAGTCAGATCATTTAAAAACACCAGCAAACAGGCGTGAGAAGTAAAAACCAGCATCCACATCTTAGCATTTGTGTTAATCACCGCAGTAACGGTTTTCGCTTCGAGGTGAGCTAGGGGCCGATGCAGATTGAGCTCGCTTTGAACCGGGTTCCAGGAATCAATATTTAGTTTGCGGGTGAAAGCATTGGCAGCCGTCCCTCCGTTTGGACGTGATGAGTCATTCAGCGTTTAGCGTCGGCTGGCTGGCTACCGCTTGCTGCGGTGTTTCCATTTAACACATTTTTGCAGTTTTAGGATGTTGACACAACACGTTCATTACGGAGCCTCGGGAGAGGACGAGGTGCAAAATCCACAGCATGAGCTGGTCCAGGGAAAAGGCTGCGGAGATGGAGATGGCAGTAGGAGTAGTCATGACTATTATGTTTAGGGGGGGCTTGGAGGGTGCTTGAGTGTGGACCCTTAGGTTATAATCACCAAAGCAAAGATGCCTCTAACCACACATGAAGACTGAACTATTCCCCTGTCGTTAATAGTTCATGATAAGATCAGAGGCAAGAATGACAGCAGAATTCCCTGACTTGCACTGTGCTAAATGGTGACTGTGCTCAGACCCAGGCATCTAAAGACTGACTGTATGCGCAGACCCAGTGCTGAAGTCTACAGACTGACTATGCGCAGACCCAGTGCTGAAGTCTACAGACTGACTATACGCAGACCCAGTGCTGAAGTGTACAGACTGACTGTATGTGTAGACCAAGTGCTGAAGTCTAAAGGCTAACTGTATGTGCAGACCCAATGCTGAAGTCTACAGACTAACTGTATGCGCAGAGCCAGTGCTGATGTCTAAAGGCTGACTGTATGCGCAGAGCCAGTGCTGTCTAAAGGCTGACTGTATGTGTAGACCCAGTGCTGAAGTCTAAAGGCTGACTGTATGTGTAGACCCAGTGCTGAAGTCTAAAGGCTGACTGTATGCGCAGACCCAATGCTGAAGTCTACAGACTGACTATGCGCAGACCCAGTGCCGATGTCGAAAGGCTGACTGTATGCACAGACCCAGTGCTGAAGTCTAAAGGCTGACTGTATGCGCAGACCCAGTGCTGAAGTCTACAGACTGACTATGCGCAGACCCAGTGCCGATGTCGAAAGGCTGACTGTATACGCAGACCTGCTGTAGCGTCAGGTTTATGAGCTGATTATGAGTGTGTCAGTGGCATGCCATGACGCTGTTTTTCTGGCACAGAGAAGAGAGAGTTTGGCGATGGCCTGAGGTTTCCCATTCGGGGGGCGGGGGGTTGGTTGAGGTGAGGTTGTGGGTGCTGCCTTATAAGGACAGGGCTGATAAAGGGCTCGGGATGTGCGTGCCATCTCACGAGCCGCGGCGGGGGCGTTCGCCCTGTTTTCCCCAGGATCACAGAGGGACTTGATCTCAAATCGGGCAATTTATGCGTTTTTTGAAGCGAGGCGCTCGGCGGGAGGCCGTCGTTTCGGGGGGAGGGAGTTCCTCTCCGTGCTCCGCGCCGCTCTGATCTTTTCCCCTCCGCGGCGTTCCTCCAAGCGCTTTGTGGGAGAGTGGATGAGAGAGGGAGCCAGGGGACCTCAGTGGTGGATTGAACGTTTCTTTTTTTTTCCCTCCCAAAGGACAGAAACGGAAAGACTGAATGATTATTTAAAAGCACAGCACTGTGAGCTTTAGTCTCTAGCATTCAATTACGGCTCCCGAATCAATGAGAGAGCAAGCGTTGGAGGCTCATCAGGTACTGACACGCTGCTGTACATCAGAACCGCTTTCCCCATTTGTTGTGCTGAAGTGTGTCATTTGGTACTCGATCGCGGCCTCTCAATGGCTAATAAACATTCAAGGCTTTGTCTTCAAACGCGCTGGATATTGCGCATAATATACGATAGATGTCAAGTAGTTTCAATGTCAGCGCTCTGGTATATGTTTTAATGGAGGAGGCCATTGAAACAGGTGTTTAGCACTCAAAATGGAAGCTCTCCAGCTTCTCAGTGATGGAGCTTGATGGGTCTCCATCCTACTTGCTGAAGAGGAGGCTCAACTGTTCAGTGTCTAAGCTGGCTGCATTCTCAGTCACACGGACCTGAATGTATTATTCTTTTTTAATTGGATACAGTGTCTGGTCTCATATTTTGTAAGGAATCTGTGCTGTTTTCTTGAGCTGTCAGTGTACTGGGAAATAATTGTCTCTGAAAGTTTTCTTTTTTCATTTTAATGATTTATGAGATATAGTTAATTGAAGCAGGCTGGTTATGTGTTAGTTTTGAGATGTGGTTAATTGAAGTAGGTCAGCTATATGTGTTTTTTTGAGATGTGGGTAATTTAATAGGCCAATTATCTTCTGAAATTATTGCCGGTCTAGGCCTCTTAAGACACTTCGTGTTCTCCTGAAAGAAACATAATTGTGACATCGAAGCTCATTAAATGTCCGAGTGCATTTGGCTCGATTTGACTTATCTGTTCCAATGAGAGTCAAAGAGAACACGTTTTTTGGCAGATGTGTAACGTCACTGTGCCGCATATTTCCCAGTACTTAAGAGCAGTTCACCAGCGTTGCAGGTTTGAGTCGAGCCATGGATTGTAACATTTTATACACTTCATAAAAATATCTTGTATTCCTTTGAAACCAAAAATAAGATATTAAGCTTTTGCTCATGCGGCAGGTATTTTTGTGTGTCCTCTGGAAGGGGGAAGAATGGCTGAAAGAAGGCATAGAATGGCTGAAAGACCATGGCTGCGGTCAGGTATGATTCAGAATCAGCCACCATCCTGCTGAGTTAACTTGAAAAGGGAAGTGTACGGTGTTTGCTGTAACGGAGGTCAAGCTGATTTTTCTATGTAATTGCCTCATTAGTCAGTTGTATCTCTTGTGAAGACCTGAATTGAGTGTTTCGAGCAAGCTGAAACTGCACACAACAGAAAAAGGTTAGAGAGGCTGTTATTTTTAATCTCGACTGCTGTTATGGAAAACCACAGCCTGACGCTTGGCCACAGATCTTCGCCCCGATTGGCCGGCCGTAACAGACGGCTGTGACGAAAAACGACACCCCGCTTCCTTCCTGGAAGACGAGCAACGGGCAGAAAGCAGGAAGTAGCTCGACTCAAGCTTCAAACAGAAGACTGCTTCTCTAGCGCGGCGGTGTAGGTTAAATACCCATGGTAGTGCCGACGGTGCTCGCTGGGTCTCGGGGAGTTTGAATCATCTGTGTGTCTGTGTGTGTGCGTCTCCACGCGATGGCCCCAACCCGCCGTCAGCTGAAGCCTGGGAAGCTGTCCGTTTGTGTGTGAGAGGAGGCGGAGCGAGAGCCCGCGCGTGACCCCGCTGTCTGTGGCTGGGATTGTCTGAGAGGTAGGGCAGGATGAGTCTGGCGAGGGGAGGCCCCGGGCCTGCATCCTCGCCTGGACGCGAGTGCCTGGACTCCTATCGCTGGGAGCGCGGCGGCCGGCCCTGGCTCCAGCACCGCTCCCACTCGGCCCCCGAGCACCCTCTGGACGACTACAAGTGGCAGACCCCGCCGCGGCTTATGCTGAGGGTCCTGAGGCGTGTGGAGGCGGAGCCCCGGAGTCAGAGGGGGTGGAGCCTCTCGAGGACGGTTGCCGCCGGTTCCCCGGCGGAGCAGGGGAGGCCCGGTTCCCGGCGCCTCCGTGTCCCGTTCAACAGGTCCGCCTCAGAGCCGGGCGGCGCGGCGCCGCCGGAGAAGCCGCTGCTGAGACAGGTGCGCTCGGACGCCGGGAGGGCCGGCCTCTCCGTCCACGCGCTCCTCTCCTCCGTCTCCCGCCGGGTGACCCGGGCCCTGAGGCCCAAGGAAGACGGCGGCCCCGAGACTGGAGCGGACGGTAGGAGAAACGTCTGTCAAACCCCGGGAAAAAGACCTGAGAGGCTCCCTTTGGAGGCAGCCTTCTGTGGATGGTGGCCATGTTTAGCTCGGATTTCGGGTGTTGTTATTTTTTATGTAGATCATAGAATATGTAGTAAATGCATAGTAAACATAGGATGAAAGTAGGATGAAAAGGGAACCAGCACTCATTATTCTGACAAAATCATTTGTACGTGCTCAGAATCGAATTTACTCATGTATGCGTGAATAGAGAATGATTGGATTTAACCTAGCATGTCGTGATAAACAGATAAAAATAAGTGAGGCGCATTTTATGGTTCAGATCTGTGAAGAACAAAATGTGCTGTAATACTGCGGTTGAGGCTGCTTTGACCAGAATAGCAACAGTGAGCACATTCACAGCGAGTACGCTTTAATGACCTTACGGCGCGTTCGGGTGTTTAATCAACAAAGGCCGCGCGCGAGCAGCACAGCTTGGCGATAATCCCGCCAGCGGTCGGCTCGAGCTGGAGGCCTTTCGGCGTGGAGGTTTTGCGAGAGCAGATTGTGTGCTTCTGGGAGACGGGGAGGAAGTCGTCCTGTGGTCCCGCCACAGCAGGGGTTCCTGCAGATTAGAGAGAGAGAGAGAGAGAGAGAGAGAGAGAGAGAGAGAGGAAGTGTTGCCCCCAATGAAGCGGTCATGTGACGGCCTCTCTGGATGCCGTCCAGGGTACACATTTGAGACCAGTTAGGGGCTCACATGGTTCGGCCTGCCGCGGCCCCGTCCGCACGACCCCGGGACTCGAAATAGCCCGGGCCCTGCACAGACAGCTCCTTTGTGTGTGCTTGCAGGGTTACGGTGAGTTCTGGCTAATTGCCGGGGTCGTTTGAGCCTATTTAATGCAGGGGATTTCTGAGACCAGCAGGCGTTTCTCTTCGTGCTTGCTGTTTTCTCAATTTTGTTTTGCAATGTCACGCCGTAAGGCCAGGTGTGAACTGCGGCCGAATTGCAGCTGATGTTGTACCTTTGAGAACACCCTGTTTTGTGTGGTCTGTGGTGAAGCTACATGAAGGGGGGGGGGGGGGGGTGATGTCTGCTGCACACGCAATGACTGTGCTTTGGTTTTGTTTTTTTGTGGATAGTTGTAACGACATGCAATCAGTTGATTTGCTGGCCGGGCAGATTAGATTTGCAGCTCCGGAGCCATGATTGCGAAAGCTGTATTCAGCCGAAAAGCTCTGCTCCGCGCTCCGCTGTGATTTTTGCGAGCATACAGTTTAGGCTGAAGTGTAATTCTGGTGTTGAAAATGGGGTTTCTGCCTCTTTGACACCGTGAGTCACAGCTGAACGAGGAGGGAGGGGAGGTGTGTTTCACCTTGAGACCACTTTTAAAGCTCAGAGATGGTGACATCCGTCTGTCAGTCAGTCAGCACGCGGGAAACGTCTGTGACACACCGACATCTTGGAATATACCTCCGTTGAAGGAGTTTGCGTCTCTAAGCAACGCGACTGGTCGACTCTAAAAATATCTTTTTGCGTGTTAGAAGAAGCCTGTCATTCCCTGGGAAACGCCGCCGATCTGAGCATTTCTGAACAGGTTAAAATGAACAGAAAGAGCCGCTTTTTGCATCTGTACCACTTATAACAGAGACGGGCCTTAAAATATAGGGAAAACAGATCCCAGTCTTTCATCATTTTACAGTTTAAAAAGCGTTCTCACAAACAGCGTGGAAAAACGCAGTTGCGGTGATTAGCAGTTAGCGTTTTTGCGCGCCTCTGCACTGTGTTAGAAAGCCTCCTGGTGTTTGTTGAGCGCGGGCAGGCTTTAAACAAACATTACACCACGTGGCCGTCAGCATCATGCGCTCCCTCCCTGAATGCACAATCTGTCCCTGCAGCTTTCCCTCGCTGCCGCTGTCTCTGAGCCCCGCTGCTCGCGGTGGCCATTAATGCTAATTGGGTTTGGTGACATCATGCTTAAAATGGAAGTAGGCTGTTCACGCTTGCTGCTGTCTGTGATGAGGCTGAATTGGATTGCAGAAAGCACGTGTGTAGCTATGAAATCAAGCGGAGCTCCAGAAGTTAGGGCTCTTCACATTGTTCAGGAAGTAGTCCTCGAGAGACATCATGCCCACGCACGCACGCACGCACGCACGCACACACACTCTCTGATCCTCCATAGAGAGGCATATTTCACATGTAAGCACACACACAGACATCCTCCATAGAGACATTTGTGACACAAACACAGTTATCCTTCCATAGGGACATCTTCCATAGGGACACACACACACACACACACACAGATCTTCCAAAGAGAGCGACATCTTCCACACACACCAAGTTTCTCTGCCTCCTCTTTGTATGCAAATGCCTATGCAGATGAATGCGCCTACTGAAAGAACACAGGGGACCTGGCAGCATCTCCCATGGTCTTCAGAAATGGTTGCTTCTCCTGCTTCTACAAGGGAGAAGCACCCATTTTCTGTGGAAAGTGTTACTCAGTAGAGCTGCTGTGCGTTCAGCGGCAGCGCTTCCCGTTCGGGGAGGGGATAACCTAAAGAGGTCAGTGTGAGTGAGTGGAAACACGCTGTCTGAAGAGAGAGAGAATGGTGTAAGCGCTCAGAGGGAACCTGTGCCCCGGAGGACAATAATGAGCTCATTAAGGTGCGCTCGGCGCAGGCGAAACCGGATAACCGGTCCTACGGCAAACAGCGGAACCCCTCTCGCCTCCCTCCCCTCCCTCCCTCTCTCTCTCTCCGGCCTCGCCCTGCGGCCGCCGCTGTGGTGACGCGGAAACGTCCCGATGCCGCGGCAGTACCCCCCCCTCCCCCTCTGGCACGTCGGATTACATCACCCGCTCACCTAGGGGCTCGCGCGGTGACAGCCCCGACATCGCCACGGAAACAAAGCGAGTGGAGGTTAAAAAAGGGCCCCTGCTCTGCTGACGGCAGCAGCGTGAAATATTTAACAATGTCAGCCCTCCGCGGAGCACGCTTTGGCATGAACTTTCCCTGAGCCTGTGAGTACAGCACATCATTCACTGTAGGACAGATTACACCATTTAAAAGCCAGAGGGGCATATGGAGCCCTGTTACGGAATTTCCGAGGCTCTCGTGCTGAAGACTTTATGTTCTGGAATCAGTCCCGTACGGTAAGAACTAAGGGCCAGGCTCCTTTACTGATATGTCGACAGGCCCGAGATAAATGCCGCCCTGGTGTGATGTATGAGGTTGTGAAGAGTTCATCTGAAAGAGCAGCCCAGTTGTTCTGCATTTGCTAGACGGTGCTGAGTGTTTAATAGTTTAATACGGCCGTAAAGTGAGAGCGTCGCGTGAGAGGCGTCTTCGCTGGAGACGCACGTGGAAACGCGTGAAATCTGTAACATAAGCGGAGGGGTTGTTTTCACCCCACCCCACCCGCCGCCCCTCAGTTTGAAACCACGGCGATGGGGAGGGGTCAGAACACGGCTGGGACGGCATCCGTCGGCATCCGTCAAGGTCTGGACGAGGACTCGCCCTCGTTTTTTTTTTTTATGGTGTGTCACGGTCAGAATGTGAAACCCGGACGGGATGGGTGTCTCCCCACAGGCAACATACGCGATCACATTGGCATGGACTTTGTCCGGTGACACTGTGGAGGGGGACAGAGGTGCGGCGGCGTCCGCTCTCAGGTTGGTCGCTTCAGTTTGTGCCAGGCATTTTCTGCAGCATATTCCGTCTCCCTCCAGTTGAACCCACTAAGTGCTGGGTCTGTGTGGGGGGGGGGGGGGGGAGACGGCAAGGCTCTATGTTTCTGACATTTTCTGGCACGTCAATCCTCTCCATGCCGCCGCTTTGCTTCTGACGCCGCTGTCTCGGCAGGAACGATAGACCTGCCTCTCCCTCCGAGTTTCCACGGTCGGCGCAGCCCGCCCCTCTCAGGGAGAATGCTGTGCGTGGAGAGTGTAGGTCTGCAGCCAAAGGGAGGCCGCGTTCCTGAGGAGCCTGCGGGTAATTGATTCGGCTCAGCCGGAATCATGCCCAACGCCCCTGTATCAGCGAGCTGTTAACTCCCCAGAGAGGCCTTAGAGTCTTTCTCCCTCCTGTAAAGACTAATGTAAAGGCTAAAGGGGTATTATCTGGAAGTGAAGGCCTGCCAGCTCTCTGTCTGGAAGTCAGGCTGTTGTTCTGGGGGCCACTCCGCTGAGGTAGACGGTTTTAAGGAATCGGCAGGGGCAGCACTTCTTTTGGGCTGACGCTACGTGTCCCTATGACTCAGCTGTGTTTTCCTGTGGCCCAATTGGTAGCGCATGACACTAGTGACACGAAGGTTTGATTCCCAGGGAGCACCCACCATAACGAAATGTATACCTCCAATGTGCTGTAAGTTGCTTTGGATAGAAGCGTCTGCTAAGTGAATAACTGTTCCTGTTCGAGGGCCCTTCAGGAGGCCCGGCCTGGCGCGGTACGCAGCTGGTTAAGCGCAGAAGCTCGGCTTCGCCGCGACGAGAACACTTAGATCAGCTGAATAATGGATGGCGCACAGCCCTCCTCAGCCCCGACTCAGCTGACGGTCTCATGCACCGGCCCCCCAGGCGCAGACACTGCCCCGGAAACATCGCACAGATTGCAGCCTTCCTCTTCCTCCCAAACTCCTCTTTGATATGCTGAGCACTCAGTGGGGGGGGGGGGGGGGGGGGGGGCAGTGAATCTCAGGTATCCTAACATTACAGTCAGCTGCTTGTTGAGCCTTTTGCGGTTTAGAAGCTGGTTTTGAACCAGAGGCAGAGTGTCCCGTGACCCGAGGGGCGATTCGTCGGAGGGGGATTTTGGGAAAGCGCACACCCCTCTCTCAAGCCTAACCTCCCCCCGACCCAACGCACGCAGGAAGCGGGCACGTTCCCCCAGCTTACCGCCGCCGGTGGTCTGCGGTGAGGGAGCCGCTACACAAGCTCACAAGCCCTCCGGCGATCCGCTGCTGTTGAAAGCTCGGGGCAGAAGCAGCAGCCTGGCTGGGGTCAGAGAGCAGCTGTGGGTCCGTACACGCAGGGAATGCTTCTGGAGGAGGAGAGGCAGAAAGGAGGAGACTGAGAGATGAAATGAGCCTGAAGAGATGTACCCCGTGGAGGCAAGGGAAGGATGGACTGATTCTTTTTTTTTCTTCAGTATGACCATTCAGGAACTGTGGCCTAAACTCCACAGTGCAACACTATGGCATGTTTAGTTTCGCGACCTGTAGCAGCCCACCCCCCCCACCCCCCGGTTCGAGGACGGCGGCCTCGCTGTGATTAGATTCATTACCACCTGCGCTCTGTTTGCGCACGCTGCAGCTGGAAACGCCTCGCGGGCTCGCCGAAGACGGGGCCTGCAATTACAATTACGGCCCAATCTGCTAATTGCGGTAATTTCCTCCTTTTGACAGTGTCTCGCCCTCCCCTCCCCCAGCACTCCCCCACCCCCACCCAGCTGCAGACCAAACGCGCTCTCACACACAGGCCCGCTAACGCGTCGCCACACTGTGGATTCAACTCCTGTGAGGGAGCTTTCCTTATCAGAACACGTTGTCTGCAGGGCTCTCAGTTGCGTGGTTGTATCCCTGAGTGCCTGGTGTCAGATTCACCCAGATGTGTAGACTCGTTGCCCTTATTTGTTTAAGTGTGCTGGTTTTGCTGTCACCTTCTTACCTGTGTGGTGCCCCTCCTAACTGCGCAGGTTCTCACAATAGACTGACACAGCAGTCACCCCCCCCCCCCCCCCCCCATATCCAATGTCTCGCGACTTTGAATCTGATCAGATGAGACCGGAATTTCCCAGCAGGGGTTTGTTTCCTTACCTTGTCAAGCTCCAGTGAGAAGGTAAAGATCGTTTGCGCCAGACCGACGGTCGGCAATGTGTTGCCAGTGCCACACCCCTCCAGCCCAGCAACGCCCCCCCCCATGGGCCAGTGTGTCGGGGGAAAAACGAGGTGACGTCAGGGCAGTGTCATGCGAGTAGCCGCTTGTGTTTACGGGTTGCCACGGGGACCGAGGCTGTGTTTATTCTGGGGGGACCAGCCCTGCAGATTAAGTAAGGCCCCGTCGCACGGGTGACAGAGGTGTGGGCGTGGCCGGGGGGGTCCGTGGCGCTGTGGGAATCGGGCGGCCGGGAGTCTGGGAGCCACGCCCACTTGCCAGGCCTACCCGAGCGGTGAAGTGAAGATGCCGCAGTGTGTTTTCTGACGGGAAATCACCAAGCATTTTTCCTGTGAATCTAAACAACCCTGCTTAAAGGTGAATCTCTATATCTGGATGGCTGAATTCCGTTTTTTAAGTTCCCCAAACACGACCACTTCCTGTTCTTAGCCCACCCAGCTCCCACAAGGCTCCTCTTTTTTTTACAACAGAAACTGAAATGTCTGTGTTTGCAGAAGGAACTCCTTTGTCCTTGTGAACTAAATTTGAGAGTCATCTTTCCCGGTAGACATTGCATTTGAAAGAAAGAGGAGTACGAACATCCTGTTTTAGAGAGCTTGGGTTGAGGGGCTTTTGGAGTACCTCTTGCTTTATATATAGACGGGGAGGGAGTCATGATCTCCGGTTAACTGAGCATGCTCAGTGGGGTTTGGGGATGTGCAGGACCCCCCGTGGCAGACAGGTGGCGGGCCACGCCCCCAGCGGCCGGCATTCCACCCGAGCTTCACGGAGGACTCCGTCCCTCACCACACAGCACATGGGGACGTGAGCAGTCAAGCGCACACACCACCCACCACCCAAAACCCCCAAAGCCGTGCTGGTGTGTGTCCAAGCCAATTGCTCATCTGCCCACTAAACGTGGAAAGAATGTGCCATATACTCCATCAGCAGTGATGAGAGCGGATATGACTCTGTAACTTAACACTGGAAGCTCTGTCCCTCCATGTTCAGCCTAAAAACAGTTCTGGGCAAAGCAGGCATGTATTGGTGTTCATTACCAGTGAGACCCATTGCTTTGGTTCTCAGTGACTGTTTACTTATTGTTGTAACTTTTGTGCTTATGTGGGTAATAATGTGTCTGACACCAGCGGTTGTCACTGGAGCCATTCAGCAGGAAGAGGAAGAAACACAGAGACAAAGATCTCTCAATGTTATTAACAGTCTCTGAATTCCCTCAGAGTGACAGGCTGATTATACATTTGCACACAAAACCCATTTATACTAGCATTGTGAGAACCTGTTGCTTGTACGCTGTGGTCTTTGGAAGTAGTGTTTTTTCTTCTTCTTATCTTCAGTGCTAGACTCAAATTACGGCTTTTGTTTGGGGTTGAATTCAGCGAGTGCGCCTTAGCAAGCTTGGTTCGCACGGCAAACAGTAAACAGTTTTTGACACTGAGCTCCGGGGCCTCTTCTGTGGGGAGCCTTTTGCCACAGTCATCAGAAACACAACTGTTCTGTTTGTGCTGGGGCCTCACATGAGTGTCTACCTTTTACAGCTACCACAGTCGCCAGGAACACAACCACGGTTCTTTTTGTGACCAGATCCTGTCTGGAAGCTTAGCTTTTACAGCTACCAAAGTCAATAGGAACACAACCATGATTCCGTTTGATACAGGAACTCCCTGGGAATCTGCCTTTTTATGTCTACCACGGTCATCGAGAACACACCTGCGCTTGTGTTTCAGACAGGGCCCCGCCTGGGAGCTTGCCTTTTTACAGCTACCACGGTCGTCAGGAACACAACCGCGGTTGTGGTTTACGATCCCGGCGGAGCCGTGAAAGCCCCTCCCGCAGGGACGGAGCCGCACCTCGCGGCCTCGGCCTGTTTAACGGAAGTCCGCGCGGGGAAGGACAGAGCACCCTCTGTGCCTGCATTACCGCTCCGTCACGACTCCGCAGTGCCCCGCCTCAGCACTTAACAGCCATAGTCCAGGGGGCAACGGCGGCGTGTGTCAGGCACTAAACGCATTAGAACCATTCTCTCCGTCATTGCAAATCAAGGTCGCAACGGTCTGTATGCCGTATGCACCAAGGCCCTTACCGTAGGCCAGACGATTACAGCGCAAGGACAGCTGATCAGAAAGAGGAACAATGCAGTCTGTGTTGCAATCCTCTCTTCAAACGCGACAGACGTGAATCGGGATTTGTTGCACGTCTTCTAGGCTGAACATGACAGCGATTGTAAAAACAATTTTTTTTTTCTTTCTCCCAGGCGGGGCCGGATCAAAGGCGCGCCTGTGTGTGCTGCTGAATGGCGTGTGTGTGTGTGTGTGTGAAAGGTGATGGATTTGCGGCGATACAGACGACGGACGGTGTAGCCGCGTTACGCTCCGACAACATTGCATCAGAACCCTCCCTCCGCCTGGTGCGCAGACTGTGCCTCTTTGTTCTCTTACTCGTCATTGTGTTTTGATCAGGCGAACGGGCTGGTATGTTTCGCTCGTGGCGCACAGCAAGCTGTGTTGTTTGGGGGGGGTGGGGGCTTCCGTACACAAAACCTTAGCTTGTTCTCCCGTCCAGCGAAGTCGAGCAGAAACCGTAGCGAGGCCGCTCTGAAACACCCACCGGGAGGACAGGCTAATTCGCGTACACAGTGCTTGTGCCAAATCAGAAAGTCCTTTTAGTGGTGTCTGTATTCTGCCTCATATGTAGAAATCTCCTTCTGTGAAAGACCCGCATTGCCATAATCATTGATTCAGGAAGAAAATGCTGAGGTGGGTGTGTGTTTGTGCGTGTGAGGCACAGTGAGTTAAACTCTCATTTTAGCATGTGGGCGTTACGGGGGGGTTATTTCCATGCAGTCAAATAAAAAGCGTCACGTCCACTCGCGGTCATACGGGGACTGGCTCTACAGAGATGCCGCTCTCACTTCCCTGTGGGGCGGGGCCTCTGTTCAGAGCTGTGTCCGGATTGGCTCTCCCCAGGCCACGTGAGAAGAGTCACATCTGAGACTCTGACGGAGGGTGTGGCAGGGTCAGAGGTTGTCAGAAGCGATCCCATGGGGGTCATGGAGGTGAACGACCCCAGTTCGCACCACCCCGGGGAAACCCAGGGGCGGGCGGAGGGGGCTGTGAGGTGTCTGTGTTGTTTCAGTGTCAGCTCATCGTCACGCTGGCGCACCCGCGGCCAAATAAAAGGCAGGTGACAGGCGCTTGTAGGCTTCCACACTTCTGCAGTGCTTATCAGTAGGCGAGCGGATGCAGACGGAGTGCAGGCGGCTGCTCTGGTCTCTGGGCTCGGAACTCGATCAGGCCGCAAGGACCGCCAGGCGGGGAGCAGCCCGGCGAATAGTGAACATGCCAGGAGTTCCCCGCATTCCGGACATGCCGGCCGGATTAATGCCCCCGCGACGGCCGCAGGAGGAGGGCAGGCCGTGTTCTTTCTGATTTTGGGAGGTGGTGGGGGGGGTGTATGTGTGTGTTTCTGTCTGGAGCGCCCCCCCCCCCCCCCCCCCCTGCTGTGCGGCTCTTAAAAATGTCTGTACTGTTACGCGTCCACTCAGGTGGAGGAACACAAGTCGGTAAACACGCTGCTTAGATGTCGTCCCCCCCCCCCCCGACAAGCATTCCAAGCGGACAGTTTTGGAAAGACTTGCTGTTCTGCGTGTTGACTTTTTTCAGAACGTTCCCTCCAGGAACATCTTGCGGGTGTTAAATCCGTGACTTGGAAAGTTTGTTTGAGTGTGAGAGGACTGTAGGCGCAGAGGCTGGGATCTGTTGGTGCATAGAAGGGCATTAAGTCCTGTTAGCCCATAGGTAGAAGGTGCACACTGTCACTGTTCTAAGTGGCCATTCTGACAGGCAAGGCACCTTGTGTTGATTCATCACAGAGGTCTTGATCAATGTTAATCATCAGTGATTATTTTTGAGCTTTAGAGGGTAGTATCACTCATATCAGTATCAGTATATAGTATGTTGATAGCATAATGAAGTACACTTGTATGTGTAATTATTTGAGTGCTAATAGTTTTCGGTTTTGATTGTTCAAAGGTTCAGCGGCGTATTTTCGGCCCCAGGCCTTGCCCAAGGGCACAACAACAGTGCCCCACCCAGGATTAGAAGCGCAGAGGCTCAGGTCACCATAGCTGGGATCCTCAGCTGTTTTGGTTGCAATACCGCCTCGTCTAACCCAGGATCCTGATGGGAGGATCCTCCCAGTAAGCCATGTTGCTTAAACGCCTTCCCTCTGGAGAGTGATGCAATCGCTGTGCTTCCCCAAGGACACCCTTCAACATCAGCCGTGGATAAACACGGGGCTGCAGTGTGGTTGATGTGGACTGCAGATTAGGGCTGTAGTTGAGCCATGATGTGGACTTGTTATAGACTGGCAGGTTAGGTGGTCCAGGACGTGGACTGTAGTGTAGCCGCGCAGGTTAGATGGTACAGAATGTAGAATTTAGTGTAGACTAGACTCTAGAGATTAGTCCGGACTAGAGCGGGTTCAGCAGCATTGACTGGCCCAGGTCAACATATTCTGGCAGGTCTATCCAGGCCTGAATATGATTAGTGTTGCACTGTGCTGCATACTCAGTCTGAATAATTTTCTGCTCAGAGGCCCTGGAATTCCACTCAACGTTCAAAGAGCTTGTCCTGGTCCTCTTTTGCTCACAAGTCTGAGATCATTTACATTCAGTTCAGACACCATGCCGTTTCCCACGCTGTATTTCGGTGCTGCCATTTCGCATACTGCATTTCAGCCCAGCTATTTCAGACTCTCTATTTCAGCAGTGCCATTTCAGAAACTATTTCAGCCCCGACATGTCTCATACTGTACACATGCCCTGTCATTTAAGTGCTTTCCATTTTTCACACAGTGCATTTCATTTCTGCCGTTTCACAAGCTGTGTTTCAGATGCAGTTTTTGAGCATTGCCATTTCAGACACAGCATTTCAGGGTTGCGATTTCAAAGGCTGTTTCAGTCCTGCCATTTTGCACATTGTATTTCAGCCCTATTGTTTCATATGTTGTATTTCAGATGCTGTATTGCAGCACTGCCATTTTTGGCCCTCTATTTCTGTCCTGCTAATTCCATCACACACTGTATTACAACTCTTACCATTTCACACGCTGCATAAAAGAGAAGTTTTTAGAAATGTGGCTGTTTTAGTTGTGTCCAACCAAATTATTGTCCCTTCTGACTTTTGAAGTGAAAATCACTGAGGAAGATGAGACCTTTAAAGATAAAATCAGCTCCGAGTCCTCAGGCTTTGCAGATTGAACCCGTGCAAGTCAGAACGTTCGTTTCCCCTCTCTCCCTTCATATCAACACTCGGAGAGAGAGAGAGAGGGGCCGACTTGGTCCGAGCCTTGGGCTTTCTCTAATTATTTCACAAGCTTCAGCAGGCCAAGTCTTCTTGCACATGTTACCAAACACAGCACAACAGCGGAGGAGGCAGCCCCGCCATATGGCCAACATTAGCAGTGAATACATTCAGCCCATTCAGAGCGCCCTGTACAAATCCGCCCCTCTCACATCTTTTTCTGACCTCGGAAAGAAATGTGTGTGGCATAGTCCCAAATGGCGTTGGAAGGAGGCGGATTATCTTTTCTTGGTGTTTGGGGGGGGGGGCGAACAAGCCTTTGATTCTCCTCCCGTCTCTTCTCTGTTTGTGTGGCTGTAGAAGGATGGACCTCCCTCTGACTCTTCCCTGTTAGTGTGGAAATATGGGCAGACCTCCCTCTAACTCTGCAGTGAGGAGTGTATCTTGACTCTGAGGCCTGGGTTTACCTCTGAGGCTGAAGTACAGCCGGCAGGTGGTCGCAGGGGCCTGGAGTCCCCGGGCCACACTGAAGCGCGGCATGCGGGGTGTCGTAAATAAAGCGGCCGGAATAGCTCCTCTCGGAGAGACCGCTCAGCTGCTCCGGTCACCCACTGCTCTGGAGACAGTGACGGTCTTCTACGTAGATCTGCATGCCCATGGTGGGATCACTGGTACATAGACTGTTCTATATTATGACAATATGTCCCAGATATAGACTGCATTCCCTCCGCACTCTGACTAGGAGGTTCCGCTTAGTGATTTATGGGAGTTTATGGTACTATCTGAGTTGCTGTGCTCACTGGGGATGTTCTTTTGTTGACCACATGCCTTCAAGATTGTTCATAATGAAACAGAAGATCAGAACACTTACAATTTCAGCAGTGGTAGAGACAGATAGGACTTTGAATGTGAAGCACACTGTCCTGACTGTTCAGTGTATAGAAAATCTGTACAGATAGTCTCTTAGGTCAAGGGGCTCGTGACCCCGGCACTACAGACACTACACCCACAGACTGTCAATGTACGGGCTAGATTATCAGTTTTGTACATTCCACATTGAAAATTCTGTCCTTGTCATTGTTGAAGCAACATGTTTTCTGATTTTTTTGAGGCATTGTGAACATTCTTGAAGGGACAAGGTCTATAACAGAACATCCGCAATCAGCACAGGAATGCAGGCAGCACTGGCCTAACGGCAAAATTTACTTGTGTCCCTCTGACTCCCACTCCTACATCCATTGCAGTGCAGAATTTTACATCAGAATAAGCAACATTCATAACTAGGTAGCTAGCATGATGGCTAAGTTATTGTGAAACTGCCATATTAACAATTGATAAATTGTTATATAAATATAAAAAAAATTAGAAAACCAGCCAGTTAGGTACATTTTCAGACTCACCAGTCATTCTGTACTAGTATTTTTATACATAGCTAGCTATCCAAATTACCTAATGAACTGCAGTTATTAGTGAATACTGCACACAAAATGACATTAGCTTGCTATAATTCATTGATGCCTGTGAGTTGTGCTAGCTAGCAAGCTAGAGCCATCACAAGCCCATACCTTTTAATGATACGTAAGAAATGAAGTCAATTAAAAGTACGTTGTGAATTGATATTAATATAATTGAGATGCAAATGAAGAGTGAATCAGAAGGGCCTGATTTAATTATCCTACACAGAAAGCACCCGTTGCCAACCAGAAACACCTATGAGGAGGACAGGGGGAAATCTGAAGCTGAATATCTAGTTAAAATAAATGGAATTCTTCTCCGCGAATTCTCAACTTCACCCACCCTGGTCATAATGAAGGTCCTTTCACAATCATTGTATGAGCTGCTATGAAAAGGCTCATGTTAGATGGATGGGTGTTGTTTGGGGAGGGGGGGACGGTCTCGCAGGCAGATGCAGATCACGCACATGTGGAATTTCTCAGAGACTAATGAGCAGTAACCGGAATAACCCGAGCGTGAAAATGGCTTATCCAGCACGTCGGACGTAGCCGACAACCGCGCACTGCTGCGAATGGTGGCTAATGAACCCCGCTATCAGCAGAGAGGCATGATAGCGCGTAGCCTTCTGAACGGCCGGGCGGTTTAACGGCTAAAACCGGCGCTCTTCGGAAGGGAGGAGGGGTGTCTGCATTACGTTTTATAATGTGACAGGTTTCATTCCTCTCCTATCCCGGCGCTCGGGCGGGCGAGCGGAGGCGCTATGTATTTGAGGGGTAATGAGGCGGACGGGACGGTGATTTACCGCAGCGCTTTGGAAGGTCACTGCCTCAGACATAAAGGAGCCTGCCCGATACTGCCTGTCTACACACGGGCTCTGATACATTATCTGTCAACAGACGGTCAAAGTTTTATGATCTGCATGATAAAAGTGGAACAACTTTGCAGGTTGATGTCCGCAAATGACTCGACATAATTGCTTGTCGAACAATTTTTTTTCTTTAAAATGATATTTTTTTCAAATAATTGGTCTGAGCTTCTTGTGTATAGGAATAGTTTCTTAAAAATACATTTTAAATACTTACCATAAAAAAAATCTAATCCGGTGCGGTTTTCTAACGAATTAGAAGTTCTATGGAATATTTTAAAATTTGTCAGCAGGGCAGGCGTAACATCAAAATATATAGTTTGGTTGCTTTTATTTATGATCATTATTTGTTTGATGATAGTTTGTGGATTTGTATCTGTTTTAGTGTATGCTGTTTTAAAATCACCCCACACACGCATATTTCAGGTGGAGACAATCTGTCTGTGAAATATATAAGTAGAGTTTGTTGCTGTGGGTGGGGACTGTCATCCTTGGATGACGCTGCCCTCTAGTGGCTGAAAGTGATCAGTGGTCATTTAAGTGTGGTCCTCACAGTCCCAGCTGAATTACACTTAATGAAATTTCCATCTGAGGGGAGAGTCCTTTTCTCAGTCACATTAACAATACAGTACATCTGTGTCCTCCCCCATCTATTTAGAGACCAGCTGCTGACCTAAAGCAAACTGGGGAATAAAAGGCCCATTCTCCTGGCTAGGACACAATTGGTTTGCCCAAGAGGAGGAATTAAGTTTGGGAATTAAGGTGCCAGCTTTATTAGTGCCTGTTTTGTACCTCGGTGTCTAGTTGGTCCCAGTCAGGAGACTGAAAGCAGCAGAGAGTATAGCAGGAGGTCTGTCTCCTAGCAAGCTGGAGAGAAAACAGTGCTGTCCTTTCCTGTGGGTCCCTGTGCCCTGCTGGTCCCCTCTGAGGTGTCTCTCTGCCCCTCTCCTTGCAGATGTGAAGGGCCCGCCAACGCACCGGCTGTCCTGCGGTCAGTCCCCCTACTCGGACACCAGCATGTGGGACAGGAAGTACTGCATCCTAACAGACAGCCAGCTCATCCTGCTCAACAAGGAGGAAGAGGTGAGTGCAGCGTTCCTACTGGGACAGATGGGAGGTGAGAGTGGAGCCAGTTAGCCCATTTCTCCTCTGGGACAGAGAAGAGGTGGCTCTCTCTAATTCCCTGTCCCCAGTGGGAAAGATCTGAGAGTGAGTCTCAGGATGTGAGTATGAGTGAGTCTCAGGATTTGAGTGCAAGTAGATTTCAGGATTTAACTGCGAGTGAGTCTCAGGATGTGAGTGTGAGTGAGTCTCAGGATGCAAGTGTGAGCGAGTCTCAGGATGTGAGTGTGAGCGAGTCTCAGGATTTGAGGGTGAGCGAGTCTCAGGATTTGAGTGTGAGCGAGTCTCAGGATTTGAGTGTGAGCGAGTCTCATGATTTGAGTGTGAGTGAGTCTCAGGATTTGGGTGTGGGAGGGTCTCAGGATCTGAGGGTGACCGAGTCTCAGGATTTAAGCGTGAGTGAGTCTCAGGATGTGAGTGTGAGCGAGTCTCATGATCTGAGGGTGAGCGGCTCTTGGAATGTTAGGGTGAGCAAGTCTCAGGATTTTACAGTGAGCGGGTCTCAGGATTTGAGCATGCACGAGTCTCATACTCTGAGGGTGAGCGGGTCTTGGAATTTTAGGGTGGGCAAGTCTCAGGATTTTACGGTGAGTGGGTCTCAGGATTTGAGCGTGAGTATCAGGATTTGAGTGCAAGCGAGTCTCAGGATTTGGGGGTTGAGTGAGACTCAGGATTTGAGGGTTAGTGAGTTCAGCTGAGCCTGTTTGTCTACTGGGAGAGATTTGTGGAGGATTGAATGAGGCTGGCTCTCTGAAAGGCCTGTTTCTGAAAAGAAAATTAATAAAACATAAATGTGATCTTTCAAACTGTACCTTATTAGAGGCTGACATCTGTGGAGATTATTATAAGAAATCAATAGAGTTTGTCCTAGGTGTTATTTTCCAGTAGCATTGTAAAACAAGCTCAATAAATATACAAAACTATCTAAATATCTAAACATGCAGCTGTGTCAAACCAAAGACTTCAGCATCCTTTAAATTTTTAGTTAAGAATTTTCCCTTTTGGATGAATATATTCTTACAATCACAGGGACCTGCAGTAGAACAGTGCAAGGTAAGCATCTCAGCTGGTTTTGATCAAAGCCTGCCTCCCTCCTGCTAAAATCACAGTCCTGGAGCTATTAGCAGATCCCAGGGTGATCAGAGGGTCTAGGGCTCCTCCTTTGCCTCCAACCGTCTTTCACATGCCTTGTTATTGTGCTCAAGGCAGAAGTTGCCCGTAAGTTGCTGATCTAGGGCCAGATTCCCCAACCACAATTCAAACATTAACCATTTATAAGCTAGAGCACAGAACTGGTCCTAGATCAGCTCTTATGGGCAGCTTGCAGCTGCTGTTGTGTGGGTGATTGGTGGTATCACGGTGTCAGTGCAGTCTCGCTTTAACATTGAGTGTTGTAACCTTGGACTGGAACAACCGTAAATGGATGCAGAGGACTTGCACAAAGGACTGTGAGGATGCGCTGTCTGAGAGCCACACCGCTGGCTGACCACGGCGGCATTCCGACACACTGTTTGTGGGGGTGTAATGGTGGGAGCGTGGTTTGGTCTCGAGATAATGACTGGTTCTCCTTCCATACCTCAGTGTGTGAATCGCAGCCTGACAAGTCCAGCTTCCTGGCTCGCACGCACTGTAATAATCAAATAGTGTTGTAGGAAAGCTGCTGCAGAATTGTGTCTGTGCAATGAGATGGGTTGGTTGAGTGTTACCAGATTAAAGAGCGAATAAAACATGACAAGCGTCCGCTGCATCTTATTAAAACTTTGCACAACAGCAGAAGTGCCTCAGAGTTTATAGCTTTACTCTTAAGGCATTTCCAGCCCTGCTTTATGATGTTATCAGATACCTTAGTAAACAATTCTGTCCGTGAAGGAGTGGAGGTCCCAGCCCGTAAAATTGTGGGTCTTCCTGAGGAGTGATGTCGTGTGTGGGGAGTGATGTAGTGTGTGAGGAGTGATGTAGTGTGTGAGGAGTGATGCTGTGTGTGTGTGTGTGTGTGTGCGTGTGTGTGTGCGTGTGTGTGTGTGTGTGTGTGTGTGTGTGTGTGGGGAGCGATGCTATGTGTGTGTGTGTGTGTGGGGAGTGATGCTGTGTGTGTGTGTGTGTGTGTGTGTGTGTGTGTGTGTGTGTGGGGAGCGATGCTGTGTGTATGTGTGTGTGTGGGGAGTGATGCTGTGTGTGTGTGTGGGGAGTGATGCTGTGTTGGGGAGTGATGCTGTGTGTGTGTGGGGAGTGATGCTGTGTGTGTGTATGTGTGTGTGTGTGTGTGTGGGGAGTGATGCTGTGTGTGTGTGTGGGGAGTGATGCTGTGTGTGTGTATGTGTGTGTGTGTGTGTGTGGGGAGTGATGCTGTGTGTGTGTATGTGTGTGTGTGTGTGTGTGTGGGGAGTGATGCTGTGTGTGTGTGGGGAGTGAAGCTGTGTGTGTGTGTGTGTGTGTGTGTGTGTGTGTGTGTGTGTGTGTGTGTGTGTGTGTGTGGGGAGTGATGCTGTGTGTGTGAGGGGAGCGATGCTGTGTTGGGGAGTGATGCTGTGTGTGTGTGTGTGTGTGTGTGTGTGTGTGTGTGTGTGTGTGTGTGTGTGTGTGGGGAGCGATGCTGTGTTGGGGAGTGATGCTGTTTGGGGAATGGGAAAGATGAGTCACCCAGTAGCTGCATTGCATACTCACCTAATCGCCTAAAAGAAGACCTAAAAAGAGCTGTAAAAATGTCACATAAACTTGTTATCCTCACAAACACGATAATACCCTTCTGCTGAGTCTAATGCTCCTATCTGAAATAAAGCCACTGTCTTCAGGCTCTAATTTAAGAGCCAGGGTGGGGCCCCAACTTCAGACTGTTCGAAAACAATCAGGAGAGAAAGCGTGGCAGAGCTCTACCTCTCACAGAGGAGGCAGTGTGCGTAAGCCCTGCCTGTGCCTGGCACAGGTGCCAGCTCCAATCAGGGCGTGATGGAGAAGGTACGGGCGCTAGAATGGGCCGCTGTGTTCGCTCGGAAAAACAAAGCTGTTTGTGGGATGTCACCGCGGGGCAGAGGGGGACAGGCTCGCTAAAGCGTGCGTCACGCAGCGGCGGCGAACTCTTCTCGAGGTGACTTCGGACAAGGCTCGTCCGATTCGCTGTGCGCGTTAAAGCGCGGAGGGGACAAAAAGGCTCAGAGAGGGCCCAAATCATTTTTGAGGTAATTGGGTTGGGGACGATTTTCGTTTTAATGCTCCAAATTGAATTGTGGAAGTTACGCTCTACAGGAGGGAAAAACACTGATGTTCCTGCTCTCGCCTAATGTGTCCTGGTCGCCGGTCACCCCCCTGACGTCTCTCCCCCCCCCCCGTTCACAGATGCCGGTGGAGGTGATTCATGAGAGCCCCACGGAGTCGTCCAAGGGCAGGAGCCTGCGACGGACCGTCAGCGTGCCCTCCGAGGGACAGTTCCCCGACTACCAGGCAGAGGGCGCCACCAAGCTGGGTACGAATGAGCCGGCTGCAGATAATCCTTTGGCATGTAGGAACCCTACTCCAGCTGTCTGGGACTTTGTGGCTGCGAGAGGGAGTCTTCTTCCTCTGTGGGATTTTGAGTCTGGATAAAATGAGGGAATTAAATAATCATTAATAATTCATGATTAAATAAGATGTGTTTATCTGCTATATCACCAGTGCTTGAGCAGACGCTCAAACGCAACGGAATTAATGCTGATCTGTTTGTGTTGCATTAGCTGGCTTTTAATGAAAACACATACAGTACCAGTCAAAAGTTAGGATACACCTGCTCGTAGAAAGATTTGTCTTTATTAACTATTTTCCACATTTTAGAATAATCTAGAATAAGACATCAAAATGATCAAATAACACAAATGGAGTTATTCAGTGACCAAAACAAATCTAAATTATCTTGTAGATTCTGAAAAATAAGCCAGACATTTTTTTTTTTTTAAAGAAATCCATACATAGGCTTTAGCATTACTATTTATATTTGTCTAAGAAACAAATTTCAAACATTTAAGCATAAAGTCTTTAGATCAAAATTTCTTTGAATGCATGTTTCCCATTATCTTAATCAGGTGTGTCCAAACTTGGCACTGTACAGGAAGTATAGTAACAGCGCTTCCTGTGTGTCATTGGTCAGTGCTCAGGTGCAGCGGCTTCTGGCTTCAGGGGCAGTGGTGGAATCCAGTCACATGTAGGATTTTCACTGATTGCGAACATTGATGCTGCTGATTGGTATGCATGGTATCCTGTCAGAGTTCATAACACAGACAAAGGGACTTAGAAATAGAATGAAATGTGGTAGTATAATTCCAAGTGAGTGTGGTGTGGGTCCACCAACCACAGGAGTATGTCAATGTGGAATCAGCGGAGGCAGGATCGACACTCCGAATGAGTTTGGAAATGAAGGAATTCGCCTCCTCAGGACGGGTTTATGATTATTAGCCAAGTGCGCAGAAGCCTGCCGTTTTCTTGTTAGCTTGCTCCGAGGGATTGAAGTCCAGAGCGTAACTCTGGCGCGTGCAAATCAATTTCCACAGTTTCCACTGTACCAAGCCGTCCCACCGTTTTGCTCCGCTTAGCATGCTTCTGTTGCTTGCCACGGTAGCGCGGCCCCCGCGAATGGGCTAGATAAACACACTCTGTGTTCTCCTCGGTTCCTGCTCCTGTCCAATGTGCGCCTTGGCCTTGTTCACACATTTTTTTTTTTTTTGCTGTTGTGCCTCTCGCCTTTTACGGCAGTTTGGCTGCTTCTTGTAGCATAACAACAGAGATGCAGCTTTTTTTGTTGAGCTGTCATTTTTCAGTGGTCGCTAGTGGCCCTCCGTGTCTGGTCAGCTCATGCTGAAATTTTGGGATTTGACTCGCAGCTCAGAGGCACCTGCAAGAGCACCTATCATTGCTCATGAGCACCTGGCACGTTATAAAATCTAAAATCTAAAATGTTGAACCAACCTGTTTCACTGGATGCGTGACAAGAACGTGGGCAAACTCATAACTGTTATCGCTTGTGCTAAATCAGGGCTGCAATTATACTGTATGTTCTAACCTTAACAATGCATGTCTAAATCATGCTCTCTGGGCTTGCTAAGTAGAATGTGAGTAAGGGCAGTGTCATGCGGAAATATTTTCTGCTCTCTTCGTACAGTATTTTGTTGCCATGGGCTTTGCTGAAAATATGACCCAGCAGCATAAAAAGCATTATCTGGTGCAGCAGTTCTGTTTATCTGACTGAATGGATCGCATAGGTTCTGCCTTCACTGTCTATCCCTCATAACCCTGCTGCTATGTCACAATGATGGCAGAGGCAATAAAGAAAGTGGTTTACATTATTTTTGAAAGGCATATGTATGAGGTTATGTTAGACCTATGCCTACACATGCTTGCCTTGTTGGATTTTGTGAAACGGTTTCGCGTTTTCAGGCAAAGTAGTTAATATGCACTGACTCTCCCCTGTCAGGAAAGGTGAAAATGGTTGCCACGTTCTGGCACTGGGTGCTTAATTAACAAATTACATCAGCAATTACATTTCACACCGTTACACATAGGATTCGCGGCTCGATGCTGTGTCAGTGTTGCAAAATTAGGATTGAGCTGCAGAATTTCACAACGAAAGAGGTGGAATCAGTGCTTCCTCTGAGGGTGGAGTCAGTGTTCTGATGGCAAGGGTGGAATCGGTACTCCTGCATTTTGACTGAATTCTCTGCTGCATGGACTGAACTGAAGGGTGGGAGTGGGATCCTGGATCCCCAGCTGCCGCCTCATTCTTGCCACCAAAGCACGCACGTGCACACACACACACACACACACACACACACACACACACACACACACACACACACACAGAGCTGTTAACCCACTCTGTTCACCCTGAGAGTGCAGTGGACTCCCATCGCAGTGTGATTGGCGGAGAGGCAGCAGAGCTGACCTGCTTGACCCACCTGGCAGACAGAGGCGAGGCGGTGGTGCTGCATAAGCCGAGGTCTTCAGCGCAACACCGAGGAGGCCGTTCCAGATGCCTGAGAGAGTAGGAGTGAGCAGGAATGCAAAGCCTCAGACAAAACCCTCCAATGTTGATCCATCTCTTTGAGCCCAGAAGAAGGCCTGACCCTTTGGAGGGGGGAGTGGCGTGGGTTTGTCCCGGCCGGGCTTCGGACGGGGCTCACGTACAGGGGGTCCGACGTGCCCTCGGAGCAAGGGTCTCCCAGTGCCTGTGGATCTTCACAGAGGGGAGGGGGGGTCACGGGAGCAGGGCGGGGGTCTTCAACCGGCCTATTGTGGCAGTGGTTGGCGGGCGAAAGATGGACAGGCCCTGTGACCGAGGGAGTCATTCATCCAATGACCCTCTTAATCTGGTCTGCATTCAAACCTCCTCAGTCGCAGCCAGGGAAGAAGGGTTATTTATATGTTAATCTGCGCTCAGCGCTGGCTGACAGGCAGGCTCAATGAGCAATACTGGAATTATTTTCCGTGCTAACTGTCTCTCTCTGCGGACATTTAGAAGCATGGAAAGAAACTGTTTTGAGTCCAGCCGGCCTCTTGAGCGATTCAGTGGGAATAAACTTTACTTCATGCATGTGTGTAACACGATTTTGTACACTGATGAGCCAAACCAAAGGAAACTGTAAGAATACCAACAAAGAAGCTCAAAATGGCCAGCCGACAATAAAAAGGCAGGGGAAGACAGTCACTCAGAAAAACCCTTTGTTGAACAACATAAAGACATTCATCATTTGTGACTGGACTGAATTTCTTTCTAAGAAAAACATGCTGTCATACTGCACTGCCATGCAAGCTTTTAGCACTGGTCTCTCTACACCATTTTGTGTGTTGTTCTCAGAGGGTTCTGACACTGATTATAAGATCATTGCTCAAAATGGTTTGATGACTACCAATTGGTCACTGAGACCGCTGCCTGAATCATCCCCCTTGGGTCTTCCCCCCTACATTCCAAGGGTTGCCGAGACGATGGGATAATCCTTCAGCGCTTTCCGTGGGGTTTCACAACAGCCCCTAACATCACTCATGGAAATGTCCTAATTTTGACTTCTTCCTTTCCCCCTGCCCCTCCCTCATGAGTTATGACGCCCCTGTCCATTTTTCATATCTCAGTCATGGAAATATTTCATCATATAACGTGTCTGCTTTTCACCCTTGTACTTAGTAAGCGGCCAGCGTTTTGCGCCCCACACAGTTAAGCCTCTGCTTATTCATTTACCGTCACTGTTGGTCGTATTTAAGGAACAGAGCTTGTGATGGAGCACTGATTATTATTTATGAGACCCCCTTGACACAGAAAAACTGACTTACTGCAGAGAAACCCCTGATGGATTTCTGGCCTAAACTCAACATTAAGGGTTCTGCGTGTTGCTTCCCTACATCACTAGAGGATCATCCATCAAATGAACTATACGACAGCTACTGTTGCACTTTTTAAATGCAGCAGTAAAAATCCCCTTGATGAGGAGCATATGAGGCAAAACCTGAAACCCCTGATTTTTCTCTGCTAAAGTCAATATTCTGTACTTCAGGAGTTCTCCACCTGCTGGGTTAGCTGCCCAGTGCTCTCTCAAAGAATGAATGCTTCTGCTTCCTTAGAAATGACGTTTATGGAAGACAGTGCATGTCACATAGGCATTCTTCCTCACCTGATGTATCCCAGCATCCTTTATGCATGGAGGGGAGCTCACTGAAACTGAACAAAGCAGCATGTACAGCACAGTACATGTGTTCTCAAAGCACTTCCCATAATGCATAGGGATCCCTTCACTCAGCCCTGAAGTCAAGTATGGGTGCTCTAATTTTAGCGGATGTAAGCCATAACCCTCATTCGGAGTCGGCAGGAATAATAATGACAAATAAATACATTAATAATAAAATTTAAAAAAAAATAGTGAGTTGAAGAAATCTTAAGAAGTCAACTGATGTCACAGCGTAAGGAGTGTTCTGCAGTGCGCCCACACTCTCAAGCTTAAAAGGGCCTCCTGTAACACCGCAGTGTTCTGATGGCGCTTTGAAGAGAAATGTCCTCCTTTCAGCTTTGCAGCATTGGCATCCGGCACCTCTCTGCAAGCTTTCCCAGCCTGTGACGTGTCAGGTGTTTCTAAGAAATGATTCGGAAACTTTGATCACAACCACAAGGTATTGAGACAACAGGTCAAAGGTCGATGTGTAGTGTCTGCTTGATGTGCAGTGTCTGCTTTTGCCGTGAGCGTAAGTATGGTGTAGGGTTTACTGTATAAAGTGTGCCTCAGCTTCCTGAACTTGCATGTCACCCCCTCATAAACCCCCCATTATATACCATTATATATTGTTTTAGCAGACACCCTTACATTTTTACACATTTCGCTGTTGATACAGCTGGATATTTATGGAGACATTTCAGGTGAAGCACCTTGCTGAAGGACACAACACCGCCTCCTCACCTAGGAATGGAACTTAAAACCTTGGGGTACAAGCCCAGCTCCTTCACCGTGACACCACATTGCTGCTTCAGAAGCCCCGTTGAGTGGAGCAGCATTACTCAATGCCCTTGTAAGAGGGAAACTGCGTGAGCTCCAGTTGTGTGCAGGCCCAGCCAATTCACTACAGACGTGCCACAGATTTTCTATATACGGACAGCCGGGGTAGTTGCTCTGATGCACGTCAAATCGAGAATTCTGTCTCTGCCGTCGCTGATGTTTGTTGGCTTGTTGTGAAGGTTCATGAAGGGGAGTGGCCTAAAACAGAACATGCTTAGGCAGCATAGCATGCAGACAGCAGCAATACACACAGACCCTCCTAGATAGAGGGTGGAAAGAACAGTGGAGCTGAATATCTGGTCACAGTCAAAAATCTGTGGGTGTACCTGCTCAGGTTTCCGAGAAATACAGGCCACTGCAGTCCACATAGTCAAACCAACCAGCCGCTGGGAACCAAACAGGGTGCATTGTGGGTAATCAAATTATCACTGTTGCCCTTGTGTCCAGGAAACATTTAAATATGACAGTTTCTGTCCCTCCTGGGATCGGCAAATGCGGTTGTGGTCTGTAGGCGCCCGAGATTGCATTTTGGATAGTTTGAGTTACTCAGTTGCTTAAATGGTAGGTTCTAACATCAGTTGCTTTCCCACATCCACTGGGAGAATCAGTGCTGGACTGCACGCGGGATGTTGACTTTGTGTGGTGGTACGCTGGCGCCAGGTTTCACCGGCACTGCTTTGGTAATTGGGTTTCAGGCTGACGGGATCAGGGCACTCAGAGCTGCACTGCATTATCAGATCCAGGATGACACAACTGCAGAGGTCTCTCTGGTTGTTTCGGGTGGCCGTGATCGCTCCTTGCGGTTAAGATGGATTATCAGATCTTTGGGAAGCTATGCTGGGCATTTCTGAATGAGAAGCTAGGGTCTGGGACTGTATATTCTCTGTGTGCTGTCTGAAAAGGGGATATAGGAGGGATATGCTGGTTTATTACTACTGGTATGTAATGTTCCCTAGCTTAGGTGTGTGTGTGTGTGTGTGTGTGTATGTGTGTGTGTGTGTGTATATGTGTGTGTGTGTGTGTGTGGTAAAGAGAAAGAGAATGGGTGAATAATGGAATATATTTACTCCTGTATCATTTGGATTGGCTGGCTTTTTAATTCATGTGAACAGGAATTCACTGTATAAATGAATGTGCAATGAATGAAGTAACAAAATGTACCCATCATCCAGCCATGCAGGTACGGTAACAATCAGTAATGCGAGATACGCAGAGTAATGGAATGGAATAACACGATTACAATGCTTACTGAACAACAACAAAAAAGCTCAATTTTGACCCAATGCACAGAATTAACGTGAAACCGATGAGTACAGTACGTAGCATGTGAATGAAAGTAGATGAAATTGACCGTGTTATTTCCGAAAGATGGAGATCATGGTATTAAAAGCTTTCGGCTCAAGTTTATAATGGACTACTTTTTTTCAGCATTCGATTGTGTGCCTCATTCAGATTTTTTTTTCTTTTTCAAAAGCTTTTTTTCCCCAACCACTTTTGTATATTTGGCGTACTGTGAGTATTACAGTGATGTAACATCCACGCAGGCCTGCCTGCATTTTTTAATGAACTCCGCTCGCCAGTTGTCATGGAATGATTGCCGAAACCTGCAGCCAGAGATATTACGCAACGACACGGCTGGGCACATATTTGTAAACAGTCGTCCTTTGATAGACTTTTTGAGTAAAGTTAGGACTGCGGACGACATAAACAAAAGCACGTTTTCATGGATACTATGTGTCCACTGATATTTCACTAACAATACACAGAGAGATCATCCATTGCCTACACTGTTATTACGCTTAAATATCCACTGTTGCCAGCTCTTACTAACCGATTTACTTTCAGCTAAGGAAAAAACAAATCAGATTACAGATAAAAAAAAAAATAAGATGTGACCGTATCACATTGAAGATGGTGCTTTGGATTGTGGAATCGCTCGCATTAACGTGCGAGTTGTGTCCAAAAACGGTCTTTGTCTTAAGTTTTGTCGAAAACGGCCACTGTGTAGAGTGTTTAAAACAGGAGTTTAAAATAAGACTTCGGGCAGAAGTAACAGTTGAAGGGCTTTCGAGGGGAAGCGACCTCCTGTTGATCGAGCGCGCGGCTCATGTTGAAGAGCAGTTCCCCGGGAACGTTGCACGCGCCTTGTGTGTGTGTGTGTGTGTGTGTGTGTGTGTGTGTGTGTGTGTGTGTGTGGACGGACTCGGAGATAGAGGGCTGCTATTGTTATGCTCCTTTCAATGGAGCAATAGAAAAGAGAAAAGCTGAGTGGGTTTGACTGGCTTGGGCTCAAGCTTTTCTGCATTCCTAAGTGTCTCGGGGTGAAGCGAAAGAGACCGGCGAAGAGAGAGACAGACAGTGAACGCAAGGACGATGTGAGGATCTCGTTGCTTCTCAGTCTGCGTGGAAGTAATGTGGATACGGGATTTTAAAACATGGAGTTTATAGGTAAGGCATTTTCCTTGAATCATTCCGATTGATCTTTGTGCACCCGATCCTTGAATCATTCCAACGGATTTTTTGTGCACCCCTAACACAGCTACACGTTGGCAATTTGTTGGTCAGCTTTCGATCTTGCACCACTCTTCCAATAAAAGACTTTGTCCCCATAATAACACCGAGCTCTTGAAATGTCGCGCTTGGAGCGACTGAAACTTGGAAATGCAGGAGGTGCCATTATTTGTGGTGAAACTTTTGACTGAGTGACGTTTAAATTAAGGACACGATCCCCAAAATGAAACGCGCCGCAAACTCAGCGCGGTTACAGCATGTGCAAATAGCAGAGTAACAGTTTTCAGCTTTGTTGTTCTGGCGTTGACATTTAAACCGACAGGGAACGTTTTGTTCATTGACACATTTTGATTGACGTCACGTGGAATTCAAACTCTCTGGTCAGTTGGTTGTCCTTCTCTGGGATAAAGCCCGACCCGCTGCTGGCGGGGGGGACGACGACTTAAACGTGTAGTTTTCGGTTCGTTGCGAATTTTTAAACCAACGGTCCTGCCCAGGGAGTCCGCGTTTGAGCTCTTGCCTACAAGCACAGCTGGCCATTTGCTCTTTTTTCTCCCGTTAACCTATATTGGAAAATGTCGTCCGACAGTTCTTGGTGGCAATCTGTTCCGGAAAATGTCAGTGAATATCCCTAACGGACGCATGGCGTGTATTCGGTTGGCATTTGCCAGCTGTCATTTTGTTTTTGGATTTCGGCTGCGCCAGATTTGTTAACAGCAATGATATTTTATAGGCGAAAACTGCGCGCTGTTTAATGGGGCGATTTTCGTTCATGTAACACAAGTAAAATGCATTGGGTATGACGGATTTTAATACAATAATGGATTGTACTAGGCTTGAATCTATTCCCCTTCCCCACACCAGGATTCAAAGGTTCATTATCCGGAGTATTTTTCCATATTCCCTTCTTCAACGCCATCAAATTCATGTAATAGGCTACGTTTGCTTCCCTAATAAAGGGATACTGTACCCTTTACTGTTTACAATGAAACTATCAATGCATTGACTTTGTTTCAAGTGGTGTTTAATCAGCAAATTATTTCTAATTAGGTTCAAATGCAGCCACCACCATAATTAAATATTGAATATTTTCATTGAGCTATCATGTAATGCATACAAATTTATGTTGTGTGCCAGAAGAATGTTTGAAGAACAGGAGCCAGGTGAATCAACTTTGAGCACAATTTGTTGCCAAGCAGGTCTCAGTCATTGTGGGGAAAAAGTCTAAACAGGTGACAAAAGGAGGATGAGTCACTGTGAGAAAACAAGGGGCTGGAGGCCACGGCAGCCAGCCGCCCAGATAACATCATTGTTTTGTCACATCCAAATGGAACTGGTTCTGTCACCACGCTCCATTCCAGAAATAGTTTTTGTACCTGGCTTATCAGCTGGTAAAGGTATCAATGTACACATTCCTTCGGGCCTTTTGACAGTAAGAGGCTTGGCTAACAGGCCCCATTCACATGATGACTGAATGTGGTTAGTGACAGGATAAAGGGAGTGAGAGGTGTCAGGGAACAGCTGTGGGGTATGTCAAGTCACCCACCCCAGGCTCAGCTGGGTTTCTGCATTGTGTTTATTGACAGAAACACCAAGGTCACAGGGGTTTTGGCTAGTGTGGTGTTCTGAGGACTTGAGGGGGTAAACATTTGCCTTGTATCTGCATTTAGCCAAAAATAAAGGCAATTCCTCTCCCCTCGTGGATCGTGCTTTTGAGCTGTATAAGTTTGACAACTTTTTGTTGTTAGCATCCTGATATAATCCTTATGCGTGAGCTGCATCTGAGAGAAGATCTGTGAAAAAGCAGGCCCATGATTATAGCTCTAATAATCTAAGATAATGATTTTGTTGGTAGATGAAGGCATAACTGTACACATGGCAGTCTTCAGAGACTAGACTGCTGAAAGACTAATGTCTTCAAGGTTTGTTTGGGGTATTCTAAAATGAGGTCAGATATTTAGAGCCTCATTTATTAGCTCTGTCTCTCAGCACTGATTAGCTTGTTCTAGTTGCATATTTTATCAAGTTGTTTTTCTTATTCCAGTGCTTCAGCCCAATTTATAGGTATTTTTCTTCTCGTGGTCAAGGTATTTTTGTCACCAAAACTTGTCGTGTTCCCCTGCCAGCTTATCTGAGGATGTTTACATTTAGTTTGTTTTTTTTCTTTGGTGAAGTGCTGACTGTCCCTTGATTTAGTTTTCAGATGGCCAGCCCTAAATGTTCCGGAAGATCGAATATGAATATAAATGAACACGTTCAAAGAAAACTGTGAGACAAAGCACTAATGTTAATCAGAAAGAACCCAAGACAACAAATGCATTAAGGCGTTATGTAGGAGGCCCATGGTGTGATTTGCCCTTGTATGAAGACCTAAATTAGCTGATTGCATGAGGTGTAGCAAAGATCACCGATCACCTGGGTAATGCACAACAGCCATTTCGCGCCAGAACACCCACCACACAGACACTGGTGTTAAGAGGAAGGGATTTATTTTTAATTAAATTTGGGTATTATTAAATAGCTAGATTGTCAGAGTGTGATTGGGCATTTGGGTGTATTCCCACTCTAAGTAATTTATCTTTCTTTTTGTGAGAACATTGCTTAGCTGTTTGTCATAAATCTGTTTTAGAGACATCTGTCTCAGCAAATTAAACAAGCATTAACAAATTAATGTTGGTGATCTCGGCTATTTGTGTGAACATAAATGTATTTCATGCGGGTTTTGTTAGCTATGTGCAACAATGCTAGCTATTCAAAGGTCCCTAGTGAGTCATTTTTTTAAAAGGAATAAAGGCATAAATTTAAATTCTGTGGTAGCTGTACTCTGCATTACCGACTGGTAATTAAATAAAAAAATTTCTTCAGCATATTTTCAGCGAAATTTTGCTTACATGAAGGATTGTTGCTCCTAGGTTGTTTTCTGTGCATAAAATTTTCAGCATTCAGTTTCAGCATAATTTTCAATCTTGTTTGACAGCTCCACTGGACCTTGCTAGTCCAGCATCATTTCTGTGTTTTAGCTCTTAATGGTTGAAGTGAGTATTCAGCTAGGGAAAGCTTATCTTGGATCAGTGTTCAGGGTACTCTCTCCAGAAAGACTGGCATGTTCTTCCTGTGACCTCAAAGCACATTTACACCTTACAGAATCTGCTGTGATGGAAAATATTTGAGTCACTTAATTACTGTTTTGGGATGTTCTCTGGTGCTAAAACAATGGAAAATTTTCTTCCTGCTGGACAGAGAGGGGTCTTTTGGCCAGGAATGCCACCTGGCCTGTTTAGGAACTCTCTTTCTCTTTCTCTCTCTCTCTCTCTCTCTCTCACACACACTCACGCACACGCATACGCACTCACACACGGGCGTACACACAGATAAACACATACACACCTTATTGCAAAGTGACAGACAGTGTGAGCAATGGTGATGAGGGGATGAATGGGTTAACAAAGTCACTCTTATTGGGACTCTTTGACTCGAGGTAGGATCACATTCCCCGTCATGACTGCATTAGATGGTCTGTTTGCAAATCGATTTCTTTTGGAGCTGCCAGGCTTCACCCAACCCCAGTATGAAATGTCAGTCCCTCAGCTATTTGTGCAATTCAATTACTGCTCCTCAGTTGGACTGGCACACTTATTTTTACTCATTCACTTATCAGAAATCATTGGGGTTAGGTTGGAACTTTGGACTGTTGTAAATTTCAGTGATACATTTTCCCCAATCGGTCAGCTGAAATCGTTTAAACAATTGGTAGGCTTATTAGGTGTGTATGTGTACGTGTGTGTGTGCGTGCATGCGTGCTTGCACACACACATGCGCATTTGTCTAGCTCAGCATTTTTACACATTTTTAATGATTAGACCATGGGATTGTGGGACATGCTCCCTCTCTCTTGCTCTCATCCAATCAGAAGCAGGATGTCGCTCTGATTGATCAGTAACTTTTTTTTTTTTTTAACAGTCATTGTATCTTTCCAGCGTGTATGTAGCTCAGTGTGTCAAGGTCAAAGTGTGTTGCCGTTTTACGCTCCAGAGTCGCAGGGGAGACACACAGCCGCCAGCTCTAAATCGCCACACCACTCCCCCAAAATCCGCATGATGCATCTGTTCCTACAAATCCAGTTAAACAATTGATTCTGCCTCTGGTCCTTTCAGAAATCAATGCCTCGTTAAAGATGACTCCAGAAGGGTTAAACTACACAATCTGTCAAGCAGGGAAACGAGTCCTCTGCTCTAATTACATGTGGGGCATGTTTATTAAAAAAAAAACAAAGGCTGTCAGATTCCACAATAATTACTCTAAGAATATTTTGGAAACTTACTGGGAACGCTTTTTCATTATGTCTATACAGTATTATCTGCCTTGAACTGTGTTTTAAATTATGTAAATTATCTTGTTGAAGCATAATATAGCAGTTTGTATTCAGTGGTATTTACCTAAGTTTGTTTACTCAAACAGGGCTGAATAAAGGTTTCGGCAGTGTCAACTGTACCTCGTAAGCCGTGCACTTCATGTCCCTTATGCAGTAAACAGTGCAGTGCATTTAAACCTGGAAGTATGTAAAACATCCATAGCTTGCTTTACAGCCCATAAGCCTACTATAAGGCCACTTTATATGCCAGCCAAGTTATTGGAAATGGTATGGGAATAGTCCGGCTTGAATGTAATCTAGAGAAAAGGCCATAATAGCTTGGGCATTCTATTATCATCAGATATTCAGCCCCAGAGTTCCTTCCATCTTCCATCGAGGAGGTTTGGATTAGTAAAAGGAGGTCTCTAGGGCTATCTGCATTCCTGCACTGACTGCGGATGTTCTGTGTTAAGACTGTCTCTCTTCGAGAATCAAACAAGTGAATCACAGCACTGTGAGCTTCAACAATGGCGGAGGCAGGGTTTTTAATGTGGAACGCGCTGAACTGACAGTGTGTTGACATGTAGAAAAGCTGTGATAGTCTTGCAGAAGGAGCAGTAGACCATTTTCAGGGTTGGAGGTTTCAGGATGTGGAACATGCCACAGTCTGCACGGTGATAGGCAGTATTGCGACAGCGGCAGAAAAAACAGGGACGAACCGGAATATTGTTTTCTTTTTTTCTCATTCATTTCCATTCTAAATCCCTTAAGCTCAGAGTTCTCAGCTGAGATAGGAGGGTTATCTCTGGGGGTGGTAGCGGTTCAGTGGCTGGGACGTGGCACACACACACACACACACCCGTACATTGATCTGTGGCTCGCTAAAGCACTGGCACTCCAGCTAATGGATAAAATAGCGATCATTTTAGAAACAAAATGTTCCCTCAGTATCAGATGCACCTCGAGGCTCCGCAGGTATGACAGGATCGCTGAGCTGAGGCAAACACATCACAGGCTTACCAGACTTTAAAGAGTGTTTATTTCTTGACCTTTTTCCTCAAGTTGTTTTTCTTTCAGATCTGTGGCTAAGGTTAGACATCTCCATGAAACAAGTACGGCTATTCATGATTCAGACTAATACTACACTAAAACACTTTTGACAACCTTTTTGATGAACAAATTGTAAATCATAAATTTGGAATATCCATTTTTCAGACTTAAAAAAGAGGACGTTCTGCCTCCGTGTAGTGAATGTGGGCTAGTTCCCAGAAGGCTGTGTTTTAGGCTTAATTTCACTGGCTTTTGAGAGCTTTGTTAAAGGCGGTTTGGTGAGTATTTTGTACAGGGCTGGGACTAGCAATTTTGAAACCATTTCTGTCCTGTTAAAAGAGAATTCATTGATTCATATTGGGTGCACATTTTGTTTAACATGTTGTAACAAGCCTACAGTCATAAGCATGTCAGTGTTTGAGTCCATTACAATGTGTTTTACTCAACACCCCAGCCTGCTTTTAAAACACTTAGTTGCTAAAATTTTTAATTTTACTCCATTTTTCAGTTACTTAAAATACCAAATAACTAACAAGATTACTTTCGAGGTCAAACAAGAACCTGGACTGTTGTGTTTCTGCAAATGTTCACTGAAAGTTATTTGCTGTTTAGTGGAATATAAAAGGAGTTATCTGTAATTTCAGTCTTGTCTGAAATATGAATGGTTGGCCTTGGTGTTATTTTGTGGTTAAAAGTGCAGCAAATTGTTCGGCTAATGTTATTGCATCCTTGCTTCTGTTGGGTTAGCTTGAGCAAAAAAAAGTCAAATGATACAGACAATATGTTATTTTAAAAGTCTAAAAATTTCAATATATAAGTGAAGGAGGTATAATTGATAACTATCTAAAATGATCTGTAAGTCATTGAATATGCTGAACTTGCTAGCTAAAATAATCTGTAAGTGGTTATGAGCTTGCTGAACTTGCTGGCTAAAATGATCTAGAAATGATTATGGATATGTTGTACTGGCTAGCTCAAATGATCTATAAGTTGATTGTGGGCACACTGAACATGCTAGCCAGAACGATATATAAATGGTTATTGGTATGCTGACCTTGCTAGCTCAGACGATCTTTAAGTGATTATGGGTATGCTGAACCGGCTTGTAGTTTCATTAGTATCGGAGATTGGTTAATGTGGAGCCCTCATGCAGTGCGAGCAATACCTGACTTTATGAACCCCACTGGGAATCGCATCACCAATGCTGATCTGTGATTGATGAACCACAACACAGAAAAAAGTCTATGACTGGCTTTATGTGTATTTCCTATATGATGCAAGCTCCTCTGAATGGAGTACATGCAGTCGTTATCTTTTATATACTCTCTGCAGAGTCGCGTTACTTATTGTCAGACTTAACAGACATATTTGCCCAGGGGGCAGCCAAAATCTATATTCCACTCCATCTGCTTATTTACCACGTTGCTGATTTCGAAACAACGCGCTGTTTTGTCATTAAAAGCCACCCCGGGTCTTTAACATTTGAAACGGCTGGAGTCAGCATTTTTGTCCACTTTCTGTACGCTGAAAATCTTTGACGATTTGATCTTGTTTTCACCTCAGCAGCCCCCTACCCATAAATGGTGATATCTGATATCAGGAATGGATGGTGTAGATTAATTATTCATAAACAGCAGTACGCTATTGAACTGGCCCCATTCCCAGGCTTATGGATTAACAGAACCAGTCCTGGTCCAATGCTTTGCTTTTTTTGCATGGAAAATAAATTGTATGGAATTTTTTTCTCCTATTGTATGGAAAGGAGTACAGAAGCTAAATCCAGGCAGATCATTACAATTTCTCATTTATGTGGTACACGCCCTTGCTCAGGGCAGGGGACAGAGCTGAACAGAGGCAGACCCAATGTGCTGAGTGCAAGCATTAAATAAGCAGGCCTAATGCTATCATTAGCGCAGCCTAACATTTAACTGCACATTTACCGCGCTGTTCATTTACTTGCGTGCATTAATATCACCTTCCAGAAAGGAAACATGAGACTTTATAAGCCTGTCAGTCGTTCAGTCAAAAAGCAATTGAAAATTCAACACGGGAATCTTACACCAAGGAGTCGCGTATTGCTTGGATGGATGAACAGAACCGATACTTTAAACTGCACCCTGTATCGATGCAAATCCTTTTCCAGCCAAAGTGTATTCCTACATCCTATTTCCCTTCATATATATTGGCTTTGAACACATTGAATTTGGTCAACATTCCCCAGGTATATAGGTATGAATGTCATGATTCATGCATAGTGAAGTACTGTACAGTCTGCTTAAGTTTCACAGATGCTACCAAGAGTATTCTGTGTAGGCCACATGTGGGCAGCAGTGTAGCGGAATCAGGAACAGAGCACGTAAACCAAGAGTTGCCGGTTTCATTCTCAGGCGGGGCATTGCCGTTCTTGCTTAACCTGAATTGCCTCAGCAAATATCCAGCTGTATGAAAGGATAATTTGTAAACTCTTGGAATTGGAAAGCAAATGAAATGTAATATGTCCAACATGAATTTGTGTGCGAGTCTCGCTTAACGTAAAAGCTCCCACTGTGGTAGCACACAGTTGACATGGTAACTCTGGAAACTAACAGGGTTATGCCTCCCACTTTTAAATCAAGGTGAATCTATTTTTATCACAAACATTCTCTCTCTTCATAAAGAGGCCAAGACCTGCACTGTTATGTGTGCATAATCACAGCCCACTATACCTAAATTGCTGATACAGATGTTTTTTTTTTTTTTTTTTGCCAGCCCGTTGAATTTTTGATGCCCCCCCCCCCCCCCCCACCGCTCACTTGAACTCAAGTCAAAAGCAATTCTGGCCTCATTGTTTTAGTAGGCCGTAAAATAAAATCCAGTTTTGTCAGTATAGATCACGCGGTCGTCCCAAGATTCCGTGACACTGTGTCATATGGGAGATTGCAAAGGAGCTGAACTGTTCACAAAGCGGCATTTTCTTTCCACAGCCTCACAGTTTTTTTTTTTTCATGCAGTCCTAGTGCTTTGACATACATCAAAGAAATCTCCTCCACTGTTAGTCATGAGTGTGGAAAACATGTATGTGTGCAACTGGCATTTTATTTATAGGAAAAGCGACTCTGAAGCTTCTCTCATTCTTGTAATGGTAATGCAGAGCCATTATTACATTCTTTGCAGAGCCCCTTGATAAATGTACAGCACCGTGCTGTGCTTTATATTTGACAAACAGGTAACCAGTTTGCCAGTGCTGTCTTTTTCGGGTTCATTTAAAAAGCTTCAGGTGCGTGCGGTGGAAGGTGTTTGGCCTTAAGATCTGAAAAGGGGAGTGCATTTTTATGTTGAAGGCGATCCTGTCATTTGTATTGCAGCTTGGCTGAATGTCTGAGTGGCGCAGCCCACAGACGCGGCTAATCCGTTCGACATAACAGGTCCTTTATTTGGCAGCTGCAGAGCTGTCTGTTATCCGTGTTGTCTGACTGGTAGAGCTTTACTGAAGGGAGTGGCTGAGGCACAGGAAGAGGTGAAGCAGAGTTCACGCGTAGAGACAGGACAGACATCCACGGTGAAATCATGGGGAAGGTTGCGGGGACCGAAGCGATGAAGGTGTTTTCAAGGTGATGTTCTGAACCACATTGGTTTGGACTCTGGTTTTTTGACTGAGAGGCTTACAGGTGTAAGTCTCAGGTGGGACAAAATGGCTGCACTGTAGGAAGGTCCAACCAGAATTACCAGAGAAAGTTCCAGATGTGGGGCAGGGTACTTATCAATAATGGGGTGGAGAGCTGCAGAAAAAAGACTGCTATAAATATTCCTTATCTATACCACCTATACTACACATATTACTACCACACCTGTAGGTCCTTTGAATTTAAATTTTAACTAAAATGTACTCTAAATGCCTTACTTGGACACATTGGAATGATTGATTATTTTGCTAATATGTGTATGTATTAAGATTACCGTCTTGACTATAGCAGGTAAACGATATCTGTGTCTTTGGTCAACAGAGACACAATCAGTGTTGACATATCGCTGTAGGTTACCACTGCACCTAAAGGCAGACATGTATTTTTCTATAAGGAAATTAAGCGCAAACAACTACCAAAGGTAGCCTAAATGTTTGAGAAGAAAAGAGGAAAGCACAACAGATCAGAAGCACTGCACTAGTCTTTTGCTACTTTACATCTTTTAGCACACGTTTCCTCAGCTTTGTTAATCCCTGATCGAAAGAGTGGGTAATAATTAAAAGCCTTGCATGAGGGAAAACTTGGCAAATAAATGTAGACTTTCTATCAGACCCTGTGAAGTCAGAAATGTAGAACTTGAATCGTGAAAACATCACCGGTTGTGTCCCCAGAGAAAATATTAGACAGGTTCCAAAAGACCGTTACCCCACAGACTGAGACTGGTAGGCTAAATATGGAGTCATGCAAATACAAGTGACGTACAGGTTTTATTTTTTCTTACGTAAAGCCGTCCTTTCCAGTGAAGAGAATGAAGCTTCAAATCTCAAAGAGAAACGGTGCCAGCGTTTGAGCAGAGCAGAAGACTCCCACTTTTGTCACTTGTGGAAACTCGGAACCTTAAATGAATGTATTATAATCAACGATTTTTCAGGAACAACAGAAAAAAACAGTAGCGCAGTAGCACGCAGCAGTCCTCCCTCTGAGATGACCTGGTGATAATGTTTGACTGCACGTCAGCCAGCCAGCTGGAAACGGGGCGTGCTGCCTGAGAGGAGCTGCACGGTAACATGCTGATACACATTTATCCACCACATGCCCAGCTAAACACTGAGCAGAAACCCGTACACCTTCTCCTGCAGCGAAGCCTGTCAGTGTCTCTAACATCATTTTATTACTATGGCAGAGGCAGAGTATGGACTGTACTTGTTTGAGTTTCATTGCATTCATTGCATACAATTGCAAACATTTAGGAGATGTTCTTATCCAGAGCGACTTACATAGGTAACAATTTTTACGTGTTATCCATTTATACAGCTGGATGTTTACTGTGGCAATTCTGGGTTAAGTACCTTGCCCAAGGGTACAGCAGCAGTATCCCAGTGGGTAACTGAACCAGCAACCTTTCGGTTAGGAGCCCTACTGTATACCACTGTGCTACACTGCCACCCCAAATACAAACTGCTAAGCAGAGGTCATTCAGTGGCAAGCTTAATGTAATATTGCGGGATCCAAGTTGCTTCCCTAACTCGGCTAATGACCTATAAGCAGTTTTACCTGCTATCTAGTCAACTTACCAGAAACAATGACTTTGCAGTAGTCTGTGTTTCTCCGTACTGTGGGAATATGCAGTTGTTATGCAAGAGGGTGACATTCAGCTGCTGTTGAATACCAAATAGTCTTGTGATTTTTACCATTCTGCTCTGTCAGTACAGCTCATCATAATTAGGCTATCCATAGAATGTGGCAGTTCTGGAACACGTTACTTGGAAGTGTGTGTACAATAGTTATTATGAAATAACTTTGGAGCTTGCCCTGGAACAAGGTGCCTTTCAAAATAAATTGATGCGTCACAGGGACTGAACCTGTCTTAATTTGACTTCATGAGAGAAACTCTTTACAGTGTCAAGATATGATATTTTTGCAAGGCTGATCGTTTCAACAGTCAAACTTTCTCTGCATAGGAAAAGCTAAATGGCTTCTAAACTGTATCATAAGTGAAAAGTCAGAGAAGTGTCCCATCATAGAGATGTATGATGATCAGGGTTTCTGTTTACCAGGAACTATCTGCCAATTTTGTCAATGGGGGAAAAAAAGCCATCCTTCATTTGGATGGAAAATGCATTGCCTACAGTAACTTGTTCTACAGAACCCTCTATTATACAGCATAGTTTTTAATATGAATATATGACCCTCTGAATATAATGACCATCAAATTTGGATTAGACTCCTCGTGCTCTGTTTTGTAAACCTTTCAGGCTTATCTTTAAAAAGTACAGAAATGTTTTTTGAGAAACTGCAATTTTACATGTGACTGTAAAAACCGTATTCCCAGCCCATGTACACAGTAGTTCCTTGTCATGGGTTAATTTCACGGTACAGAATAGGTCATGGTCAGCTGTCTCCAGATTTTATTGTATAGCTTGTTTTGCACAGTAAAATTAGCCTGTGGCTGAAAGCTACTGTGGAAACGTGTTTACATTGGCCTGTACCGCATCATGGTGCAGCTATATGTCACGTAGAGATGACCTCCAGGCCTTAAGTACAGTGTACCTCAGTCCAGACAAGGGCCCGTCATTGTCAGCTCCCAATATGGTGCAAGACATGGCCAAAACTCTGCCGAGCAGAACCAGGTCTATTTACTGTGACGTTTGAGGAGTGAAGAAGCAAGGTGTTTTCATTCACACACATCTCATGTAACTAGTGCACCAGAGGGCAGCTCATTTCCTTTTGCTTTATTGCATAAGCCCAACAAGATGTACAAAACATGGATGGTAAAAGCACAGAAAAATGCATTCTGGAGCTGCTGTTTACTATTCCAGAGTGGGGGTGTTGTAATAAATGATTGCGCTTACTTAACTAGCTGCATCCGCATAGGTGGAGGTGCTGAGTGAAGCAGCTATTCTGTGGGTGTGCTGCTGCTGCCACTGCTGCTGGGTCTGCAGATAGGGGTGGACTACAGCCACACACAGTGCAAGGGAATGCTGATCGTCCTCACACAGTCAGGGAAAATCCAGAGCGTCGACGCAGCTCATCAGCTACCTAACATCGAATGCGTTTAAACATTCACAACAGACTTGTTGTTCTTATTGTCAAAGTATGCTTTAATGCAGATTGTGTGTTTTTAAATTGCTGCCAGCTTGAGTGGTACTTAAGTAGAATCAGAGCATGGTTAACTACCGACTGTAGTTAGGGAAGACGAGATGTATCAGAACTGCGGTCAAATTGTAGATGAGCAATAGCGTTTCATCCTCTTCGGTTTCTGTGTTTTGTTCATTTTTGCACAAATGTAGACTAACATGCATCATGAACAAATATAGCAAGTAGTGTGCTGGAGTAAAACATCTCTGAAATTCACAAGCACTTCACTGTCGTGTATTAGCTGTAGGGTGAGAGTGGGTGACATTTGGCCTCTGGGGCTGCTCTAAGGGATTGGAGGTGAGGTACGCCTGTGGAGGTGCCACAGAAACGCGAGCGATCGGTTCAAAGGACCCTGAGCCGACTCAGTATTGGTTTAGAACACATGAGTGTGGTAAATGAGAACACAGCGTAGGCTCATTTTCACTCACATCAAGGGTCATGACATCCTGTCAGCTTCCACACTTTGCCTGTATCTTTGTGACTCAGGTGCCCCCTGTAGTGTTGATGAATCATTTTCCATTGAGTGCTCAGCCTCGTTCTCTTTATAATGCCACATTACCGATTCAGGCGCGCTCGTTTTGAGCGTAATGCAAAGCTGCGTCTCGGGTGAGAGGCTAACAAGCCGAGAGCTCGCTCTGCAGTCCGTGGCTCGGTTCCACCGGGCGGGATCGATGGCGCTCCGGGGGTTTCGGGGGGGGTGTCACCTGACAGACCTGTCCCGGGGCTGCCTACCCACTATCACAAGGAGTGGGAGCACGGGGCGTAGATTTCACACCCATCACTCGTTTGGCAAGGCTCCCTCACGCCTGGTGACGCACAGCGTCTGCATCTTAAATGCTGCATTCTCTTCTACTAATGGGTACTTGCTGAGGTGATACTGAGGTTGAACGGGAGTTCTGTAGCTGTGTCATGACGGGGGGGTGGGGGGAGATGGGGGGGTTCTAACCTGCAGCTTCACGCTGGTTGTCTGGTTGTGAGCCCAGCCTTCAGGCCGTTACGGTCCTGCTTTCTGTGGTTCTGCCGCGGAGCTGTCTCTCCCCGGGCCAGGGATACTCGGAAGCATCGGATCATGTTACAAAGCCTTTAACGAGGTAAGATTGACAGGGCAGTGCAAGTAAATGCCGGCTATTGGATGTGCTGAAGAGGGAATCTATAAAGAAGAGACAAAAGCTTTTGACTGTTTTTCCTTTGAAAGATGCATGCTGGTCACGCAAAGATTCATGTGTGTCTTGTGGTATTTCACGGTTGTGACAGATGTTGCCAAAGATGGTATGTTGCTTTCAGAACATTCTTTGCCTTTGGTCATTTCTGTGTGATAACTGCAGTTCGTTTACGTAGTTTGCTTTGGACACTGTCCCACTTGTTAGCTTATATCAACTCACGCCTGTAGCGGAACGCTACTCTTCTACGGGCAGTATGATGCTTATGCACTCAGGGCGCCCGCCAATAAAAGATCAAGCGAACAAATCTGTAACCCAGTCAGAACTTTTGATGTTCGCATGTTCGAGAGTAACTCTGCGAACAGTCAGAGCACATCATTGTGTCTTTGGGGGAAAAGGGACTTGGATGTAATTGAACGCCATTCCCGAGAAGGCTGGGTCGATACTTTCTGTCGATGCAGATCAATGCTGGTATGGCGGAGCGCTAATTTTGGAAATACCTGATCTCTGGGTCCCCATAGTAGCCTGATGCAGAGGACCTTGCTCCCAGGAGCAGGGTTGCCACAGACTGGACTCTCTAGATAGTTGGAAAGGTTTCTTGCAGAGCAAAACATCAATGCTACAGTAACTTCCAGGAGGAGCATCCAAGTCATCATCTGCCGTCACTAGAACAGATTGTCTGGACGCCTGTTCCTCTTTTGCTTTTAACTCTGAGATTTTTATCCTCGAATATATGGGGTTTGAACATCACAATTTAATGTGCAAAATAGCAAGTCAGTTTTTGAACAAATGTCCAGCTTTGTTTGTTTTGGCTGATGTATGTTTTCAGGCTGCTGCTGTGGTGAAGATGTGCTGATAGATTGTATTTGTCATAAAGGGTAAAAAGCATAGTTTTTAAGGTTTTAAAAAGGCACCGCATGTTCCCACATAGTGTTGCATGAATTAGAAGTGAAGTACCTCTTCCCATCCCTGTAGCCACACTAAAGGAGACACACACACACACACACTTACAGAGCCACATTTACACACAGACACACTCTCCACAAATACGCTTGCATCCATATATAGTACACACACACCAAGCACACTCTCTCCACACACACACACACACAGACACACACACACACACACACACCCTCACTCTTCGTCGCTGAGCAGATCTCCCTCTGCGAGAGACCCACCTGAGCTGGGTTTAAAGTAGCGCTCGCTCGGGCTTTGAGGGACTGCTCTAAATTTGTCCTATTGCTCGCATGTCCCGTGGCCCCTGCAGGAAACCGCATCTCAGAGCTGCAGCGAGCCAGACAGCCAGGCAGACGCATCAGCCTCAGCACAGAGAGAGAGAGAGAGAGAGAGAGAGAGAGAGGAAGGGAGAGACGAGAGGGAAGCGCTCGTGATTAGCCTCAGAGTAATGGAGGAGTGCCGTTACAGCGATTGATTGAATAACTGCGGTAAAAATCTCTTCCGCTGGCTAGCCAAAAAAACCCCCCGGACTGTGATGAAGTGAAGGTTAGGACTGCTGCCGAGAGAGAGAGAGGGGAGAAGAGGGAGAGAGGGAGAGAGCCGGGGAGAGAGGGATGGAGAGCAACTGGAGGGCGAAAGAGCCGGGATGCTTGGCCGAAGGAGCAGAGGAAATTAACCAAGAAGGTGCAGTTTAACTCGTCAGCGGGATGGCTCCGCTGCCCTGGCAATGAGAACCGCGAGGGAGAAAACCTGTACTGATTGGCTGAGGATGGTTGTCTGCGTTCGGCCAATCCAGTGGTGACCCTGTCCCGACTATGGGGAACACCTGTGACCGAGGTACTGGATCGACCTGATCTTTTCTTTTTTTTTTTTTTTTTTTTTTTTTTTTATTTGAGTAACTGTTATACACTGTGCCAAATTAACCTGCCTATCGCAGCCAAAGTGAGCATGCTGTAATTAAAAGCGCAGTGTGTTTGAAGATGGTCTCAACTGACAGCTGCCAGGTGTGGGTTTCTTTTCTTCTCATGCATGATTTTAGTCATCAGAGTCGATTATTAGTAACAGGGTAAGTGTCGATTTTCTTTGTGAGGTACAACATGAGCATCTTTGCTCGGTTGATATTTATCCCAGATTCATAATCTCCTTTCTTTCAGGATTTTATCACCACAGTAGAGGTGCGAACATGTGACCTTTTTTTTGTTAGCTGTTGCAGTGGGAGCGCTTAGTTTAAACCGCTGTGTGCTAGATTCCACATTGAACCCAGGAAGCCAGAGTGCTGGCAGTGGGCAGGAAAAAGTCGGATGTAGCACTTTGCAAAGTAGCCTTTCCAGAGTACTGACAGGTGCATGCAGCCCCTCTCAGGAGTCCCCTGTTTGAAAACGGGGGCTGACAAAGTCCCGACCTGACACAAAGTTAGATAATCGTCACGGTCAGGCGTTTTGGTCCTTGCGGGGGCAATTCAGCCTGCCTCTCTGTCCCAATCAGAGTCTGTTTCTTCTGGACCACCAGAATGTGTGTTATACCAGCGCCAGTCAGAATGGTGCATTCGTGTTGCAGAGGGTATCACTCTTACTTGCTTTAAAAAAAAAAAAAGAGGAAGGAAGAGCTCATTGAAATGGCTAAATTTAGTCTCAGATCAATCGTGCTCTGGATATCAGCCGGAGTTTACGCGTGATGAACGGTTTGGGATTTCCGCGCTGACAGCGTATGCGGCTTTGCCCCTCGTCTCCGTTGCCTTCCTGCCGGAGCCGGAGTTAGTTGGTATGCAGCGGTGCCGGCATCGAGGTCAGGGACTCGGAGAGGAGAAATTAGAAGGTCTTTGTCAGTGAAGGGACTGCTGCTGCAGCTCGCCTGCCCGCTGTTGGCTCTCCTCCAGGAGGCTGGGCTGCCACTCCGCGCCCAGGCTTTCCGGGCCCGTCGTCTGTCACCCTGGAGTCAAAGTGCCTGCGCTTCGCTGCATGAGTCACTGAACCGATATTGGTAATGACTCTGATGGTCAGGTTATAGTGGTAATGACTAGGTGGTTTTATGGTAGTAATGACTCAGGTCTGGGTGAACTGATGTCAGTAATGACTGGGTGAACTGATATCAATACTGACTCTGAACTGATATTGGTAAAGTCTGGGTGAACTGGTGTCAGTAATGACTCTACGTTGGTATGAATACTTCGTGAGGATGCTCAGGTATCAGTAACAACTCTTTGAACTAAAAAAGGCAATTAACTGGTGTCCCGATATCAGAGCGAATCTTCCTGCTGTTCATGTGCCTTTGCTTTACAAATATTGCTGTAATCCCCTGAACAGGATGGCCTGATTGGACCGAGACCAGTGATAAACTTGAAAGCAGCTATTAGAGAACATGAAGGCTTGAAGTGCATTGTGCCTCACACATTATGCAGGCACTGAGTGGTAATGCGGTTGCCCATTTTTCTTTGGAGGCTTCGGAGTGTGGCTCGCTTGATTGGCGTGTGGTTTAGGGAAGCAAGCCTAATGGTGCGGAACAGAAATACCTGGGGGTTTGGTTTGAAGGTTTGCCCTTGTTTTGACTCGCTTTTGGCCAGACGATGCACTCGCTGTTAACAGGGTGTAAATGGGTCTTGATTCACTGCAGGCGTGGATGTGCCTTTGTGGCATTGGGACAGAAGGCGTATTTTTCCCCACTCACAGCAGTGTGTGGTGATGTCGGTAAAACCTAGTCAAATACAATAAAATAAAAACCCTCAACAGCAGCAGCACCTTCCAAATCCAAGTGTAGCTGCATGGCAGACAGTGGAGCCGTGCATCCTGGGATAGCTGGAGGCCTCCGCTGCTTTCAGGCCCTGGACCGTGCTGACAGGCTCATGGCCCATCTGGGATTTTAATGGGACCCAGTGGAGCGTCCTGCTAATGGATAAAACACCTGTCGGCTGAATTCTCACCTGTTTCCAGGAGCTTCAGATCACAGGCTTATTTCATTGCTTCACAGACATTGCAGATACAATCAATAAGTTAGCCAAACAAATTTGATTCGGTGTTGTGCCCTTAACAATAGCGTTTTCAGTGTGTGATGGCACTGTTCCATTTCCTTCTGCAAAGGGGGTCAGGATTTCCCAGAGGGTGTTTCGGAGGCTGTGAGTCCCCCCGCCCCTCATTGACGGAGTCCATTACAATGAATGAATCCTCCTCCCCTCCCCCCTCTCTCCCTGTTGTAGCTCTACACAGGGTTGTGATTGGGGACCTCCCTGAACTGACTGAGCACAGTTGCCTCTCCTGATTTGGTCTTGTGTGTGTCTATGTGTGTCTCTGTATGTGTCTGTGTTTTTGTGTATGTGTGTGTGTGGGTGTGTGTGTGTATACGTTGTGTGCATAGCCACTTTTCTGTCCGTTCCCCCTGTAAATTCTGAATGGTTCCTGTGCTGTGAATGTGGGTGCTTGGCTTTTCTGCTTTCACCCATTTCAGTTGTCATAGACAGTGCGTTGAGTTGTTTTCCACAAATCACGCTGGATGCACACATGGAGCACTATACTGAACCCAGAACATATAATGAACCAAATAATCAGGCTAATTGTACAGCAGATAATGCAGAAAGATGCTAACATTAATAACTGCCAAGAGCAAAAGACACGTGATTTGTACTTGTGCGCACACAACATACACGAACACACATATACACTTTCCATAGTGACTGGTATTGAAAGGAGCAAAAAAGATTTGGTCTGATGTATTTCCTTAGAGGCTTATATGCATGAATTATGTGAGAAAGGATTTGAGAGGGATTACAGTATTTGCACTCATGGAACTGTGAAATATGACTTGAGCTAAAAAGTACTTATCAGTTTTTTTTCCCTTGACGTCAGCTCATCACACCGCTCTCAAAGCACAAGAGGATCCTTGTCAACTACAGATACAGTCGGGGAAAGAAAAAGATTCCCTTTACATCCCCTGGCATTCAGACTCAAAGAAAATGTTTCTTGTTAGAGCGCCTTACAGAACCCTTTACTAGCATCATTAACAGGAAAACTGACCTCTTAACAGCAAGATGGCACTGCTGTACCAAGGAGATAAGTGGAAATTATAAAAGGGCAAGTCATGCAACTACTTAAAAACTGCCATGGTGGCAAATATATTTGCTTTGGCTTCGTGATGTGTAGATTGTGAACTGTATTAATTACATGGTGATAAAGTGAATTGAGGACAACTGAGTTATGCTGTTCAGTGTAGTAAATGCAGTGCTGTTTAAGGTAGATGTATAAAGAGTTTTATGCTGTCAGCAGTTCCAAACACCCCGGATAAATAGGTAGATATTAATGAACGCCGCCAGCTCTCTACAACCCTGTTTCTGTGTCAGCCGCTGGCAGGGTGGAGAGTGGGTAAATGTATGTTTTAATTTCTCGTCTGTGATGGTAGGGTGCTGGCGCGTGAAATCGTTCGGAGAGGGAGTCCTGCTTTACACTCGTTTATTTTCTGCAGAGGTGTCGGCCGAGAGGTCTCCCAGGAGGCGGAGCATATCAGGACTGGGGAGCGCGGAGAAGAACATCTCCATGGATGGGCCTAACTCCTCCCCCTTCAAAGTGCCGGTGAGTTCTGCTTTCTGTATGCTGGCCGATGGGGTTATGCTGCCTAACCTCGGCCCTTTGACCCCCCCTCTTCAGAGTGCCAGTGGGTCCCAGTGTCTGGGTGCTTAGTGAGATTTGTTTTTCTCACTTGTTGGTTGATCCCAGAGAGTAGGGGCCCTGTTTCTAGTCAAAACATGCAAATAGATCTTATCTATTGCACAAAAGCAGCATGGATTAATTTTAACGTTAATTAAAGTTAGCAGCGATATCCACAATCTGTCAAATGCAGTTTGTTGAATCAGAGGCTAATGTAGACAGCTATGTTTCTGTCAAGTTGGCCAGCTAAGCGAATGATTTTGACAATGAGTTGTGTTGTGCAGAAGATCTGGGAGACTATTTCCTGGCTGAGTAGCTATAACGTTAAATACCACTTAGCTAGATGTTCAGCCAAGTTAACTTAGTGTAAATGTAGCTAGCTAGATATCAGAAAGACTTCCAACTAACATATTTGAAGTTACATTTAGCTAGCTAGCTTTGTGTGTCACCTGTAGCTAATTGTTGTTAACTGGCTATCTAGCAAGAAACATTTTCGTTTCCTTTTACCCGGCTATATGAAGTAAGTACTGTTTTTAGCTTGTGAATAAGATGATTTTTCCAAACCCTTCATACTATGTCAGACCAAATGTCAAACTGAGACATGTTCACATCTTGAAGATTATGATGACAGCTCTCAGCTCTCTGGTGTTATGATAAAAAAATTTGCATAAATTAAAGGTTCATCATCTAGGCTAATGCAGATCATGATAAATGGAATAAATGTCGGACCAAATGTTTTGTCAAATGCGGTGCACAAAGATGGATGCAAGCTGCTGTTCTGTGTGTAGGTGAGGGAAAGTGTTGTGTGAGACCTGTTCTCAGAGACTTCCCATTAACTGCCATGGCTCTGACTAAACACAGGTAGTCCGGCTGTTTGACAAAATTGATTTTCATTGTAAGATTGATACCTATTCAGAGTCACAGGATGTGTGGTCACATCTGCACTTGTGGCGTTTCACATTTTAAGAAGTGCCAGTACATCACAACTAAAGACTAAAAGGGGTAGGATATCAGGACTTATGTCAGTCAAGCACCATGTTGGTACACACATTGGTTTGACGGTGGTGTCTGTCCACACTTCAGTATTCCAGTTCAGACAAATTGCAGTGGGAATTTTTAATAAAGCAGGATTCACACTCTTGATGCCCAGAGTTTTCAACTGAAGGCACTCTCACCAGAGGCAAGCATGCAAGCAAAGCCTTTTTGTGACATTAGTGAAAGTCATATGTTGTGGCATGATTACTGTTAAGAGATAATCGGGTTGCATATATGTGGCAGGAAGTGTAGTGCTGTGAGAGCTACTCAGGTTACATAGCCTGTTATTGCAGAGCGCAGTGGAGTGCTGTCACAGCTACCCAGGTGACATAGACTCTTATAGAGGGCAGTCTACTGCTGTCAGAGCGACTCAGGTTACATAGACTCTTATTATGATGGGCGGTGTAGTGCTGTCAGAGCCACTCATTTTGTCAGACCCCAGGCTTCTCAATAGACTTAAAGCCAATCAGAGTGAACTTCGCACAGAGCTATGCAAATGTTCCTCTAATGACAAATATAAAGCTACACAAGTGAGAGAACAGTTAGATTCTTCCAATGATAATAGCCATCATAAAAATTGGTCAAGTGATAGGGTTCTGAACATTCTGTTTTTATTAGCAAATGAAACATTCCTGTTTAAACACTTTAAACTGTTTAAAGCCAAATAAACTATGCTTTCTACTCATTTTATTTGAATTATGAAATTAAAGAATTGTAGGTTGTTATACTGTATGTTACTCTGCATTATACTGTATTTTAGAAAGAACTCCGGTTGAAGTTACTGCTTCACCTGTGACTTGTTTGGGCTGCATGGTGTATTACTATTTAGATGAATAACCAATGCCTTTGTTATTTAATGTTTTTTGTTTGGTTATGGATTCAAATATGGCAGTTGACTCTCTCACATTTGTTTTGGGGCCACCACTTTCCTTGCTGGTGTTTTGGTGGTGGCTGAACAAGCTTTAATTCTCACCCCTGCTGCCTGTCTCTGGGACTCCATGTGTCCCCACCCCGGGAGGCCCAAATGGCACAAAACCATTGAGGGCAGACTCTTGGCAGACTGCGCTGCTATGCTGTGAGCTCCCCCGGGGTGCTGGGAGCGGGGGCAGGTCTCCCGCTGAGAAAGGGCCGTTCGTTTGGCCTTCACTTCTGCACTGCCGACTGAGGTGAGAGAGCGCTGACAGCGCCTTCCTGTCTGGCCAGACTCCGCCCACCCCTCAGAGGATCCGCCTCCACCTGCCTCCTCCTCCCTGATTGGATGGAGGAGCAGAGGGCTGTCTCTGAAAATACCCCAATGCAGAAGAATGCTATTTTACAAGTAAATAAAGCCGGAAAGCAGCCCTCAAGTTAGACCAACAGGGGGTTCAACTTGAATATGTTACTATGGTAATGCATATATCATAGTCAAAGGTGGAAGAAACAGTGGGAATAACAGGAGGAGAGGAGTCTGTCAGTTACCCATCAGGTCCAGAGCTGTCAATGTGCTGCCTCCTCAGCTGTGATAGAAATCCCTTCTATATAGTTCAGATTTTTCAGAAGAGATTGAACTTGTCAAGCTGCTGATTTCTTTTGGAGTTATAACAGTCTTGACGTTAACACTGGATGTTTTTTTTAAGGCCGCATCAAAATCGCATCATGACGTGAAGGCTGGAATGAGTTACTGGCTCAGCACCATGCTGTATCATAGTCTCAGGGCATTTACAGATTATCATCTGAGTGGAACTTGACATTCATCACACCATCTCTGCATACGCTTAGCAGACTTCAGCTGCGAGTGCATATTTGGTCTGTGTATTTAAATTTCATCAACTTGCTTGTGCTTTGGAGGAGTGATTCACAGCATGCATAAAGCGGGTTATTACACTGAAGTGCCTGTTGCGTTTTTACCAATTAAGACAATATTGAATTATTGCTTCCATCCCCCAAGTCTGGTATATATTTTATTTTAATTGACTTGACTGCTGGAGAGACAGGTTACCTTAAGCATCTTGCTGTCACTGGGATGGTGGTAAAATTACATTAGAGAGATCGTTTAAAGTTCACTTTATTATTGTTGTAAGCTGCAGTTTAAACATACAACTGCACTCCATGCAGCACTCATATGAATGACCATATGAATACATGATGTGTGGTGTGTCTGGGATTAATAAGTATTCTTCGGCCCTCTTTAGTTTTTGATCACAGGGCGTATTGGTGCATCGCTCCCAGACACGGATTACGGCAAACACCTGGAGGAGGAGGATATGTAATTGGATTAATTTAGGCTCTGCCTAAGGGCTCGGCGGTTAAAAGAAACCCTCTGCACCATGTTATAATATCACAGTTGGAGGAAAAGGAAGGCCGTAAACGTCTATCAACAAAAACAATCCCATGGAGCCGTTCTCCTTATTTCCCCTGTAATTTACCTTCGGGTGGAGCGTGCTTCTGTAGCAGCCTGGTGCCTATGCGCAGACCTCAGAGCTTAACGGCCCGCCCGCTCTGGCCTTCCACTCGCTTTGATCGTCTCTCTCTCTCCGCGATAATACAGCGGCCGTCCGGTCTCCGCTAATCCCCGCACCAACTGGATCTCACTGGCTCTGTGGAAGCAGGGGCCTGTCACTTCGGGATGGGGCCGGAGCACCAAATGTAACAAAAGAGACCCGCGTAACACCCCCCCCCCCCCCGCCAGAGCAATTGGCACGGTTGTATTTTGAACCCAAACAGCAGGCAGATTAAGGGCATTCGCCCTGCATCAGATGTGGCTGTAAGTGGCGGTGTCTGTCTAAGAGGCCGTCTCGGACCGTGCATAGATAGCGGGCGGAGGGGAGGCGCGCTGAGCGGGGGGTGCTCTCCCACTCTCTTCTGGCTTCTGGGGAGAGCTCTGGGCCAAGGAGAGTGGCGGCTCAGCAGATTTTCCACCTCTCTTCAAACAGACTTCAAAAGCGTTCACACCCACTGGATCCGCTGAAGAATTTACACAGCGAGCATTATAGACAGGAAATGGGAGTTAAGAAGGCACAGAGTAAGGTCAGTCCAAATGCCAGCGGCTTTGATTATATCAGAAAAGGCGGTATAAAAACCATTCAAACCTCATCATGACAGACTGATGGTGTCGTTTCTCCTGAGGGGCCAGCTGGTGTTGTGGAAGTGTGCTGGCTCTTTCGGGTCTAGGAGATTCTGCACCTGCCTCCCACCTACCTCTGCTGGTGCTATAGGTGCATACCAAACTGTCCTTTCTCTGGTGCCGCTATAGGCGCATACCAAACTGGCCCTCCTCTACACAGGGCTTTATGACATGAATTTATAATGAGATCTTCATTATATTAGAAGGAAATAATGGTGTTTATTAATTTGTTTGGCACACACACTCATTCAGGGCAGCGCATTACCATTACTGAGTGTGTACACATGCAAATTACAGCTACACATGCAAGCACAGGGGAGAGTATTCAGATTACCTCCGTAAATGCAAGCACGGCAGAGACTGTTCAAATTACAGCTGCAAATGCAAGAACAGGGAAGAATATTAATACTTTATTACTAATTCAGTTGATCCAGAGCCTGTCTTGGCCTGCAGCTGTCTTATGCAGTGTTTTCGCTGAGCGTTTTCTTTTCATTAGTGTAGCGTTTGGGCCGCAGTGTGGAGTGGTCCTCAGTGTAGGATTGTGGGATTGAATCCCAGCCAGGATGATGCTCCCCTACCCTTGGGCAAGGTGCTTAGTTTTACTAGCTTCAGTAAAAAAGCTGTCCGTGTGAATGTGCGAGACATAAGCATTACAAATTGCCCTGGATTAAGAAGCTGGCTGATGGCTCTAACGTAATTCAACATCAAGGCACAATCAAGCCCTCTAAAGAAACACTCCGGCTCTGTTTGAGTTTGGAGTCGGGTATCGCCGGGCGAACTCTGACCTTGGTGTCATAGAGCGACTGTCATTCGCAGAGCCGTGTCCCGTCTTGAATCTGTGGCGGGATGTCATCTGCATTGCAGTAATTACATTTTGTTGATGCAGCGGGAGGGAGCCAAGCTTCCGAGCGGTAGCTGCCACCAACGCTTCCAGGATCCTGTCCAAGGTAACCCCACGCCCTTGGATTATTTTACCCCCCCCAACTGTGGACGTGGAACACACCCAAATCAATTAGACCAGGGGCTGATTGACTGTGCCCGATTTTTGCATCGGATGCGTTTCCCTGGAGGGCCGCCGTACAAAACGCTGATTTGTCTTTGGATGTGAAGTCTGCGGGGTTCCAAAACATCAGAGGCGTTTTGTGGAGGGACTAAAAGTGAGAGCTGAACTGAACCCGTGTACAAACTTAATTTGTACTCTGCCTCACTAAGGCAAGTTGCTTTGGATAAAAAGCATGTGCCAAATGAATAAATGTACATTTACAAAGAGAAGGTTACACAGGATGTTACTGTCTCTACAAGGATGGTCCCCCACACAGAAAAGGACATTGCAAAGCCATCCGCTCACAGTTCCTCCCGGAGGATATCGTCTGAAATCAGAAATGACCCCATTTGTGTGTCTGTTTAATGACAGCGGATATGACGAAGGAACAATTTTTTTCCCCGCTTTGTGAATTATTGAGCGCTGACTAAAATAGAAGGGGCAATGAGGAGCCAGATGGGCTTGAATGGCCCGTTCTCCTTGTTAAACTGTCTTGCGCTCTCATGTAGATGTGGAAATGTTAAACTAATGACAAAATATTTCATTATGTCTATGTCTAGCACAGGCTGTAGTTTCTGTTCAAGAGTTCCATTACCATACAGGCCAGGCAGCAATCATAGTCAATAGACCCCCCCCCCCCCCCCCCCCCCCCAGGCCAACTGAACAGAAATACACCATTTTGTTATTACCAGAGAACTATTACTAATCAGTAATTAAGCCATACTAATGCTTTCCATCAGTTTGGATTCTGTGAGGTCTGAATTCACCTCACAGGCATGTTCAAAACATGGACAGATTACCCTGAACACTGATCTAGGTAAACTTTCCCTGTTTCAGTCCTACCCTTAACAGGTTTGAGCTACAAAACAAAACTGATCCTGGACCAGTAATGTTCATTTAAGCTGGCTATGTTGTGAATGGTGAAACGAAACTCAAACCAAATTATCGTCCATCCCTCCAAAGACATTTGCAAAGGTAAATTTGAAGTTATTTGGCAGAGGTGGTTATCCTTTAACTAGGCTCTACCATGAAACAGCTAAGGAGAAACACCGTTGCTTATATCATGTGCTTATTATACATTATTTAGTCAGCTTTCTTGCACAGACGATCAGCCTATTGCAGCAATATTGTAGGTGGGTTGTCCATATGCTATCAGTATGAAACCATAATGTTGTTGCTGTGTCGCCCACATGCTAGCAGCATGATGCTGTAATGTTGTAGGCGGTTGTCCGTATGTTATCAGTATGATATCGTAATGTTGTAGGCTGGTTGTCTGTATGTAAGCAGCATTATGCTGTACTGTCATTGTAGCGAAGGGTGAGAGCAGTCGCCCCGCCCGGCCTTGAACCCAGGTCTGTGGGGTACCAACCATGCGACTTTGACCGCGACGCCAAAGAGCCAGGCTCGTTGGTATGGCAGTCAGAGCACATACTCAACCGTAGTGACAGCACTTAGTCACAGTCATGGACGAGCTCTTTATATGCTGCAGCAGTGTGGTTTAGTGGCAAGGAGCAGGGCTGATAACCCTGATAACTGGTTGGATTCCCAGTTGAGGCACAGCTGTTGTGTCCTTGGGCAAGGTACTTAGCCTGAATTGCCACAGGATATGTACCGCTGAAATAATTGATAACACGTGAAAATGTGACCTGTGCAAGTTTTCTGGATGATGGTGTTTGCTAATCAAAATGTAAGGTTATGAACATGATTTTTTGTGTCTCATTGTGGAACTGTACACATCCTGTCCCCGTACTGTCGCTATACTTGCTGTATGCACTTTTGTAAGTCGCTTTGGATAAAAGCGTCTGCTAAATAAATAAATGTAAATGTAAAATGATTTTGTGCTGTTGTAGGTGGGTTGTTCACATGTTAGCAATGCAGTGCTATAATGTTACAGGTTGGTTATCTTTGTTATTACTGTGGTGCTCTAATGTGGCAGGGGTGTTGTTGGCAGTTTTATTGTCATGGTGACAATAATTGTGGCATTCACAACAATGTGTTGAGTGAGGATTCCCCATACTTCCATGCTCTGCTGTTTAATTCCCTGTAAGCCTGCAGTGCCTCTAAATGCAGTGTTATCTGTCTCTCTGGGGTAAAAAGAGCTTACATATGTTAGGGGTATGACCGTGAAACAACCAAGCGCTCCGCTGTGGATCCTAACGAGCTCCCAGAAGCTGTATGAGAGACACAGCGGAGCTTGGTGATGTAGTTGTGGGCAGTGAATCACATGGATTTGACCTCGAAGCACTGCCACGAGGAGGTTATCTCCTGACTCGGTACTCGGCCCCTCCGGTGGGCCCCGTCTTAATTTAGTCACACACTTATCTGAAAGCAATCAGTCTGGCGTTTAACTGGCCCTGATGAATTGCACCACTCCGGGCATTTCCCAAGACGTTGCACAACCAGCGCACACCGGCTCGCATTCCTTACCGCTGAAGAGCACGGTCTGGTATCGACCGCGCGCTTAAAGGTGACTGCAGCGGAGTTGAAAGGTCACCTGAGTCTAGAGTAGGGAGGGCCCTCTTTATTGGCAACAGACAGCATTCAGCCTGTGTCAACTCTTACACAACCTGTCCTCTGACTGGCTTCTCGCAAAAGCGTGCTTTTCCCAAAAGCATGATGTATTCTCCGTCTCAGACGGAGACGGCATCCAGCGAACGTCATAAACGATACAATGAAGGCGAATCGATTCAGGTTTTCCCACAGTTCTCTGCTCGAAGGTTAATTATCAATTAGCTCCAGGCTGAATCGGACTCTCAGTGTGAAGAGCTTGTGGAGAGCCTGACTCATGTTTCGCGCTGACGGTGGCGGTGACCCCCCCCCCCCCCCCCCCCAGCACGTGAGGAGCTCGCTCGGCCCTCCTCCCACGGCAAACACGGCCACACAGGAAGCGCTGTGTCTGGGCTCGGCGAGGGCGAGATGGCATGACGTGCCAGTGGTGGTTTCTCTCAGAAAAGCACTCGCTCACATGACATTTTTTTCTCCCCCCCCACTCCGTTGTTTTGTTTGGTAGGGATTCTTCAGCAAACGCCTAAAAGGATCCATCAAGAGGACGAAGAGCCAGACCAAACTGGATCGCAACACCAGCTTCCGCCTGCCCTCGCTCCGGCCTGCTGAAGGCGACAGGTAGGCCGTGACCCCGCCGCTCGCTTTCAGACCGTGCTGTATCGGGGCTGTCTCTGGTAAAGCCTGCCAGGGCCAGACAGTAATGACAAACCTGCTTTAAACTGACTGTGCTTCAGAGACGCTAGTTTTGTGTTTGGGTTCAATCCTGCATTTGTTGCTACATGTTGAAGGGCACTGGAAATCAGTGGCATATGTTGAGGTTATGAATGGCTGCACTTTTCTGAAAGGTTATGTTTAGGTTCAAAATCTCATGGGTGTGTGGGAGTAGGGGCTGCCAGCTTATCATGCAGTTACTCATGACTGCCACCTTCTGGCAGCCAGCCTGCTACTTATTTATGGAAAAATAACAGCAAACCATAGAAGAGGAGAAACATTATTATTTTGTTCATTTCATGTTCTTTTTTTCTTTAATTGATCACTAGTAGAATGGTGAGGAAGCATTCTAAATAGCTGATGGGAGACTGAGAGAGCAGATTTAAGACTTTAACATAGAATGGGATAGGATTTGGAGCCAGTGTGCAAATACTGCCTCTCAGACTAACATGTGCTGACAGTAACATCCCTGGCACCTTCTCCCAGCAATGGTAAACGTGTTTGTGCCACTGAAGCAGCATGTGTGTGTTTACAAGCCTTTAAACTCGAGGGCTGATGAGCAGTCAGTGCTGGATTGTTACGAAGTGGTAGAGCGTAGCGCCAACCCGACAGCTCCCTGTATAAATGGAGTCCAGAGGCTTTCAGAGAGACATGCTCATTTGCCCCTTTGGCCGGCTTTTAGAGAGAGACTGTAAAGTGGAAAAGAGCTGGTCTAATTCATAGACAGGAACAGGCACTGATCGTTGAGCTGCCACTCTTTTATATCCAAGATCCAAGATACACCCACAATCCTATTTTCCGAAGGTTTACTGTTCGTACAGTTGATGATGTGATGAGGACTGTTTTAGAGATGCAGCCTTCCAAAGTTCAGGTTCCAAATGTGGACATGTACGGGAGAGGGAATGGAATAAGGAGTACAGTTCTACACGCAGGTGTCCCATTATCCGATGATTAAGTGAAGTGAAAATTCTGATCTATGCCTTAAGTAAAATGGAGAGACAGTGAGAGTATAAGCTATGGGTTTTGGACACGAAGGGAAATTGAGAATTAACATTTATGATTATGCCATAGATGTACCAAAAGGACTTGTACAGTGGCTTTATGGGGGCTGCAATCATGGGTTATACTGGGTGGGAACAGGCCAGAATGCCATTCCACCAGCTAAGCAAGGAATACAGAACAATAATTTATTACTGTTCGCGAAGCAGACTGTTTGCAGTGCAGTTTTTTCCCCCTGGTGTACAAAGACAATCTGTTTAAGGTCAGACGTCAGCAAGACCCTCAAGCAACATTTACCAGAGTGAGGACTCAAACAATAGGTTTAGAGGGCATGTGCATCAGGTCTTGGCTCTCTCTCACTTCACATGCTAATTACACTGGCAGTTTGGAATGTAACCTCCACATGTATGCTATTCAGTGGGCAGCTCTGACCTGAAGGCAGCTGGCTAGCTCCATCTTCTGGTAGTACCTGATTAAAAACAACATTGTGTGCGTGCGTGCGCGTGTGTGTGTGTGTGTGTAATTGCTGTGTGTTGTGAATAGGCGGAAATGATTGTGTAAGCAAGGTGAAAATAATCATCATGATGCATCAGGGTGGCGATTGATTTGAACTATAAATAGAGGCTGTGATGGTAGGTCTTCAGGATGAGCAAACATCTGCTTAGTGACCTTAAACACTGATTGTATGAATCTAGTTGCTTTTTTGTTATGTCCTTTTAATAGCAATAAAAACACAAAGCTCTTAGCCAGCTAAGTGGGAGCTGTGCTACCTGGCTGTAGATAAATGAAAAAGAACCCCCTGCTGTTCCGTTTGCAAGCAGGCAGACACATGTTTGGATCAGGTCTATCACTGTCAAGTTACCTCTCATTAGCTTGCTGATGATGAGCTGCGTTTTATCAGTTGATCTCAAAGGTTTAAATATTTGATTAAATATCACATTAAATCAGATGAGATAGAAGCAGGAAGCAGAGAGGTGGAGGAGAACTTTGAGCTGCTCTTTCCGCTCATGTGAAGGCAAACTTAACGTCCTCAGATATTTGTATTTTTTTCACAGAAAGATAGACAAGATAGCAGGTTTGATCTGGTTTCTGTTCTATTTCTATTTCAAAATGAATGATCACATCTGCAGTTATATTAATTAATGCACTGTTTTATCTGTGTTTGTCTTTCTGCTGTAGTATTTTTCACAGTTATTCCAGTTATTTTTCAGACATTATATACAAATAGCGTAAACCCAGAAAAGCTTGGTGCAAGCCGAGCAGTTAACACCAATAAATTAATTAGACAGCTAAATTGCTAAAGTTGTTAAAGTACTTGAAAAGTGTCTATAGTGACATGGTATCAAAAGTGCTGTCTAAAAACTATATTAGCATCATATATTAGGCAAAGTTGCAAAAGCAGTCAGGTCAGCATGGACTGTGCTGTGTTTCCAGATCTGCCCTGCTGCTATGAGTGTAACTCACCGATGGCCTCTGTTGATCATATGAAAGTAATCAATTAGTAAAAAAAAATCCTTCTCATTTCATGCCTGTAAAAAATGAACAGTATCTCCACAGGCTGGCACCTCATGCCAGGGTACCACAGGAGTGCATTTAGTGCATTGCCATAAGTAGATTGAAAAAAGTTTTGGAAGAGATCATGTACATTTTGTGGAGCACTTCCCCTTTCATCCATCGCCAGTCATGAAAGCAGTTCCAAGAAGTTCCTGCTTTGATTCCTGGCAGGCTTGGCAGATAATAGCTTTACTGTAAGCCAGACTGCTGCTTTGCTGGGCGGTTGATGGCTAGAGTGGGCATTAGGATCCTTTGTTTTTTTCCTTTTTTTCCCAAGGAAGTCGAAGACAACTAGGCTCGTCAGGACTGTCTGTTAAAAGCTTTTGCATCTTTGATGATTTAACGCAGCGGATTATTACAAGGTTTGGCACTGCTTTCAAAAAGCAGATGAGTGGCACAGTGGAAGCTCTGTGTACAGAAGGTTGGAGAGACAGACAGAGAGAAGCAGCTGTTACGTTTGCTAAGGTTTTGATACATCTGTATGGTGCGGTGTGTTTTGCGCTCACATTCCCAACATCATGTGCCCAGACACTGCCATGTCCAGTCTGAGTATCCCTTTCAGTAGCTAGGGCTTCTGGAGAATTGAAGTAGTCTGGAGGTTTTTATTTTAAGTGAAGGTGTCTGTTACATGCTGTTGGACTCTGGTGCCTGGGGTTGAAATTCCTCCAGAACTGTACATTTTTCGTGTTAATCTTTGGCTGCTAGATGTGAGTCTGTTTCACTGCAGGTGTGTAGATGTTGTAGTACCTCTGTTGGGCAATGTTGTGCTTCAAGAGCTTTACTATGAATGTGTCTCTTACTGTGGTATGTGGCCACTGCTGGGACACTATACTGCTGTACGGTCCAGCCCTCCCCTCTGAGCTCTGTCCAGCTTTGCCCCTGTCAGTGGGAGTGACAGCACTACACTGCTGTACCCAGATCAGCATACTCCAGCCCTCCCCTCTGAGCTCTGTCCAGCTTTGCCCCTGTCAGTGGGAGTGACAGCACTACACTGCTGTACCCAGATCAGCATACTCCAGCCCTCCCCTCTGAGCTCTGTCCAGCTTTACCCCTGTCAGTGGGAGTGACAGCACTACACTGCTGTACCCAGAGCAGCATACTCCAGCCCTCCCCTCTGAGCTCTGTCCAGCTTTGCCCCTGTCAGTGGGAGTGACACCACTACGCTGCTGTACCCAGATCAGCATACTCCAGCCCTCCCCTCTGAGCTCTGTCCAGCTTTGCCCCTGTCAGTGGGAGTGACAGCACTACGCTGCTGTACCCAGATCAGCGTTCTCCAGCCCTCCCCTCTGAGCTCTGTCCAGCTTTGCCCCTGTCAGTGGGAGTGACAGCACTACGCTGCTGTACCCAGATCAGCGTACTCCAGCCCTCCCCTCTGAGCTCTGTCCAGCTTTGCCCCTGTCAGTAGGAGTGACCGCCCTACCGCACCCAGATCAGTGCAGCTGGCGGACAGACGGACCTCAGTCAGTGCTCGCGGGAGCTGTGCTGTGCCGAGAGCCACGTGCGCCTCCCTGTGAGGAGGGAGCGAGAGTGGGCTTTAGAGGCATTAGGGAGATAATGCCGCGCGTCAGCCGGCTCTGCCTCCCCGCTCCCCGCCACAGACCGCGCCGCTCAGCATGGCCTCCGCCTTCCTCACCAAGACCGCCTGCGTCAGCCAGCTCTCCAAGTCGCTGCGCCTCAGGTAGGGCTCTCAGCCTCCCGCGGGACTCCTTTCGCTCCTGACAGCGGCCGCCTTGCCTTCTGACAGACAAACCCGCGGCTCTCCGTCCTTGTCGGGTTGTGCTGAGCACCCCGTAGAGAAAGCGAGCTGAGCGTGATTGTAGGTGATGCCGGCCTTGCAGCACTCAGCATTGAGACTGTCAAAGGAAAAGATGTTGCTTTCAGTGTGTAGCAGAGCGGAGCACTCCTGGGGAGACCTTGCTGTTGTAGTCCTTTGTAAAATACCTTCTGGGCTCCCTCTGAATAGCTCGAGTCAGTATGTAGGACTGGATAAGTAACAGCATGTAACTCACTCAGGATACAGGTGCCTGCTGTGCTAATAGATACAGCAGAATGCATGGCAGTGCCATATTGCCTTATTGTCACGGTAAGGTTTGTGTGCACATTTTATCTACACAATAGTAATGTTTGCATGTGCGTTGTACCTACATCACGGTGCTGTTCACTTGCGCATCATAGCTACATGGCATTAAATTTCACATGCGTAATGTAGCTACATAGCCGAAATGTTCACATGGGTATCATAGCTACTTTGCAGTAACATTTGCACGCATATTATACTTGCATCGCAGTAACGTTTGTGGTTGCATTATAACTATATCACTATAATGTTTGCATTGCATTATGGCTATATCAAAATAATATTTGCATGGCATTATAACTACATCACAATAATGTTTGCATGTGCATTATAACTACATCACAGTAATGTTTGCATGTGCCTTAATCACAGTAATGTTCGTACATGCATTATACCTATATCACAGTAGCATTAGCGTGCACATGATAGCTACACTGCAGTAATGCTCGCACGCTTCGCAGTATCGCAGGTCATTGTGTGTCCGGTCCGCTTGATTAGTGCGGAAGCACGTGCCTGTGGCGGAGCCTGGCTAATGTGCTGAGCGCCGGCGATCCGACCCGCTCAATAGACAGGAGCGGGCCGAGGCTGACAGGAAGCGCATTAAAGCTGCATGACGGGCCGCCGGCCTAAAGGAGTCCAAATGGATCAGAGTGCATCCGGGCCGGATCGCATTCACTCCTCCTGTCAGTGGCTCAGGCTGTTTGAAGGCTTCCTGCAGCGGTGAGCGGGATTTCATCCTGTGCATTTAATGTCCAGTGGGAGATTTATGCTCAGGTGTTGATGGTTTGTGTGAGGTTTATTTACATTTACATTTACATTTATTCATTTAGCAGACGCTTTTATCCAAAGCGACTTACATAGGTTACAGTTCTTTACAATGTTATCCATTTATACAGCTGGATATTTACTGAGGCAATTGTGGGTTAAGTACCTTGCCCAAGGGTACAGCAGCAGTGTCCCAGCGGGGATCGAACCGGCAACCTTTCGGTTACAAGTCCTGCTCCTTAATCCAGCGGATGCTTGTCGCAAACATGCAGGTCGTCGACAAAATGAACGATTAAAAATCACACACTATACATTTAGAAGCGTTAAGTGACATACTACTCATTTTTCCTGACATCGTATGTCATTTGGCCGTATATTTTAAATATGATTTGCGTGGTTTAACCTTGAGGCAGGGATGCCAGTTTTTTTTTTTTTTTGCAAATCATTGCCAGAAAGAATGCTTAAAACTCATTCACTCTACAATTACGAGCTTTAGACGTTCAGACGGGCTGCATCCTAATTTAGCCGCTGCTCTGTTCTGCTCTGCTGTGCCTGTTGAGAGCTGGCATACGGAGCCTGGCGGCGTGCTGCGGCGGGCGGCGGGCAGGGCCAGGGTGGAGGAGCCGGGTCTCACGAGGATAAGCGCGGCAGATGCGAGCGGCAAACTACGGAACGCGGGCCGTAATCCCAGATTACATAATTCAGATGGGCATAGGAGGGGCGGGGTGGGGCGTCGTGACGAGATGACTGCTGCCAGGTTATTAGCAGGCCGAATGTCTCCCCTCTCTCTTCAGCTGGCAAAAGGGCAGCGGTGGCAGGGGAAATGGCTTGGGTGGCAGTGTGCATTAGCTGGAAGGGGAACGGTGCCAAGGGACGGTTGGTGGCAGCAGGACTGCTTTTGCACTAAATATAATGCACAAGTGACAGGCCTAATTTGTCTTACTTTCAAGCAACAGGATGTAATGAGAGATATACTGGATGTGCCCTTGGGAATATTTATAATGATACGCTGTTATAATTTAATGAAGGCTTTATCACCTGTGTTCATTTTGGATATGCAGTTAGAGATCAAATACTGATACATCCTTAGAACATTGTTGAATCCAATCTCCCATTTCCTTTATACGGTGAATACCTGGTGCCTTGGTGCCAGTGCCTGCTTCTTAGAGGTTTAGCATTTCCATGCAAATGTGAGCTTCGTGCAGAACACAGGCTTTAACGGAGTCAGAGGAGTGTTTAATGGACCCATTTATAAAATCCCCTCCTAGTTCTGGAGCTTTCATCCCAGTAATATGCATTTAGAAACTGCGTTTATAAAGTTCTTAATTGCGTTTTTGAACCATGAGGCCTGATTTTGTAAATCCTGCATAATTTTCTGTTTTTTTTTTTCCCCCCACAATCTTAGTGCCGCTTCTTCCATGTCAGTTCACATGCACTTGTGCGACAAAGCCGGTCTTCAGACTACAATTATGCCACACTGTGAAAACAGTCCAGCAGAGCTTTCTCAGTAGCCGCATACGGCGGCGCTCCATAGCGAAGAGAGGCTCAGCAGGTAGAAAACAAGCCTGTGGAGCTGCCCATTGCAGGCTGCTGTCCGTCGCCTTGGATACCATTAAACGAATCAGAAATGAATACTGGCAGAGTGAGGGTGAAGTCCCGGCTTCGCAGGGTGATTTCTACCCGGGCCATTTGTGTTGAATGAAGTAAGCGAAGACGGCTTCACCTTGAGCCTGCTGTAAGCCTCCCCTCTAGCTGTCTGTGCATCACCTTGTATTGTGTAGATGAGGTGAAAAATAGCCTTCAAACCTAGCTGCAGATCACAGAAGGGCTTGGATTGGAGGTGCTGGCTGTTATAGTAGTGTCCTTCATCCCGCAGCTTGGTGCTGGATGGTCCAGGGGAAGCGTGCGGTGGTGTAATCAGACAGTTCCTCTCTGATGCTCCACGTGCTCAGGCCAGCTGAGAAGCGCCCTGGGAGCTTGGCTCCAGCTAATTTGTACTTCAAGGGCCGCTTAACCGGGCTTAGATCAAATATTTATCACAGCGCTAAATGGCAGAGCTATTTGGCCTGAATGCTGAGGAGTGCTGATGCTCATACTTCACAGTAAGATGGCAGCCGCTGTCCTGAAGACCTCAGATTGCAAAGGACAGTGACCGTACATGTGTCCGCCTGATACCGCTGACCCTGTGGTCCGTCAGACCCTGTTCTGTGTTGTGTCAGTTGTGTGTGTTTTTGTGTGTGTGCACATATATGTATGTCAATTTAGATTACAGTACATTACTGTCATTTAGCAGATGCTCTTATCCAGAGCGACTTACATGGATAACTCAGACACTGGAATCATTGTCTTTATGAGTGACATTGAGGTTCTGTATCTATACATAACCTAACATACTTAGGTTATGTATAGATACATACAATGGCTCAGTTATCTTACCACAGGCAGCCAGGAATGCCCATACACATGCACGCATGCACATGTAAACACAGGAACGTGCATATACACATGTACACACCCAAGCTGCGTTTCTGACTAGTGATAGCACAGTTTGCGGTGCAACTTGTAGGGAAATGTATCCGTCAGGAATACGGGAGTGAGGCCCTTTTCTGTCGCTGTTCACCTATGTACCACCTTCCCATGGTGCCATGCTTGGTCAGGGTGCGTGTGTGTGTGCGTGTATGTGTGTGTGTGTGTGTGTGTGTGTGTGTGTGTGTGTGTGTGCGCACGCGCATATGCACATCAGTCTTTAACCCATGGCACAGTAAATGAAGAACACCACCCTGAAGCTCCGCCTCTCTGTAATCCGCGCTCCATGACTCGCACTCCCGTAGGGCGGGCGTCCGTTGCTTTTGATCCCTAATCTAAGGAGTTTCCCGCAGAAAGCAGGAGATTCTGCGCACTGTCCCTCACAGCAACCCTGTAATCCGGGATCTGCGGGATTATTTCTCCCAATCAGAAAGTCAGCCCCGCGGTTCCCTAATCCCTCCTGCTGAAAGAGATGAATGAGTAAACAAAAGAGGAAAATCCGCCATCCTTCAGGGCTTAGTCATCGTAGTGTTATTGCAGCACCACTAACAGACACCCCTGTCTTGCATGGTCTACATCACATGCCTAGCTGTACCACAGACTTTCTGTTCTGACCAGATATTCAGCTCCACTGTTCCTACCATCCTCCATGTAGGAGGGCTGGGTCACTGATAGCACCTCCTAGTGCTGCCTGCATTCCTTTACTGACCATGTGTTACAACCCAAGACCCAAGGGCAGAAAATACACAGGCCTAGACGGACTCTTGCTAGCCTGCACTCCGTTAGTCTAGGGGATTCGGTAGCCGCCCTACTTGAGCTTCGGTTGTAACCTCAGCTAATGTGTGCTTTAACGTGGACGTCAGTATGTGCGAATCTAACGTTGAAGGTGTAGCGCTGAGGGGAAAAGGTGAGCTTACCTCCACCTGGGCAAACACTGGGCCCGCTCCTTGGTGTGACGCCAGAGTCGGCCAGCCCTCGCTCCTTGTTGTGGGTCGTTCAGGTTTTTTATTTTATTTATTTATTATTATTAAGGTCGGTTAGCCGAGAGTTCAATCACGGTTCAATCAACGGGAAACAAAAACAAACGGGTCAAACAACTGAGGAGTCCTTCACCCCAACTCCCGTCTCATCTTCTCCTCGGGACTCCACCCCCTTTGCCCTTTGACACCACTACCCTCTTTATCCATTTCCTTCCAGGAGGCAAACTTCACCCTGCCCCCCCAGTGCATGAGGTGTGATACCGGAAGTGTGGTGTCTAAGCTAAGGTGCATCCCTATCCGTAATACCATGGATGTTCTGTTGTAGACCACGCCCCTTCAAGAATGTTCCTAAGGAGCCACAAATCAGAACGCTTGTTGCTTCAGAAATGGCCGAGACAGAATTTTCAGCATGAAACTGGCTGTACTGTAGGTTTAGGTCTCTGGGGAGAAAACGCACAATACCAGCACACTGCTGGAGAACAGGATGACACTAGGAATATTATGTCATGGCTGCTGCCACTCAAAATAAAGTAAAAGTAACAACAGTAAGACAATAACAATAATACAACAAGTGTACACCATACATTAGAGAGAATTCTGCCCCAACATATAAGTATAAATGACATTTATTGAAATATGAATACTAAAATGCAATAACATTACATTATAGTAGGAAAAGACAATAAATAAGGAAAAAATCTAATAAAGTAAAAGGAAAAATAAACAAATGAAATGGTTGAAACAGCTCTTGCCCAAAGGCCACCTTAAAAGGAATGTCTTTAAATGAGATTTAGATTAGATGGATTAAGATTAGTAGATCTGTGGATCACACGCTCTGAAGTGATGCCCAAGAAGAAGAAGAAGCAGGTCTCTCTGTAGATATCTGCTTAACGTGCCTGTGCATCTCCATTATATTGCATATTTTTACACAGCCCGGTTTTATTGCAGCAGCGTCTCCAGACCTACTCAAGTTAAGAGGTTTGACCATTGTAGACGCCTACTCATGAAATGCCAGTAATTTACCAGCTTTCCTCATTTTATGATTCATGCCGCTGAAAGCTGCACTCACTTCAATTGACTGCACACTTCATTGCTCATCAGTTTAACTGCAGCGGGGAGAGCGGTAGCCAACATTTTCAGCATCCTGAATCAAAGCTTTCACGAGCTCGGCTCTGTTGTCTCTGTTATGTTGCAGTCAGTCATTTGTAACTGTAGTCTCAGTGCTGCAAATGTTGAACTGACTTTCTCATAAGGTAAGGTACCCTCAGTGGGTGCAGACAGGGCAGTCTAAAATGCACACAAATGTATGATGATTTGGGGTCCTAGACTGTGTCTTGTGTGGCTGTGTGTTTTCAGTATTTTCTGATCAAATTTGTTTTGGGTAATTGTGCGTGAATATTTAACCAAGGAGCTCTTCCTGTTAGTTTAATATTTGTAGTAATGCGTGTATATTAGCTATACTTAGTAATAGTAATTTGAGTGATATTACCTCTGCAGTTATGTGGAGTTTGTGGGATGTGGGATGGCAGTGTAGCATGATTAAGAACATGCTACACTGCGAACCGGTACTGACCCGTAACTGAAAGGTTGCCGGTTCCATTCCCCACAGGGGCACTGCTGCTGTACCCTTGGGCAAGGTACTTAACCCACAATTGCCTCAATAAATATCTCTGTAATAATATCTATAATATCAGCTCTATAAATGGATAAAAATTGTAAAAAACTGTAACATATGTAAGTCGCTCTGGATAAGAGTGTCCACTAAATGCCAATAATGTATTTTATTAATATAATATATGTAGTGTGTATGTATTTATACCGTATGGCCACTACATGGATTGTTTTGGCAAGGTTGCATTTTGCAGTCTTTTAACGGTCCCTGCAGTGCTCTCTCCTCCTAGTGCATTGGGAAGCTGCGCAGTCCTCTCTCTGAGGCGAGCCCTTCGCACGCGCTCCTTTCTCAGAGCTGTTTGTGAACCCAGCTTAGTTTCCACCGTCCCCCGCCACCCGCCTCGGCGGCTCCGCGTAGGGCCGTCTCCCTGGAAACGGGCGCCGAGGGGAGCCGCGGAGGCCAGGCCGGGCCCTTGTTTGTCATCTGCGAGCGAGAGGAGAGGCGAGGGGACAGGAGGCTGAGTTCCAGCTACCCCCCCCCCCATCCCCCGGTCCACCCCACCCCCACCCGAACCTCTGTTTGGGAGAGGAAGATGTGACCTTTAATCTGCAGAGAGCAGGGGAAAGAGTGACCGCGCCGGACCAGAAGCCGAAGGGGGAATGTGATATCGCAATGCTCTGGGGATACTCCTTCAAGTGGCTTTTTAGTTGCTTCTCGTAGGTATTGCTTCTTTCCCAGAAGTCTCTCTCAGCAGCAGAAAGGCTGAATGTGGATCGGGGACCGAGCTTACAGTTGTGGGTGTGTTTGCTGACGGTATTAAGGGAGAGGGAACCTGCTTGCTGTTGCAGTGCTGAAGGTCCGGTGGAGGTGGACCTCTCTCTGAGTAATGACAGTGTTTGCTTTGCTGTAGCGGTGCGGTCGCATCTGTCCCTGTCGGCACATATCTGCAGTAAACGGCATTAGGCAGGAGGTGAGAGAAGTTATGATGATGTGGCAGAGTTTCTCTTGTAAGAGTCTGCTGAAAGAAAATGTGTGCGCGGTGGTGTAGAGTTCGTGTATGTGTGTGTGTGTGTGTGTACACGCATTTGTGTGTGTGTGTACTGCAGTGTGGAGTCACAGTCAGGCTGGGAGCAGAGGACGTCTTTAGGTCCAGGTGTCCTGCGTTCCCTGTATGTCTCCAGTGGCAGCCCTGCACGATGAGTGAGTGATGTGTAGCCTAACAGCAGTGCGGGTAAAAGGGGTGTGATTGTGTGTGTGTTCCAGGACCCGAGGCCTGCCCAAGCTGAAGGAGTCGCGCTCCCATGAGTCTCTGCTTAGCCCGGGCAGTGCGGTGGAGGCCCTGGACTTGGGCATGGAGGATGACGTGTTCATCAAACCCCTGCACAGCAGCATTCTGGGACAGGAGTTCTGCTTTGAGGTACCACAGCTCTTCCTTGTGTGTGAAGTGTCGGAAAGGGCTAGAGAGCCTAGCCTGGTTTACCATTCACCTGAGACCATAACTACATAACTGAACTCATGATTTAATCATTTGACCTTAACTATCTACAAGTGATGAAGCATGTATTTGAAGAGTAAAGAGTAAAGAGAAACCTCCCAGATGTGTAAAGCTTTGTGCCAAACCTTAAGGGGAAAAATATAATTTGAGTTATTAAATCCTGCATTGAACAGGTTAGGTTAGCCTGTGCCACCTTGAGGCCACAAGAGGTCGTATTAATTTAAGAAAACTGATGTGAAAAATGAAAAATATTTGCCTCATGTAAACAGGCTGTTAAGGTGAGGGCATTTGGCGTAAGGTCTTACATTTATATATGTGACGCCAAACTGGAAGGTCCAGGTGGACATTAACCTGTATCAGAAAGACAGCATTGCTTGACTAAAGCTTTTCAGTTTGATATAAGAAATACTTTTGATTAGAAATGTGTTTTAATTCAAGTAACATCCTCCAATGAAAGATGAAATGGATATGTGGTGAATATGCCTGTCTGATTGAACAATGAGACTGATTAAGTGGACAAAGAAACTATTTGAAATGGATACTCACTGACCCAAATAAAGCTGATGTAGACTCACAGAACTTCAGCTTCCACAAATGTCAGTATTGCTGTTGCCTGTGCTTCCAGGGCATTAATGTACTTAGTTCTGTCCAATTTCTCAATACATGTACACTTTGCTTGTTGGGGTAAGCAGTGTGGTGTAGTGGAAAGGAACAGGGCTCGTAACCTAAAGATTACCTGTTTTGATTCCCCTGCCAAGCAGCTGTAATGTAATGCTTTGCCCTGTTTCTCACGGGTGTCATTTTTTTCTTTTTGACACAGGTGACGTACTCCGGTGGTAGCAAGTGCTTCAGCTGTTCGTCGGCTGCGGAGCGGGACAAGTGGATGGAGAATCTGAAGAGGACGGTTCAGCCCAACAAGGTGGGAGCGCTTTTTTCCAGGGCTCTGTTGAACTGGGGTCAGAGGGGGGCAGCTGGTGCAGTGAGGGGGGGGGACCACATTGCCATTAATAAGCGTGGCCAGTCAGAAATTGTTACCATGGGTTGAAAGGCTTTGGTGAGGCCAGATGAAAAGGTAAAGCTCCTTTTTCATGGTTACAATAGCCTGGCCCGCCCACAGGGTTTGAACCTGCACCCTCTCGTTGGCTGTGAGCCCAGAACCCCACCAACCAGTCATTCTGTTGGTGGACCTGTCAGCACTAATTCAGTATTGGACTGGAGTTTTGTTTTGAAATTGTAGAACTTTAGATGGACATAGTTAAGTGTAGTTAAGAGTATTGAAGAGTGGTTCTCTTACACCTGGAAATGATTATTGACTGAGTGACTCACTTCCTCTGTACAATATCATAAATGCTGCCATTGAACGAACCATGGCTTTCTAGGCTCTTCTCATCCCCAATCAGTCCTATTGTTTTTATTCATTAGAGCTTTTAATATTATCGCGCTCAACTTTGTGGTGCCAAAGTGAAATATAATGCATATTCTTGGGTGTGGACAGCACAAAAGCACAGTAATTTACTTAATTAACTTATCTAGAGTACAAAGTCCTCAAATTACAGCACACGCTTGAGGACTGAGTGGAACCATTTCCTGTCCTCTCTCTGGGAAGTGCATGAACCTTTAAACAACCAAATTAAGCTTTATTCTCTCTCATTCGGTTTGTTATTGCAGCTTTTATCCTTCTTTTTTGTAAGTTTGATGCATGTTTCTCGACTGGCGCTGGGGCCAGATGAATGGGCCTGGTCTCTCTCCCATAGCGCCGTCACTGTGGGGGACACAGTGGAGGCTGGGAAATACACTGAGGTGTAAATCACACACAGCAAGCCTCCACTGAGCTGGCACAGCGCACCAGTTAGCACCAGCGCTGCCCGTGCCAGTTCTGCTCAAAAGCCTTTCCGCTTTTCAATGCTTTGGGGTTTTTTTGGTTTTGTCATTTTATTTTTTTATGTCTGCCTCTAGCTTCTCATAAGCTGTAACTTGTAAACGGTTCCCTAACTCTTAAACAATGTCACTATGACATAGGAACTCTTAAGCACTGTCAGTATAACAGCATTAACTCTTACAGTGTTAGTGTAACAGTGTAAGTCAAACAGTTTCGTGTCTCTTAAACAATGTTACTAGAACAGAGTAACTCTTAAACGGTGTCAGTATAACAGTGTAACTCTAAGACAGTGTCAGTATGACAGAGTAACTGTTTTACAGTGACTATAACCAAGGGCGCAATTTTGCATATGGACGGTAAGGACATGTCCCTACCAATATTTTAGCGAACTCATTCGCATTATCTTTGGAGTGAAGTTATACTACATAATTCCAATGTCCCCTCGGTTGTTGTGTCCCTAGCAATGCAGAGACCAAAACTGTGCCCTTGACTATAACAGTAACTCTTAAACACTGTTACTATAACAGGTGGTTATATAGATGCATTTGATGCCACAAAATTGATTGAGTCCCGATTTGTCTCCTGCAGGACAACTGCCGGCGGGCGGAGAATGTGCTTCGCCTGTGGATCATCGAGGCCAAGGACCTGCCGCCCAAGAAGAAGTACTTCTGCGAGCTGTGCCTGGACGACGTGCTGTACGCCCGCACCACCAGCAAGACCAAAGCGGACAGCCTGTTCTGGGGCGAGCACTTCGAGTTCTGCGGCCTGCCGCCCGTCCGCAGCGTCACCGTCCACATTTACAAGGACGTGGACAAGAAGAAGAAGAAGGACAAGAACAACTACGTGGGCCTGGTCAACATCCCCATGAGCGGCGTGACGGGGCGGCAGTTCGTGGAGAAGTGGTACCCGGTCAGCACCCCCACCACCAGCAAGGGCAAGGCCGGCGGGCCCTCCATCCGCATCAAGTCCCGCTTCCAGGTCATCTCCATCCTGCCCATGGAGCAGTACAAGGAGTTCGCCGAGTTCATCACCAACAACTACACCATGCTGTGCTCGGTGCTGGAGCCGGTCATCAGCGTCAGGAACAAGGAGGAGATGGCCTGCGCCCTGGTGCACATACTGCAGAGCACGGGAAGGGCCAAGGTACCCCAGCGCCCTGACTGCACCCCCTCTGCTCCCCTCTCCACACGCCTCAAACCTCCCTCTTCCCTCCCTCCCACAGTGACTCAGTCCATACCTTCCCTAACACCCGCCTGTATCTACCTATCTACACCTGTACCTACCCACACTATAATGCCCACCTGTACCTACCTGTCTATACTGTGAAGTCCCTCCACAGTATAGACTGTGAAGTGTGTACCTACATATCTAAAACCTTAAATACACCTGTATCTACCTACAAATTCCCTAAAATCAACCTGTATCTACACCCTACTACCCTACCTATCTACACCGTCCACCATCTAAGATCCATTTTTAACAATGTCTCTGCACCCTACAGAACACCTTTACCTACCTACTCCATAAAATTCACCTGGCAGTGTACTATCCTCCATCTCTCCCCTGGAGATCACCCTGCCAACAGATTTCTTATATTAAAGTCTATTTAAGTCTGAGTTCCATTAAAGCATTGTATAATCAGATTGAGAGTTGAATTAACAATGAGGAGAACACTAGATTGTGGAGGTACTCCCTGGCATGCAGTGGATTCAGCTGAGAGTGTCCAGCCCACTCTTACCCTGTCCCCCCGCCTCTTTCTGCAGGATTTCCTCACAGATTTGGTGATGTCAGAGGTGGACCGCTGCGCAGACCACGACGTGCTCATCTTCAGAGAGAACACGCTGGCCACCAAAGCGATAGAGGAGTACCTGAAGCTGGTGGGACAGAAGTACCTGCACGATGCACTAGGTAAGGGCACAGTGACGTCGCTACTAGTCCTCCATTTTGGCTCTAGTGTGGCTCATTCTGGAGACTCACTTCTTGGCCAAGTTTACTCATGGAAAAAAGGTCAAATATCGACTCTCCTTGAAAAGTAATGGAAACTTGCCAAAATCTAAAAAAAAAAGATAATTTAATTATGTCCTTTTGTTCCAGACAAACGTGAAGGTTAATAATGAGTAATGATTCGTTTTATCCAATATGGAGACGTTTTATTTAAGCATAAACTAGACCTGCCCTCCAAGTCAGAGTTAGCAAACACAAGGCCAGGTTTTAATTATAATTTCTTAAAAATTAAGAAGGCTTAGAGTGAAATCTTTCCATTAAAAATTAAGACAGCGAGATGTACTGAGCAGGATTATATCAGCCTAACCAATACTAGGAACAGAGTTTAGCAGAATGAGAGCACTGAAAATATTCTGGGAAAGTATTCTAAGAATACCTTCAGGAACTCTTTAACATCTGGTGGCCAAATTCCAAGTCTTGAGAGCAGCTCAGTGATTACAGCTACAATTTTAGCACATGGAACATGCATTCATTTGAATATTGTTCTGAAACATTTCTTTTTTTTCCACAAAAGGCCCTCTTTTTTGTCGTTTTCCTACTTTTTCACACAACATTTAGTCTGGCACTTTCTTATTTAACTTGAAAGGATACACTCTTGTTCTGTTGTGCTGGAAGACGCTCTGGGTAGGAGCGTCTGCTAAATGCATGTAATGTGACATTTGTAATCAGTTGTATGTCAGACTCAAATTTCATAGGAGTGCAAGGTGTTGCAATTGCAGCTCTCTGATATACGCACACCAACAGGGAGTATTTCTCGCACTACAAGTCCCACAGTGCACTAGTAAGCAGATGCTGAATGGAGATCTCCTTCATCTGAGCAACATCTAGGCACTGGAACGAATCAAAGGGTGCTGATAGTGCTGTGATAAGCATTATCGTGAGATTTCAGTGGTTCTGTGGTTTGCCAATTGTTTATGGCAGATAACAAAGTTGGGTTTGCGCTCGGGCCATAGGGCTCAGTCTACATGCAAAACAACAGCCTGCATATAGACTGACTTAACTGACTGAGCCACTCAGCAGCCCCCTGCCAGTCATGTTAAGCACCCTACCATGGCCCAGCTGCCACTGACTGATTCAAACCACAGCCAGGCTGCCTGCTGCAGCTTACTTTACAACACAGACCTATAGGGACATTTCATACTGCAAGACATCAGCACTAACCACATTCCAGAAACAGGCCTTCAAAACATGTGGAAATATTTTCATTTGGAGAAGTCCTGGAAAAGGAGGCAAATGTCCTAAAAAAAAAGTCCTAGAAAAGTCATGGAAATCTAAAAATCTAAATCACCATGTAAAAAAGTAGTTAATTCTTCCCTTTATTTCTCATTGATTAATTTATTGATGGGTGGACTCCCAGGACGCTGGCTGGTGTTGACTGGATTGCAGTATGTGGTGTAGTGTCTTAGATTGACATTTTACAATACAGGCAGACTCTGGGCAGTGCAGGCATAGGACTGCGGGAATCCACCTACTTCAGCTGTGTAAATGAAGTGAAATGAAGGAAAATGAGATTTCATGTGTAATGTACACACTGAGCAGAAGAGCAGGGTAAGACAGATTGCCTGTGACCCCGCTGTGTGTATTATCCCCCACCAGGAGAGTTCATCAAAGCGCTGTATGAGTCCGACGAGAACTGCGAGGTCGACCCCAGCAAGTGCTCCAGCAGCGAGCTCTCCGAGCACCAGAGCAACCTGAAAATGTGCTGCGAGCTGGCTTTCTGCAAGATCATCAACTCCTATTGGTGAGAATAGCCACACGCACGCGCTCACATGCACACACCAGCACACGTGCATGAATGCATGCACACTATAATGCACAGTGCTGATCCGTAAGGGCTGAAGGGGGTGTTTGTCTGTATGTATGATTGTGTGTGTGTGTGTGTGTGTGTGTGTATGTGTGTGTGTGTGTGTGTGTGTGTGTGTGCGTGCGCTGAGTGCTCTTCTCCTTCTCTGCAGTGTGTTTCCGCGGGAGCTGAAGGAGGTCTGTTTGCGTATGTGTGTACTGTGTGTGTGTGTGTGTGTGTGTGTGTGTGTGTGTGTGTGTGTGTGTGTGTGTGTGTGTGTGTGTTTACTGTGTGTGTGTGTACTGAGTGCTCCTCTCCTTCTCCGTAGCGTGTTTCCGCGGGAGCTGAAGGAGGTCTGTTTGCGTATGTGTGTACTGTGTGTGTGTGTGTGTGTGTGTGTGTGTGTGTGTGTGTGTGTGTGTGTGTGTGTGTGTGTGTGTGTGTGTGTGTTTACTGTGCGCGTGTGTACTGAGCGCTCCTCTCCTTCCCCGCAGTGTGTTTCCGCGGGAGCTGAAGGAGGTGTTTGCGTCCTGGAAGCAGCAGTGTCTGTCCCGGGGGAAGCAGGACATCAGCCAGCGCCTGATCAGCGCCTCACTCTTCCTGCGCTTCCTCTGTCCCGCCATCATGTCCCCCTCGCTCTTCAACCTCATGCAGGAGTACCCCGACGACCGCACCTCTCGCACCCTCACCCTCATCGCCAAGGTCATCCAGAACCTGGCCAACTTCGCCAAGTACGTCCCCAACATCTGCGGTGCTCTTCACCACAGAGGAAGATTAAGATTAAGATTTCACTTTATTGTCAGATTGTTCTGAAATTTATCTTGCATCCCGTGGCATCAAATTTTCACATAGATAACAGACATATATAACAAAAACATAACATTTGAACACAACAACAACAAATATTGCCACATTAAACATCCTAAAATGGCTGTAGTGCATCACTTGGTCAATTTCATGAAATTTCACGTTCAGTACCTTCAAGATATCCTATTACACCTAGATATTCAGCTCCAGCGTTCCTCCCATCCTCCAATCTCGGAATTTCCTGGCTGGTAAAAGGAGATCCCTGCGCTGTCTGCATTCCTGCTTTAGCTGTGGATTCTCTGTTTTAGACCGTGCCCCTTCAAGAATGTTCATAACAAATCAACAAATCAGAACACCACGGGAGAGGGAGTTTTCACAGTGAAGCACAAGGAGCTGACTATCTGGTCAGTGTGCAGAATATCTGTGACGTCACTGTCTTCAGCGTGCCCCACCCTGTGGTGTTTTTCCACGCTACCTGCAGCATTGTAATGCGCATCCGTTTGCACCTAGAATGTGGACACTGGGGCTTGTGGGAAACCCCAGAGAGCCTCTCCACATTCTCAGTAATAAGTGCCCCCCTGCACTCTGACACAGTTCCCCAGTACCCATGTGTCACTGGTCCGGTGCTGAGAAAGTGCAAAATGGTAAAAGACGTCGGTGTTAACATTAATATGAGAGTCATACAGACAGGTCCTTTTACAGGGTAGGTCCTTTTTTCAACAAAATAAGTAAATCTGCTTTTCAGTGAGCTGCCGCCTTGTATGAATTATGTAATTGTAATTAAAAACTGAAAATATGTCACACATCTCCAGGGCAGCAAACTGATATCGTTTAACCGATGTGAACCCAAAAGAATTTCACACCTCGTTTCACAGCCAGGAAACATATTAGGAGGTGAGAGACGAGAGTGGCAAATGCAGCGGGGCTCTCATGCCTCCTGTTCATGAATCATTCCTGACAAATTTCCTTTTTGCTAATTACGTTTTAAAAATGCGCTCACCCAGTGCGACAGTATGCAAAGTGGTCAGCTACAGAATCGCTTTAAAGTTCTGGAAACTCTAAAGCCTCTGTGAGTCATTAGTTAGAAGTGTCAGTCAGTTATAAAGGTGTATTTAAAATCTAGTGAAATTTCCTCCTTTGAGTCAATGAGAAAGTTTTGCACAAAGGTTCAGAGTCTTTAGTGTCGGTCTGGTCCTGGAGCCCTACTGTTCAGTTTCTACCCACTTTAATGAACTTAACTGCCTATTGAAGCAGTTAAACCACTTTCACCGCTGTGACTTATATGCACTTTAATACTTTCCAGCAGGTTTTTAATTGTTTAATATTGTCCATCAGATCTTTAACCACTTTAATAAGGTCCAGTAGGTTCCTACCTTCTTTAATACTGTGAATGAGGTTTTCTACAGTCTAATACTGTCCTGCAAGTTTTTACCCAGGTTTTTTGTAATGAAATTTTTTTTGATGCAGTTAAACCACTGTCCTCTTATTCCTTGTAGGTTTCTTATGGATGTAGCAGCCTTTAGACAAGTGCTGCTCATAGGTGTACTTTTGAAAAGCTTATTGACTTTCCCAGCCTCAATGCATTGTTACAACTTTTGATTGCAATTTGAAAGGTATTAGTATTACTCGCTGAAATTTCACATGTAAAAACACAAAAACTGTCCCCCCTCGCACCCCACCCTTCTCCCTCCCACAGATTCGGGAACAAAGAGGAGTACATGGCCTTCATGAACGACTTCCTGGAGCACGAGTGGGCAGGAATGAAGCGTTTCCTCATGGAGATCTCCAGCCAAGACACTATCTCCAACACACCTGGCTTCGAAGGCTACATCGACCTGGGCAGGGAGCTGTCAGTCCTGCACTCTCTCCTCTGGGAGGTGGTGTCCCAGCTGGATAAGGTACACAAGCAGGGCGTCCCACTAACAACCTTTACCCCTCACACAGAGTCAGCCAAGAGCGACCCCCTTAACACTGGAGTCAAATGCAATGCACATATATATATTGCTTTTTTGGGTATGGAATTGTGTTTTTTTATGTACAAAAAAGCTGTTTCCCTACTAAACTTAACAAGTCGAAGCCCTTATTGTAACGATAATGGGGATAAAGTTTGGTAAACTGGAAATTAAGGGGTTAGAATACCAGCATTGGTAAGGCATTGAAATACACAGTGGTCATTCTTGGTTTTCTTTTGGCAAACAGCACCCTCTACTGGTGTGAAGCATTACATGATCTGTGTTGTAATAGAATGTTTGTTTTAAATGTTTTTGACTAATTATGCTATTGAATTTAGATGAATTTAGGTACTGAAGAAAATGATCTTATGTCAGTTATAATCTTCTTAAAGTGTTCTTATTTCACTATAATTTCTCTTTTTGAAGGTAATTTTTGCTTGTAATAAGAATGAAGGGGATTAGCCACTTTTTTTCCTGAGAGAAAATGAATTCTAGAAGCGAAGTTATCAAAGACCTGTCTTCAGCTCCCTTTCAGCTGCATGCGCTTCGAGAGGCTGTGCCTCTGAGACAGGTGCTAATGATCTTAGTGTGGGGTTACAGCTCCTAATGCCCATTTCCATGTCAACGTCTGACTCAAAACTGAATTAAGATCATCCGTTGATAACGCCAGCTCTGCGGCGCCGTGTCACTGCGCTAATGCTCCAAATTCCCTGTGGGCTTCTGTGCCGCAACACCGTGAAGACTGGCCTAGCAGTTGGTCGGTCCTGGTAAACTGACCGTTCACTGTCTTCATCATTTAGCCTCTATATCTCAGACCTGATTCCGGATTTAAACAATAATGTTTTGTTATATTAGCAGTGCCACGCACAAGTTACACTCTGAAATAGGCGTGTCATTGCACAGCTTTACTAAGGGATATTTTAAAGTAATAGGTCAATTCATATTTCTCGCCATTGACATTTGAGGTGTGTGTATACTTTGATGGCAGCGTACCCCCTGCCTCCCCTGCCTGCCCCCCTCCCATAACCCCGCCCTGAAGCACGTTTCTGACGCTGTAACCCCCTCTGCACGGCGTGTGTTCAGCCCAGTCATTATCCCCCTCCATCTGGACTCACCTCCGCCTGTGCTTAGTTCACTTTTGTTGCATGCCGTGCGTTTCATTTTGGAATGGCTGTAGTCATGTAGAAGCATGTTGTTGTTGTTTTTTTTTTTTATTCCTAATTTCGTTTCCTTTTTTGTTGTTTTTCTGTTCCTCTCCATCTCTCCTCCTCTACCTCGTTCTGCCAATGTGTCTCTCTCTCTCCCCCACCCTCCTCTCCAATGCCCCCCAACACACACTGTGTCTCCATGGTTACGCTGCCCTGCCACCAATGCATTATGGTGCCTCTCGCGCCAACCAACCAACCAACCAACCAACCCACCAACCAATCCTCCGCCCTCCTCTGCCATCCCATTCGAAACACTGGGGGGATGTGGCCGCTGCTGTGGTAACGCTCAACCCAGGGTGAAAATTCCTTCCTGCAGGCGACGGTTGCCAAGCTGGGCCCTCTGCCCCGCATCCTGGGCGACATCGCCCGCTCGCTGTCGAGCCCCACCCCCATCCAGCAGCAGCTGCGCCGCTTCCAGGACCACAGCTCCTCCCAGAACATCAGCGGCAGCATCTCTTCGGGCCTCCAGAGGATATTCGAGGACCCGGCTGACAGGTAGGCCCCCCCGCCTACATGGTTGTGGGACTACGCCGTGACGTTACAGCCACGTTGCGGTAACGTTCTGGGTTAGCTGGGTCGTTCCATCTCAGAGGCACCTTTCCGTTGGGGTGAAGGACTTTCTTTGTTTAGTAAGAATTACACCTTTGCACCACTTATACAGGAACTGATGCTGGGGCAAAGCAGCCAATATGGATCAGGGCAGAGCTGTGTTAAGTACTACAGTAATATGGATCAGGGCAGAGCTGTGTTAAGTACTACAGTAATATGGATCAGGGCAGAGCTGTGTTAAGTGCTACAGTAATATGGATCAGGGCAGAGTTGTATTAAGTGCTACAGTAAGATGGGTTCAGGAAATAGGTGGTGATGAGTGCTACAGTAATATAGGTCAGGATGGGGTAGTGATAAATTTGTGTGTGGGTCCTCGGGTAGGACTCTGTTGGGCACAGTAGTATTAAGCCAGCACTGGAGAGACCCTTCTCTTTTCAGCACTTCACCTGAATCACACCAGTAAATCTCCCATCTTTACTCATGGGGCGCTAAACATAGCAACACTAAAAATTTAATCTGAAAAAGTTTATCAGCAGCATAATAGCAGATCAGTGCCCGGGACTGCTGCCCAGACCTGCCCAAATGCACCGCATTTATACCCAGATGGGAAGCGATCCCTCTGTGAAGCTGCACTGCCTTTCAGATCTGGCTCCAGCCCTGTTTGGGACATTTAAGTGCTGCTCTGATATGAGATGGCCTTCCCATTCCCACTGTCAGACGGCGATCAAAAAGCAAATGGTGAACGGCCGCTGTAGGTGTAATTCTGTACGCTCCTGACTCTGATATGAAGAGACTGAGAGTGAGATCATATCAGAACTTGTGGAGGATGTGGAGCAGCCGAGATTTGTTCAAAGCATGAAGCGACACCAGCTACTTTCACTCAGATAGCTGCTTGAGCTAAACACAAGCCTCAGTAAATGTTTGGCTGGTAGGATTCAGGCTATTTATAGCAAGTTATTTATTATGTATTCATTTGCGCTTTTGTTTGTATGTTTGTCAGATGCCATCTTTGAGGCAACTTACAGCATGTGACACTAATACACACATATAGCAAACAGTACCACTGCAGTTTTAAGAATAACAATTACAATATTAAGCATAGTCATAGTAAAGCGGCATTAAATGACTGGATGCACTTAAAGGGCTTTTTGCTCTGTTGAAACAGTTGTATGTTGTTCTTGTTATGCAAGAACTTGGTTAGAATGGTTTTGAAATCTCAAATTTCTGTTTTATTTTTGTATACATTTTTGTTATTTGTATTTAAAAAAAAAAGTTTTATTTTGCAGTCTTGTCTGTTCTGAGGTGGGGCGTGCACTTTTCTGTCTGTCTATTTGAGTTCTCTTCTTCTGTTGTTTGGATGCTTTGGTCCTGATTTTGTGGGTTTGTCTGATCTGAGGTAGTGTATATTTGTCCTTTGCTCCTGATTTTGCAGGTCTGTGTGGTATAAGGTTGTGTGTGTGTGTGTGCTTTGCTCCTGATTTTGCTGGTGTTTGTGTTTTGAGGTTGTGTGTGTGCTTTGTTTCTGATTTTGCAGGTGTGTGTGGTATAAGGTTGTGTGTGTGTGTGTGTGTGTGTGTGTGTGTGTGCGCTTTGCTCCTGATTTTGCTGGTCTGTGTGGTCTAAGGTTGTATGTATTTGTACTTTGGTCGTGCAGTGAACTACACACCATCAAGTCCCCGGTGCAGGAGCACATGGAGAGCTACTTCCGCGCGAAGCCGCCCCTCCTGGGCCAGCAGTCGTCCACACAGAGCATGAGCTTCTCCGACAAGGAGGAGCGGGAGAACCTGCTGCCCAACGGGCGCAGCGTCTCCCTAATGGACCTCCAGGACTCGCACCTGAGCCCGGGCGAGCGTGTGGGCCTGCACGACGCCACCGCCGCCCGCCTGGGCCGCGCCGGCTCCCAGCTGTCCGTGGGGGGGCCCGTCCCGCTGGCCCCCCACCACCCGCTGCTCCCCAAGCCGGTGCTGCGGGACAACCTGCCGCAGAGCGCCCCGCAGGTGCGGCGGCCCCTGCACCCGGCCCTCAGCCAGCAGAGCAGCCTGCAGCCGCTGTCATTCCAGAACCCGGTGTACCACCTGAGCAACCCGCCGGGCCCACCGGGCCTGCCGGCGCCGCCCACGCAGCCGGACTCCAGCTCGGAGAACCTGAGCACCGAGAGCTCCCGCAGCCACAGCAACTCGGAGGACTTCGGCGCGGGCGTGGGCGGCGGCGGGCCCGGGGGGAGGCTCAGCGCCCCCTCCAACAGCAGCATGGAGGACTTCAGCCGGCGCAGCACGCAGAGCGAGGAGTGCGGCACGCCGCGCCGGCTCCCGCCCGGCACGCAGCCCGCCGCCACGCCGCGCCAGAGCACCGCCGGCACCGCCCACGTGGTGCGGGTGGAGCAGCAGAGCCGCGGGGGCGGGCCCGGGGCCGGCGGCGGGGGCGCGCGCACGCCCCGCTCCCTGCCCCACAGCGCCTCACTGCGCAGCGGCAGCAGCGCCAACGCCGAGCTCGTACACCTCAGCGGCCGCTCCCGCCAGCAGTCCACCTCCTCCAGGGACAGCCCTGTGCCCCGGCCCAGGGGACACAAGCAGCAGCCCGCGCAGCAGGTACTGACGAAACACACACACACACAGGAACACACTGTAACACATGCATGCACACACACACACACACAGGAACACACTGTAACACACACACACACAGAAATACACAGTTACACACAGAAATACACAGTAGTACACACACACACATACACACACACACACACACACACACACAGAGTAACACATACACACACAGAAATATATAGGAACACACACACAAAGACACACACTAACATGCATACACTGAGATACACTCTCACGTACGCACATACATACAGACACATACACACGCAGCTTCATGCTCAATCATGCTCACTAATACACACACGTACACACACACGACAAGAGGAGGTCAGACAACACGTTTGTGATCAATTTCTTCACTCAAGGTGCTGCATGTGTAAATGCTTGTGTCACTGAGAAACGCACCTATAGTAGCACTGCGTGTGAGACAGCTGTGTGATGTGTGGAGATGTATCCGTGTGCTTTAGAGGGATCCCACGGGGCACTGTTAAAAAGCACGTTTAGTTGTCAGTCATCTTTCAGGCTCTGACAGGCCCCACGCTGTGAGACATTAATGCGAGTCGTCACCCACAGTCAACGGCTCCCCTCTTCTCCATGGAGGCAGAAACCTGCCTGCTTGGGGGTTTCCCATGATGCACTCTGTTTCTGTTGGATATACAGAAAGGTCATGAACAGCCCATAGAAAAGTAGTAAAGTAGAGCCCGCAGAGCAGTGGTACGTGTGATGGGTTCAAAAAACAGTAGGAAATGTGACCGCAGCTCCATTATTGGTTGAAAAGCACAGGGAAGTGTGGGCAGAGTTCCATAAGCAGCGCACGGTCAGACTCTCCTGTGGGCCGGCACAGCTGCTCCAGTCTGCAGGTCAGGTTAGGTGGGCGTGCCACTCAAATAAAAAGGCTTATAAAGTACGATCTGCTGTGTCAGGGCTTATACCACAGGCCGGTTTATCACCTGGCCAGACGGCTACACTCAGAGTCTTTAACCTCTGCAAACTCTGATGGCAGGTGTGTGTGTGTGTGTGTGTGTGTGTGTGTGTGTGTGTGTGTGTCCCTTCCCTGTAGGTGCAGTCGCCGGTGGAGTCTCTCTCCATGTCCCCAGTGGAAAGGACGGCCGCCTGGGTGCTGAACAATGGGCAGTATGAGGATGAGGAGGACGCCGAATGCCGAGACGACAGCAAGCACGCGGAGAAGGTAGACGCTAACGCTAATCCCGCCACCGCGGGAGCAGTGCTGGTATCTGTGGAATAATCAGTATCTGTATGAAACATGACCTCTTTTCCTGGCCTTATCCTGTTTATAAAACAGTTCACAAAGTAGACGCCATCCACACAACATGCATTCACGGCAAAGGTTAAATATTGCAATGCATCTGTTTTAGTACAAACATGGCGACATAACAGAAGCACTGTCTGTGTTACATTGTAATTAAGCCAGCCTGAGGAATCAATTAAACACACTGAAACGAATCCAGTTCTGCCGAATTTACTGTGATCCGCAGTGTCTTATCAGAAAGTCAACAAGTGCGACTGGTTTGAAATTAGCGGAATCTTTTGTAGAATAAAGGGTAATGGAGTAAGAGAATTCTTTATGGAGACAGCGAGCTGCTCTCTGTAAGAGCCCCTCTGTGCCCGGTCCCGCAGTACGAGCAGGAGATCTCCAAGCTGAAGGAGCGGTTGCGGGTGTCGGGCCGGCGGCTCGAGGAGTACGAGCGCCGCCTGCTGGCCCAGGAGCAGCAGATGCAGAAGCTGCTGCTGGAGTACAAGAGCCGGCTGGAGGAGAGCGAGGACAGGCTGCGGCGCCAGCAGGAGGAGAAGGACAGCCAGATGAAGAGCATCATCTGCAGGTACCCCTCCGCACGCTCACCCGTTCATCACCAGCCTTCACCCATTCATCACCAGCTTTCACCCTTTCACCCCATACCTTCACCCATTCATCACCAGCTTTCACCCTTTCACCCCATACCTTCACCCGTTCATCACCAACTTTCACCCATTCACCCCATACCTTCACCCATTCATCACCAACTTTCACCCATTCATCACCAGCTTTCACCCATTCATCCCATACATTCACCCGTTCATCACCAACTTTCACCAATTCACCCCATACCTTCACCCGTTCATCACCAACTTTCACCCATTCGTCACCAGCTTTCACCCATTCACCCCATACCTTCACCCATTCACCCCATACCTTCACTCATTCATCACATACCTTTACCCATTCACCCCATACCTTTACCTATTCACCCCATACCTTCACTCATTAACCACATACCTTCACTCACCACATCCTTCACCTTCACCCATTCATCAGCCACCACTGTACATTCACTCAGTCACCCAAACCTTCACTCATACTCACTCATTCACCCTAAACCTTCACCCATTCATCCCATACTTTCACCTATTCATTACCTACCCTCACGCACACATCGCCTACTACCACAAACATTCCTTTGTTCGCCCAGACCTTTACTCATACTCACCCATTCACCCCTCCGTTCACTAATTCATCCTTCACTTTCACCCACTCACCCATATACTTTGCACCTTCACGAATTCATCAGCAACCTTCACCCATTCACCTCACACCTTCACTCATTCACACAAACCCACACATGTTCCCCCCACAAACTTCACACATTCTCTCAGAAAGCTTGACACAAACACACACTTCTTTGATACACAAACACACCCATTCGCAGGACCTGTACACACACCGAGAGAGAGAGATTCAGGCCCATACCCGCATTGTATCCAGCTACAGAAGTATCCCAATAATTGATTTGTTCATTTGAGGCTGCACATTCATTTTTTGCTCACTAGATGGTGCTGTGTGGCCATACAAACCCCCTTTTTCACCACAGTTTTTGTTTTTCTTAGCTAATGGACCAGTTTACGTCATGGCTGCTGATGTCCTTAACTAATGGATCTGCTAGCATCAGTGTTTTTTGGTGTACTTAGCCAAGGCAGTTTCCAGCATTTATAAGAGCTGCAGCTGGGTCTGACCTGGAGTGACCCAACCTAAGCACCACAAGCTCCAGCATCGCGGTCAGAGGCTGCTTTTACCCATGATCCTCCTCTCTCTCCGTCTCTCAGACTGATGGCCGTGGAGGAGGAGCTGAAGAGGGACCACGCAGAGATGCAGGCCGTCATAGATGCCAAGCAGAAGATTATCGACGCCCAGGTAATGGACACGGAGCAGACCGTTTTCTTACAGATGTCCAAAGGACTAGATTTGTGTATTTTCAGCCAATGAATAAACAGACCTTGCCTCATTCTTATATAACCCCCACCCTGAGAGTGTCACCTGTGCTGTGTAATGGATTCAGTGCAATAATGGCACACTTCCTGTCTGGCTTGACCTATAATTTACAACCACATATCTTCTGGATAAAAGTATCTGGTCTCTCCCATGGAAGTGGGATGTTATTTTTTGGTGGTGGTGGTGGTGGTGGTGGTGACAGTGCTTCCAGCGTTTTCTAATACCCCTATGAAATTGGGGGGGGGGGGGGGGGGGGTGCCACTCATTAGGGAAGGCAGGAGATGGGATCTCCATAACCTCCACCCAGAATGGCATGATATCATGACCGCAACAGGAGGGGAACATGTAGACAATTTTGTGTCAGATAGGTGAATAAGTACACAGCTCCAGCTCAGTGTAAAAGAACACTCAACTTGTCTGGTTAACAGCCAGTATTCGCTTGTGAATGATACCAGCTAGTTATTGCTTACAAGATTAGAGGACGCTTTTGTGCTAACGGTTAATGATTATTTGTTAGGGAATAACTGATGGTTATAGGAGCCACTGAGTATGCTTAATGTCTCCCAAGTCGTGCCTATCTCTGAAGAAACAACCTTTCTCCTAAGCAGGGCAGGGTCAATAGCCAATGTAGATGTGAATGTGATTTGTATATATTTTTGCTATGTGTTCTTCCATTGAAGTTTCCCCCTCTGGAGCCATAAACCTGTGGCTATTGGCTGTATGTAACGGATAGTGTGATAGCGTTACGGCTTTATTTCTGGGTTTACTGAGGGCTTCCCAGTGGCCGCCAGAGGCTTTAGTGTTGACTGTAGATCGGTAGGAACCGAACTTCAGTGCTGCTGTAGGCCCCCCCTCACCTCCTTCATTGCCACAGTTACGCATGACTTGAAAGGGGCATGGCTTGAAGAAGGGCTTTTTTCTCGCCGGCGCCCCCTGCAGTTCTGTAAAAGCAGCGCCCCTGCTGACCAGCTTATTATCACTGTGTTGAATTCCAGGTCACTAATGGGGCCGAGCTAACTCAAGCAGGCAAGTAAACCAGTTCTCCAGTTCAGCAAAACAAAATGGCTAGCTACGGGCGAGCACGCCCGCTCTCCACACCCAGGCCAGTCCAGCAAGCGTCCCTCCTTCCTGCACTGCCGTATAAATATAGCTCTTGTCATTTACGTGAGTGCGACACGGTCTGATTAGCAAATGTCATTATAGACGAGAGGGGATTGCAAAGAAAGATGTAGATCCCTGCACTGTATCCCAGACAATCTCTTTAAAAATGGATTTTTTTTTTTATTCCGAGTGTCTTTTGATTGAACTGAAGTGCTTCTTTATCCTCTGGATTATCCGGCCCGGGACGCAGCAGTAGGACGCACGGTCATTTTCCCAAAGAGGCGTCGTGTGCTCCCCGGATTTTAAAAATGACAAGAGGCATTATCTGCTATGGTTAGATGATGAAATGTAAGGGGAGGCGGAGTCCTGGCACACGCAGTGGTGATCTGGCAGTATTGAAAGCATCCGGCTTTGGGAGCAGCTTAGGGGAGCAGGACAGCGGTGTAAGGGAGGAGGCCTTATTAGGTGTTCCTGGATCTCTCAGTATCCTCAGCCTTTCCTGGCCTTCTGGCCCTGGCCCCTGGCTGGACTGGGTGTGGACGAGGTGCAGATTCTGTATCTGTTAGCTTTAGCTTTGGCTGCTTTCCACCCTGCCCGCCCCTGTTTGCCCCACCCCCCTCCCCTGAACCCGCCCTGTCCCGCCCCCTGATCCCGCCCCCTGATCCCGCAGAAAAAAAAAAAAAGACATGGCCTCGCTCTGAGTTTTGGTTCATGAACACGAATAGCAACACTTCATTCATTCATGGTTATTAATGAACGGGGAAAATAAAAGAAAACATTTGCCTTTTGTTCTTTTGCTTGGATTGTCGGTTTCAAAAGGGTGTTTTGACCTCTGTAACTAATGATTAAAGGCGATCCTACGGTAATTGTGCAGTGATGTTTTCTCTTCCAGTGCCTGTGATAATTGGTTTAATTTAGTGCTCCACTCTTGAGGCTTATCTCTGTCCCCAGAGCGCAGGCTAATGAGAGGATTGCTTTCGTATTGGTCTTTGTGTTACCCTACATTGTCGTCTTAAGGAGCAATTCATGAAATGTAGTGACCAGGCGGCACCGGGACAGTAATACTGTTCATAGTCATTTCACAGTCTCCCATTCTCAGCTGTATAGCTATGAACTGGGATCTGTTCCAGTACTGAGTAGTATTGCTGCAGTATGACTGCTGATTGTCTCCAGATACCCAACAGTAAACCCTATGAAAATAAAACCCTATGAAAGTACTGAAGTAAACCCTACTGAAAATATTTAACCAGTGATTATTGATGGCCTCTTGGACATCACTGTTTGCTTGCCATTAGTGTTGTCTCCAAAGTAGACCTATGATTATTTATGGCTTTCTAGGCACTGTAGAATACATATTATTGACCGTCACAGCCCAGAACACAGCCTTCATAAAACAGGCACTTAGATGGCTCCATTTCCGTTTGCCTCGAGAAATATAGCAACACTGCATTAACCCTCCAACAAATCAAAAGTGCAAAGAGATAGGCAATACAGTCCAAGTAAAAAGAAGGTTTGCTGTTAAATCCTCTCCATATTGTATGATGCCTCCCATTGTTCACACAGAGATTGTTCTGATGTGAAAAGCGATGCTCAGATCCTGAAGCTAAGCCTAAGCGTTAAGGGACCAGCATTAACAGTACAGTACAGACTGTGCTGCACTGTGGCACTCATCTCATTTCAGTACGACCGGCCGCAGGAAGGCCCCCACGCTCTCCTCCGGGGGCCCATGCCACAGGAGTGAAGGATCATGGGAAGGCCCACCATATGACACCTCTCCCTCTCCCCTTCTTTCTTTCTCCCCTTCCCCAGGAGAGGAGGATCAGCTCCCTGGACGCCGCCAACTCCCGACTCATGAGCGCCCTCACACAGGTCAAGGAGCGCTATAGCGTGCAGAACCTGCGAAACGGCATCTCCCCCACCAACCCCACCAAGCTGTCCATCACCGAGAACGGAGAGTTCAAGAACAGCAGCTGCTGATCGCTCCCGCGGCAACCTCCCCCCCGCTTCCGATCAAAATGGTGGACGGGGGGGGCACCGAGCACTGGCACCTTGCGCTAACTCTCTCCGAACCCACTATATACATCCTCTGAATGTCTGTCCCAGATAGAAGTGTATATATCAATATCTTGTATTGGTCTTGTACAGAGATAAAATGTAAGATACTGCCATGGAGAAAGGAAGGTCTTTTGCTTGTTAGATATTGTAATGAGTTTAGTGAATTTGTGTTTTATTTTTTTTAATAATATTGTTCTGACCATGCCTAGCAAAAGCAAAAGAGTTTTAAGAGATTTTAAACTATTGTGTAATTTAGAGATGATCTAGCAGGATGTACATAGAAGAGTCCATTTGTTGAACAAAAAAAAAAAAAAAAGGATAAGCACATCGGAGACAGACTGAGCTGTTAGACCGATACGAGAGAGGAGCGTCAGCAGTGGGAGTAGAAGGACAAACGTGAATCAAAGACAATTTTATGCACTCGGTTTGCCTAACCCAACCTTTTTTATCATTTGATTTTGTGCTTTTTTTCCCCCCTTAACAATGTGTTGTATTCCTTTTGATAAGATTGAGATGCTTTTATTAAAATTGGAGAATGGCACTCCCTCAGCGTTTGGGGGTGGGGGGAGGGGTGGGGAAGGGGGTGTGTGGGAGGGGGACCAAACGCCTGGTCATCAAAGCCCACAGTTGTTTGTGCTGAGGATCGCGTGACCTGGATCAGCTGGTTCCAGCTTGCCTCTGTTTATTTATTCTGTTTGTCAAGCCTTCCAGGTTCACACACCAGGGGGTTCCATCTCGTTGGGTGTTCGACTATTACCCCACTGAATTTGTGTGATTCCCGGTTTCTTATAAATGACTACTGTTACACTGTTCATTGTTTCCTTACAGTCTGTTTTCACATGCACCATGAATCACAAAAAACACACACACACGGCATCATTTTTCATATAGAAGGCTTCATTTTCTACACAAAATCAGTAGAAAGCACCCAAAAAGAGAGAGCCACTACTGATGATCTAAAAATAGCTTTTAAAAATGGTTTTTCATATAGAGTTAAAATTAAAAGACAGGCCTTTTGGTGAAAGATGGTTAATGTTGATCATTTTCACTGGCTCAATCGGTAAAGATGCTTATTCTGATCTCAGGTTGAACCCTGCAGCCCAAGACTGCAAACTTGAGGGAGAGCTTTGGTATTAACTGACAAAAATTGGGACTTCACAGTGGCAGAACATACTTGGCTTCCTCCTGTTATGAGTAGGGTGGTTAATTCAGCCAGGGTTCCCTCTCATTAGGGAATGTCTCTCTGCCCTTCATTAGTGCCCTCTAGTGGCTCGTTGTGTGCCTGTGAGTTTCTCAGATAACACCTTCAAATGGTATGTTCATCTGCTATTTGCTCTACTGTGCTGCTGTGGAACTTGCAGAGTGAGAAATAATCATACGTGGCATGGGAGGGTATTGCAGGGTCACAGTTGCTGTGCTTCATTGCTGCTATACAAGTTTTGAGTGAGTTTAATGTATAATTGGTGATTGTAAAGCTGATAGAGAAAAGGCAAAGAAGATAATTATGCGTATATATATATATATATATATATAGATATATATATATATATATATATACATGCATTCTCTGTAATTAAGTCAACAGTACAGCAGTACATTATGAACTTTATTGAAGCTTGTGCAACATGATCATTAGTCTGTCTCAAGGCATAATACGCACTCATTCAGGCTTGCAGTTTAATCAGATAAACCAGACTTCAGAGGACCTATATAAATATAAACAAATACGGGAGTGATACTGCTGATAGAATTCAGAGGAGATTGTGGGTATCTTCTAAATGGAGTCTTACCCCTGAGTGGCCAAGAGGGATCCTGTGGGAGAGGTGTGGGTACCAAGGGCCTGAAGGAGAGCCCCACTGTCCCAGCTCATTACTGCTCTAGAGAGAAACCTCAAGAAACACAAATCCTTATCTCCAGCAACTACAGACAGCTCATTACTACCCCAGAGAAACTTCAAAAACAGGCAAATCCTTATCTCCATCCACTACAGACAACTTATTACTACCCCAGAGAAACCTCAAAAACGCAAATCCTTATCTCCATCCAGTAGCCACCTCATTACCACTCTGGAGAAACCTCAAGAAACATGAATCTTTATCTCCACCCACTAAAGCAATGCACTCCCGTTTAAACTGTCCTGCCTCCTAGGGGAGGACGTAGAGGGCACTGCTGACTTCTTCACACCAGCGTACCTCCCTGTATACCGCAGCTATATATCACGGCGGCTACATGTGTATGTGCAAATAAACCAGCGTGACAGTTTGAGTAACTGACCGAGGTCGCAGACTGCACCCGCAGGGCTAAAGGGATGTAGGGCTACCTCATGTTAGAATGAACGCTTTGGTCTACACATGTTCCAGCTTTGGCACCTGGGGAACAGTGTACTCTAGAGCGGGCCGCATCTATCCATGCCTTAAGACAAAGAGAGGTTAAGCGAATTGTATAACTTCCATGTTACGCTTGCTTAGCAGATGCTCTTGCCCAGCAACAGCAACTGGTACAGCTTACAATTTTTGTAAGATGTCCATTTATACAGCTGGTTATTTACTGAGACAGCTGAGGTACAGTACCAGTCAAAAGTTTGGACACACCTGATTAAGATAATGGGAAACATGCATTCCAAGACATTTTGATCTAAAGACTTAAATGCGTAAATAAAAATGAAAATTTTTTTCTTAGGCATCAACTTCACTGTATTTGTCTATGAGTATTTTTTTTTGCCTATTTTGAAGAATCAAACATGCAAGATAGTTTTGATTTATTGAACACTTTTTTTGGCCAGTGCATAATTCCATTTGTGTTATTTCATAGTTTTGATGTAAAATGTGGAAAATAGTAAAAAGAAAGACAGAAAGGTGTGTCCAAACTTTTGCCTCGTATTGTACCTTGCCTGGGTACAGCAGCAGTGAAACTAGCAACCTTTAGGTTATAAGTGTTTTACCACTATTCCACACCACTGCCCTTCGCTGCTGACTGGCAGAAATGGAACATAAGGGTAGTTGACTGTTATCTGACCTACAGCTGTGCAGTTTATATTCACACCGTTGAGTTTACCACCACCCCTGCCCTTCCAGATGCATCCCTTAATTGTTCTGAACCCACCCTCAGAACCTCGGCTGCACCCCACTGTCTGACAGCAGGAAATCTGAAACACGCAATGCGCGGCAAGTATGGTTCTCAAAGAAGAAAGTTTTAAAAACAGACTTTCATGTCTGGGTGTCACCAGGTTGAACAGCTCAGCCACTGATCAGTTTGGTAAACCTGCATGGTTCCCATGCAACATTAAATATATCAGTTACGTTTATAATTAGATGTAATTTCTGCACCAGCTTCATGGACAGCTTCATTCTCAGGATATTGCACTAAATCACACTTTACAGTTTCACTGTAATGAAAGTGGTGGCAATGTGTATAATGGAATAGCCCAATGATTTTGTTTTTCTATGAAGAAAGTGTTGGGTGCATTTATGAATAATTTAACCAAAGTCCCATTTTTAAGAAGTGTGTGTTTTTGCCTCCTCAGATGAAAAGCCTTTCATTCTAAAACATATACGCTTTTCGTTAGTATGATAAACATACAGGATTTAATGGAAGGTACCTCAAAGGTACACATTCATTCGTGCACATTTCTCCAAGGTGGACCGCCTAAAGCCAAGCCCTTTTAATTAGCAACATGTGATTACATGTGACTTGGTCTTTTTGGCTCAAAGTATTTTCTGTAATCATTTGCAGCAAACAGTGAAATCAGATGCGGCAACACATGTCGTTTTACATACTGGAATGCCATCACATGGCACACTGTCATCCACAAGACTTTGGAGTGCTGGGTCTGATTTCTGCTTAAAGTGATAATTTGATGAGTACATTTTCCTGTAGTTCCTGAAGAATAAACATAATATAAACTACAAGACTGCAAAAGAAGGGCTTTTGTGTCCATAGCAACAAGAATATCATATAATATGCTGAAATGGAAATTCATGTTGCCACCAGCTGCAGAAATAAACATAAATACACAAGCATCATAATGTACAATATAAAATATGCAGCACATAAAGTCACATTTACTAAAGACCCCTTAGATCCTTCCAAGTATGGTACTAGTACGATTTCCATTGGGAATGGGGGATGCTCTGCTCCTGGTGGCCACGTGGGGGCACTGTGTAACAGGAATCAAGCTTTGTTCATTGCTGGGAATTGGTACATTAAACCATAGATGAGAAAAGAAACCAAGACACCCCCACTTTACCCAGTGGCTGCCACCACTGACCTCTTGCACACTTATTGTACACTTTATGAAATTCATGTTTTGTGAGTCATCCAATAATGTTCGCATAGGGGTGATCCGGAAGCAGCAGTAATTTCTGTTCTAAATTGAGGATGTTCCTGCTAACATTCATAAAATGTTGTTCGGTGGGTCAGGTTCTTTTTTCTTGCCTTGTCCTAACACATATCTAATCAATGTCGTCTGAATGTCCAGGAATAATCAGGTCACGTCACTGTGGATTAAATGCACAGGCCCAAAAGGTAAAGTCTGTCTTAAGAGGTGCATTGTCCGTATGTGTTGCTGGTGCTCCGGGAGACCTGCTCCATATGTAGGATTAAGCCGCTGGTCTGCAGCGTCATTGGCCTGGATCAGAGAGCCCGGGAAGTCTGGAGCTGCAATGCCTGTGCTGTTTGAGCGCTTTGGGGAGCCTGAGGATTCTCTCTGGGCACCCGACCAGAGCTGTAAAGCTTCGGCTTTATAAGCCATCGCATTACAGGGCAATCGTTTTTATCCAATTTGGGGGCATTGGAAAGACCGGATCGATACGGAGGGCCCGGGCGAGACTGTGTGGCGATGACTCTGCAGGTCACTCAGTTAAGACTGGGTCACGACCCCCACCCAGGCTCGCACGGTTTCTACGAAACTCACCAGTTCCCTTTCCACGCCGATGTCAAATCCAATATGTGAGGATTCATTCAGCAGTGGGGCACATTGAACGCAAGAAACAAAGCCGGACCCCCAGGGTGAATAAATCAAACAAATAGCCATTTAATTTACTACGGTCAAACGTTCCCTCTAAGTGCGGCTGTCGTCAGAAAATAAAACGCGTTTTTGATTTGAACCCCCAAGTGCTCGCGATCTAATTGAAGTCTGACGCCCCACGCGTCGCCATTTATAAAAACGAACAGGCCCGCATGAGCGGTATTTGAAGCTGTGGCATTATTCTTTCCGACCTCGACGGTTCATGCTTTGAAATACCAACGCTGGGCCAGCACCGAGCCCCTGCTGTGGAGTTTAAAAGGGTTCATTGATATTCCATTGCGAGGCGTGCATTTCCATTGGCTTTTCACTGTGTGGAATAAAGATATGAAATACCCGCCAGCCCCAATATCTTGTTCTGCGTTTTTTAAACACTTGTCTATGTTTGCCACCTATGTATGCCACTTACGCATTTGGGTAGGTTTGATGGCCTGTACATGAATATTGTCAACATTTCCAAATTATCGCATGGTACATGTTCTGATTAATCCTACTATTATGTTTAACAATAATGACATTACTCATCCATTTAGTAGATGCCCTGTTTAGTTGATGGCAACTTAGAAATTTACATCTGCCACAATATTGAATTCATTTATACTGTACAACAGCAGAATCAGTTAATGCACCAGTAGTCTGAAAGGATTTAACTAAGAAATCAAAGTAGAGAACACTGCATTGGAACTCCAGACTCATGCCTACATGCTTCTGGCCTAGTGTCATTAACACCCACAAGTCTGAAAATGGCTACACTCAAATAGGAACAAGATAACAAAAAGATTCACATTATGCAGTTGGAAGAGCCTCCGGCATTAAACATGTGTTACAGTTTTTATCGTTTTCTTTAACACTCTTTGACACTCCGCTTAAGTTTCAAAACACTTAACACAAAACTCTGAGCTGAGTTGTAAAAATGCCAATGTTTTAAAATTCCGAGTGCGTTTATGACTGACTGCACACAAAACACAGAATGAAAAAGCACTTGTCCTCCTACCAAAACTGCTCTTTCACTTTCAAATACTTCTTCACATGTTAAAATTTGTTTTTCAGAATGTTTCATTCTGATTGCTTTTGCCTACAATGAGTACCCATTATTGACAACTGATTTCAAGCTGTGAAAATCCAGCAGTGCTTAAATGACATTGAAGGCTGTGTGAAAAGTACTGTAGAGCATGTTGTTGGCTGTGGGTGTGGTCAGGGTCGAACAGGGGGACAAAAGCATGGCCAAAAAGGTCAACAGTGGGGGCTGTGGTTGAAGACAAGGTGAATGGGATAGCCACTCAGATGAGTAACTTGCGTCAAATGACGTCTGTGCAGCAATCTTTTAACCTGTGATAAACAGAGGCCTTTCAATGAGGGCTACAGGGATGATTGTCTAGCTCAGCTCGAGAATTTCAGCTGTTGCCTTAATCGTTAGAACATGTTATACAGAGAACTAGCAAGTGTATGGAACATGCTGACTGTTCTCAAATATGGGACTGTGTTGTGTATAAAGGTAGTACTGTAATTGAGGCATGTGTGTGATTATGCACTATCCTTGCTGTACAATGAAGAGGGGGCCACATACTGGAGTCTGTGGATGCATACTGTCTGGCCACCTGTAGATGGCAGTAGATGAGATGATCAAAGGAAGAAATGGCATTTGACCGCTTGAAATCCAGGATTCCATAATTGAGGACAACCTCTTCTTAGGGAGTACAAAGAGGCAGGTTACTGACTATTGCAAGTATTCTGGAAAAGGTATTATGTTGGCACTGATATAACCTGGGCAATTGCAACCAACTGCTATATATAATTGCTTTATTTGATGGTGTGTTCATGGGGGTCAGCGCTGAGTGTTCTTCTTGATCTTTGGGGACTGGACAGGCAACTTGAGACTCTTTCTGGATGAGTTACTCTAAGCATGAACTTCGCACCAATCGCCAATGCTGTGTTTCCTCAAATTTCAAGTTAGTGGTCATCTAGAACCAGTCTGGAGTCACCTGTCCAGTCACCAAAGATCAAAAGGAATGATTATATATGACATTTATGAACACACCCTCAGATTTAGTGCATTAATATGTAACAGTATTGTGCCAGTTCTTTTCTCAAAGTTAGTTGCTATTAACTTGAAGTTTTTTTTTTAATGACTGGTGGAGTAGCATTTAAGATCTTAACACTGAGACAGACTGGAACAGCTGGAGAAGAAAGGCCAGGGTGAGGTCAGGCAGAATATTGGGACTACATATGATGACAACTAAGAACCTTTAAAGACTGTCCACGGTGTGTTCATTGCCCACTTTTCCCTCATTAAATAAAAGGGTAGTACAAAAGGTGTGGATTTATCTCTGCCAAATATTTTTTATTTGAAGAAGGTTTAGAAGTTCAGTGAAACTTTTGAAAGTAATGTTCAAAATGCTGAAACTTCAAAGATCCTTGTGATTAGCTAGTCTTGTCTTAGAAGTGCTTATTGGACAAAAAAGCAGGTATGGTGCAGGGATGGCAGAAAAGATCAGGAGTTTTCCTATCCTCTTTGAAAAATTGTGTAAACACTTCATGTCATGCTATAAGACAGAGTGAGAGCATGCATGCGATGAGTTGTTCGTTTGGGGGAGATCTAGATCACAGTAACTTTCTCTCCTAGTGAGAGAAAACCTACTCCATCACCATAGAACAGCAGCCTGCTTCCTTATGACATCACAAGAAAACTGTGCTGTTCCATTATGACATCAGCAGAGAACAGCAGTGTCACAGACAGGAACAAGAGCAAGAGGCTGGCCCTGGGTCTGCAAGCCCCAAAGCGTTCATGCCACTGTACTGTACAATATAATTAGATCAATGCAGTGTATGCACAGCACAAACAACTCAATTGTGAAGCAACTCTACAAAGACTGAATAAGCCATTTAAAAATCTTTCTAGGTAAAGGTGTCTACCTTTAGAGTGTTATAAAGCTGGGAAAGAGCAGCTCTGAATAACACTGATACTGCTAGCCTCATTTATCTGGGTCCCTGAGAAAGGTTAACACCTGTCTTCATGTAAGGAAGCTGTTATTTCAGTTGTTCCAAAAGAGGAGGTAGATACAACAAAATTAATTATTTTGCCCTGTGTCAATCCTGAACATGGACTATGACCTATATGCCTCAATAATGCCTAAACTAAAGCATTCAGTACATCAATGAATAAATATCAATCAGACAGGCTTTATCCAGAATTGATAATTTAAGATCATTTAAAATGTGGATTATATGTAATTCATCATACAAACAAAAAACAAAAGTGACACCATCATAATCTTGGGTGCCAAAAAATATCTGAGTTTATAAATTCTGACTTCTCAAATTTTGAGCAGTTGGGTGTTCTGAGTCCAGGCTGAGCCCCACAGCCTGGGTTTGAGCCAAATAGTGTCATTAGCCGATGATGTCCAGGAGCTAACAACAGCAGAGCCACCTGATATGGTTGGGAAAGGAATAGGCATGTCAGTAGGGTCTCCTTGTCTCCTCGCCGTGGCATCCTCTAACAGCTAAAAATGGTATCAGTGGAGATGTGCCTATATTCTAATGCTCATTACCTGTAGAGTTTAAAAATACAACTTTGCCCACATATGCATGAACCTGTTTAAGGTGATAACAAAGTGCAAACTTTTTCCTACTCGGTCATTTTGCTGGAGTAGTTTGCTTCACCTATGCCTGGCTGGAAATCCCAAATTAGCCAGCTAAAATTAAGTCATGAGTCTAGCTAGCCATCTAATTACCCAATTAGCTGTCTGTGGAAACCTAATGCACTGTGGCTTTACTGTGGGCACTGGAGTGCTGGACACCTAAAGTGGCCAGCTCTTCAACGCTCATCATAACCTCAGCCCAGATGGGGCCTGTTAAGGTGTCTGTGTTTGGAATTCACGTGTGGGTTTACTGTGGGCTAGCTCATATCCATTCTTTAATAACAAAAACAGTGGTAACTAGCCCTAGCCCACACTACCCATAGGAAACCCACAATGGGCTAGCATGGACCCATTTACATGACATTATTGTCATTTAGCAGACGACTATCCAGAGTGACTTACATAGTTTGCAACTTTACATGTTACCCATTTATACAGCTATATATTTACTGAGGCGATTCTGCCATGCCCAAAGGTACAGCAGCAGTGCCCAAGTAGGGAATCAAACCTGCAACCCTTCGATCACAAGCCCTGCCTCCTTACCACTACCCCACACTGCTGCCCATTTGCTGCAAAATGTTTATCTTACATTTCTATTGCACAAAATAGACGTCAATGAAACACAGGTTCTTACACACAGCTTCAAACCCACTTCAGAAATAAGTACAGCTTACAGCCTGATATGTCTCTTCAGTAAAACACTTAGGAATTAATCTGCCAAAAATCTGTCATATCCTTTCAACATAAACTATAAACCATACATTTATAAAATCAGAGATGACATTGACAGATAGAGCATATTGCTGTTGGATGTAACTTCTTGGATTAATTCAATCAAGATGAAAATATTACCAAAATTACTGCTCCTGTTTCTATCCGTCCTAGCTGACATCCCAGGGAAACAGTTTTAACCAGTGGGCCAAGCTAATATCACATTGTAAATGAAATAATAATGAAATTATTGATCCCCACAGGTCAGGAGCAAGATTTCCCCTCTATAATATCAGAGAATACTTCAGATCAGTACAGCTAAGAACATTAGTGTGATCCAGACTAAAATTAAAATGGAAGGAAACAGAAGAAAGTTAGATGTTCTTCTACATACAAATCTCTGACCCTGGTTAGCACTAGATTCATCATGAACATGTAGTTAGTGATGGGCATGTTGACTCTTTTAACTGAACTAATTTTTTTTTTTCAGTTCATTACAAAGATCCAGCTCACTGAACCACTGATTCGTTCAGTAACCAACTAAATATTGAGGCACATCTGTTCAATAAATGAACAACTACAACAGGATCTGTCATTTACATTACAGCAGCTAGCTACTTGGACACATAGTACCATTTCACATGTACTAAGAATTGATTTATTTAATCAGTGTTTTAAAAACACTCTTGGTTGTCTTATGCCTTCTAACAGAATTTGAATGTAACACAATGGAGTAGAATCTTTGAATACATTTTTCCCTTTTTTACTGTGGGACTACTATGCAAATAGGCAAACATGGCAATACTCACATGTTGATCAGGGACCTTCCTCAGAGTGAAAGAGTGGCAAGCATATATAAATAGCTAATTTCACATGTGGAAACAATAAATTAATTAGAAACAACATTGAGTGCAATTGCCATGGAAACAAAAATCACATGTTAATTATCGAGGACACAGTAGAAGCTTACAGGATTTGAAAATGAATTTCCTTTACCATGACACATATTTAATATTTTAAATGAAATTGTAGTTGGAGACATGATCTAATAAACATCCAATAAAGATGGAAAACACAATTTAGAGCACTAAGAGGATGTACAACTCAAAAATATCAGCAGTAAGACCAGAAAATCAATACACAATCAATAAAATCAATTCATAATAACTCAAAATAACACCATGTATTGCACCTGAAGGAAGTGTTGGCCCTATACACACACATCAAAAAACTGGCTCATAGTCATATAGTGTAATATTTAAGAGAAATTGTTCAAGCCTTTTATATAAGTTGTTAATGTCAAAATCCTCAAAATCTTTGTCTCTTTCAAACTTTCAAAAAGCTTTTGGAGACTTCAGAGCTGAATTGCCATGATTAACATCATTAAGATGAACCACTACAGTTTAAATTAAGGGAATTTCTTTTTTGGCACTGGATGACTAAAAAGAAAGATGTCTTTACATTATTTGGGCTTTGGATGCAGTGGCCACCCTTGTAATTATCACTGAGTATATGAGCTGGGTGTCCCTGATTTGGAGGGGGGGGGGGCAGGATTGGATGAAAACATGATCCAATGTTTATTTACAATTCTTGCACATGAAAACAAATGGAAGATGAAAAAGGTTAGGTATGTTTCGTCATCTCTTTCAATGCTATTTGTTGATCTCCCATCAGGCATTACGATGCTGTATCCACTGCCTATAAATATGATTTTTGGTTTGTTGGTCTTAATGAAGGAATTGGTGTAGACAATATTTAGTGCCCTTTACGTGTCCTATTCCTGTGAGTTGGGGGGGGGGCTTTATCCATCAGAAAAAAAGTATCTTGCCTAAATTTGTAGTTTTAACAATGATTGCACTCAAATATAGAACTTCATGAGCTGTCGCGGTCAGCCTCTGCCCTTGAGGGCCGTGACAGGTCCACAAATCCCAAACGTCTTCCGCTGTCCCACGTCTTGCATTTTCAGCACTCCTATCTGCCTGTTACATCACTCTTCCGCCCTCCCGAGTTCACTCCGTCCCACAGAACCTGGCACGGGGGAGGTGGACACAGAGAGGCAAGGAGGTTTTCGTCTTATTTGCCGTCACGACTCCTGGTGTTTTCTTTATCTCCCGCAAACAGAGCAATCTCTGTTCCCGCAGAGGTGCTGAAGGAAAACCGGGGTGTCTTTTTTTTTTCTTCTTCTCCCCCTTCCTCTTCTTCGTCGTCTTCTTCTTCTTGTCAAAGTGCATTGTTTACAGGCAGTCATAAATCAGCCGAAAATAAAAGCATACTCCGAGACCTTGGGACGGTTCAGCGCTCCCGGGCCACTTTCTCGCTACCACCCAATAAAATAAATGAGGGGTGTTTTACAATAAGGTGTCAGAAACCGGCTCCCTGCCTTTGATCATACAAAACCTTTTGTAGGCAAGACCCTGTAGATGTTGACTAGTCTATAAATATTCTCGCGCTGCGAGTATACAGCCGACGCTAACAGCGCCCAACACCCACCCGCACCCCCCACTCTGCCCCCGGAGCTGTGAGCGGCGCTGTGAACTTGCATGCGTCCTTTAATGTTTTTTTAATCTTCCCAGCTACTGCTCTGTGTACCAATGAGAAAACACATTGTACATGTCGTCTCTCAGCGCGCTGTGTGAAAAAATAAAATCTGATTTGGCTGTGGAGTGACGGTGCGTGCTCATGAACTGGACACTATGCAGCCTTGTGATGTATTTTAGGCATTTTTATTTCAGAAAGGGAAGTCATTTCAGCTTGAAATAATTCTCTCCAGGACACCTAAAATGAATAGTCACAAATCTAGTCGCTGATAGAAAAAGACTACCTCTGTAAAGAGATTGGTATCTCATATGAAGATGGACTTAAAATAACCATTTCATCATTTTACAAGATGGACACAACACAGAAATCCAATATGTAAAATCTGAGGTGAAAAAGTAGCTAATTCCTTTGAAAAACCTTATTGAGCACTAAAAGACAGGATAGAGGACATTAGACACCATGTTTGTCTAACTCTCTTACGGGTACGAAAGCGACAGCCACCTCTGTCATCACTGCAGTCTAAGTAATCAGGAAGAAATGCAATTTCGCATTACAAACGAACTCATTTCCAGCAGCATTAGATCTTGGGCCTATTGTCCATCCTGTGGAAAATTCCATGTGTCTCAGGAACGCTGTAATTGCTAAATTGTGCCTTTTCCCCCCCCCACTAGCTGAGCCGAACTGACTCTGATTGATGACACGGGCTCTGTGTTAGTGAGGGAGAGAATTGGTGAGGCCCGCTCTGCTCTTCCCAACGCGAGACGCCTCTTATTTAAACTCACAGGTGTCCCAGGGGGGTCTTTCAGTCAGGTCCTGCTGTACTTTGATAAAAGCCCCTTCACTCTTTATTTGGGCAGACAAGGCGCTGATTATTTCCCTCCCTGGCGTGCTTTGTTCCCTTGTTTGTCCTCCACTTCCATGCAGGCCGTGGCTTTTTCTTTTTTATAATCCACTTTGAACAGGCAACAGGTCCAGGTGCTTTTGAAGATGCACAGCGGTCTATAGGAGGTGAATGGACGTTAAAGTAAACCGCACGTCTGTCTCTGGTGTCAGGCAATAACAGCCACGATTTCACATGACGCCACTATATGGAACGCATGTTACATGGCAAACACCATGTTCGATTCGGGTGCTTTTTCCTGCATATAGGTCAGCTTTTTAGAGGCGCATTGTTCTTTGAGGCTGTCATGCCTCTCTCAGTACTTTGATTGATTGATTTAATGCTTGGTCGTTTTTCTTGTGGGGTGGCTTTGGACACTTTTTGGTCTAGCTCTGACACAGAAAAGCACACACTTCAATAGTAACTGTAGGTTTTCCTTGATGGTCAATTCTGTGTTTTATTAATTTTACTAATAGGTCTTTTATTATTAAAAATTTGTTGTGCTCTTGTTTCAGCCCATAGCACAAAACTGATGATAAAAAGAATTTTGGTAACTGTCCTCATAAAAGAACAGGGCTCTTTTTTGATCACTTTTTATTTTTCTTTTCTTTTTTCCTCACACATGGTCCAATTGCTATTATTCACACAAGTCTCGCATAACACTACAGTGAAATGGGAGCTAACTGGAGGATAGGCACAGAAATAATTAACAAATTGAACTGTCAAGCTATCAAATGAAATTAAACAGCAAAACCCACAAATGTGGGGGTTATGGATCAGAATTCAATTCAAATATATCTTCATTCATAATATGGTGCTGTTATTTCTGTAGGTATCCAGTGCAGCCAGTCACTGAACCTCCTTAATCACCTGATTATTGTATTATTGAATCAATTAAGCCAATCAAAAGCTTTCCCCCACACAGGAGTGTGAGTGTTAGAGTTTTACAGAGTGCTGGACTGTAGCCATCCCTGTTTTGAATATTTTATACCTGTCTCAGTTTATACACTCTAAAAACTGCTTACACCTAATGGTTATTCTGACTGTAAATTGTGTTCTCTACCTCAACATGGTGAGCACTTAATGTATAGTCAGAATTTCCATAACCTCTTATGTACAGTACCAGTGAAAAGTTTGGACACACGTGATGAAGATAATAGGAAACATGTATTCAAAGACATTTTGTTCTAAAGGCTTTATGCTTAAATGCTTGAACACCTATGTATGAATTGCTTTCAAAAAAATTAATTGTAAGAAATATTTTTAGTTATAAGAAAGTTTTGATTTGGTTATAACATGTTTCTGGTCACTGCTTGCTATGTGTTATTTCATAGTTATTTCATAATGATGTCTTTACTATTATTCTAAAATGTGGAAAATAGTAAAATTAAAGAAAGAAAAGTGTGTCAAAACTTTTGACTGGTATTGTGTGCATATCTGTTAGGCATACTAAAGCTAAACTAATAAAAAAAACACCTATTGCCCTAAGTTAGTTTACTGACAGTGCGGACAGCACTCAAACAGAAAGCAGAACCATCCCAGCTTTGCTCAGTCCCTTGGGCTGCAGCCAGCGCTGCCAGTCTGGATCAGGGTGGAGCACAGGCTTCAGCACAGAGCAGAGCCCCGCCACTACAGCCACCTCAATACCCTGTCACTTCTTATGCGGTGCGCCCGATTCCTGCCTCAGACTTCGAGAGTTCAGACCCAGACTAAAGCCACTGCGTGAAAACATTCGTAAACGATTACCCAGACGACGTCTGACTATTTGAAAACACCAGGCTGCGGTGGAGTGTGTGTTTTGGGCCTTTCTGTGTCTGAGTGTCTTTGTGAAACAATACATCACCTCGTGTGTGTTTTTACATCACCGTGGCAGAAATACACCTCGTGCTGACGTCGCACTGAACACATGTGTAGTCAGTTCCGCCAAACACAAAGTTGGGCACATGTAAAATGACATCATCCCTCAGGTGACATACCTACCTATCATCCTTGTATTCCTCTGCACACTCATTTTCACTCAGATAGACTTCTGCTTGTGTGATAATCTCTTACTGCAAAGAGAAATAAGGTGTACAGTTTATGTTAATGCATTTGATTTTATTTTTTTCCTTTTTTCACCTTGGTGTAACCCCTATTTCAGAGTGGCCCATTGTACTTTAGGCACATCACCCTCAACCCTAGCCAACCTACCTACCCCTTTCCCTGGCAGAAAGAAGCCATTTTGTTCAAATGCTGTGGGATCCCACTCATTGTTGGTAAATCCTGAACCTGGGCCGTAGATCTCAGACTGAACTCAACTCAAATGCCTTAAACATCAAGTTACTTGGGAGCTACTCATTTAATTTTAATTTTTATATAAAGCTTACAGCTTATGAAGTTATGGATGCTACATTTAAAAAGTACAAAACTTAATAGTGTTCAAATACATCTGATTGTCCCTGAAAGCCTAAAATCTTTACTCCACCATCTGTGGTCTTCATCTGCCTATACAACATGGATGTAAACATGCATGAATAATTTTTACATTTTATCTTGATCACTTGACACTTCTGAAGCACTGCACCCCCCAAATAAATGGCACTGGCCAAAACCTAAATCACACCGAACAAGTGAACAAGAAACCTGTACTAAAATAGTACTACTCCCTGTGCAGCAGAAGCACCTCAAGGTACTTAAGAACTACTGAGTATCACTGAAAAATATTCAGGAGTTCTGAAGTGTCTTTCAGCATTTACAGTCATGAGAAGGGTTTTGGTAAAATGTCAAGAACTATATAAAAAAGAAGTCCAGTGGTGCTGTTTAGTTTGTAGTGCCAAATACACCCTTAGCAGGTTGAGATATAAATTCACTGTGCCTGCACGTCCAAGGGCCAGTTTTCTCCTAAACTTACTCCAGGTGGCTTATAAATGAGTAAATGTTTGTCATAATGTCTTCATTCATCTCAACACGGTGAGGTATTTTTGATGGTGTGTTCCTACAATTACAGTAGAGCCTAGAATTCACATCCACATGAAAACATTTTGAATGCTCAGTGAATTTTACAGCTCCAGTGAGCAATTTAAACTGAACCCCTTTCTGCATGGTGTGTTAGGACATGACAGTATGACAAATAGTCTCTCCTCTTTCCTTGGCTCAAGTGCTCAAAGGCCCTCTATTTCAATTTCCATTCTAATTTCAGAATTAATATCGGGTGTCAGCTGCCATGGAGGCACTAAAGAGCTGTTGTGACATCAGCGCTGTTCCAGCGTGCAACTGTGACATCAACAGTGCTAATACTGCTGTTCCAACATGCCACTGTGACATTGGTCACACTGCTGCAGCTTGCTGCTGTGACATCAGCAGTGCTGTTCCAGCTTGCTGCTGTGACATCAGCAGTGCTGTTCCAGCTTGCAACTGTGACATTAGCAGTGCTCTTCTAGCACGCCACTGTGACGTCAGCAATGCTGTCCCAGCATGCCACTGTGACATCAGCAGTGCTGTTCCAGCTTGCTACTGTGACATCAGCAGTGCTGTTTCAGTATGCAGCTGTGAGAATCAGGGATGTGCCAACGGTAAGGTCTTCCTGCTCAGCCATCTCAAACTGGCCTGCCTGCTGCATGTGTATGTGTGTACAAATTCTTTATGTGTGTGTTTGTGTGAATGTGAACGTGTGCTCAAAATTAACATACTTTGTGTGTGTTTTTGTGTTTGTGAGAGGGAGGCAAAGCCTCAGCCCCAGACATCAGTGCTATAAGCAGTTGTGTAGTATGGTTGATGAGGCATGTGCCCCCCACAGAAAATGTATCTGTATAGATATTTTTAAGAATATTATCCTCTCAAACTCAAAAGCTACCTTTAAAGCATTGTTGGTTGTACAGTGTGCTTTGCTTTTATGGAGGAAATTTACTGTCAGTATTACACAAATAATGTGTATTCATTTTTTCAAATCATGACAACATTAATAATGATATTACTCAGTAGTTGTTAAAATGAATAAAAATAAATAAAAGTTGAAATGTTTTCATAACAGTACTACTAAATATTTTATCAACCTTTGCCATATAAGTTGTGCTCAAGTTTTGTGTAAGGTTGGACTTATTAATCATGTTTACGACTCCCAAGTTATTTATATCAAAACTGATAATTAACATACAGATGATGTCCACACATGAATGCACTTTTCATGATAACATTAAACAACTCTAACTAGCCATATTTGGTTAAAACAAGGAGTTTTTTTTCTCTCTCTCATTCACATCACCCATGTGTATGACTCACAGGCTCTTTGTGTCAAAACTGACAAGTGTGCACATGTGATGGTGCTTTGAAGTTAAGCATAAAAGGCACACTAGATTTGGTAAAAACAAGGCTTGCTCTCAGACATCTTGAAAAATATCTAGTATAATCCAAAAGACAATAAAGATTATTTTGTCTGATGTAGACAAAGAAAATGAGTTCCACCAAGGACATTTAAATTCTTTAAAGTCCAGGCGAACGATTCTACTTCACAAAACATGACCGACATAGCTCAATCAATTCTGAGACTCAAGCTACACAGTAATGGTCATTATTATGATTATTGTAATGATGTATGTTATTAATCATACCGTCATAAACGGTAAGACACACATGGTAAAACATGCATTTAAACTACCACACTAAGCATAAACAAGGATTGACATTTATGAAAATGATTATGGCATTAAGATGTTTTGACAAAATGGTAAATATGCAGTATGTCTGAGGTGCATTTATCCAGAAAGTATTAACAATAACAGATGATTACCTGACATAAAGGAAAACAAAAGATGCTGGCAAAAGTTTTTTTTTCTTTTCATTAAAAAAAATAAAATAAAATACTTTCTTCGACAATTGAGTGGGGGCTCCACTTGGAACCAGGCCTATCCAATTTATCTATGCTCTAAATGAACATTTCTGAACTAAATATTTCCTGTGTGATTTGTCCATTGCATCATCTGAAAATAAAGACAAATGAATTGTTCAGCTAGCAGAACACTTTCATTCCCTGCAAAGTCTAAACTAGGTTGTTCATCTTCCCTGTAGGTCCCTCATTCAACTAGCAGGTAATGTGAGCTTGGTCAGGATCTGACATGAGAATCAGAGACTCTTTGCTGACCTTTTCTTTCTTTGATAAATGGCATGTTTTGTGTGAGAACAAATGTGGGTACCATTTACAATCAGTTGATAAATGAGGCTCCAAGCCTTTTGCATTGTACACATTACTAATGTGTCACCACCTATTCCAACTGTATTTTCAATGTGACATTGTATACCTTGTCTACATTTCAGACTACATACCAGCACTCTCTCAATCAAAGATAGTTGTTGGGATTTGGCAATAGCTCCAGACCGACCAATAGAGGCTGCATCAGGGAATTTAGATGGCAGTGCCCAAAATGAATTTGTGCCCTTAAATTTGACCCAGGTTAGAAAAAAACACTACAAGTGCTTGGTAGGTTTTTACGTGACAGACACCTTCATTACAGAGCATTTCTCTACAGAACTGAAGAGCACAGCAAGCTGGATAAAGACACCCATTACAGTGTGCATGTACAGCTGATAGAATCAGAATCCACAGACATAATTCCTATCACCCTCAAACATACTGCACAACAGCCGAAGCTTCAGAAGTCCCGTGGTATTATCATTTGGTTTGATTTAAACAGCCTGGAGGACTGGAAGCTTACTGAGGCAGCCTAGTAGTCACTACCTGAGGGGATTCCATCCGTTGGGTTTTGACTATTAATGCCTCCTCCGGCGCTCTGCTTCCCAAAGCTCTCCCCTGAGCTGTGGCACGATGCATTAAACCTGCTTCTAAATGCGCTCTCTCACTCTATCTAGGCCGAATGCAGAGGGCTCCACCTGAATAGTCAATGGGATTCTAAGGTTCACAGTGTTGTGAAGAACCAAAGACTGAAGTGACTCTTTAGTCACAGGTGAGGATGATGCACATATGTGAAAAATATCAAATGAGATGAAAGTAATGGACTGATATGGAAACAGAAGAGTCAGCTCGGCTGGCAGCATAGCAAAAGTGTAGGTGTTGCAGCTTTGAGCCTTTGTGTTGGCTTTTTTTCCCTAGCTGTGTTTATGTTCAACATGGTAATTGTGTTAGTCTTTAGTATCCCACCATTTTCCAGGAGTTCAGGTTGCCTATGAAGGAGTCAGGGACATTTTTCAAATATTCTCTTAAATGGTTTAATGTTTTTCACTGGCTTCTGTTCCCTTCTGAAAATGCCTACTGTGAGGCACTGTTTAACAATTGGATTATAAATTACTCCACACAAAATAATTATCTATTGATCGTTATGAGGAGGTTGTCACTCCCTGAATGCCAAGAGATTCCTTCAAACCACTTTGGTATACTGCCCTCCCCAAGCTCATTAGCCTGTCCTTGTGGCGAACACAGGGTGTAGTAAAACATAACTATCTAATGTGTGGAAATATGGAAACACTAATTGCAACTGCAAAGCTCCCAGCATTGCACAGACACAGTACTATTCCTGTACAGTAAACTTTTAAGTGCTGCATCTACATATCTACATACGTTTTTTTCAGACCTCTGTCTGCTGGGAGGGCACGCATGGCACATGGCAAGAGACTCTTATCTATTCAGTAGAGATAAGTGATCTCATCAGCTCTGTGACAGTAAGCACCAACACTTGTCTCACATGGTTAGAAGAGATATCAGTTCAAGGTTTGGTAACACCACACATTGCTTATGTGGTTAACAGCTTTAAATAAGTAAAAATAAATGCAGCACTCATCACACACACACACACACACACACACACACACACACACACACTCACACTGCCACACACACACACACACACAGCTAAGCTGCAAAGAACACGAAATTAATTTAACATCTGAAAAGCTCCGCTCCATTCCTGTAAAATTTTCATCTCATTGTCCGGGTTGAATAACAGCTGCGATTCAATGGACACCTAATAAGAAAGTCCGGAGGACTTCCCTTATTTCCACTTTATTATCACGAAGAAAATAATTAAACTCGCAAACTGCAATCACCCTGGGAAGAAATTAACATTAAGCATGTACTGCGCTTTGTTCAGAGATTGAGTATGTAGTTACACGGTTATATTTTCCCTATTATTGAGCTATTCATATAATGGAATTTCTCACCCTGAATGTCAGTCGAACATATATTTCCTGAAATGAAAAGAGGGAGTTTTTTTCCAATGTCAATACAGTTCAATCTGCCTTGTAGAAATGGTGAAATGTAATGGTTCCAGATCTACATAATATGTCTCCCTGTATCTCATCAAAAGGGAATTCCACTCCAAAATTTAAAGCATGTGTGTTTTTCTCCTGAGGGAAAGTTCACTGGGACAAAGGAATTCTCCAAAAACCTCAAAGGCTTCAATGAGATTAATTCGTAGAAATGTACAAAATTAAAATGCATGGGGATAGCAGAACGCTTCAGGCTTCGGGAGGTTTGGCACAGCCGTGGCTAATTGCAGCTCTGTGTCTCTGCGCGTCTTCATCCTGTTTTCAGTCGAACCAGGTAAACATCCCTGGCCAGAAGGTAGAGCTACGGGGCCGTGTACCTTTGGGGGAGGGTGAGGAGGTGCAGCGGCGTGCTGCTCTCTATTGCCTGACCTGAATTCTGTAGGAGAGCCTGGTGGAGTATGGAGTTGCTGTGGGAGGGCCTGGTTTCACTGCGCGATAATGGATCGGTACAATAAAAGAGACCACATTCCCCTGCTGTCTGACTGTGCAGAAAACTGCCCAAAAACTTCTGCCACCCAGAATTGGACTTCCCACAGATGTCCTGCTTTCATCCTGAGCTACTCTACATCTCTAGATATGCATTCCTTGAAAAATCATGCTGTGGTTCCAGGCAGGTGCACAAGAGATATATATCCACGAATCTCAAGATGCTTAAGAAGAAAGAGATCACAGAGCTGAAGAGTACATGTTTCACAGACCCAATATTTTTGTAAAACCAGGGCAAAAGCTTTGCTACAACCACCACAAGATGGCAAAACCTGTGATTTAGGACCTGCTATGGGAGAAAGACCACATGAAGCTTCTTTTCCTAACCGTATGTGGATGAGACGTTGGCAACATGCACTGATTGTGCTGGCATCCTTGTCCATTGAAAGACAAGAGGCTACTATCACCAATCCGAAGGAAGCCGCAGTGGCTAATTCTACTTCCACACGGCTGGACCACTCCAAAAATGGCCATGGAGTTTGTGTTAGTAAATACAGAGTGAAGGAGATGAGGACACTCAAGAAGGTAAAGGGTATACCTCAAGCATTATCTGAACCAAAGACAGGGCAAGACTGCCAGCCTCACACATGTGCCATGGAATCACAATTCATTGCCATTTTATAGTGAGTACATGTTTGTTTGCTATGAAAACAAGAAAACTGTTGGCTCTGTAAGTTATTGCCAGTCATACAGACATATATAAGTGTATCTGTGAGTATAGTTGATGTTCAATGTTATTTTGACAATAATTTTTGAACTGCAGCTTTTCTTGAGTTTGCTTAAACATTGTTATATCTGATATATTATTCTCATTTGAATTAAATTACCACACATACATGACTGATTTGTTAAACTGTTGAAAATGACATAGATGCAATAAAAAATAGTGTGACACTTGTGAAGCTGGTGAGCAGAATAATTCTGAAATGCAAATACTTCATTGTTGTCCTCCACTTTGATGTCATAAGCATTTTCAATGTAGGTGACAACTGTGCATAGGCAAACAATGAGATCCAGGATAAGGGCCTGGGCACCTCAAGGAGTGTCACATGTACACAAGAGCACTGTGGGATGGAATTCCTCCACGTGTAAATCTAAATGCACTGAAAATGGAACAAACCCTAAAGTGCTTCTGAAACCTGCAGTGGGTTGTAGAATCTGTACTCCCAGCATCCTTTGGGACTGCCGCAGAGACGTTTCCTAATCAGACGCTACACACACCCAACCCCTCCACCCCTCGCATACTCCTCAGCTCTGTGTGCTTTCTTTGAGAGCCTGCCTGCTCTATTCGATTTAAAAATGAAATGAATAAGAAAAAAAAGATGTAAGTAAAATCGGCTTCTGCTGTTGTTTGGTGGGGGGAATCACAAAAAGTCTGCCACTTCCATTTCAACGACCACCGAGCTACAGAAGCCTCAGCACCATATAGTGAATGCTGCCTGAAATACTCTGAAGACTTGCTTTAAAACATCTGGTTGCAAAGATAGTGGCAACAGTAATTACTTGCATCAAATGTTTGAACAAATAGATGTGCTTCCTAGAGCACACAGAGCAGGCCAGTAATTCATGCCAATGCATGGAAACAAAGGGAATGGTGGATCATGCAAAGTATCTGAAAACACATAACTTCTCACTTCACAACCAGCGTAAAACAGAACAGATTTACAACTGAGCCATGATAGTAACACAGTTGCAACACAGTGTGATTTAATAGTAAAATAAACTTTAAAATATTACAGAGGATGGCTGCATAACTCTGCTCCTTGGAAAAATGGCGACTGGACCTAAATATAACTATGTGAATGTAATTAAGGTACAAATCAGTAAATGACTGGAATTCTAAACATGACTGAAAGGAACATAGTCAAATTACGTGCCAGGAACTATTTTACTCCTGCTGATCTGGGAGTACTCTCTGCTTGATTGACAGTATTTATACCCAATTGCTGTTCAGCTTTTTTTCAGAATTCACACACAGCTGAATGGCTTGACTTGCCCTGTCTGACACAGATAATTGACCAAATTCCTATTACTGTACTTTGAAAAAAAAGAGAGAAGCATGTAACAAGTTTTCTTTTGTGTAAGTAAACAAGGATTCTCAAACGCCTTTACCAACTTGCATTGATATTTATCTCATGCCTGTATGTTACTTATGGTACTTAGTACGATGAGCGAAATTAGTTACTTGGCACTCCCCCAGTTCTCCCTTCAAATTTAATAAAGAGCAGAGCCATTAGGCAAATGTGGAAGGATCAGTCAATCAAAATGATATGCAATGACTCCACTCTGCTTATAGGGCCATAAAAGTCTTTTTTTGTTTATTAGCGTCTGTCAGGAATGAGTGAGGAATTTCACGGAGTCAGGAGTTTAACTATCTTGTTATTGTGGAAATTTTAGAAATGTGCCCGCTCCTTATTTCGGATCAAATGTGACGGAGCAACTTTGGCAACCGCGCCTAAATGTCGAGGAGGACGTGTAATTGAGAGGCTAATAAACAGCTTCAGCCTTTGCCATCAATGAGCTAAATCACAATCTTTTTGTAAAGTTAGACTTTTAACAAAGTATAAAATAGTCTTGCTAAATCTATGAAAATATTCAGAACGATTAATTAATTCTATATATAATTATGTATCGCAGTTGCCATGTTGTAAAATCGACTGTAATTGTATAATGGAGGATTTTTCTATTAAAGAAAGCTGAACAGACACAGAAGTTCTGTACTGACCAGATAGTCAGCTATGCGCGTGTCACTTTGAAAAGCTTGCCATTGCTGAACCTATAAGTGTTCTGATTTGCTGGCTGGTTATAAACACTCTTGAATGGACATGGTATGAAGCAGACCTTCCATAGACAGCATAGCAATGCACAAGATCCTCTTGTTACCAACCACAACATCCTCGACAGAGGACTCAAGGACTGCAGGACTTGAATATCTGGTTATAGTAGAGGATAAGTGACTAAGCTCTGTTGTGTCTGCCAAGGTCAGTAAAGAGAAGTGACAATCAGGGAAACCCACAGAAAAAAGTCACAGACAAAATGTGAACACACCCACACTTGCAGGCATGCAAACACACACATAATTTCAATTCAAATTTCCATAGGAAGCAATGGGATAATCGTAGTAGACATCTGTTCAATAATAAAGAAAAGTTTTTTGAGAAATGCTGCTTAAAATGTTTAGAACTGGCCACCAGCATTAAACTGACACTCGCTTACCTGCGTTGTCCTCTTGACAAAGCATTTTGTCAAAAGGCCTGGCCCACAATGCAATAACATGTTTGGTTTGGGCATGAAGGACAAAGTGGAAAAAAGCAACAGATTCATGGGAATGATACCTGTTCCATTTGACATTTCATTCCCTCGCAAAGTTGTTGTGTAGCTCAATCTTCGCTTTTTTTACATTAATGTGTGTTTAGTGGACATTATCCTTTTTCGATACATCCAACATGTTCCATTTTCACGTTCTGTGACAAATTACCCCAAGACTCCCCACTCTAAACAAAGTGAAGAAAACCTATATGGGTGTGGGCCCTGTGTGTGAGTAAGGAGGCCTGGGTGACTGATGCAGTCAGCTCAGAGAAATAAATGCAACAGATGAAATCACAAACTGAACAACACATATTCAACTTGTCTGGGACCCAACTGACAAACACACTGACACTGGTGAAACCTTATGATAATGTGTTTCACATATTAAAATAATAAAAAAAAAAACATGTTGTGTGAATGCCCTAACAGCTCAGGCAAAAAGTGCCTGTATGCATTAAACATCAGCGTCCAATATCTATGTAAATACAGCAGCATCTGATATTTGGGAAATGGACTGGAGGAATCTTGAACTGGCAGTGCAGTGGACACAGATCACAGGATATTTAAAATGCATGTTTTATCATTTTCCCCCACTGTGTAGCATTTAGATAAGCTGCTGTGGAGTTTAAAATGGGAAGCTGGTCTGCAGAAAGGCAGGTCCTCTGGAAACAGCCCAGGGATTAATAACTCCCATTGCAAACACTCCTGTGTGCATTTGTCATAGTCAGCGGAGCCTCAAGCACAGTTTTTCGCTCCGGAAAGGCACCTTGTTTTCTCTGGGTGGTGTGATTCGGCAGCGCCATGGTCTCCTCGGAGCGGGCACAGAGGGTACCAGCCTTGCCAGCTGCACTAGCACACCTCAGCCGTGCCCTCATTGGCAGGGGGAATCCACACCCTCGCACACAATGCCAAGAGCATACACCTTTCATCATTTTTTGTCAGTTATATTACTTCTGTTTAAAAGAATTCCTGCTGGTGATATAGGGGATTTTAAAATACACAGTAGAGGACTTTTCTTTCAAGCAGCTGGGTGGCTTTGTATCATTTCAGCTCTTGGCTCCCCTCCCCAATCATGACTCCACTCTTTCCATTACTTGCATAGTCTTTGAATTACTGTAAGGTATGTTGTATTGCATTTGTGAAGTTATTGCAGCACATGGTGATGGCACAGATTATCACAGAACTATGTGAAGGAGTGACACATGTTTATATGTAGCCTGTTCTGTTCTGTATGTGCCACTGTTTTTGTGACTTTATATAATTTGTAGAGTTGTATTTTGCATAGTTGTAGTCTGTATTAGACACATCCATTCTTGAAGAAGCTAAGGACATTAATCCAAAATGTCTATGTTATTGCTATGCTCCTCAACCAATAATTTTTATTTGAACATTTGAACATTCATTTGGTAATTGTGGTAATTGCGTGCATTTATACTGCAGTACACTTAAAGGCTTAAGTTTTTCAAGTTCTTCGGAAAAGATGATGGCCACACCAATAGGCTCAGACATAGGCACAATTCCCTCTTTCACACATTAAGTTTCAGGGTGATAAAAAGGAACATTAAGTACCATCGCCAAATTATGCAAGTTCACGCGGACATCTGTTTTCGTGAAAACCAGAGCCTCCCTTTGAAGGCAGGTCCCCCCTTCTGTCATGAAGGACACATCTACTCAGCAACGCCTGACCTTCAAAAGTCACAGTTTAGCACTTAACACAGTCTGACACATTATTCCGCCATAGCACTCAACACGCTCTTGTGCGTTAATGAAAAAAAAAAAAAGCAAAGCAAGTCAAGTGCCAGTGAGGAAAAAGGATTTCTTCGAGGAGGAGTACGAGAATCTGATCAAAAGATCAAAAAAAGGTAGAGATGTAGAAGAACTGAGAGTCGAAAAGAACAGAGCAATAATTATGTCCTGTAAGACAGGCTTTACTTTCAAGAATAAAAAAGAAACAAAACATATGTGCCCTTTGTGAGAGGGTATTTTACCTCAGACTCAGTTTTTTTCCTCCCTGCCAGCAACCTTCCATTCCCGGGACATAAACAGAAGAGCGTTAGAACACAGCGGTACTAAAAGTGCCGGGGAGCAGCCATCAGGTTGCCGAGTGTAAGCTTCCCACCCGCCACGCGGAGCTTACTTTTCCCCCTAGGGGTGCGAAAGACACACAACTTTATATCAGCCGAGCCTCCTGCCTGGAACTTTCTCTTTTTTTCGGTCCGTTTCATCGGCAAAGCCCAAAAAAGTAAAATAGGTCAAAGATGATATGAGTGCGGGGAGCATTTAAGGCCGTGGGAGGAATTAACATGATGCATTCTCATCCCGTGCCACGTGTGCCGTCCTGGTAGAGATGCAGGGGCACACGTGCGTATGAACGTGTCGTCAGTAGGGACACGTGGGGTAACCTGTGATCACCCTCTGATGACAGGGCAGGGCTGCAGGTAACTTCCGCAAGGTGAGACGGAGACCGTGGCTCCTGGAAGCTGACGGGTAGAGGGACGCAGACAGGAGAGGGGAAACAGAGCCGCTCGCTCTGATGCCTGAGTGAGAGCAGAGGTATCAGATCAGATGCAAATCATATGCACACACAACCCTCTGAATTCATTAATACCCCTGATTAAATATGAACAAAAAACATTAAATGGAAAAATACAACAGAACAAAATACAACAGAAAAAATGTATGTATTAGATCACTTGTCTTCTGCTTGAACATTTTTAAAAATGTTATTCTTTAACCTTACTTGCAGTGTGCAGAGCAAAGACATAGTTTTCTCAAATAATACATTTTCTTCCATAAAACACAAGGGCCGCATTTATTCAGTCTTTTAAGAAATCTTTAAACTAAAATCCACTGAAAATAAGTTAAATGAAAGCAACTGGAACTATAAAGGGGCCCCCGAAGGCTTCTGGATTCCCCAGGGTATAAAGGGAGGTGACATGCTGTTGAGTGATAATGTAAGCACTCAGACAACTCAAACACCTTTTTTTCCTCAAAAAAAAGTAATTTGGGGTGAGAAAAACAGCAGCCTGCTCCTACATCAACACTGAAAATAGACTTGCTTTGATTCGCAGTTCCTGCGAAAGGTGACGCAGGGACAGCATCAGCATCTGCGAGAACTTCTCACTGTCACATCCTCTCGCATTTCTTTGCGGTTGTCGTCGGCTTGATCTACACAATATGACGTTGTGAGGACAAAAAAAGAGCACCCACACATGTGCTGTCTTCCACGCCACAATGTCCAGGAAGAGCTTTAGACCAGTTCTTCGCTCTAGATGGCAACAGGTTGGTCATTGCCAGTTGAAAATGAACAGGTTGACTCATGATATTTCATATTTCCAACGTTTCCATCACATTTCCAATACTTCCATCATATCTCCAATATGCTTCTGGTCTCTGTTCTGCAAAATAACAAAATGTTGTAGTACACACAAGTGTAAATATTAATGCATTGTAAATATGACTATATTACTATAACTAAATCATATCATGCATACGTTGAAGGAACAGTATTCTGTGTCTGTGTGAATGTGTGCGTATACATATATGTTTTAGTATGTTTTATACCATATTTATACCTAATTTCTGCTTTCCTGTCTGACTGAGGAAAAGCCAGTCAGACTTCAATGAAGCATGGGTATATACATTGGTTCTGGCTCTTATAAGCAGTGTTACAACTATAGTAGGGTAACTTATGCTTATAACATATGGACAGGTTACTCCTGCTTACATTGTATATTATTTCAATATAATTTAAGACATTTAAACAATGAGAAATTATGCAACTTATATTACTCACTTTTTTACAGTGATAAAACTGAATGGAAAGTAACCGAGACAGAGTACCTGTGTGCTGCTGGTTACCCAGTTAAAAACCCAGCATCCACTCTGTGCAATCTTGCTCTGCTTTCAGTGACGAGTTAATGAAGACCTCAAATGTCATCTTATTTCCTTTTCATTAATGGCTAGGCAACAAAGATAGAATAATAGCTTCCAAGTGTTTTATGTTCCAGGGATAAGGGCATTTTACCAGGGCTTTTGGTAGAAAATGTGGCTTTTTCTTCTCCCCACAGCATGTCTTGCTAGATCCTCTTTGACAGCTGTGTCCTCTACGTTACTTAGCTGGAGTGACAACTGAGAGAGAGACATTCAGGTACTCGTTGCCATGGCGCTGGCAGTGGATCCTCACTGCAAAGTTCTTCAAACAGACTGGAGAACAGATTAAAGAAACTAAGATGGACTTTTTAATGAATAAGAATGGGGGTAACTCGCCATCTTCATTTTTTTTTTTTCCTTAGAGCGAGGCTGCTCCCTTGTTTGTTTAAGTAACCCTGATGTAACCCACGGTAGCGCACAAGGATAATGAAGGCAGAAGATTAATATTTTGAACCTCTTTCAGCCCAGTTCTCTCTCCCCGCATGGGGCTCAGGCCTCTTCTTGTTTCCCTGTGTTTTGTGAGTCTCATTATCTCGTTTGACACGATTCAGCGATGAGCCCTGTTGGAGGTTTATAAGCCGCACTGACTGCAGTTATTCCTCGTAAGGGGAAAACTATGCCAACATAACAGGAGAATTTTTTTTAAATGCCTAATGCTTTTTACCATTTTTCTCTCACTTTGGAATACCTAGCTGTGTCCTTAGACGCTGCCCCTATTGCTGCAACTGCTACTGTCAATGCATGAGGGTGTGGACAAATACATGCTCTCTTCCAAAACCTGTGATGTCAGCTGCTGCCTCATACTAACAGCACCCACGCTTGCACAGACTTTAGTCAGAGGAGGACATTTCACATGCAACATTATGAAGGGAGACTTGCGGGTGCCTAAATCAACCAGCAGGGGTCACTAATGTGCACTGGAAAAGACTAAACCCCTGGCTGACCAACCCTCCCCTATATGCGTCAGCAGAAGCCAGTACGTTCCATTACCTGGGGCCCCCCAGGAGAAAAAAAATTATGATCCATTACAAATATTGGTTCATCCTACACTGAGTGTCTCACTGGTCTGTCCATTCCCCATAATTCAAAATAGTGCTTATGACGTGACTTTTTTCCACTTCAAAACAGTGGTGATGACCTGACTTCCACTTTTTTCCCCCCTTTCAACCAATTTTTAGTAATTGTCAATTGAACCCAGCCTGTAGGGCTCAGCCTGCAGTCCAAATGAATGCCTTGCTGACTGAGCCTCTTGGGGACCCCACATTTTCTATTTCTGGGGACATGAAACCTTTTAGGCCTAATATGACCCATCGTTAGTCTCTTTGGTTGCTTATTTTACTTCCTCTCTCACCTTGTCACTTTGCACCAAAGTCACTGTGGGCAACCAAAAATGAACTGTGGATACACAGAACCCCCCCCCCCCCCCCCCCCCCCCCCCTAAACGAACACCACCTAGAGACTGCTTTTAAAAAGATGGCCCATTCTTGAAGAATCAAATGCTGAGTTCACTGTTTTTATAAATATTGCCAATATGGTCCTTCAACCTCAGTGTTAAAAAAAGTAAAAGAGTGAAAAATAAGAGTAGGTCCCTGGCGGATGCACGAGGGAGACACCGTTGGATTACACATTGCAGGAAAAGCATCTGGAAGATGCATGAGTCAGACACATGGACATGAACATGTGTGACTGTAACGCTTTTCATCATAGAATGTATGTTGTTAATACATATCTCCATTAACTTTATTACACATGCCGTTTACCTTTTTTCTTTAAAATATCATTTTCAAAGCTAAAATCCAGAAAACCCAATTCTAATTATAATGTTTTAATTACTTATTACTTATTACTAAAAACTTATTTTCCAGCATATTTTTTTCTATTTATCCACATTCACTTGCAGCAGGACATCACACAACCATGCCCAAATGATTAAAACTAATTTGAAAATCAACAGAGGAAAGCATTACCTTGTCCTAAAATTAAGCAATTATAATGAAACGCTTTAATGAAGTGTATACATTCATTTTGTGCATAAAAAAAAAAAAAAAAAAAAAAAAACTGCAGAGAACCCATCAGTAATTTAACATTACAGGAGCACACAGTCTTTTTAATTGTGCATAGCTAAATATGTAAATCACACCATCATTAAATGAGAGCAGAGCAAAAGCTCCACCAGGAACTCCTCGCTGTGTCATCAAAATCCACAATCTGTCATCCCAGCTGCTAATTATCTAATGACAGTCAAGGGGAATGGTTAAAATCTTGCCTGAGTGCTCGATCCCTGCTGTGTTTGATTGCTTTGGTCTTTGGTCCCACCTCCTCTCTTGCATCCACCAGCTCCTCGGTAGCACGCACCTGTGTGCAGCCAGCATGCCCAAGAGTTTCCTGATTACCTTTGCTCACAGGATTCAAACACATTTATAGCCTACACAAGCTACTCGTGTTAATTTAAACACGTTAACTTAAATGACTTCAAGATTCTCTTCCACTGAACTTACCTTTGCTGTATCATTCTTAAGGGAAAAGGTGATTTGAAATCTGCTTTTTTCTCCAGCATACTTTGTTTTTTTCTGTTAAAATGGCTGACTGGGTTTCTTGCTGACATCTTCAGTAATATGAATTGACGTGAATGCGAAATTCACTGACCTGTAATTTTTTTTACTGCAAAACATGTCTGTTGGCATGATATTTTGCACAGAGTAGGTTGAAACACTGTCTGTTTTTGGATGAAAAGAAAGGCAATATGAGCTGCCAACCGCATTAATATTTACTGTTCAGGGTGGGACACCATCACTCGCTAGAGGGATCTCGATTTGGCACAAGAAAGCTGCAGATTATGGCATGATGTATATGTTACATTACATTATATTACATTATTGTCATTTAACAGACACTGTTATCCAGAGTGAATTTACATGTTATCCATTTATACAGCTGGATATTTACAGAGGCAGTAGTGGGTTAGGTACCTTGCCCAAGGGTACAGCAGTAGTGTCTCAACAGAGAATCGAACTGGCAACCTTACCACTGTGCTATACTCCCATGCTATGATGTCACATCATGATGTCACTGCATGTTTGTCATGATGGTAGATTGAGATGTATGTGCATGATAAAGTATTTATCTCTAATGCTCTGCTTAGTCCTAGTCATTAAAGCGCTGGCATTCTTTTTCAGCTAATATTATCCCACTTGTCACAGCCCTCAATTGTCACCAGGGTTTTACATCTTCTCAGAAGAATGTTGACACCAAAATATTCACAGGTGGGGAACAGAGACAAGGAGCACAAACTACATCACTTTGTATGTTGGGAAATGGAGGCAGAGAGGAGCAAAAGTGAAGGGATTGCTGTCCATTTCACCCTAAATTTCCCTCTAAAACTCAAAATAGCTTCACTAGGGCAACATGGCTGCCCGATCACATATGTAGAGCTCAGATCATAACAAGTACTGACTTCTAGCAGGGAGAGTGAAATCAAGTGTACATTCAGACAGAGCAAGTAAAAACAGAATTGAAAAGGAGAGTTCTCTGCCCCTGTGATGGTGTGGTGCACTTCATCTGCATCTCCACTTAACTGCAAGATAAGGAACAACATGTGAATACATTTGTCTTGCAGGTGGGTTTTTCCTTTAAGAAATGTCAAGAAACAAGCAGAGCTTTTACAGCTTGGAATATAACCTATTTATGCTGCCCTGTGACACAAGCAGTGTCTGTGGTAAACACAGAGATATTTGGTAAACAGTGATATTTTTTTTGCTTGGGTGTAGAGAACACTGATCCCGTTACAGTCTTATCTCACCTACATGCTCAGCTTGGCTATGCTAGCATCAATGGCGCGGCGAGAGACAGGCGTCAGTATGATAAATGGAGCTGGATGCAGGCGAATGAGAAAAGAAGCAGATAATGAAATACTTTCTCTCTCAATGTGCCACTTCTGCCTCAAGGCCGGCATGAGAGCCAGCGAGACTCCTGCTGACTCGGGCCCTCCTCAAACGCGGTTTAGCCCTTGTAAGAGAAAGAACTAGGTGTCCTCCATCTCAACAGAGGAGTTCCACATTAGCATTACATATCAATCACAGTCTTTTGTTTACCACCAGCTGGGTTCTGCCCTCAAGAGCCAACCTCTCAGCTCATGATAAAGTCAAAAGTTTTAAAAATGCGGGCGTAAGTTTTTTAAGGTTCTTTTTATTTTTATATTACTCCAGATGCAGCCCAAGGAAGGTTACCACACTGACAAATGAATTTGAGAACTAACAAATGGTGTTGCAATAGAAATAATGTAAGTGAACACGACCTCATACAATGGCTAATAGCCTTTTTATACTCATAAATTCAAAGCTGGACAGTAAGAGAGGTAGCAGACACATGGGTGTACAAGTGTACATGTGAAAGCGAGTGAAAGTAATACAGCATATGAAAGTACATGTGAAAGTAATACAGTATATGGCTCTTGCAAGGCTTTGCTGGCTTCTTTTGGGACCACTGTGATAGGCTGCCATTTCTGCCACCTCCCCAAAAGCATGACGGTAGCCCACGTTCAAAGAAACACTGCTTTCACAGGTCTGTGAGCTTGTTTACTCTCACCTTTGGAAACTGAGCATTCGCTTCCTTATCGCAGAGCAACATAATACTGATCCTGCAAAAAAAAAACATACCCTGGTCTGATGAGAAAGCCCTTGTTCCTCTGGACATATGGCATGGAATTTGGAGGCAACTTTTAAAAGCATATTGGAACAACTGTCTGAATGCAGCAATCAAAAGCACTGCCAGAGCTGAATAAAAAGGTTGAAATCAAATTATCAGGAGCGTTATTACCTGGCTCAAAAAAGCATAAGTTCACACTGAAAAGCACACTCACAAGTGTAGATTTCTAATTAGCTGTTCATTCTTTCAAAAAATATGGAAGCATAACTAGTATATTGGATGTTTAGCCTAGGGAGGTAACTATGTGTGAAAAGTGTTTTTTAAGCTAGTTATGTAGCTACCATATATATATATATGTGTGTGTGTGTGTGTGTGTGTGTGTATAGCTAGACCTTGCTATTTAATCTCACAGTTTGCTACATATGTTGGCAGTTTTTGTAACTGCAGTACATATGTGTTATCATGTAAAGTTGGAAGGCACAAAATGGCAATTCTTGTGAAGTATTGCAATTTTGTGAAATACCTATGCAATACCTGTGCAAACCAAAGCTTGTGTGTGTGTGTGTGTGTATGTCTGCGTGTGTTTGTGCGCACATGTGTATCTGAAATGTGTTATACCACAGGTAAATGATTATATGTAAATAAAATCAGACAGGCAAGCCTGCTTATGAAAAGGGCTGCAACAAAGTGTAGCAGCAGTTTACTTTGACACTTTCTTCTCCATACCTACCAGTCACAGTGAAAGGACAGCGGGGGGAGTGGAAACTTTTTGACATCTTATCTTGGGTAATTGGCAAAACTCCCCTGACAACTGCCCCCCCCCCCCCCTCCTGTGGACCTCATGCAAGTGGCTCGAGAGGAGTGCAGCTTGTCTGAAAATGTGCTCCCTGTTACTGCAGAGAAGACGCCCACGTTCACACCGGAGGTGACAGAGACGAGAGGCTCAGGTACAGCTGTCCGAGCAGAAGCCATTATTTTCTGCCTTTGCCATTTTTATTCAGAGGTGATATTATAGTGCCATATTAACTTGTAACAGGTGTCACATCAACACCACAGCCAATGTTCCTCATATGAAACAGTGCACTGATGACTTAACAACTGCCATAATCAAACTGCACACGAAGTGAATGCCCAAAGCGCTGGCTACAGCTGCTTTGATTTGGGCACTTCATGACCATCCAGTATGTTCAAGAAACCACATACAGGCAGAGGAATGGTGAATAAAATTAGTTATTGCAACCTCTGTTCAATCAATGCAGAAGTCTCTAACACATATTGCTCAGGTCAAAACAAAGTTCATGCAAGTGAAAATGTTGAGCCAATGCTGGGCTGTTGCAGAGAACTATTGCCTCAGGCAGTCTGTGAGCTTCCTGACCGTGGCAAAGCATCATTCCCTGGGCTTTGGACCCGCTCCATACCAAGGTCCTCTGTTCATTTCACACAAATTAATATGGAAAGCGATGTCTGCATATAAATTACTATGCTACAAGAGCTGTGTGAGCGCAAAACAAACAGGCAAGCGTATATACATCTCCATCCTACTTTAATAGCATCACAGCACATAATTCAGCCAGACTAATGCTGTCTAATGTAAATGCACACCACAGTGATTTAGTAGTACTATTGTTTTAGTGTTGTGGTGTTGCAGCTGGATTGCTTTATTCAATCATAAAATAACCAGCATAAAATGGGCCTCACACAAACCTTCTCAGATACATGTCTTCTTCTCTCAATGGATGTCAGCTTGTTGCATAAGTGTTCACAAGTCTGCTTGGACATTATGAAGTTTTCCAATCACTTCTTTTCCTAAAAAATATGTCATACAATTATGTTACATGACTACACTTGTTTAGTAGATGTTCTTATCCAGAGCAGTTTACAGATCATCCATTTATACAGTGGATATTTATTAAAACAATGAAGGTGATGTGCTATGCCCCAGGTTACAACAACAGGTATTCTGGGTATCAAACCATGCCAATATACTTTCAATAATGGAGAGTGACACACAACACTAAAGTAACCCTCCCAACCCTGGGAATATTGTGTAGGAGTTTTTTTTTGAGGCAATCTTCATGCGTGAAACATCAAAAACTACACAGTCCATTATTTCAGAAGGTCAACAATGGATTACTGCTGTCTCTTACAACTGATTCAAGGTCTGCTTTTGTTAACCAGTACTGAGATATTTGTGAAGAGGCAATTGCATGTGGGTGGATAAAATGATATGTACTTGAGGTATTGAGCTGGATTTTATTTTCAAGCAAAATTTTAAAATGTAACCAAAAGGTATATATCAAGGAACACAAAGTACGACTTCCTTTCAAACATCAAATACACAGTTCTGTCACTGTGGGGTTTCTCAATCAAAGGGCTTTTTTAAAGTCTATTTCCCGCCCATTTCCTCTACAGTCAAAGAACTGTGGATGTTTGTGAAAAGCTCAAACGTGCCTTGGGAATAGCCATTTCCTTCATTTAGCACATTCTTGCATTAAAACAGACCTGCAAATTACTATAAAAACTGCTGAGACAGGAGCTGAAATAAAACAGTTTCTCAACTCTATGAACATAAGAGCTTGAAGAATGCAAATCAGAGATGGGTGATATATTTATAAAAGCTAAGCAAGAATCTTTCATCATTGATAATTGCAACTGGAAAGAGGACTTCCACAAAGAGCTAGCTAAACTGAATTGTAATATACATAGTTTTACATTTATACATTTCTCAGTATATACATAAACAAAAGAACGAGGCCCCTGAGTGGCTCAGCACACACAGGCCAGAGGGTGAGGCCATTTTTGTGCTGTGCAGACCTGCTGTAGTCACGGCTGCCACGAGCAGTTCACAAGGGTTCTTACCCCTCACTGTGATGAGTTTAATTCAAACACTACCAGGCTACAGACAGACTTACTGCACAGGTACACATCTGTCATGGTCTATCCCAGCAACATCTCTCATACTCTTTATGAGAGTCCCTTCATTTACTGCTCAGCCACTGGCAGAAGAGGTCTTGGGATTGTGACGTGAAGTATACACAAGGTTTCACAAGCAATATGGCTTTGTCACAGAAATGCTGTAAAATGTTTTCACCCAATATAAAGCGGATGTAAGGAGACACTAGATTACACTGGAGAAAGGTGTTTTTTTTTCAAGACCCTTGCAAAAGTGTCCCTCATCTAAATGGTCTCCATAGCTAAGAGTGCATTACCCCCTCTGCCCTCCTCTGTCACTATCTTAATTACATGCATGTCATCACAGACGTCTCTGAACTGCCTGACTGTGCTGAAACGGAGGCGCTCGGAGTCCTACCTGAGCAAATCGGCGACAGCCACAGACAGCTGGGGGGAAGTGTGCGCCCAACGTCAGAGCCGACACTTTGGACAGCACTCTCTCCAGACTCTTTTCACTGTGCGGGTGAAGCCGGCAGATTGACGGGCAAATTAACCAGCCCCGCGACGCTGTGGCAGCAGATCCAGGCTAGATTAATCCTTCATACCTCCCTGTGCTCTAATGTGGAAATGCACTCACCCCTGATGGCACACACACAGTGTCCTGAAACAACAGCCGGGCCAGGGATTTCAGAACACCCAGTTCAGAATGGTTTGAAACTACCATTCAGAGGAAGGTGAAAAATATCGCTGCGATTTTGCAATACAAGTAGAATCTTTGACTTCACAGTATAGGTTAAAGACTTGGAATATCTGTTCAGTGGGTTGACAGGGATAAAATGGCTGATCCCTGCAGCAGTCAGGCATTGTCTGTCTATCTTTCCAATGGCAGCTCTATTTGTGACACTATACGCATGATTTTAAAATGTAAGACTTATCTTCACTTGCCATAACACGATAGAGAAGAAATTGTATACTTGATTCCTTGCTTAGGAAGTTTTTGTTCTTTTCCTTCCACTCAAGCAGTTGGATCCCATACTATCTATAACTGTACGGTAAGCAACACTTGCAACCCTCCATACAAGTATTTGAATCTACTGTACTAGTGGTACCCAGTTTTGCCTGCAAACTGCATTTGCCACTACTAGTTAATACAATGGTTAAAGGACTGTAAAATAAACTGTTATCTGTTATGCCATTATTAAATACATAACTCTGACACATAATTGAAAAATGATTACATTTTATATTAATTTCAATGTCATTTTATATTAATTTTCATGTTCACCTCTCATTATGCTACTTTAAAGCATTATGCTCCAGAGGAAAAAAAAATCTTGAGAATATGTGTACCAAAAGTGAAATAGTAAGTCACATTAGTTACAACAACAGTGAATATGCAGTAACCCATGGGTCCTCCTCAAAACTGTGCTGGAATGAATCTTATGAATGAATTCCTTGTCTGAATGTCCTTTTCTGCAACCTCATACTTTAACATACCGTTTTTACACATGTATGCAAAGCGGAGTGTAGTTACAATCGATCAGTAGCTCTGACTTGTCAACATCTACATATTTGGCGTGTTTGCAAGGTGAAATAATGCAATTTCCAACTTGGCTGAGAACTAATGAAAAATTCCCCTCATTCATAATGCTGTCAGGGTGCGAGGGACATAAATTTGTTGAAAGTGGGAAAAAAAAGCATACACTCAGCGCAGTGGAGAGAGTCTCATGAAACATGGAAACGTCTCTACTTTGCGGGCCTGCAGTTTCAATAAAAGATGCCCTTAATGCAGCCGTTCTGAAAGCAAACCCCTGCGGTCCATGAATCAGATTCCATCAAACTCAATTTACTCTCTGCCACGCCACACCACAGCCACCTGACTCTACACAGCGCACCACAGCACCTGCTGAATATTCACCGATGCAGAGCGCTCACAACTATGCAAATACTCCGCATTCCGAGCGGGAGGGAACGGATGGATGGTGATGCCGACCTTGTACTCCCTTCACTCGCTGTCTGACAAGTGTACTGGAAACATCCGGGGGTTTCTGCGAGGAGCTAATTAGCATCACCATAGGGATGGTTTATCAACACTGTGGATTATTCCATTGAATTTCATTTCAATTATGGCTATCCAAATGCAACAAACTTGCAAATGTCTTCGCCGTCCCCGTAGGTCATGTAAACAAACAACATTCATTTACATTTAAAGAACACTTGCATTTGTGCCATTCTGAATTACTCCCATGATTTCTAGAATTTGTTTTAAAGACAAACAACATTTTGAATAATGAGAAACAGGTTACTTTTTGTCTCAGATTCATGTATTACTTTATTATATAAAACCTGTTTCTGTGTACGGAACAAACTTCCTGTAAGTCCATTATTGGTGCAGTGCAGTATTTGTAGAATCTCCCCATTTTAGGGCACCTCAAAACGTATCCCTCTGAATGGTGCTCTACCTTAATGTCTATTTGAAAGGTTTTGTTTGAGCTTTTTTATTCCACAATCAAGCTGTGTCGAAACCTCCATTAGAGGTGACCTTTCTTCTTGTCGGAAAGGCAAAGCTGATGTCAAGAGAAGCAGATGCACTTAATTTCCTTCAGTAGATGTGATTTTCAGGGGGTGGAAGACATTGCAATTAATGACCTAATACCTAGCTAATTAATCTGTTAAATTATCTGCACCCTAGTTACTGAAAATATAAAAATTACAACCAGAAACATGAAGAGTGCTGCATTGAAATGTAATAACTTGGTGAGCGATCTGTTCAACTATACTGTATTAACTGTGCTGTATTGTCTGGAAACATTGCATTACTACATCTTAAAATTATAGTGACTCTCCAATTTATGACGGATTATGGAACAATACGAATCTGATCATTTGAGATAACAAGCTAAAAGATTTGTTTTAGTGTAACATTAGTTTTAAATTGTAACATATCTCGCGGAAAATGCAGTGGTAACACATGGGGAAGTTCACATGAAATTGAGACTTTATTAAGCTGTTGTTCAGAGACATAAGCATTACAGCACTGCTAGAGGGTACTGTCTGTGATGCCTTGCCATATGACAGGTTAGCAGATATGATGCATGAAAATGGATACCCCACAACAAAAGACAGATACAGAGATAGCCAGCTATTGACAGTTCTCACTGGTACCTTCAACTGGGACGTCTGTTAGCTACCTAGCTATTGGCTATCCATTTAGCAACCTAGCTAGCTGCGAAGCCAATAACTTGCTATCAGATGTTTGTTTTTATAATTCATGACTTATCAGACTTGGCAAAAAAGTAAGAATTTAAAGTGTCCTTACTAGTGGGTCTCTGGGAGAAGATTCCTGGATTGGGGAAAGTGTCAGCATTGCCTACAACTTCTGCTTTGGCAAAGCCAATCTTGTTTTGTTCCAAATTATAGAAGCATTCATCCATAAAATGTGCAATGCAAATCTGACTTATACTGGAAAAATGAGTTCAATAAATAAGTGTACTGAATGAAAATAATAATAGCAAATAAACACAAATAAATGATAAATGAGTAAATTACTGATAATAATTCTGTCTTCTCTCACTTTCCCTGAGACGGTGACAGATTGCAACCTATTGTGCTGCCACTGCAGAGCCTCTCCTCTCCAAGATAGATGGAAAGATTGTGAATGTAAGTGAGGGTTTTGAGTGGATATATAGCTTTTTTGGGGAAAATCTGTTGTAATTTCAGTGTATGTCTTAGTGTTGGCACTGCCTCTCCCTTCTTCACTACTGCCCTCCTCTGTTCTCTTTTTTTCTGGCTTCTTTTCCTCATCTTTCTCTGCTATTTCCTTCTCAATCCATTTCTCTCATCTCTCCCATCTCCCCCATTAATGTTAACAATTACACCCCCCTTCTCATTGCATAAGGTTGCAAACTAGCTGATGAATTTGGAAATCAACTGCACTCACTATCTAGCATATTTTATTTGTGGCTAGCTAATGTGTTAGATGGATTATACAACCTAAAAAAGTACTGCATCTTGGATAATAAGATTCACTGCAAACACCATAAAGGCATTAGTACAAAACACCCTAAAGACAAACCATGTAGTTTGTACAAATACAGAGAAAAAAGAAACTACAGAGTATCTCCACAAACAACACTTTCAGTACTAAAAGTCATTTTTATGCTGAATGCATTTTCCTCCGTGCAGGGAAACAGATTATTCTTTTCTTCTGTTTTTCTCCAAGCAGGTTTTGTGCAAGATGTGCTGGCCATCTGTGCTCAAAACAATGAAACCCTATTCAGCTTTTTAAGGTTACTGCAATGCATTAACTCAAGCATCTACCACAGCTTCTGAGGTACTGATAATGATGAGGGCTTCAGCTACTCACAAGTTAAGGGCTTAACTTGTTCATTTCCCCTCCTTGCTTTGCCTAACTGGGGTCATTTTTTCACTAAGCTAATGGCAGTAATGCCAATCAGTCAGTCGTTGCTTTTCTAGAAAACTTATCTGGAAGCACAGCGCATTTTATGGTCAGCAAGTCTGGTGACTGCCGCTGTTGTGCCATTTTGAAATGTTCAGTTGGCAGCTTTACATCATATATTTATTCAGCATAAACAATATAGTGTCAACATATATTTACAACGTTTAAGATTAACTTTCTAGGCTTACACCACATAAACTAGGCCCCAAACAAATCACGTGACAATACAATGTGAGGGAAAGCAAATTAAACAGCAAATATGTTTGTGGCTGTCTAGTTAGTTTAGTTCCATACACACGTCAAATATAATTTCCCAGTACTCAATAGCTATATGATTGTTTCTCTACTGGTCTGTTTCTTTTCATTTGGCCTTTTGATAGGTTTATGAGATGTACCTTTATTGAAGATTACCAATGAAAATCGATTCCTAGTAAGCATATTTACACTATTATTTAGACAGGTAAACAGATTATGTAATGTGCACAGTGCATGTATACTGTATATGCTTTGAAAATGGCAGCTATACCAGTATTTCACAATCTATGTATATGAAAATCACAAGTTATTAAACAATGACTGTGAGTATTTGATACAATATAATTTCCATAAGCTATGGGTAATGTAATCATTCAAACATTATGGTCATTTTTTACCTTGTGACTAAACCGTCCGCAGTTCCACTGTGGATAACCCACTTATGAAGTTCTTATTTTGTCATAATTAACTTCTTGTAGTGGGCTAGTAGCATAGTGTATGCCATACGGAGAAAGAAAAAAGAAAAAAAACTTCCATACCAATACATTATTAAACAAACAACACCCTGGGGAGCAAAATAAATGTTTGTCTAGTATAGCAGGGACATAGGAGTGTTGATGAATTATTAATTTAGCAATTTTAGTAGAGAGGAGAGCATACGCTAAATCAATAGAATAGGATAGAATAATGATGCAGCTGGCACTGAAGAAAACAGCATTTCTCATTAAAATACAATCACGCACTGAGGATGTTGTCTAGCACATATTCTTTCTGTGCAGATTTACTACTTGGGTTTATATCTTTCACTGCTAGAGTCTTACTTCTTCTTCACTGAAGGGCAACATCAAAATAAAGTATTTACTGAATAGGACTTTGATCACCAGTTATTTTTTTAATTATTATTGCTATTTTGTTATTGTCATTTACATTATGCCTGCAGGAGGCTTAAAATGGATGACAATGTATTAAATAGAATAAATATGTTAAGCATAATAAATGCTGTATCACACAAAATCTGAAATAGAAAATACATCTGAATCCCAAATTACATTCTCAAATTAAAGGATATAATTAAGTCAAAATCAACATGCAAACATTTCCAAACAGTTAACAGCAAACTGAAGAGCAGTAGCTTAGGCAGAAATCAGCACTTTTAAGACACAAGAAATCTCTGAGAAAGCTTTAATATACAAAAAAATAGAGGCTTCTGTTTTCCTTCAAAAAGGGTGTGGTGGGGCAAAGGTAATAGCACTTTCCTATGTAACACGCTGGCTCTTAAGGTAAAGGAAAAGCTGAAATTGACCAAGGAATCAACCATCAAAACGTACAATGACTGACGTTTCTCTGCAAGACCAACCCTGCGTATTTCATAAAAGTGGGGCTCTGGCAGTGAAGTATTCTTTGGAATTACTGAAACCTTGAAATGCACTTTTGAAATGATCTAACTGCACTGGGTGAAAGCAGTGGGCAGTTCAATAAAATTTAACTTGTCTTTTTGTGTGATAATGCAGCATTAGTTTTAAAATTATGCCAGCATTGTTGACCATATGTTTTCTATAATTTTCACCATTATAAAATGTAACTAATGACCCCAGTGTAATTTTTTAAGCAAGCCAAATGCATTTACTCTGTACGGAGCACCTATAAACATCTGATGGAAAAGAGGTATAGTTTACCTGCTATCTAACAGGGGAAATAAGTTCATTACCAAAGAGGGAAATGAGATCTTGTGTAATCTGTCAGATGTCTCCTCTTGAAATTGTCTTCGCTTGAAATGAAAAATAAGGTTTCTGTTAAAATACTGTACATTGGCCTGTCATGGTTAGAAAGTTGGCTTTTCTGCCCAGCTAAAATATAGCCCAATTTCCAATACCAGCTTTTGGGATTACAACTGTGCAAGCTGAATCGCTGAATACAAGCTATTAAGTATATATATTAGTATATATAGCTAGATACTATGCTTTGTCCAGCCAGTTTTAGTCAGCCTGCTAGTTAGACACACAAAACAAATAACATTGTGCAACAGTGTCTACCCAGTTTCTAGCTGAAAATAAAGTAGGTTTCTCCATGATTGAGATGAAAAGGTGCAGTCACAGTCATGGGTGTTATCAGGTGTGAGGGTGAGATTGTGAGGCACAGTCCCAATGCATGAATCTCACACTCAATGCAAGAGGCTTCAGGTGCTAACCAGTCTGACATCACCAAAGTATTAGTCATGACAAAATGATTTGGCTTGACACAGCAACAGTGTCTGGCTACGTACAGCTTTTTTATGCCAGTGAACTGTATTGTAAATGATTCCCACATGACAGATGTGAATTGCTATGCTGGAAGCCAGAGCTGGACAGAACTGCCATAGAGCTGCATATGCATATTCAGAGAAGGTGAACAAGTGCCAGCTTTCTGTCAAAGCCACAGTTTGCGAAGCGGGGACAGACAAGGTGCAGAGATCTCAGAAGGGGAGAGCGGTATGAAATCACCTTCTTAAAAACGTGTTCATGTCCAGGTACATCTCAACAGAGCGGTTTTTAAATGTGTTTTCCCACAGCAAGTGTAGGGAGCTTTCTGGAGTAAAGACACATTCTAAAAGGTTCCTGGAAAAGAATTAAAGCACAGGCATCTGGCAGTGCAGGCAAGCATGGCGATATCATCCATGATAACACACACTGTGCATTAGATTGTGAAACTATAATCATTTTAGGTATATTTGAATAATTACTATGAAGTGCAAAAAGGGAGCAGTGATCCATGTTAATTAGTCTTTTAACTGAACAAATACACTTGCATGAGATAATTAAGCAGATCGGCCCTGTTTCGTCTGCTAAGGGTGTGCAGAATTTTAGAACCAATGGCTACGGTAGACTTTTTGAAGGGAATTCATTTGCAACAACGGTTACTAAACTGAAAGGCGTGGACAAAAGAAAGTACTTATCAATTTGGTCTGCTATATCCCTTAACATTTAAAAGGGTGATGTTGGAACATTCATAGAAGCTAAAAGGAATAGAGTCTTCATTTATATATAATAAATGTTGATATGTTTCAACATTTAATTAATTAATTAGTGTATTTATTTATGTATTTACTATCAACATGTCTTTATCATTTATTTTTTATAATAACTTTATAATAGCTTTTGTCCTCCATAACTGAAAGTGAGGAAATTGGTGGTTTAAGCCCTCACTGTCATCCATTTCATTTTCCTTAGACAGCAAACACCAGCAGTAAATGTAGCATTCAAGTGATTTTTAGTCTGCATTAAATTACAATGATTGTGTGGCACCTTTGGAGGAATCCACTTATTATTCTTGGACAGAATCCTCAAATAATCACCAATTATGACTCATGGAGACCAAGGCCATCAATGACGTTACCTTTATATAACACAACATAATAATAAGAGTAATAATAAAATGCATTAAAAAACAACCAATTGCAAAAAAAAAAAAAACTGTTTACTGATGATGGCCAGATTATCTAAGGGTTTACAGCCTGACAGTAATGAGACTAATCAACTTGATGCTCAGCTCTGTTGGGAAATAATTAATTTATGCAAGACACATATACATTTTAAAAACACATTTAAAATATTCAACAGCAGGTCAGACCTTTTAAAGTCAACAGTATCCTGAGGCATATTCTCTTATATGCAGTAGGCAAAGAATATGTAATGTGTACAGTCATTATATTGATATATGTATTACACCATTTAGACAAACACATTGTTAGGGGTCAGCTATTACACAGTTGTATAAAATAGTCAGAGTAAATTTCTGCATCAGTTCAAATATGAAGTTATTCTAAATTAAAGTTTGATTGCACTGTCTAATCACCAGTTGGAAAGCTTGTCAGAATTTTCAATGGGTATTGGAGTTGTACTTCCTAATTTCCTTGTGCAAATGAGTCAAATTGTAAAAATAATACAAGTGCTTTTCATTTAAATATCAGCATGCTCAAGGGATTTTTCTTCAATATAAACAAGCATTTTTAATTGATCACCTCTGAAATATTGTATCTAAAAGCATAAAACCTTTTTCTTAGCATTCTTCTCAGACAACGAACTTTAGGGTGATTCCAAGTATCATCTAGTCAATACACTGACTAATATCATTGCAACCACGCCATGGGTTCAAACTCCTGTTGAAGCATACCAATAGATGCATTTAGGATATCTACTTTGACTGTAAATGTGTGAGATTATTTTAAACTATAGGACAGACTCAATTAGCCAGTTTGGCACTGTTATTAATCCATTTAATTAGGCCCCTGCTTGTGCCGTTAATGAGACAGTTAGACAAGGTCCTCATGTAATAGGCCCATTGATTTCCCAACACACTATAATAATGCTTGTTATGAAACAAAACGCAGTTAAATATAGCAGGGGTCTGGGTTTGTTTGTCGTCATTATTGCTCCGAGACGTCCAAAGGAACTGAATATAATGGTTTGGAAATGGGAACTAATGATAATGATTCTGGTTAATCAATCATCTTGACTTTTCTCTGCACTTTGTTTTTTTCCCTCTTCCCTTGGGAAAAAAAAACCCAGTTTGGCAGAAGTTCCAGTGAACATATCTTTACAAAGACGGAGCGTGGGCAGCTGACATTTTCCCAGAATTCTCTCTTTCACCGCACACAATCTGCTGCTTCCTCTCGGCGGCCTTTGCTGGTTGCTGCAGATGTAACTCAGGTTATTAAACCCAGCTGATATAATTATAACACTTGCTGCTGCTGGCAGGCAGAGCTTATATAATGTCATCGGGTCCCAGACGTCTCTACTGAACTTTACTTTTTCCCAGCACTCCATCACACCAGACCACCAGCTAATAAGAAAAGAGGACATGTAACAGCACTCTTACTTCCACTTCTCCATTGTTGATCCTCTCCATTTATTTCTAATCACTCTATTAAAACATATGTCAACACTTTCTGTAAATAAATGCCTTTTAATAAGCTTTGCCTTTGAATAGGGCACGTGGATGGGGTTTTTAATACACACAAAGAAGAAAAAAAACCTGGCTGCTTTGTATATCACAATGCCTGAGAGGACAATGAGGTCAGTGTGTTTAAAGCTATGCCCGAGGCTATGTTTCTGCAAGCTGACTTCTGGCTTTTAGAATAGGGTACTTGAATTCAGGACATCTGTGCTTCTGTAAATTGGCATGAGTCTCAAATCCATTGATGAAATTTAAAGTTAATGTCGGCAATGGTTTTCCTTCTTTCAAATGTGGATTCTAGAGAGCTGTGTTACCTGTCAAACCTGCTTGCTAATTGTGTGATTTTGGAGGATGAGGTTTTTTTTTGCCAAAAGGCCTTGTAGACTAGTTGCGAGTGAGCTAACTTTACCTAACTTAAGTAGTAGTTAGCCAGATGTTCAGCTCTGCTAACTTGCCTGGTTGGCTCACTAACAGCTGTCATAAAGACTGCAGACTAACATATGTGAAGTGGTCTAGGTAGCTTACATATATGAATGTGATTTGTGATAAATCTGGTGCAAATCTGCATTAAGTCTGACTGGGGAGAAAAAAAAATGCCATGACTGCCACGAGATACATTATAAGGGAGCACACCATCAGAATGGTGGCTGCAGTGATGCTGTTATCCAGGCTTACCAGACTCCTTGCACACTTGGGGAAGGGACAGACCCAATTTAAAGGTAAGTACTGTAAGAGCATTGCAAGGTGGCCAGTGTGTACTGTGCTAACTGGAATTCTCAATGAATGAGATGATCTGGATCAGAGCGAGCTCCATCAAAACACACAACCGTAGAAACGTGGCTGAACGCTGCAGCTCTTCCAGCTGAATGGAACATTTCCACGGAGAGAAATAAACGCTCTTGTACGTGTATGCTAGGGGCCTGAACTGCAATCAGCACATGGAGGACACGCAAGATATTGAACAGGTTCACTTAAAATAGGGACCTCTTGTATGTATGTATGTATGTAGGTATGTAATTTCCTTCAATTTGAAAATGAATGTCACACAACTACCTCATGTTCCTATGTGAAATTTGAGCCAGAATCATTTGTTGCATCCTTGATTGCTCACAGCGCTTTAGATATAGTAATGATTGACAGTATCCAGGTTTACACTATCCCCACAATCCAATTCAATCTTAAGTAGAGTAAGATACAGATATCAGAGGGTTTGTCAATCATGTGAGATTCTTTTGATTGGCTAGACATTTATTTTACTGGCTGGACATGGTAATACAGCTGACATCTGAAAAAACCTTTCATTGAAAGGGTTATATTTCATTATGTGTGCACTATAAAATTCATGAAACCCACCCCTTGTTTATTTTTTTCAGCCCCTGAACACATCAGTGAGCAGAACCTTCACTTGCGTCTGCCTTTCACAACAGAAATATTAAAATTTTGTTACATTTTTCCACATAACTCACTTTGGCATGACATGGGAATGCATTCAAAATAAGTCAATCCCAATGTTAGCAGTCTTGAAACGTGGGGTGAAAAAGAGAAAGGCTTTGAATTTCAGCGGTTTGCAACGCCATCCTCGGTAACTTTGAAAAAAAAAAAAACAGACCTGTCAGAGTAAAAAGGAGTGCATCAGCACACAAACAACAACGACCTCCACAATTGCAGGAGCTGTTGACAGATCGCCCGCCTCACTTGCCAGACTTTAATTTCTCCATCAGTTGTGCTTTGTCAGTCTTCCGATAATAACCTGGCCTGCTCATTAAATCTGACAGCACATTCTCAGCTAACTAGGGTGCCTAATTGGGTATCGCTTTGGACTTAAAAAGCAAGCTGACATTAGAATAATAAAATTCTTTTTTGGAAAGGCTCTCTGATTGATGTGGTTGCTGCAGAGCACCAGTTGTTATGTTTTCCCAAGCCCTTCGGTGTGGCGCATATTCTAACATTATCGCTTCTAATTAACGCCGGAGTCATTTCCCCAGATGCGTTTGGTTTGATGTGCCGTGTTTGTTTGGCCAAAGGTATGGATTCGGATCTCTGTGTAACTTGAGGTGCCGTATCAAAGCCCTGATGGGATTTCAGACGAGAGAGAGATCTTCAGATCTCTTACGGTTTTCATGTTGTTTGACGGCAATTCTACATGATGCATCCCTATCTTAGGCTGTTATCTTTGAGAATGTGGCACGCTATGGACTTTACAGTCCCTAAAACGTTAATAGTTATTCTACATAAAATAAATCATTTCTGTCCCTCTGCCACGTTTTGCTTGAAAATGTTCTCGATTCTTGTTCTTAATTCCATGAGTACCTCTGAAAAGTCAGGGTTCCCCACACAACCAGACTCCAGTTACATTGCAAGTAAAATGCCTGAAAAACTTGGACTTCCACCACTTCAGTTAATCCATGTACAGGAATTAGCCTCCCATGGCAGTCAGGACTGAGGAGCTGCTGGACATCTTCCATCACAGACAGACACACCTCTTCAGTCCTCTTCATGTGCCCTGCCCTTATTTGTGTATGTAGTATTCACTTGATAACTAGAAGATGCATGCTGAAATTAATTATTGGTAGTTATCACAGCACTGCTTAAGGCGCTCATGCATGCTCAGCCATGGTCAATTGCACTGCTATATTCCCCGCTGTCTGTAGAGTGCTGTCTTTCATGTGACTTTATCAGATTTAGTTTTTCTTTCCAAGTTGCTCTGGATAAGAACATCTGCTAAATGACAAAATGTCAACGCAAATGTAAATCTACACGCTGTCAATGCAAACACCCTCACAAAGTCCTTAAATGGAAATTTACAGTCAGCATAAGGTTCAGCTTGGCACACCACTTGCAAATGCCATTTCTTTATGATCAGTCTATATTAATTAGAATTATGACGCTGGATGTGTGAATATCCTGTCAGCTCAGTTGTAAGAGATAGATTGCCCTTCAAAATCATCAATTACTCCTCAAAGTCATAATATTTAGTCACAATCAGTATCTGATATCATCCAGAGGACCCATTTTTAAACTCACCATGTAAGTAAATGAGCAAGAAATCATGTAAGTATAGGAAGTTTAAGGTGATAATCAAGAATACAAATTGGGAACAGGTACTGAGATGATTGAGCATATTTATTGACTGTAAATTCTGGTAAAGATGAAGGAATGAAATCACTGAAAAGAAGTGGACAATGTGCCATGCACTCTTGCTCGCTGTCTGAGTTCTCAAGTTCTGTCTAACCTGGTGAGATGTTACTTGTCACAGAGGTCCACAAGACGCAAGTGCTAGCCAGGACTGAAACATAAAACTATCCCTTCTGTACTCAAAAACCCCCGGCATTGGGAACAGGAGGTTGCTGGAATCTGCAGATCAGCTGACAATGGCTAAGGAGTTGGTTACACATTCACTGTTTGATGTTCAACAGGGGTCCTGTTCTCACCAAGTTTCAGGCACAACAGAAATGGGTGGTGGCTGCTGTCCTGTTTCGTGGGACCTCATTCGCCATCCACTCTTGCAGGATGTGCAGACATGGCTGAAGGACTCCAGTGGTTTTCCCCCTACATGCTCACAACAAATCTCCCATTTATGCTCTAGTTCCAGGGTAACAGTGGACAGATTTAAACATTTACAAAGTGTGCAGCTTGATGTACAGCCAGATTTATCTGTGCAATATAAGACCTAGAAAGAATATTTCCCAGACAGTCTCACCTCTTTTGTCTCTCATAATCCCAGATAAATTTAAGCACATTTAAAAGAAGTGGGTTACCGGGTGGCTCAGTTGGTTAAGGCACTGGCTCTAAGTGTAGGGGAATGTAATCCACACAGAAGGGGAATGAAATTGTCTTTGTTCTGGCCATAGTTCTGTTGGCCTTCTCACACTCCTCATTAAGCACACTCTAATGACCTGTCAGATGTGGTGCACTGTGGAACTCGTAGTTTGACCTGCAAGTGTATTGTAGGATTGCATTCATCATACTCCAGCAGTCCTGCATAAGGGGCCACACCGAGGCGATCTTAACGTGTGCAACTGGCATTTCCAAAGCCAGGGTGAAAATGCATAAGTAACCGTGTATCAGCACTGCATGTCAGCTGCCGGCAGCAGCCTCCCTCTAAATGAGCAGTGCTCCGTCCACACAGCTTCGGTCAGGTTAAACACCTGAAAAATGCGCGGCCTGAATCAGAGATGAGACTGGGAGGACTGTCAAACCCTGGCGTGTGGTAATTCTGAGCCTGTCATCTGCTGGCAGGCTAGTGACAAATGATGGATCACCACTAATGTAAAGAGCATGGTACATTACATCTTTCAATCTAGTTCACCAGAGAGCACCCTACATCATTCTGCCAATTTGGAGAAAAAGTGTAATCAATGTTTCATTACTGTAGATAAACAGTATAAAGGGGGAGAAAATGAAGATGCAGCATTTTCCAGACAGATGGCAATTCATGACTGGAGGGGAAAAATGATCATAATCAAACTCTTTGTTCATCCTGAAAGTTTTGCATTTTCTGTGTAAAGGCAATGGGATGAAAGGGAGAGTTCTCATCATGAAATATCTTTGTCTCGTTGAATTATTTAGGTAATTCAATTCATATATCTTTGTTCATGAGATGTCCTATGGGAGCACCTTACATGTTCTGTGCAGATGTTCTTTACAGATTATCTATTGTTTGCAGTTTGAAAAATGGTTAAACAAGCATAACCTTAACAGAGATCACTGTCCTTGTCTCTGCCTTGTGCCAATAGAATGGTAACAATGTTTGGGCTGGTTTGGTTCTCTTAATAAAAGGGGCAAATGAAAGTAAAAATGCTCTAATCTGGTGGCTCTGGGTAGAGTAGTTTATTTCTGTGTATTTCTGTGAAGCAAAAGGAGGCTAAATATGTGTAAATACAGTGAAGTAAATCTCTATAGACACCTTCTGTAAAATTGCACCATTAACTTATAAGATCTGCTGTGGGTCACTTGACTCAAATTTTGACTTATTTTTGGATCACGGGTTTCCATAAAAATACTTAAGCGTGAAATGAATGGCAGGAATACATCTTGCTCTTGTCACAAAAGGACCTAAAAAATGACCAGGATGGGGGAGCTGATTCTGATAGGCCAGGAATGCAGTGTGGGGATGAAGTGGTGGCACCCTGCTCTGTTTTTTATTGGTCAGGCTTACAGTGTGAATAAAAACGCTGGTAAACACTGTCAGCACAGACCGAGGCACAGTCACAGACAACTGACCAGCATAATCTTGTAAATGCCCCAATGGCAATATCCCGTGCTGTAGTCTCACGGTTGAATTTACAACAGGACAAGGCAGAAACCTTAAAGCGCAGTTTCAATGCTGTCACAGTCAATGTGACCTCAGCCACCGAATGCCAAAGACTAGTTATGCTCAAAGCCTGTAGTTAGCAATGTGAACAAAAACCATTTTAGTCAAAGCACAGAAATCTATATATCTATAAATCTATAGCATTCCAATGAGAAGCACCCTGCCTGGCACGAGTTGTGAGGACTTTGTAAAAAATGAAAACCTATGTTTTCATAAGGAAATTGTGAAATTACTTGGATGTCAACACCAAGGTCACCAAGGTATACAGTGACTCTATCCCAAAAATCATTTCTTAATCGCAAGGTTGCCCTATTATGCCTGGTAAATCATGCTCTTGGTACACACACAGTATATTTCCTTAAATTTACATACCAGACGTTTACACAGCTTAAAATTTGTATGTGTTACCCATTTACACAACTGGATATTTACCAGCACATTTTTGGTTAGGTACCTTCCCCAAGGGAACAGCAGCGGTAGCCCACCTGTGAATTGAATCGGCAACCATTAGAGTTGTGCATCCTGCCACTTACCATTACAACACATTACTGCCCTGTTCAGTATAGCTGCCTGAATGGCCACCATTAATGGGTCTAAATATTAATGCGCAACATGGGAAAAATTCATCTATTTATTAGGGTTAATCTGGACATTCGGAAGCCATTACAGGCTCTCTGCAGATATGATCAGTGGTAGTTCGGGCAAGACAAGGGGATTGCTTCCTCTGTAATGGGATTTGGGATAGTGCCAGTCTGTCAGCCTCATAATGGAGGGGATCTTCAGAAACATCTTCACAGCATTATCTGTTTGGATAAGAAGTCTTATTAGGGTGATAAGATGGCTGTGTTCTTATTAGGTTGATAAGATGGCAATAGTTTTATTAGGATGACAAAAATGGCTACATCAGGATACAGCCAGTGTAAAAGACAAACATCCCTCAGTGTTTTATACACACACACACACACACACACACACACACACACAGTCAAACAGAAACATTACACCTAGAAACTCAATGCTGAAGGGCATTCCAAGAAAGGTTTTTTTTTTTTACAAAGGCCTAAAACCAGTAGGAAAACTGACATTTCTAAAGTGGGGTATGATTTTTAAGGGATTAGCTGCTAATCAAACAGGACATTGAGCTCATTCCAGTCGAAAGTTTGGTATAGATTTACCCATTGGCCCCTCTGTGAGTGATCGGTCTTAATCCAGCCCCCAGGAATATCTGCAATTACTGGTTTAATCCTGTTAAACACAAAGGAAAATCAACATAATAAGATTAATATCCATTTTAGCTTAATAGGTTACACACCGAACATAGTGGGAGAAGGATTTGCTCGATTTTTGGGTTACTGCATTTCAGTGCCTTAATGCTGTTGATAAACAGTAAGACCCATAATTATCTGTAATTTATACCTTTAAAATAAATTCTGTATGTGTCCTTTGAGAGTCTTTTCCAACATACAGTGACTAGTCTAATGAATGTTGGGCATCGATTTACATACCAATTTACAATTTGGAATTAAAATTAGACTTATACTGTATTTATATTGTATTTAAAGAACATGTTCAGATTTTCCCATTGTAACAGCAGTGACATTTGGAGGCAGCCAGTAAATCACAAGTTACAGTGGGGTTGTCTGATAGGGTTACCCTGGACATCCTGCTCCAACACTCCAGCAAATTTAAATAGCAGCATTTATCCAGTGGGGTTTTCTTTCAAAATCAAACCATGTAAAAGACATATGTCTTGATGACATAAGTTCTCTCTATCTTTCACACACAGTCACACACACACACACACACATTCTTTCAGATGAGACCTTAAACCAAGGTCCTTACTTAGTGTGGTGATTAAAGATCCCATGGCACGTATCGCAAAGAACAGGTGGATGGCCTGACTCTGTCAATCTGGACAATAATCTAACTCCAGAGACAGTTTTGTGACACACTGAACTGACGATATTTTTTTTTCAAAGCACTTTTCTTCCAAATAAAAACAATAAGTTTCAATATTATTTAACTGATTGTAATCATTACTTGGAATTACTACACAGCGTACTAATGCAGGCCCAATATGTCCTCACATCAAGGTTCAGAGACAGACAGCTGATTTCAGGACAGTTCTTGTGTTCAAGCATTGCTTCTGCTGGGAGGAAAGAAAATTACTTCCGCACATGAGAGAACCTATTTGCTGGGGTAATTCATTTGAAGAAAGGTTTTTCAATGACAGAGATAAGAAATAGTCAGGTTATTCAAGCATGTAAATGGAGGATCCAACTGAAAGGGTGCAAGCATACGAGAGCACTGTACCACTCATAGTGTTATATAAATAATAAATGACTAGATTACATATAGAAAAAGAAGTAGCATTGGCCACCATTTCCTTTCAAGACTAGAGTTTGCTTTTATGCTGACTTGTGTTGTCACTGAACGCCAGGTTTATGAATATTAAAACCTAATATGCATTGCCTGTGTGATGAGGCATGAAAAACATTACATATAGTTTACAGTTTAGGCTACATTACTTCATGATCACCATGAGGCACAATTCCAGTCTGACGTCTCCTTTGTGCTTGCATGTAAATTTGCCCAAGATATCAAAAATACCTTTAAGAAAAGCTGCATTGTTTCGCATTCATTTAATACGCAAGTGTGAAGTGAAGCTTGTCATGATAAACAGTTTTTAAGGAATCAGCTGTGGAGTATCACGCAAAATCTGTTTATAAGATTAAATAAAAAGGTTGCGGTGGACTGGCAGACATTTTACATGCACAGAAAGAAAGTAAAACCCTGCTCTGCAGCTCCTTCAGAACTGATCCTCCTTCACCTTCTCACACCTGCTTTTGTACTGTATTAGGTGCATAACAATGAGCCTTCTAATGCCACCTGTTCTAAATGACACACAAGGATCAACAATTACAGCTGCAGTTAAAGTGTCTTTGATGATTTGGTAGTGATTTTTGCATGAATGGCATGGCTTACAGGTTACTCATACTCATAATTCAAAACATGACGTACTCAACATTAAAAAGCTCGAGTCTTTGCATACATTAGGGGAATTTTTTGTGAAGATGAGGACTGTGTCTTCACAGTAAGAGATGCATTCAGCAGTGCATAACCGCAGACAATACTTCTTTTGATGATCTTCAATTAGGATTATGAGGGGAAATGGAGAGCTGTTAAAGTGTTCCGCACGCAAATACAAATGTGCAAGTAATCCTCCAAAAATCTAAATTAATTCATGTTCAAAAATGAAAATTAATGCAGTCTGATTTCACTCTATGTAGGGTGAGTTAAAGGTGTTTCAGTCCTTTTCAGCTGCGGATTCCATCATAATAAAAAAAAGTTAAAGAGTAAATTGAGAAATGATTCTGCTCAGCTTGCTGTTACAGTACGTGATCAGAAAAGAAACGACATAAACAACATGCTTTGGTCCTGCGTAAAGCTGTTACACTCACAGTCCCCTGCACATTTGGTGACCCTTGTGTTTTCTGTAATAAACTCCCATTTTTGTGAACAGTAGATTAGTAGAACAGAAGATTAAACTATTTTAACATTTTTACTTTTTTAAGATGAAAAAAATCCAATATGTACTGGAGGGCTGGAAAAAATGTGGAATAGAATATGTGGCATCAATCATTTCAGGGAAATGGAATTTCAGTGTCCCTACACGTTTATGGTTTGTTTTGCAACTCCTCTTGAAAATAGCTGGTAAGGAGTGTACCGTAGGTCATTTATTAACACTGTTCTGCATTAAAATGAATCAAGTCATGGGTTTGATATAGCACCCTTCAAAATGGGAACGGATATTGTGATTCGCAAGGCGCAACAAAGGGAACTTGTGTACAATTTATTTTGCCAGCGTGGCTGAAAGGTTTTTTTTTCTGTCACGTTTTTTTTCTTTCCTTTTAAAGTCTTACAAGCCAAAAATGCCTTTGTTTCCTGTTGTCTGAAAGCCCATTATTTGTACCTCACAAAAACGTGACACTGCCGTCTGATCACACTGAAGTCTCAATCACCACAGTCTGTGTATACGCTCAAGATATTCATTGCTCAAGGTGCAAGGTGTCTGGGAAATACCTTCCGTCAGCACAAATCATAAGTCATGTCCATTGGACCCCTAAGCTAACCATGTTTTACACGCACCACTGACAGCATGCACACAATTCTGTCACCTTCAACACATTCATGAAGCACAGGTTGTTCATGCGTGCACCCTTGTAAAACCCGTACTGCTTGCCACAGTCTAGGGAAATCAGATGTTTGGGAAAAGAGCAAAAAAAAGAGTGGTTCTGGAAGGAGTGAATGGCCAAGGGAAAACACTTACTAGGTTCCTGGCAAATACTTCATTTCAATGGGTATCAAAGGGCCAGTAAAGACAGGCACCCCATACAGGCTCACATTTTTATGAATTTGTGGTGATGACTGGCTTTAAATCAGTCATAACAGTTGTACTGCTGGGCTTGGTTGTAGGTCCCTTGTCATGCATACTCATACCTAAAGGCTACAGCTGCTTCTAGATGTGCATAATTGAATTTTCTAAACAAGATTATTTCATAAGTTGTATTACCTTCCATTCATCCAAAAACATTCATCAGATTCCTCTTACCTTGTCTATATTTATTCTTGACCAGAGGTTAAAAGTTAATAAAATGACTGCATCACTGTTACAATCAAGAAAATAAATATGCAGATGCAGAAGGTTTCCCCGGATAGGTCCTATGCTTAATGTGCTGTTTATAGAGACAGACAAAAATAAAAGCCCTTTGGAGCACAGCCTCCAATATCGCCAGTGAGTAAATCGTGAAGTTGCTGTGTAAACCAGAGGCAACTGCTGTATAGCATAAAGTAAGTATAAAATTCTTCATTTTTGGCTCAAATTGGCTTTTTTCAGGCTTAAAATACTTTTACCCCACCAGACTTTAAAGAACTATATATACCCAGGCTTTTAAGACATATACACGACCAGGCTTTAAAGTCTTATACATAACCAGACTTTGAAGACTTATACACAACCAGGCTTTGAAGACATATACATAACCAGGCTCTGAAGACTTATATGTCACAAGGCTTTACAGGCTTATTCCCTACCAAATGCTCCACAGGACTGTCCTTTTTCAGTTACATAGGCAGGACCCCCTCTGGGCTCAGCAATACTGTGTGTCCAGCTTTATCCATGACCACTATTATTACACTCCCTGACTATTACTACACTGCTGCTCCAAAACAGAGCTGGAATTGCCTGAATGGGTCAGCACTTTGTTAATAGAACGGGTGCCTCTGACCCCGACTGCAATCCGGGCACCCCAGGGAAGGGGGGGAGATGGGGGTATGTGTACAGCAGACCAGCCCCCACCAGCGACTTAACAATTAACCGATCATCCGTCTCTCTTGACGTTTTCACAAATAGCTGCTTGCGATCTCATGGGATATATGTATATAACAAAAAAAGGAAAAATGAAAACCAAGAAGGTTGTAGGATTTTCCTCCATGCTCATCTCTTCCACCAAGATGTTCCTGGATGTTGATGAAGCTCGCTGGCACAGTAAGAGACCGCTGGTCGAAAGATAAATTAGATGTCCCGAATCGAGGTCCAAGGTTTTAGCTCCTGAAAACCTCTTCCTTTCTACTTGTGTTACCCATTGGTTGATTAATGGGTCAATAGTTTTACTGGGTCCAAAGGTAATTCATCTTAACTGGGCTTATTTGTACTGCAACAGCCTGAGCGCAGACAGAGGAAGGCCAAGCCAATTTACTGTGTATGCAATGACTGTAGCAGCAGTGGTTTAACTCCATTAAATGTACGAATGACTGTCCGTTGAGCAGGTTCACTGCTAAAAGCCTCTAAAAATATGTGTGAGTGTGTAAGTATAAAATGTGTAAGTATATATGCAGGACTACCAGTATGAATATGTGAGTATGTCTGTGAGTGTATGATAATATTATTTTAGGGATATTAATAATTTATATTAACTCACATAATGAATAAACAAATAAGGTTTTGTTCCTACACACATTAATGCCAATGTACTGCGTTGACTTGATGGGAGCATGATTGGAATTATTCATCAATCTGGAGCCCAAACTGGCTATGCAGAAGCATTTGGATCCAACACTTATTATAACTGCTTGTGGTTTTGTGTTATAGAGTATTATAAAACTTTTAGTACTGTCACTGAATCCCGTTGAACTTTTTTGGTCACCGGTACCTAGTCTGAGCTGGCCTTCAACACTGGGATTTTAGTTGTCTCGGTTTCATGCTACAATGTTTTCACATTGTCAAGTGTTTCCATTTTGCAATATCTCAGATGTTGCTATAATTATTTAAATAACAACTACGGGGCTCCTGTCCTTCCTATCTTGATGTCTTTGTGAGGCCCGATTTGTCTTGTAGAGTCAGAGTAAAAATTGAGTCATAATTCTGACAAGAGTTTCTCTCCAAATAGACAAACCAAAAGCACCCAACCTCTTGTTGTTTTACAGGGTCAGGTGGTACCATTGCTCAGTTCTGCAACCTTGTTGGCTGATTCTGTGATTCTGAAATTGAGGCCTCTCATGGGGTCTCTGGGACCTCTCTTTGTTGCTGGGCCTTTGCTTTCAGCTGTGGAAACTGGCACTGATGCCTGGTCGACCAGTTTGGACTCCCCCTGGGTGAGCAGTGCAATCAAAGGACACCTGTTGAGCACATTGCCTCTTTTTGTATCATTTGTATCACCATTCCCTGGTGATGAACCTTACCTGGTCCATGCAAGATTTGATCCACTCGCTGTGAGAGGCTGAAGTTTTGTCACAGCCTGGCTGGGTCTGATTTGGATTTGGATGTCTGGCAGACTACTGGGCATGTGAGCATATACTGAATGACAATTTCATCTTTTTTTTCTGCACTATAAAAAGGAAAAGGGTTAACATGATTGCTGTTTAATGCTATAAAGAAATACATGCAAAATCTAACATTTGGCTTGATTTAAAATCATGCTACTAGAGGCCTGTGTGAAAAGGTTGTTTTGTGGTAGAAGAAATTTTATGTGATTTTTAACTGACTGATATGGGTGTGTTCTGAAATGTTGAGTTCAGCAAACTCATTCACTTGTAACAGCATCGTTTGATTATTTTTTTTTGATCTGAGAACTTACATAACAGATTGTGTTTGTGGGGATTGTATTTGCGTCCGTATAATTTTACAAGTATATGACACAAGAATCAGAGGATGATGCGCAAAATGACTCAGTGCTATCATGGTATAATTTTAATTCCTCAAAAATTATTGTTTTATGTAAATCTCAAAAAAGCTCAGTGTAAGAATACCCAGTTGGATCAGTTAGTCAAGGCTCTTGTTCAGAGCCCAGGCTGCGCTCTGATCCCAGGTTCAGACCTTTTGTGTTATGTGCTGACAGTGGCACTGTCTGTGCCATCTGCTGACAATGACTGGGAGCCAACAGCAGCGGAACTGACTGCATTTCTTTGGGGACAGGGGTGTGGAGGCCAGTCAGGGTACATGTGTGTCAGAGGATTCTGGAGAGGTTACCACGGTGAAGCAATCCTAATGTACAACTGGTGGTTCCAAATTTGGTAAGAAAGGGGCTGGGAAAGTATAAAGAAAAATACTACAAAAAGGTCTACATTAAGTTCAGTTATTTGAAAAGAGATATTGAGTGTCCAGACCTGAGAAATGCATCACAATGTCAATGATTTCTATGCACATCAATCCCTGTTTGTGTGCCTGCAAAGACTTTTCTCATTTTGATGTAAAGTGGCCCCTGACCACTGTAGGCCACAACAATTCTATCTACGGTTTGCATGTAAATATGTCCAGAAATCTGCTTTCATGCTGTGCTCACACATTCATCATTTCCATAGTACAGTTAACGTACAGGAAGAAACGGATTTCCGCGTACATTTCAATTAAGCTCACTTTAATTAGTCCATGTGCTTGAGCGGCTCTCAGCCTAACGAGTGAAGAATGCACATCGGAGCGACACTACAGTGATGGGACAGGATGACTGAACACCGGTTGGGTACCGGCCCTGCCAGCCCGTTGCAGCGGAAATTAATTTCCCCAAAAACGAATCGCTCGGTGCGCTCGCTGTTGACATTTCACCCAAATTAATAAACGCCCAGTCAAACTTCTTGTTTCCGGAGCGCCCCCGTGTCTAACTTCCACTGGATTAATATTGAGCACCAAAGACAGCAGTTAATCAGCTGTGGTCACCTGCAGCTGTACTCATCCTTTACCGCACTGACTGATGTATAGATCAGGTTGTCAGCTATGAGGAAAAGATGGTGGAAAAAATGTTCCTAGTTTCCGGCTGTCCAATTCCAAATGAATTCTCAAATGAACCAGAGCACATTAAGATGCATGGCCCATACCTAATGAATGTTAAATTCCTCCTGATTTATCTCAAAACAGCATTTTAATCCGTAGTATTATGTGAAAATTCACAGAATATGTTAGTCTGTATTTCGTCATGGTCTGTTTGGCAATGGAAACAACGCTTCACAGCCCTGGTTAAAATGTGGTGTCATAAGACGTCAATCAAGGAAAGAAGAGTAAAGCTTAAATACCCCTCGGCTTTCTGAATCTCAAAGATTGTGCAAGCCTGTTGCAGGGAGGATCAAAGACAAAAGATGAAAGGAGCTTCTTCCTTTATTGCATGTCAGTGTATTTTGATTTCAGATTCATTCTATTTTAGAAGCAGCGTTTGGTTTATCAACACTCGTACTGAATTATTGTTTTAAGAATGAAAGAGAGTTATTTGACCTCTTTCTGCATTTAGGTCACTCTGGCAACCACAATCAAAGGAGTCAGTCATGATCGCACCCCCAGTCCCACGTTTATGCGAATGTGAATGACCTCATGGTTTGCATTTTAACTCTGTTTCATCTATTTTGAATAAAAATGTCTTTATTTCAGTTCATCAGCCTAACAAGAGAGCAGAGTCTTTTGGCTCCAAAAGACATCAGTCCTGTTTGTAGACAGATTGTTTACTGTCGAAAAGCCAGGGAATTTATCTTTGTAATCAAAGTCAAGTCTGAGGTAATTTGTGGCCTGTGTGCAGTTCCCTCACCTGTCGCATGCCAGCCTATCCCACCCGCACGGTACTGGGTCACCTCCCAAGGTGGATGGAGGCAGTTGATGGGGCCAGAAAGCAGGTAATGTATGTAAATGCAGGCATAGGGGAAAATGTGACTGCACTGTAATGTCACAGGAAGGACAGGAGGGACCGGTGTGCACAGACGCTTTGACGTTTGACCCTGTAGAGATGCCATACAAGATGGATTAGTGCTCTGCTCAGGGAGTGCACTTGTATGTCAAAATGCTTCTCAGATTGGGCACGACTCCTAGTTTTAGAAAAAGAGCAGGATCTTCTTTGGCACCACTTTGGATTGTAATTAGCAGGGCAGCTGTACCCTGAAGCTGTGTTAGATAGCTAGTTATGTGTACTCATGTCTGTGTTGTATTAGCATGTTTTTATTGTAGGTGTTTGAGAAAATAATTCAATGTTTACTCATGTTTTCGCTGAGGGGAATTCTATTTGAGGTTCTAAGGTCTGATGTACCATCATTTTAATAGGCTTGATATGCCCTCACAATCCAGACCAACTTTGTGTTGCTGGCCCTCCTCAGGACACAATTTGTGTGACTGTGCATTGGCGTAGCTTCAGTGTCAATGCAATGCCATTCCAATTTCTGCTGCAAAGAATATTTTCTGTTTTGTTAAGACAGATTCAGGTCTCAGGAATCTGTTTGCAGTACCAAGATGAGGGTGATTTCAGCCATTAGATCTGATTGCAACGCTGCATTTACCTCATCTGCTGCAGCTTCTTCCTTGTATTTTGTGCTACTTCAGTCAAAATCAAAAAGGTATAGGATGAAGTATAGGATGATCAATTTAACATGATTAATTTCACTCACAATATTAAAGAGCATGCTGAAACCCCAAACATATTTTCAAGCACTGTCTTAATTTTCACCACAAAACTTAAAATACTTATTTTTGATGAATAGGCTACATAACTGATGGCCCCTCAGGTAGTGACTGGACAAAAACTTTGTAGTAAATGCCTTTGGAAAGTGGCCCTTTGCCTTGGACCCAGAACACGGAAAATAACAGAGCAAGCATGGCTTGGCTATCAAACAAAAAGAATAAAACACCCAAAAATGGAACACATTCACCCAGGAGGGTGAGCTGCCCTGCTTATTAGCAGCACAAACAAAGCAATTTTTTCAGCAACGCTCAAAACACAGGCAGCATCCAGCACTTCTCTCTTCCGGGCCTGCTGGCTGTGCCTTTCATAAACAGGCCTAACGGAGGCAACGATTAACACCTGGGCTGATTAGCAATCTGCCTCAGCTGTGCAGGTGCCTGTCTGTGCAGCCACTGCTGCCCCAGGTCCTAAAGCCTCCCATGCTGTAGTCGACAGCTGAAGGGCCTAGCAGTGCAGGACCGGCCTCCTGCCCTCCCCCAGCTCTCCCCCTCTTGCCATAACATCCACGTCGCCTGTTGTTCCCAGTAATGTGGCCACTGCGCTGAGCGAATGATAGGGCTTTGACATACTCATCATGACTTGGCAAGCAGGCTAAATTCCTCATCAGGAATTATTTGGGGAACTGATCAAACCCTGGGGAGCCTGCTAACTGAAGGGCCTCCGTGGCTTGAAAAACAATTAGAGAGCCTGCTTATGGCACTGTTGTGGATTAGGCTGTAGAACTCCAGGGCCTGCTGTTCTTTTGTGGAAGCCCTGAGCCCTGCTATTTCGGGGAGCTTTTGCTAATTGTGGCAGCCAATGCCACAATATCCAATACTACAGTAAATCTTTTGTCTTTTGAGGGTGTTTTCTGAGAAAAAAAAACACCACATTTACAGAATTGTAACTATGTTGCTCATTCTCAAAACAGACAATCCACGAACAGAGATTGTATTTCATCTACCAAAAAGGACTCCACAAAAGTACACATGCTGTAACAAATTAAAAAAAAAACATAAAACCCCAACATTAAGACAGGAATTATGAAGCATTTTATAGCTTCAGTGTGGTAGCATGCTGCTTGACTGCCAACGACGGCAAGCCTTAAGTAATAAATGGATAAATAATAGCAAGGCCCTCACAGCGAGGAAGTGCTGTGCTTATGCCACCCCCACTCTCCTCCAGCCTGCGTGACGTCGTGCTCCGCCACCCCGCCATCAGCTGCTGAACGCGCCACTGCCGCGCCCCAAAATGACAGGGGTGCTGAGGGCATCAACATTTTCCCTGGCAAGCAATTTACAACTTCTCCGGGCTGTCTGAGCGCCATCTCGGTTATCTTATCAGGGCCGCATTTACAATGCGGCATAATAGATTGCCATTGGTGTGAGACAGCGAGGGCCTAATGGGGAGCCCGGGAATCATTTGTCAACACGGGGTCCGTCTGCTGAAAGCAACGCTCCACAGAAGACTTCACATCTGTGCGGAAAGAGAGAGAGAGAGAGAGAGGGAAGGGAAAACATGCTGCTGATGTATTGGGGACAGACACTAAATTTATTCAGGGTAAGTTCTCTGCTTAACACATCTGGAGCTCTGTGTGTTTGTCAGTCCTCTCAGGAGAAAAATAAAATTAAATAGGCTATACCTGGGATGGCAGCTTGTTTTTATGAAATATCAGCAGTTCTTTTAGGAACCACTTTTCGGAAAGTACAGATATGCCACTTTTTTTTTCAAATAATAAAAAAAAAATAAAAATAAAGCTTGTGTTTATGATGGTTTGAAGTGCCCTAATTTGCATTCGAACTGCTGTTTGAAGGCCAAAACAAAACAAAAGTTCAGCTGGTAATTAGAGTGCCTCTAGTTTGAGAATTGTCTCTAGCCTGAGAGTGGGTGATTTCCGCAGCCGACAAGAGCAGAGTGAATGACAGCAGGAAGTGTGGCAGATTTTGAATGGGTAATAGACTTGAAGAGTAGGCTGAATATTTTACACCAGTATCAAACAGGGGTTCAGCCAATTCTGAGGTAAATTAAGCATTCACTTCCCTTCTTGTCTGTGACATGCAAAAATAAATAAAGACCAGCACACATTTTTTGGATATACTGAGAAGAAAAAAGTTACTCTTCAGCTCCAAACATCACGCAAAATCTCCATTAGGTTGCTCTTTGCTGCAATTGTGATAAAAAATAAAAATAGGACTTAATTAAATACTATGAATAAAAATACTATGAATTACTATACCACAAATAATAATATTTAACTCTAAATTAATTTACACTACATTAAAGTGGTAATTTTTAATTTGGGGACACACAGAGGAAGGTGACATAAATAATAAATACATAAACAAACATAAAAGAATGAACGAGCCCTAATAATCACCAGGGAATACAGTTCCAGCTTTGTGCAAGGTTTGCCTGTGTGCCTCGGTTATTTATTTGAATTCATTTCATTTGTACTGCATTTATATTCATCCATTTTCTTGGAAATGTCAACAAATCTCATACTTCAAGAACATCGCTCTGCCCCTTTTTGTTTTCTGGAGAAATTCCAGGTTCTCCCCCAGATATCTGAGAAATGGCACTAATAACATATTTACAACAGCTTCCTTCTGTCTTTGCACCATCCCCAGGTCTGCCAGATAGCTTCCCTACTTCTCTCAGAATACTTTGGAAATATTAATCTGCTGCCACATGATTGGATATACCATGAAACAAGCAAATGTCTAAGTTTTTTTCTTCTGCCTGTGGTAACCCCTGGTAACATCTCACACTTGTCCATCTCCTTTCACGTCAAAGTGCATTTGAACATGTCATTAAAGAAGTCTGATGACAACAACAGCCCACCTAGCCTCATCATTTTATCTATACCTGTAGTCTAGAGCAGTGCTTTTCAAACCCTGGATCAGAACCCTCAGGTGGGGTACATTGAAAATGTAGTGAAAAATATCAATCCCATGAAAAAGTTTGAAAAATCTACAGTGTATGTAGGATTGTGTCAAAGGACAGGTGATCCTGAAGTCATTCAATGAAGAGGTGTATAGCTGCAGTAGAACTGCACCCTTCTGTGCCCTCCTAGTTAATCTAGCCAATCTAGTCTCTTTGGCTTATCCCATGAAAACATGATTGTATGCCTGCTTGAAAAGTCCATCGGATACAAATGTACTCATTCAAATGTCAAAGCCTTACACTGTTTAGAGGAGATATTGTGCAAGCGGTATTAAATTACATTATTCATGAAGCATTGTAAATAGACGTGGTTCTTCAGAGAACACTATTGCAGATGGTGATGGGTATTGCCCTGGGCCTTTTCCCACCAAAATGCCTTTAAAAATTCAGGACTGACATGTCAACTGATAAATCAAGTTGTGTTTAGTACAGCACCCACTACAACAGAAACAATCACAGAACTTTGTGTAAAGCAGTGTTTCTCAATCCTACTCCTGAAGGCCCACTGTCCTGCATATCTTCTATCTATCCTTGCTCCAAACACACCTGCTCTTGATTAAATCATTTGTGCTCAGCTAATCAAAAGTGCCACTGATGAGTTCAGTCAGGTAGGTAGAGCAGGGAAAGATGGGAAACGTGCGGAGCAGGGGGGCCCCAGGAGCAGGATTGATAATCAGTGGTGTAAAGCACTGAGTAAAAAGGAATTTCAGAATAAAATGCAGCTAAAAGATTAAGCAGAATATAAAGCACATGTGTGTGATTGTCCAGGGGGATGTATACAGCTTGTGACATGTTTTCCTTCTTCAATATTTCCACCTACTCTTAAAACACAGCACCAATAAACAACACAAGTTTGGGGTAATTTGGCTTCTGTGGGAATGCTGAGTGATGGCACCCACAAAAAGGTGCCAAATAAGAACCACAACTTCTTGAAAATATGGTCCAACCAGTCCAACTTCGACCCAAATGATTGAAACTTGTATGGTTTGATTTTGGTATTGTAGGAATTCTGAGTTGATGTTATGCTCTTTAAAAAATTCATATCTTGAAAATTGACATTTTTGGGCACAAACGAATCATCTATGATTTATTTTGAGCCAGTTATGAGAGTGCCAAATTCAATGTACTCCTCTGATCTGGGAAATGTAATATATCGATGTGCCCACCTTATCACGGCGGTTGCATATTTATTGTGACATGTGTCTTGATATCGGTGAATGACTCAGAACTGTGCCTGGGCCCACAGATTGCTACATGAACCAGTCACATAAAAATACAAAGTGTTTGTTTCTTTGATCAAATCAGGGACTGTGTTGAGAAGGAGCTACATTCTCTGAAACTAGCAGCAAGTTTTATTTAGTTATTATGATTTTTCTCCCTTTTTCACCCCAAACTTTAGAATCACCAGTTTTGCATTAGGCTCAGTTCACAGCAACATCCTCTGCATATGTAATGAATTCTCCAGGACACACACACCAATGGTAACTCTTTTTCACACTTCAAGTCCCACAGTGCACCATGGGAGTGAACAGCAAACAGAGGATAGGTGGATCTCTCTGAAGTCATCTGAGTGACTCTCAGGCCTCTAACAAGTGGGTTCTGAGAGTTGAATGACAAGGAAACCCTTGTCAGAGGAAACCCACCCTATCCTACCACCCCAGTGGAACAAAGCCAATCATGTTCCACAAATGACACAGCTCAGACTTGAAGGACTGAGTAGGACTCAAGCCTGTACTTGAGATAAGTGCCTTAGCCGACTGATCCACATGGGAGCCCTGGAATTAGCAATAGTGATACAATTCTAAGAAATCTGACCAGAGGGCATAGAACCCAATTCTCACAGGTGGCTGTGTAACTGTTTATTTGTGTCTTTCACTTTACTGTTAACTCAGTAGTTATTAGTTTAAGGAACCACTGAGCCATGTTATTGCCGTCAGATGAGCTTTTGGTTCTGTTGTTACAGTGTAATTGTGCTCCTGCATCAGAATGAGCAAGTTCAATATCTGCATTGAAAATGTACAATGTAATTATTCTTCCAAAACACCACCATAAAACAGTGCTATTTCCTGAAAAGTCACTCCCATAAAAGAATTTCATCAGCCCTTCTGTGTCTGTAAGCAGAGACCAGTCTGTTTCCCTTCAGCCCATTAGTATACATTACCCTCGGCATCTCCTTGCAAACTGTCCTAAAGCCAGTTGCTCTTTTCTTTTTTATTGCATGCATCCAAAATACAGCTTTTGTAATAATGTGCCTCTGCAAATACATCCTCATTCCAACAAGTTTGCAGCAGTCTGCAAAGAATTGATAAGCTGGATACCAGCCTGTTCAGCTGGAGAGCATATCATCGCTATTGTATCCTTCATTACAGACAGCTTAATTAAACATTCTGCAACAACTGCTGCTCAATTTATCTTTTAGCGAAGGGGCTTGTTGCTGAAATACTAAAGCCTGAGGACCGTTGTTTTCTTTGATACATTTATGACAAGGTACAATCGTGCCTGAAACAAAGATTTTTCACCTCACAATTTGTGTTTTCATACCGTATCATCACAGACATTGTTTTTATGAGCAGATATTCAGCTCCAGTGCTCCTTTAGTTCCCAGTATAGGAGGCTCTGGTTGGTAGCTGGAGGTTCCAGTACTGTCTGTGTTCCTGAGCTGACTGTGGAAGTTCTCTTCATAACAAGCCAGCAAATCAAAACACTTGTACCTTCAACAATGGCAGATAGGATATTTCATGTAACATGCACCAAGCTGACTATAAGGCACATATATATATATATATATATATATAAAAAATCACCATCCCTTTACTAAAAAGGCTAATATGTAAGGGAGAATTAAAATCAGCATCAGTTGCCCTGCTTCTGTGTGGTTAATGATCATAGCTTATCCAGCACCTGAAGTTTCACCATAATCTGTGAACACGAGGGCTGCTTATTCGTTCAGCCACTGTGAGAGCGAGAACACTTCCTCTAAATATGAAAGCAGAATCCACTGTCATTTTTGCACATTTGTCAAATTCTGCTGCCCCCCTCCTCGTCTCTCTCTCTCTCTCAAGGGACGAGTGTCATTAATTTTTTATTACTTTGCTGACAGCATGCAAAGTAAGGATAATGTTTAAGAAGATATCCATGATTATCTCAAGGAGAAGCCCCCCCCCCACACTTGCCACACTAACACTGCATACATATGCAAAAAATAATTTTAAAAAAGTTACCATGTAATTCCCACGTTACCCCTGGCTATAATGCACAATCTTACACCCTAAGCAACCAAAATTGTTTATGAAGATACTGTATAGTCAAAACAACATTTCCATGGCAACACATTCTGACAGTGCTGGGCAATCAATTTATCAAGATTGAATGATATTCCTGGTATTTTCAGGACTACTGACAGGACTAAAGAGGTGGCCTCACTTATTTTTTTTATGTCCTTTCCTACTTCATGCAATGCTATTTTAGAATCACTAATTGTATACTAGACTTGTCAAACATGACACCACTGAGATCGAGCACAGCTTGCGCTCAAGGCCAGAGCCTTCACCGCTGAGCTCTCTTTGACCCATTTTACACGAATCGATGTCGCTGTGTCTATCCTGTGTTTTTAAGATTCTTTTTGGTACTGACACAAATGCAAGGAATATTGTAGCAAGCACCCCTGTCATCAACAGTGATTATGCTAGCAGCACTAAGAGACCTGGTCTTTTAGTAATGTGGTGATGTTGTTGGAGTGGGAGACCGAGGTTCGGCTCTCAGCAATTAAGCTTGTCTCCTCCCTGGAAACCCCTGCTCACCACAATATGCTTTACGCTGATGATAAATTGCAGTTAGTTATGTCTCCAAGGATGTGAGGATAGAGGAGCAGGAGAGGTGTAGCTCTCCTCACTGAGTCCTTCTGTAATTTGTGAAGAGCCTCATGTTCCTAGAATAAACACAGTAATGACACTTTTTTTTCCAGCTCTTTCCACCTTCCAGCATTTTTAACATCTGTGATGATTGTATAAGAAAGCAGTTTTCTTAGGTATAATTATGATTTAAAGTAGTTTGTTGCGAAATGGCTGTCTTACATTTTGCCATATGCTGGTTCTGTTTTTTCTCATCAGGGGAAATATGTAGACTGGTTGTCCATTGTGTTTCACAATTTCAGAACAAACAGTCTCTTGTATTATTCAATAAATGGTGGAATTAACTGTTTTCCCTGTTCATTCCTGCAGCTATCAGGGAGTTCCTATTCATATTTGAAAGAGCTGCTGCTTCAGAGAATTCAATGACTTCCATTCATCATAGGTTGGAAAATTTCTGTGTGGTATTGATTTTTCTTTGATCATATCAGCAAAAAGAGAAGCATAAAAGAGATACTGCATCCATTGGTCCTGGATACATGCCTGATTTCTCCCCAAGTAATGCATGTGTCCTTTGAGCCTGTTGTATTGTTTCTGTTGGAGTGTTTCCTGTTTCAATTAGTGCCAGACCTGCACCAAGCTACACATAACCTGCCATCTCAGCACTACGGCTGACTGTATGACATGCTAAATTGATATATTTGTAATCTTGATCTGAAAATGGAGACTATGATTTCCGAGGCAGAATGTGCCAGGTTATTCCATAGCAGTGGGGCTCCATGCAGAAACAACTCTCCTGCCAGGTTTATCCTGGATTCAATCCAATCTGCCAAACATGCTTAAAAAACGTGCAGTTTGGGCATCTGAGTGGCTTAGTCGACAAGGTCCTGAGTCTAATGGCAGAAGTTTGATACTGGCTGGGCTATCTTCCCACAATGTCCAGGAGCCCACCACCACAGAGCAAATTGGCTTCATTCCACCAGGGAGCAAATAAGTCAATCCACTGTTCAAGCTTGATACATTTGGTAGCCTTAAAAATGTTCATTCCCTTTGTATGCCATTCATTCAAAATACTCTTCATAGGTAGATTGTAAGCAGACTGGAAACACCCACAGAACATAACATTTCTCAAAGCATCTGGTAAACATTAATATTCTCTATATGAAAAGTACAGTAAAATTCTCGTATATCCAGAAGCACTTGGATTCAGATACATCCCTAGTGTTGGCTCAGCTTACATCATTTAATTTGCTTTATTATCTTTAGTTCTATTATAACGGCAGGAGCTCTTTTTTTCTGCTTTCATCAAATGTAACACTTTCAGACTTCAGGAGAGTAAGGAAGGGAGAATTAGTGTGTACAGTATCTGTGAGATTTCCTAGAAAGTGTACATTTGAATTAGACGATGACAAATGAGCTGGGCCTGGCCAGTGTACGTTTCTGTAATGTTGCAGAACATTCTTGCAAATAAGTTATGGCTGGATAATTGAATCCGATAGACATCTACTTCAATAACCAGCTGCTACTTGGTGATTAAAACCACATGACCTTGCATTAGTGAATATAATTCAGGAAGCAAAACACTGAGTTAGAACTAAATGTGGGTAGTGACTATGATATATTTTTTATTTCATTATTTAAAAAAATAGATTATAGTTTTTGCACGGGCCAAAGCTTGTGAATGTACCCTAAAATTAAACCTAATAAAATTGATCTCATTTCATATTTATAGACCGCCACTTGTCTGTGACATTTAGAATTATAGGCCAGGCCTGACATCCAATAAAATATTTACAGCTTTCTCCTTTGATATCCCTGCACTCCTGGTCTGAAGGCTCTTTTGTGGTCTCTCACCCTTATGTCTCAAAGTTAATGCCATTGGAGTAAGACCAGGGCTCAGTGATAAAAGAATCCTCGGCAGTCAAACTAATAAGGGTTGCTTTGTCATAACGTTCAGAATAGGGCCGTTAGCCTTTCAAACCCTATGCGTTCCTCTCCATTTTTCCTCTACATGTGCTTGCTCATTGTATCCTTGTACCCTAGGTGTTATACCTCATTTGAATTAGCAGGCCGTTGCCTAAAAGGAATACAATTTGGAAATAAAAGCTTAGCATGAACAAAGATATTAATACATAAATAAATCTAAAAATAAATAAAACAATGAAACAATGAATGAACAACTACAAATGAGCAAAAATGAAGTACAAAAAGGAATGTAGACCAATCAGATCAAAAATGGAGATACAAAATGTGAAAATTAATTAATTAAGAACAAAAATCAATCAAGCCTGTATTGTCAGCCTACCACAGGCTATAACGTTATCTTGTTTAGATTTGTTTTATTAAGAATTAACAGTATACAGTATTATTATTAGATAATGGGTAAAAAGATGTGGTCATACATGACTGATATGTTTCAGGAACACTATAAATGTAGCTAAAGATGTGGTTTGCCTATTCATATCTATATATCAGTGCACATTTATGGGCAGAGGATAATAACTATAAAATCATAAAGAGAGGTTCATGACTGGTAAATCATTTTTATGATCATAAAGGAAATAAATATGAAACATGAAACGTGAATCTTTTCAGTTTGAAGCCAATGCTGGGAGGGGTGAAGATGGGAGAGAGACGGAAATTAATGCTTCATCAGCTGTTCTCAGTGGAGCCATTTCTCTCATCTGACATTTTATAAAATCACCCTCCTTTTTGTTGCAACAATCTCTATCAATCTCTGCAAACCTCTCTCTCTGATCTTTTGCACTCCACCAATAGAGAGTCAACTGCCAATGCTTGAAGTCTTTGATGAAAAAAGAAGACATCCCCCAAAATAAATATAATGAAAGCATTATGTTGTAAGCAGTACAATGTTAATGGTGATACTTTTTTCAGCTGGTTTCAACAGAAAAAACTCAAAGTATTCAGTACCACTCATTAAACACAAACAATAGACATTAGTTTGTGCTGTAACTGAAAGGTGTAAAATATGTATGTGCTCTGCCTTTTGTCTTTTACCTACAAATATACCACAGTACCTGAAATCACTTTTATGAGTGTGGAATAAAAATAGTTCCACCAGTGGAAACTATTGAACATACAAATAGAAAATTCCATTTGTACATGCACCCCTAAATTATTTGAGCAATAAATTGTTAACAAACCTGCCTGTTTACTTACTTTATCTTTACAGAATCATTGAACAAAAACTGGGAAATGCTTTACAAAACTGCCATGATGAGGTACATGAAATATTTAAGGGTTGATATCTCAAAACTGGTAGACAGAGCCCTGTAATTCTATGGTTTTGATTTATTATTAAAGGGGACATTCCAAGAACAGAACACTGGTTGTGCCTTACTAAGTTACAACAATATTGCACTTTATTTCCCTCTCTTGGCTATACAGGCAACAGTACTGCAATACTGTTCTCTTGACATTTGACCTTTCCTACACTGTTACGGTGCTGGCTGAAGCACCAAACATACAACATAGAAGGAGAATTTTATAATGACAAATAATTTAAGAAGAAAAAAAACATGTAAATTAAGCAGGAACCAGCTGTGACAGAGCTGCAAATAAACAAACAAAAAAAATAACTGTGCAACTCAATACCACTTTCCTGCCATGCACCTGTATTAATCTCACACTAATTAACGAGGTCTGGCCCATTAGCCAATGGCTGGTTTTCTCACATACCCTCACATTCCCACAGACACACAATCTGTTATTTGTTAGTATGGTGACAAATAACAAAATAACGTTTAAACAAGCATTCATGCTTGTAAAATGCAAATCCATACTACTGACATCTCCAGAACTTTTTTAGTTAGCTGTTTGTTTGTGACATGTGATGTCTGTAAGTAGATAGCATATTCCTTACACTGCATGGAGTCTCATGATTTCTGAGAGTATAAAATATGGGTTGTGACAGATACTGAACATTGCACACAAATCTGCATACAAATATGTTCAAGAGCTCAAAGTCTCAATAATTTCAAAGCAATAAAACAATATTTTAAAACATTACTTGGACCTGCCCACATTGATGTAGTTCTCCAGTTTTCTCTATGTAGTGATCCATCTCGAGTTGTTTATAACTGAAGCTAGTGAGCTAGTCATCGTCAGGTTAAATTAGATCAATTATATGCAGCTCACTAGTACAGCTATTATCTTTTCTATGGTAACATCCGTTTGTGAGATAGCAATCAGTACCAACATAAAGCAGACAATGAATTGTATGCATTTTCCTTGTTGAGATTTTGGAATGTTATTGAGTTGCTAATTTGACACACTGGTAAGAGGTACACTGTTTGTAAGTTTCTAAGATTTTCATCACATCTGCACAGTTTGCCAGCAGTAGTGGAGGCAGCATTACCATAAAAAAACAATGTTGAGAATCAAAGGGAGTAATTTTCCTGTAGACAAATGCTGTTACTGGCTTGATATGTATTGAAATGGACTCCACATACAAAAAGTGGAGGTTGGCCACTGCAAATGAGGCATTTTTACAGTAGGATACAAGTTGACCACAGTGATTGATTCATAGCATTTTTCTAACTCTTGACAGATACTGCAAGCCAGCCAGTATTGTTACCGGCGTGATTCTGATCAGTTTGTGCCCTGTCATTTTGCCCCTAAGTCAACTGTCACAATTCTTGTCCATGACACTAAAAATCTACTGCAATCAATCAATCAATCAATCAATCACTTGGCCTGATGTAACAACTATTTCTGTGACTGAAAACAATGTCAAGTTCAATGCAGTACTTTTTGTGGTGAACCTGGTTCAGAGCATCCTCTTGTTCTTCAATTCAGCGCCTGCAGACTAAGAGCAAGGAGGTTTATAGAGCGATTGTGTGGGTGAGACAAACATAGGTGAAAAATATGGATTGCCGTATCGGAGTCTGTACACATGCTGGGCATTGTAATACTTCCAGTGTTGCTTTTTACAGGCATCATTAGGAGGGTGCAGCAGGGTGGTGATATGGTAACGACCATGGCCAGGGGGGCCACTGCTGTTGCACCCCTGGGCAAAGTACTTAATCCGAATTGCCTTAGTAAAAAAATCCTCTGTATAAATGGATAATGTAAAAAAAAAAACTGTAGGCTGTATACACCTCTCTGGATGAGAGCATCAGCAAAGCACATGTAATGAGTTAGAATGAAGGATTTTTCACAGGAAGAAGGTGTGTGACTTATTTTTATCCAAATTATTGCCTTTAGTACTGCGCTCATGAAAACTTTTTAGATGAAGAACAATCTGATGAAAACCCATGAAAACTTTCCAGGGGAAGAACAATCTGAACAATCAGTTTGAAAGTGCTCTGTGCAACAACCCTGCACTCTTAATCAGGATGGAAGCACCATGAGGGCTACAGAGGAGTTAAGTTTCTTTGTTCATTTCTTTATCAGCTTCTTTCAATTTAAAAGCAGCTTCCTTTATGTTTGGAACAAGGGACTGTGTGTTCCCAGCCTATAGGACTTTCTACTGTACTGTGCTTTCATTTTTTTGAAAACATAAAATATTCAACATATTATTCAGTTTCTTAATTTTCTTACTATGATTTGTTTAAATGCCAAATTCATCCTTCATGAACAGAGAGGATTGTTGGGAATTCACTAGTTGTCTTTGGATGTATTAATGTTAGTATGCTGTGTTAACGCATTGTTTTTACATCGAAACATGCAAATACACAAAGAATTATTGAACTACACAGAACGTCAAAAGACGTAGTGTCCTTCTTGTGTGTATACTACAAGTGTAATTTGAGACAGTTGTGTCAAGGCTGCATGAAAATTGTAGAACGTTATAAAGTCATCCCAGACGCAGACAATTGATTTTTATTTTGGAAATGAAATAACAAGAAGTTTAGACTATGAATATCATATAGGAAATGTATGCTTATGATATTCTGGAATTGTATTTTGAAATGCTGATGTCAGATATACAAGGCACGTGGGACAAACAGCATGGGTGTCAGGGCTCCGCCCCCCTAGCTGTGGTGTTTTGTTTTTCCCTGTCCATGTGCTTTTTGTTTTTCCTGGTGTTCCAGCCCCGCCCCGCTCCCCGCCTGGTCCCCGCCCACCTGATTGTCCCATTACCTTCACCTGCCTGCCTGCTCACCTGCATCCCATCTCCTCATCAGCCCAGCCTTATTTCTACCCTGCTTGTTCCTGTCTTGTTTGCCAGTTCGTACTGTAAGGGCTCAGGCAAGGACTCAGTCGCAGACCAAGAGAGCTTCAGGTTCCAGGCGGGTTTATTAATGACGGCAGGCAAGTTGCGCAACAAAAGCAGGCAGGGTCGAAAACCGGAAGGCAGTCCGTGGACAAAAGCAGGGTCGGTAACAGAAGCAGGCAGGGTCAGGAACCGGGCAGGCAAACGATCAGGCAGCGGGACAAAACGGCAGGCAAAAAACAAAGACGAAGGGCAGGCAGAGTCAAACACGGAGAAATCAGACATCCAAAAAACTGCGGGAACGAAACAGGTACGAAACACACTGCAACGAACTGGCAAACAAGACAGGAACAAGCAGGGTAGAAATAAGGCTGGGCTGATGAGGAGATGGGATGCAGGTGAGCAGGCAGGCAGGTGAAGGTAATGGGACAATCAGGTGGGCGGGGACCAGGCGGGGAGCGGGGCGGGGCTGGAACACAAGGAAAAACAAAAAGCACATGGACAGGGAAAAACAAAACACCACAGCTAGGGGGGCGGAGCCCTGACAATGGGAGAGGTATAGAGACTGGGATTCTTCTGGATCCATATGTGTTGGTTTCAGATTATGTCCTGTAATTTATGAAAATGTGATCTTAGAATTATTCTAACATCTTTGTATTGTATTCATATCTTGCATATCACTACCTGGAGAATTATCCAATTCTTTGGCTTTTCTTGCATTTGAGGCCATGAGCTTGAGCTATGCTGATAGGGCTAATCAAACAGCCATTGTGGGGCAAATTTATATGCATTATGTATCACGTATTATGTATATGATTATGTTCACAAAATGATATTAACATACAATGATCCACATGCCATAGCAATTACAGTGTAGTGAATCAAATATTCTGTAGATATAAAATATTCATTTTTGTATGGGCTTTAATGTATGCCTTTCATGTATTTGCATGCCTGAATCAGGCAACATAAAGTTTAACAAAATAAAGACCGTTCTTTGCTGTAATTCTTTCCAAACAAAACAAAACAAAAAGAAGGCATTGTACAACAAACTGGCAGAGTCACACAAAGACAATTTTCATATCAAATTGCTTAGTTATTATCATTTTCACTATTAATCACATTCCAGACTGACAGAGAGGTATATTGGCCTTGCAGGCGAATAGGCCATGTATTTCTCAGTGCAGATCTGTTTGTCATCTTGTGACAAATCCTCATTGTGGCATTAACAGAGGTGCGCTGACAGGAAGCTCCAAAAAATCCCAGCATAACCTCTGCTAATTACAGCAGTTAAAACAGCAACAGGCCCAGCTGGGAGGTGGCTGTATTACCATCCTAATGAAATGTGTTTGTATGTCAGTCCCCAGCCCTCTCTCTCATTTACGATTTATTTATACACAGAAGGGGATTGAGAATAGACGACACGGTTGTCCTATCTGGTGTTCTCAATGAGCAGAACAGAGGGGGCTTGCTGTTGCTGTGCCGTGCGGCACAAAAGAGGCATCCAGGTAAATAATGATAACGCCATCCCTCAGCAATGTAGCCCTGCATAACCAAAATGCAAGACATCGTTTTAGGCTGAAGCATGCATAACAGATAAGTGCTAACGGAACAGAGCTCCCTTCAATTAGGGTACTTATCAACATTTATCATTAGCGTGAGCTTTGTCCCAAAGCCCTGTCAGGTGAATTTCTCCACGGTGCAGGTTTTTTTTTAATAAAAGATGGATGCTGCAAGCATTTTATCTTTTAAGGTGACACATTTTGCCCTTGAGCGCACGGTTAATTTGTTTCATCCTTTTAAGAGATGAGACGAGCGACAGGCTGGATGGGCTGACACCGATTCTTAAACAGAGCGCGGAGTTAACTCTTTCCATTCACAATTTTTTTCCATCCACAGTCTGCTCTGGGAGGCTGTCAGTCCTTTGCAATTTGATGAGCATATTCAGGCATACTGTGCCAAGCATTGTGTCAGCTGAGGTGTCAGTCATAACAGTTATAAAATTGGAAAGGAGAACTATTCCCTCATATAATACTAAGTGATACATTGTGTGTAAATAGACAGTAATATGGAGCTGAGTGTGGAAAGCGTCATGAAATGTCAACCATGCTCTCTTTTATCATACAGCTTGAGGTGGCAGTGTACTGGTGAGGAGCAGGGCTTGTAACCAAAAGGTTGCTGGTTTGATTCCCCACTGAGGCACTTCTGCTGTACCCTTTGGTAAAGAACTTAACCCACAGTTATATCAGTAAATATCCAGCTGTATAAATGGATCGCATGTAAAAAATGCAACATATGTTAGTCATTCTGGATAACAGTGTCTGCTAAATGACAATATAATGTAATGCACTCTGTCCTATGACTTCCACACTAACAGCAGATTCTAGTTTTCTGTGGTCAGCGATGCCTAACTACCTACCCAAGGGATGACAAGAAAGTGTGAAGGAGATTGGGATATGATGATATGGATTGGTGTTCTGCCATGGTAAGGTGAGGGAAAGACAGGGGCATTCCAGTGATGCCGAGAAAACTTTTATGTGGCATGTGAATATGAAAGAAAGTGTTAAAAGCTGAATTTGCTCCTGCCACCACAGGGGTACCCCTCCTCCTCCTCAGCCCCCTATCCTATTCTTTTATTCCTCTGACTCAAGCCTATGTCTTCCCAATTAACACTTTACAATAACATGTCTGCCCTTAGCCGGGTGCCTTAAATTCCTGCCCTCATGGCAAACCAGTGCATAATTCACAAAGTCACAACATGGGGGATACATAAACGTCTAGTAGTATATTGTGATTTTTTATTTACTATTACTGTGATTTTGTAAAGTCACAATATCTCATAATAGTCCACAATAGGACTCTGAAACATGGCATTCACTTTCCACTTGATGAACAGAAATGAGAGAACCTACACCTGAATGTCTTCAGAGAATTGGGTTATGTTTCAGGCTTGCATAGGCTTGCACTGAACATCTTTGAGCTGGAGCTAAAAGGGATATTCCCTCATATGGGATTGTGGGGGTGTACATTTACACTAATTACAGGTGACACGCATTTTAGGTGACATGCAAGATTTCATGAATTTCATTTCATGAATCTGACATGACTTTTTAGAACACTCTTAATATGGTATAAACTTTTGACCCATTTCCATTACACCAGAAACATACCTCACAGATTTAACAATGATGTCCCAGACTCCACGGGTTGGAGAATTACAATAGCCTCAACCCAGGAAGGTGATGACATCGGATGTGGTGATTAAAGAGCCATTACTGCAAAGTTGCGACTCTGCGCTGCTACAAAACACCATAGGAAAATTTCATGAGCTATTATTTAACCACCGAGCAAAGCACAGGAAAAATAATGAATTAGATTCATTGGATAAGAGTTTGTTAAAAGATGCTGGAGGCATCCAAAAATTGAGAGAGTAAAAAGGCTTTGAACTGCTACTGAGCGAAACACATTTTTGGAGGTAATGCAAATTCTACTAACTTTGATTCTGAGTCTCTTATTATCTCTGGTGCTGTTCACTGGAAAGGGGGGGGTGCAAGGTGGGTCATATACAGTAATCTCTGTGTGGGATAAGCTGGGAAATGAAGACTTCAATTTAGGGCTGGGTGATATAGCTGTTGCGATATATCAAATAGCTATTTTTAGCGCAATAACAGCTATCCCCGGTATGCGGCGTTAGGTTTTTTCCTGTATTTAAAATTTTTTTTTTTTTTTTAATTTTAAATTTAGTCATACCTGATGCAGGAGCACACCTTCAAAGTTCAGTGGGGCAGAAAAATATCACTTGTATCTATATGTTGGTTAACTTACCTATTAGCTTTGAAAAACACACAGCATTTTCACTCTTTATCTTTGTAGCCATGTGTTTCTATCTACCACATGGAAGCAGCATAGTGCTGTTGCTGTGATATCAACATTGAATAGATACAAGTGTTTTTTTCTTCCCCGGAAGCATTTCACATGGCCTCGGAAAACTGGAGGTGTGCTCCCACGTCAGGTATGAGTAAAGGGAAAAAATACAGGAAAAAACACCACATACCGGGGATTGCTGTTATTGCGCTAAAAATAGCTATTCAATATATCGCGATGGCTATATCTCCCAGCCCTACTTCAGATGTATAACCATTATGGTGGTTCAGCATCATTGTAATTGAGTGAAAGTGCCCTGGCAAAGACAGAGGACGAGAGCAGGCTAAAGCAGAAAGCATTTGTCTGGCGCAGCTAATTGGCTACTTTCAGTCTCAAGTGAATTTCCTGTTACTCTGTCCAGCAGCAAGTAGGTGTTTGTCATTCATTATTCAAGGGAAGTCATAATCAAAGACAAATCTGGATGCCACAAAGAGCTCGATCTTCATTCAATCAAATGATCTTCACTCCATTTGTTCTTTGTCACCACAAAACCACAAACCCCCATTTGTGCCACGTTAGATCATTCTACATGAAGAAAAAATCGCTCTTGTCTGCAACTTTGTACACTAAATGTGTCATCATTATGGGGCTTCATAAAACTCATTCAAAACACCACTTTTATAAAGAATGTGTACACCAAGCCACTGTTGAGCCAGTTTTTTCAGTCACAAAACTGAGTGTGAGTGGAAGAAGGCACAGATGCCAGCATGCTCTGGGTGTATGACAGCACAGATGTTGATGATGGATGGTTGGCAGCGAAACACAATCCCCAATACCAGAGCTTGCTTCTGCAGTCTCCTTTTTTCAGGCTTCTAATAAGTGGCTATGGATGTGGTTCATTCAACAGGTTGGCCACAGGCCATCCAGTCAAGGCTGAGCATCTCTAGTCCTTTGTTTGTGCCAGGGCAGCTCAGCTGTTTAGCAGTATGGGGAGGAAAGAGGCTGGAGAGAACAGAGCCAGTTGTCCTCAAGGAACTTGTAGTGTAGTGACCATATGCTGCGGACTCCTGACTTTCCTGAGCCAATCAAAGGTCGTCCCGCTTCATAGAAAAAAATACAATTGGTTCAGGTCAGCCAATCATAACACATGATAGGTCCGTCAATTTTTCCTGTAAAACTTGTGGCATTCCACCGCCAATCAGGTATGCTTTTAAGCATATCCACACACACATCCACTCAAAACTACATTTGTGGGGGAAATTGTTTGCTTTTAAATGCAGAAAGTTCCCTGTTTTGAAGCTGTTCTTTGCTTTCACACTTATAGTTCATATTGAGCTACCAAAAGACACACCAGCCAAACAGATTCCTCCAAAAATGTAAAGATCACCCTCTGGATTTTGCCAACAAATACCCTTGCATTAGTTGAAAATTCAGTTGGCCATTATTTCTCAGACATACAATAATTACCTGATGGCCATTCCAATAAAGTGCTTGAGATTGTTGGCTTCAGTTAAAACCAGGAAAGAAAAGCAACGTATGCCTAAAACCTTTTTGCTGAATGTTGAAAAGAAGCTTTTAGCATCTCACTTTTGACTAAGAGCTATCTACCGAGTATGTGCTTGATTCCTTGACATTCTATGTTTTCTTTGCACAGGGTACCGTAGATGGAATAATAGGTGTCATAGTTTACATTTTTGTTGTCAGCACCAAAAGATGGAGGCTTCTGAGATGAGTTGGTGATAAACTTCACAATTCACTTAGCAGATCTGACATTCTATTCAATGAAGTCAACCACTAAATACTCAATCACAACAGGAAACATTTTTCTGTCAATTTTGTTCCAGGTTTCTAGATAAAATGAAAGTGGCTTCCCTAGACCAGGGGTTGGTAGGATATTGAAGAGACCCCCTCCCTGCCGTGGATACAAGAAAATGGCCACTGTTCTTTTCTTATTTTGTTCACAAAAGAAATTATTGTTGTCTGTTTGAGTCACTGAACATCCTCAGACTCAAATTTAGAGGACAGTCAGACCTCAGATTGTGTTTCACTGCAAGATACAAGTCAACTCAGCAGCTGTGACCTAGGCAGGAAAATTGAAGAATTTCATCTGAGAAAGTATAAGCTAATCTTACTAGATGATTATAGCCTACTACATTTCCAAGTATTTCACCTTGAACCTCTCAATGAATCATTTCCACCGCCAGGACAATTAAAATAATTCTGTAGTTCCTCTGACAATACAACAAATCACTAACAATTTTTGGGTATTTTACAGCATTTAATGCCTTTAGGGCTCTAAAGGGCTCTAAATTAAACCTTTACCAGGCTCAATGCTCCACCAAGTGTCACAATGCTCCACCAAGTCTTGCAGGAGCAACCCCCCCCCCGCCCCCCACACCCCCACACCCCCGCATTAAAACTATTCACTTCAATAAGAATAACCAAAAGCCTTCTTAACATCAGCGCATTGAAAGTCAGCATTCAGACTTTGTCCTGTGTACAGGCCCTGCTGGCTGACTTCATAAGAGGCCTAACGAAGGTAACAATTAACATCTGGGCTGATTAGCGCTCAGCCTCAGTGGCGCAGGTGCCTGTCTGTGAGGTCTCTGCTGTCCCAGAAAGCCTCCCATTCTGTAGGAGGTAGCAAAAGTGAGCAACAAGCTGCCATAAAAAACTGGGAACAACATCCTATCCTTCCACCCCACCCCACATCACCACTTTTAGAAAAATTTAAAAAAAAAACTGAATCCATATGATCTCACACATATCCATATGATCTTACACATATAGTGCAAATCAACAATCTCTACACTGTCCAAGAAAGGTCAAGTTCAGAAAAATGTCAGAATCCCTTGCTAATGTGATGTAACTCTACATACATCTTGGCTTTTTTTAAAAATCTTAATAAATATTCAGATTTTCAAATTTTCAAATTTGTTATTTGGGTGGTCAAAAATAAAGGACTACTCAACACATTTATAAAAATTCCAACAACATCCAGTGTTTGTTCTAAAGGGGGTACTTCTCAAACTTTCAGTTTTTATAAGTGCCATGGATTGCGTGTAACATTGAACTGAAGTAGCTTCATTTACAATGTTAGGTATAATATGTGCAATATGCATTTCAGTTGCCTCTCTTTCCGGTGCTATTCCTGAACTAGTAAGCCTATCAATTTCACGAGCCAATCAATCACGTAAAAGCATCCACAGGAACTCTCCTTCATGTGAGCGGGTGCATTGTGATAACAGTTTACCGCATCTAATGTGCACTGGAATATACAGAATTTGAAGAGCGTAGGTGCCTGTCTAATGGATTTTATTTGTCATCGGACGGTTCCCGGGAAATAATTAATCTGTTTTCATTTATGCATTACTGGAGCGCTTGCTTCATTCAGCCTAGGTTCTCCGGTTTTTCAATTCCCTCTGGAAAATGTGCTCTGTCCATCATTTTGTGACAGTACAATTGTAAATAAATACATTCTGATGGATTTTTAAATAGAATCTATCCTTATTATTAGCATCACATTGCGAATTATTGAACATTATTCATCTTACTATATTCATGTCAGCACAGGCTCTACCATAACTGCATTTGTTCCAGATCACAAACTCAGACCATAAATTGTCAAATGGAATTAGATTCTATAAAAAAAAAAACACAAAAATTAAAATAAAACTAAAATCTAAGATCTTTAACATTAAGGCACAGGGGAATAACTAAAATGTGTTTTATACCGAGCTACAACAAAACAAATGATGCCACTGTACGTTCGTATTCATTCTTCTGTTCTTATTATTTATGCAATAGGGTAGGCAGCAACATCCTGGCAACCAACAACATGAGTTCCTGAGTTCTCACAGTAGCTCTTATGGCATCTTTGTGCATTGAAAACATCCCAAGTTGCATAAATCCTTAGACACACCAAGGTGAAATAGGCCCGAGGTGCGCAACAGCACAGCCGCTCCATAAGCGGGCCATTAATATTGATGCTCCTCACAAGAAAGCATTATGTATTCATAACTTATTCACACTTACAAGACATCAGCGTGTGCCGTGCGGCTTAACTCCTTCTGCTCTTCTGCTGTTCTCGCAAGGTGTAATGCCGTACAGCCCCCCGCCCTTACAGTAAAACGTGTTTTTCCTTTTCCTGGATAAGCTCAGCAGCTCTCTGCTCCCCTGTGTGCTGGTCACTGAGTAATACAATGCTTGTTCTGCCCTGAGAGCACCATCAATCTTCCCGCGTAACACTTCCTGCTCCCCACTCTATTAATCAGCCTGCTAATTTACACAGAACGGAACAAAATTGTTTTAATTCCACAGCCACTGTTCGGACACTGTTTTGCTAACGCTACATTCCTCAGCTGTCTGCAAACACTCCTCCTATTTTTGTAATTTTCTTTGCTTTCAAAACTTAATTCTTATGCTCGCTAATGAAAAATGAAGATTGCTGGCAACTAGGATTCCCATGACACTTGTTTTAGTGTCTGTGCTTCCTCTGAATTCAACTGAAGCCTAATTCATAAGAAAAGTACACATTTTTTTTCACATCGGTTGTGTGGCACTATCCCTGCATGTTATAGAAATTAAGTAAGGTTTGCTCATGAGCAATAAGAAATGTAAATGAAACTCAGTTTTCTTTTTGGTCATATAAAGCTGTAATAAAGCAGAAGTGACTGAAATGAATGAGAAACATTGTGTAAGGATATGGGAGCAATGCACAGAGCTGTGATTAGGGCCCTTTGCTCCGTGCTCAACCTGGCTGGTTATTCTGGGTGTGGAGCTGGGAGATTGATGGCCTGCAGCTGTGTAATTGGGGAACCAGGTGCAGGTGTGCTGTGACGGGGCAAACCAGTAGCCGTCTGTGGCACTGATCCTTGGAAGGGGGACCCTTGTATGGATGAGCGCAGTGCTGATCCTTCGAGTGGGTTGCAAACCGCAACTCACCACTGCTGCATGTTTGCGTCTTCCTCCCCCACTGCCATGCCTAACTCAAGATGGCTGCCACAGCATGATTCACGAATGCTGTAAAAACAGTATACGCAAGGATAGGGTGACATTAACATTTTTACTACTTTCTTCCATTGTGCACAGCATTTCCTACTTTACCCTTACTGTACCATACCAATTTTTTCCATGCACAAACTCACCATAGATTCTAACATTATCTAACTGTAAATCACTGTACAATTTACTCGGCTGGCTATATCAATAAATTTAAGTTCTCTGTTTCCATGTTAGAATGCATAATACTCTAGATACATAAGTGACCTCACAACCTAGCATGCCAACCTCTATTAGCACTAGCACACACTGCTAAATCAACTTTGCATCAGCTTATAATATCACTATGCATCATATTAAATAAATGCAGTCTGCTCCCTGACCAGATCACGCTGACATGACTCTCAGCCACAGTCAGTCATGGGCAAATAGGTCAAGTGGCCACCTGTGACATTATCTTTCCCCAAGGTTTGTGGTAAATGGAGTTCTACAGCAGCAGCCATGTTCCTCAGCACCGAGCTACATAACACTAATTAATTGGAGTTTTGTGCTTCCAGTGGCCCTAACTACATGTGATATTTGTCTGTTTGTCACAGAAACAGTGAGGGAGCGTTGCTGAGTCTGGTGTTTTGGTATTCCTGTCAGTCCCTCTGCGGGTTTTCCCTAAACTCCTGAGAGGTTCTCTGCTGGCAAGATCTATTGCACTGCATTACAGTGTAGCTCAGGGTAACTCCAGCTAGAAAAGCATGCTTAAGCACAACTTAAAACTGCAGGTGGCTTTTGAAACTGATAACTCATACCGCTGTCCAGTCCCACCACCACAAAACCCCATCATAAGTAACACAGCACATCTGTGTCGAAAGTTTTTTTTTTTCTAGATGTTAGATGGTGGAAATAAAATCAAGACAAGAAAATGTATTTTTTTTTAGTAAGCCGAGTCTGTTGCTGGGAGATAAGGGCTTTATCCTCCAAAAATTCAGACACTGAGTACAAATCTGTTCTCTCCTCAGCAGTGAAGTAAGAAACACAGACTATGAAAGAAAACCGGAATGGTTATATTATTTTATGTTAAATCCACCATACTGCTACAGTGTTTTATCTTACAATTTCTATTTAATGTGAAATATAGGGCTACAACAAGCATGTATGAAGGGCTATAACCTGTAAAATGTATTTACACCAAAACAGGGGTGAACAAAAGACTCGAACTTTCATTCTCCAAATGCCATAATGGTGTGATAATCAATCATGTCATGGATATTTATATATAATAATAATTCTTTTATTGGTGTTCAGAGAATGAAATCATAGTTGAAATAATAAATACGTTCAAGATAAGAGTATAATTTAGGTCTCTGTTTGTGTAATCCACAGGGCACCCTGTCCTTATATTTGAGTGATGAAGTTAAAGGGCACCAATGACAAATGAAGGGAAAAAAATCCCTTTCAGCCACAATAGATTTCATGCGAGTTGACTGTGATTTTAAACTCTAACAAACCGTGAACTTTAATGTCACAAAATAAAAAAAAGCTCTGCTAATCCCCCCATCACCAAAAAAGGAGCATTCTTTAATATTTTTTTCTACTTCTTCGCTGAAACAAAGTGATGGAACAATTCAAATTTCTAGCTGATGAGAACAATAACATCCTGTGTGAAACTTTCTGGGGAAATGACAGACAAGGATTTTGTGATGATATCAGACATGTGCATGACTGTAAATTACCTGTGTTCATGGTTCATTGGAATTCATGGAATGGAATTTTCACAATAGTAGTGTACCTAAGAGGTCAGTGAGTTCACATGAATCTCATTTTTTAGACAACACAAATAGACGACCAAAACAGTTGCTAGCAGACTAGACTAGGCTACAATAGAATAGAATAGAATAAACTTTATTGTCCCAGAAGGGAAGCTTGTCCTGGGCATACAACCAAGTGTGGCGGCTTCCATAAATACTCACATCCACTAAGGATAAATAAATAAATAAATAAATAGATAAATCAGAAAGGATAGTTTGAGGACAAATTTTAAGTTGGCTTGAAAATCTTTGCATGGTAGTAGCCAGAGGTTAAAAGCTTTGCTCCAGAAACTTTCTGTATCTATGTATTCTGCATCACTGTTGCAGGCCGACTGTGACATCAAATGAGCATGTTAGAATGCTCAGATACTATTCTATTCTATCTATCAGTAGCTAGGTTAAAAAGAAGCATGTTAAACACAAACACAGGTACAAACACAACACAACTAACCCAGTTGAGACCCATTTGCATTTGATGCATCGGTTTGCCTCAAGAGAATGGAACTACTGGACCTGCGCTCATGTAGGTTACCGTGACAGAGACCGCAAGTTGGGTGAGTGTCCTTAACAGGTTATGCAAGTCACACATACTGCTGTTGCAGACTATTTGTCCTTTCCTATCAACAAGCAGTTCAACTCAGGAATCTGAGATATCATCTGGAGAACAATGATGTGTGCGGAACTTGGACTCAGTTGTAATTAAAATCCCCAGGCCTTTCTTCAAATGCCATTTCCTTTTTTGCCATTCCACTTCCAATGCATTTATTTTGTTGACTTGGTAGAAGTTGAAGTGGACGTGGCACACGCGGTATAGCAAAGCGAATGAAAAGGCAGCGAGCTGTTTATCACTTTCAGAGCAGGAGGATACAATTTAACTTAACAGATTTCTTCACAGATATCTCAGGTGCTTTCTGGGATTATTTTAATATGTGAGAGATAAATCAGTGTAAAAATGCATGAATATCTTGGCAAGATTTTAACTCAACTCAAAACCGGTTGTTGGAATTGAGTTCTACAGATCCTTAGCATGATAAATCATTTTAGAGGCCAGTTATTTTCATGTTCAGAATGTGTAGGGTACGTATATGGACAACCTGTTGGACACAAATCATAGACAGGTTCTATCAGGGCATGTCATTATATCACGCAGATAAAGCTTGTATGTAAATACATAACTGCCTGCATAACTTGTTTGCTGACTTAGCAAAGGGATAGCGTGCTTATTTGTCCTCAGGTCTCTACTCACATTTTGTACTCAGTGTCATCCATATTCTACTGTATTTCTACAATTAACCCATAACTTCTGCAAAACATATAGTGTGTGCCCCACCATACTTCTGTGGGGAATAGAGTGGGGAATGGAGGGAGTCCACTGGAAGTTTGTTATAAATTAAACTGAAGTTTTGCAGTGGTAGAGCTGCCACAATGTTCACCATGTATATACAAGGAACCCACACTGTTCTAGTGGGCCCCATCTATGTAATTATTTCTTCTAGTTAGCTGCTGACATCTTAACTTTAAAGAGCTAAAATGTTAATTAAATGTCAAACTTAGAGCTCTGATTCAGAAAAGTGACTGATAATTTGTTGTGGGAGTGTCCTGGGTCATAGCTGGTAGGGACAGATTTGTCAGTTGTGCGTATGACTCAAATACACATTTGTATCCTTTTTTCTGCACATAAATACACTTTGAAGTGTACCATGAAAGCATAACCTTAACTGGGGACATTTGGTAAGAACAAGTAAGAACTTTGGTAAGAACGAGTAAGAACTGACTGGTGTATAAAGAAAACTTCTTTAAGAGGGTCCCTGTTGCCTCTGGAAAATGAAAAGGAAGGATGAATGAAAAAGAATGCTGTGACTGAAATTGATATAATTGAGGTGGAGGATGAAAAAAAAAAAACAAACAACAACAAAAAACTTAATGAACTGATAATGAACATAATGATTATAATTATAATGATTACACAGTGTAATTAATCACGTAGGCCGCATACAGAAGGTGCTACTGGTTGTGGTGGAGCACTCAGGAGGAACTGAAAGCCAGAGAAAAACTGTGATACAAATAAAAACAGTGAAACAAGCGCTGATGAATTTGTTCAGTGTACATCGTGTGATTCGTCATCTTTGCCTGTGTCTTTGTTTCTTTGTTTCTGTGGTTTTTTAAATTTTATTTTCAACAGAACTGCAAGATGTAAGTTAACTGAACTCATTTTCCTTGCTAGCTTTGCTTCAAGGTGTTTTTAGTTGGCTGGCTCACTAGCTAATTATCAGATGGATAGACTTGGCTTTATGTTCTCTTGTTTCATGTAACTTTGTGATTTTCTCTTTTGCAGAGTCTGCCTTGTATCACAGCAACTCCTCACAGTGGGTGACTCTTGGTTCATTCACTCACGATTCTAATGAAATGTTCAGTGGAAAATACTCCTAAACCTCTGAAATGTGATATTTATGTATGGGCAAAATATCAAAACACTCCCTGACTACTCAGGCAGAATTCATAAACATCCTGAAAAAATAACATGACCAACAAGAGTTCAGGCAAACTTTTATACAATACGTGGAAGCAGAAAATAATCTATTGTGATTTAAGTTTTTGCAACACGTGCCAAAAGTAATTGGGCCACTTAATTACACCAGAATTTACACCAGGATTTGATGACAGCATTTGTAAAAAGCTCATCAAGTGGCAACTTATGATGAGCTGCCATTCTAAGGAGCATAATAATGTATAATACACTGCTCAGGTGCCCTTACACACTCAAGGAAGCATTTTCTGAAGTATGTAGCTTTCTTTCATTTGTGAGCCAATTACCAACCAAAAGCCCAAACTGGGAATGTGAGGAAAGTTACATTTTTTGATTCTATGCCACTGTTTGGGTACTCTTTACTGATTCCCACTTGACAGGTAAAGTACAAAATAGTTCAAATGAATTCAAACCAACCTAGTGTTAGTGAAAGGTCATTATTTCTTTTTTTTTCCACCTAATGAGTACAGCTGACACTTTGAAGTCTGTGCTTATTTCAAATGGGAAACAGTGCCGCTGTGAATTGCGGGGTCCCAGCAAAGTTCTCTCCCAGCAGGGGTTAGAGGTGAGTCATGCAGGCCAGTGTAAACACGCCCAAGGCAAAGTCGTTTACCTCCGTAATGGCAGAGAGACCCGAAACATTGCCAGCAGCTTTGTACAACTCTGCTGAGGGAAATGGAACTGCAGTGAGGGGACAGACCTCCCAAAATCCTTATCATTCCTGACTCGTACTGCATAATTTGCTGTCCAGCTGCCTGGCGGGTGTTGAGGGCAACTGAAGGAATTGATTTTACCGCAGCTGGGCTGTACTCACAAGACTCCTGCAAAAATGTTGACCTAGCTCTGGAACCAAGCGCTAGGTACACTCTCGAAATCCAAACGTGGTTGCCATTGCCTACCATGGTCCTCTTCACGCTACATGTTTGCACTGTGTGATGGCAGCTAATTTTTGATTTTGGTAAAAGATGACCTGATTCCAAAAATCATGTTTTTCTAAATTCACTCTCACCATCCTGTTGCATTGTAAAGGATACATGGTGTGTTCAATACAGTCATTATCATATGGTTAATCAATATTTGCAGATGCTGAACTGGTACACTGGTGTATGTTGGTGTATAAATGGGTACACTGGTGACTGAGGTTTATCTCATTCCTGATAACCCCCCTGGTGCAAGCCAAAATCAATGATATATTCATGGCATTGCTCCACAGCTTCAAGCTTGCCTCCTGGAAGCTCTTGTTTAGTAAACAGGTGAGACTGAAGTCGTCCCCCACTCTGAAGCGGGCTTCTATTCGCCCGTTGAGTCAATTGCCTGGATCATTTGTCTGGCTAATAACTGGAACCAGCCTTGTGCCAGGCCCTAATGGAGAAAAATGTGGGGGACCAGCTGGCCCTGAAGGTGATGCATCTGTAGGGATAACTCCCTGTAAACAGCCCCGCTCCAGCAAGGAGAGCCAGGGGCCGAGTGGTGTCTCTCCATTACCACATGACCTCCTGAAGGAGAAACCATATGAACTCACCACCTGAAAGTGAGAGCCCTTTGTACCAGAGCAAAATGTATGATGAAATGGGTGGGGAAAGATAAACTTTTCCTGATACTCCTCATTAATAAAGTAGAAAAAGGTCTTTTTAACACTAGTTATAATGGGTGAAATTTCTTGTGTTATGAATATCAGTACATGGGCTATTAAAATAACATTTTGTGGTTCTGCTCATTACTGCCAGGAAATGCATCATAAGTCAGTAACGCATAGAAACCTTGTTGAATACCCTCTGATACTGTGGCAAGAGCTGCTGCTGGAAATAAAACCACATCATAGTTATTTCTGTATGACATTAAACTTTTGTCTGTTACTGTGGAAACCAGACCTGAATTTCATATACCCCCGCACACCCACCCCCTCAAAATATGTTTTAAGTAACAATAAGCGTTAAGGGTAATAAGAGTACTACATCCCTTTTTACCTCACCTATGTCCTGACTATTCTTTCAGATGCACTGATTTTTGAGATGCTACTGTACTTTATTAAAGAAAAATGAGCTCACCAGTCAGCATGCACACGCAGTGGGATGCTGAGAATTCTAACATTCTCTCAAACAGCTGGATAGAACTGAGTGGATTGTTTATCTTTTGTCCCAGTATGCATTATTGCACTATTGGATAGATGTCACACCTATAACTAGACATTTATATAACAGCTCACACACCATAGGCATTGTTTTCCGACATGAAACATCATCAAAGTGCAGAGGGGTTACTGACAATATTATAAAACATATGAAGAAAAAGGAAAGAAATAATTTGTGGTAGAAAAGTTACCAGCTAGCTTGTAAGTTGTCTGGCCAATTATTGAAACTTGGTCAGGCAGCACTTCTAATATTGTGACTCCAGCATTAGGCTAGAGTATTAGTGTTCTCTTCACATAGGCTTTTTTAAGTGGACCATCCAGTTGTGCTGTGAAAGGATTCATCCATCATTAGAACTATAGTTTTTTTTTAGGTGCTGTTAAACCCACTCAAAGTGTTTTCAGGTGGGGAGAGGTTAAATGGAGGAGGAACATGTTGTTCATTTAAAACAACTGAGGATATCTACAGCTGAACATCTAGAATGGATGAGGGAATGATGAGTGATGCTCTAGACCAGAATGCAAATGCAAATGCCTACAGAACATTATGATGTTTGGAGCATAATGGACATGTACAGAGAAACTTCATCATCACAGACTCAGCACTGGACGACCTAAAAATCTAAGACAGATGAGCAATTTTCTAAATTCCTCTAGGAATAGAGACAACAAGCATTGAATTGAGGACCCAGCTGGCAGAAGACTTTTATAATAATGGAACCCCTCATTGTTTTGGCTGTTGCACAGCAGCCAGCTGAGACAGATTTGTGTTTTTTTTTTTGTTATTCCACATACATTTTGTTATCTGTGAGTTAAGTTCTTCAGCATATTTTGAGGGAGTCAGAATAAAAGGCATACTGCAGAGAAGGGGGATTCAGCTGACAAAGACAATGCTGACTACCCTCTCTGCTAACATCTTCATGCTAATTTCATTTGGGGTGCACATGCTAAAATGCACATTCACAGAGCTGTTTATAAGAAAGAGGGTGTGTGGAGCCATCAATCTCATCCTCATGGCCACGGACTCCAAGCCCAAGACTCCATGGCTAAAACCCATCAAATGTAATTTGCAGTAAAATTGAGTTGGACACATTTAATTTGTCTGGGAATCTGTTTCTGCTCAATATACATTTGATGTGAATATTAACAGAGTGAACACAACATTTAATTTTAGGAATCAGGGTGCATATAAATGAGGATGGATGTATGTAAGTTTGTGCTAAATGAAGAAGCATTGTTTATTTACATAGGATCAGAGGATACATTGTCACAGCCAATTTTGATAATTTAATGTTAGCCAAGGATTCACTTTGAACTGACTCTCATAAACTGATGCGACACAATTAACAAGCCGCAATGCCAGGCCAGCTTTGCGCAGCGGAGCGGGTCTCACAGTACCCATTTGGCAAAGAGTCGCGCCGCTGTCATCCGCTCTTATCACCACGGCGCTGGTAATGAGGCATTCGAACACAGCGGAAGCCCGCCAAAATGTTACCACTGTCACATCGCCTTGGCCTGCCTCGCAGGGGCGAAGACTACGTCCCCACCATGCCAGAATTCGGCGCCGTCCCAGCGGCGTTCCCCGCGCCCTCCGAGCACCAGGGAGGGTGCGTGTCTGATTCGGCTGTCCCGACCGTTTATGCAGACGGGCTCTGAAACGGGCCCGACGTCGAGCCCCTAATTGAGAGAAACATTTCGGATTTGGCGTGCCCTTGCGTCAAGGTTAGCCGCCGCTCGCAAACAGCTGTAAACAGATAAAACCAGAGAGAAGGCTCTCGCAAAAAACTTCACAGGCCACGGGCAACATTTGGCTTTAAAGATGAGCCTAAGGCGTCGGCATTTTAGCATATATTAGCACGAGAGGAAAAGGGGGAAATGAATAAATTCTCATATATTAAACAAAATAATTTGCAACTGAATCAGTGACCTTTATGATCTTTAATTCAGCATAATGAATTTTCTTTGAGGTCTCAGCCATTACAAATAATTCCCAGAAGTCTAAATTTAAAGGTCATCTGCATAGATTACGCAGGAGGCAAAGGACACCATTCTCAGTTAGAGAATGTTTAATCACTTTTTTTCCACAAAACATGCAGTGTTTTACCAAACAATGCTGGAAACCAATCTGTTGAAAGTGTCATCAAGATATCTGCTTTGTGAAGGTTTGCAGGATCTGCCAGAGTGTTAGGCTAAAAAAAGAAGTTAATTTTAATTAAATGGGCTGAAGATTAAACACAATAAGAATGATCAAAGTGTGGGTGAGAGCTAATATGAGCTGAAAAAGGGGGAATTCAGATAAGAGAGCTAGCACATTTTATTTAACCTATGCTCTGAAAGGGCATTCCAGCACACTGCCTGCGCCCTAAAATAACCTAACCTAATGGTAACATTTTCCCACTAATCCCTGATCAAGACTCTTCTTTCCATGACGTCTACTTGATATTGTCAAGGCAGTGATAAAGAGGGTAAGAAGAGGGAGTGGGTATGCGAAAAAACAATCTCTTGGGACGTACTTCAGGTTTGGATCATTGGTCACAGCTAGGTAGCTACCTATGATCAATTTTCTAGTGTAATTTGCATTTACATTTATTCATTTGGCAGACACTTTTATTCAAAGAAACCTACAAGTGAGGTAGAACAACAATACAACAATATTACATACAATACAACAATTATTACAACAATAATAGAAATTCCATTCAATTTAATCTGATGCTCACTCACAGTAAGTCTGGAGGAGTTTGCCTCAAGCAAAATGGTCCATCCTCGGCCAAGATGAGGCATGGAGCACTGAACGACTAAACCACAATTGCCAAATAACACCCCACCCTGCAGTCATGCTGGCTAACTTCAGCGGAACCCCACAAGTCTGCAGAAATTTACCCAATATGTACTGGACCTCCAAAACTATAGATTTATTGCTTTTGCATGGATTACTAGTTCAGACCTCAGCACCTGATAAGTATATAAGAGTACAAGAAATCTGATGTTGAGAACAGGCCATTTATCCCAGTTAGTCTTGTCATTATGCGATAAGATCTGTTTCCACTACATATCCTGGCAGGCTATTCTATACACTCATGTGTCCAAAAGAAAACACTTCCTAATGTCATTAGAAATTGTACGTTTAACCAATTTACACTTATGTTTTGGTTAGAAATCTAATCTTAAAATAGCCTCTGTAGTCCTCTATTAATCTCTCATATTTTTAAATGTATCCGTTATGATTAAAATTTAAAAACCTCAGTCAGATCTCTGTTAATCTTTTTTGCCTTGACAGAAGGATAGTGTCATAACATAAGATCTTTCACTTTACCTCACAATATACTGTATATCCTTCTGACAGAATTGGACACAGGCCTCTAAATGTGGTGTTTTTAGCATTAATGCAACCGCCTATCATTTGTAATCAGTACTTTTATTACATGTTCCAGCATCCTACAGTATTTCCCTTCACCGCTATGTCTTGTTGCTGATATACTTAGGAAAACTCTTACAGCCAAGTCTTTTTCATGTCACAGACAGTCTAATTTTGGACCTCCCATAATTCAATTTCAATGTGTAAGCGTGCGACAGGCACACTTGATGATAATATCATAAGCCTGATAGGAGTCAACAGTTGTTGCCTCGAAAAGATAAATCAGTAAGATCTGTTTTCCCTCAGTGAAAACCATGTTGATTTTTCGTTATGATACTACATTTTTCCAGGAATAATTCTAACCTATCCTATAATGATAGCTTCAAAATCTTGCACAAGGAACAAGGTGAACCCAGTGGCCTGTAGGTCCCTTGATCAGTGTGATCGCCTACCTTATGTACTGTATCAGTATTATACAGCCTATTTTCCAGTGGTCAAGAATGTCTCCAGTCCTAAGAGATTGCATAAATATTTGTATTAATCATTTATAAAAAAACTATACTAGATTTCTATATACACTTGGATATACACTGTTAGTGTCAGGACTCCGCCCCCCTAGCTGTGGTGTTTTTGTTTTTTCCCTGTCCATGTGCTTTTTGTTTTCCTTGTGTTCCAGAACCGCCCCGCCCCCCACCTGGTCCCCGCCCACCTGATTGCCCCATTACCTTCACCTGCCTGCCTGCCCACCTGCATCCCATCTCCTCATCAGCCCAGCCCTATTTCTACCCTGCTTGTTCCTGTCTTGTTTTCCAGTTCGTCTCAGCGTTTTTCGTACCTGTTTCGTTCCTGCAGTTTTTCCGGATTTCTGATTTCTCCGTGTTTGACTCTGCCTGCCCTTCGTCTTCGTCTTCTGCCTGCCGTCTTGTCCCGTTGCTTGATCATTTGCCTGCCCGGTTCCTGACCCTGCCTGCTCCTGTTATCGACCCTGTTTTTGTCCGCGGACTGCCTTCCGGTTTTCGACCCTGCCTGCTTTTGTTTTGCAACTTGCCTGTCGTCATTAATAAACCCGCCTAGAACCTGAAGCTCTCTTGGTCTGCGACTGAGTCCTTGCCTGAGTCGTTAGTTAAGGCCTGCTGAACTGTCTTACCTGCAGCCATACAAGTATCTTTTTTCCTTGGTGAAGCTCTCAGCAAAGTAACTTTTCACTGCATGTGCAATATATTGTTATAAAGTAAAGTAAACCCCCTCCCTTTTTCATTAACCTAAGCTTTTTTTTTTTTTTTTTTTGCTACAATACTGTAAAAAAAAAAAAAAAATCTTTAGAATAACTTGCATTTTCAGTGTGCTTCTCAAAATACCTTTTGGCTTCCCTTATTTCTTTTTAAACATTGGCACATTTTACAGTATACTAACTCTCTGAACTGTCTTTTTTATACATTTTTGTATCTTCTCTTCTATATTAAACTCTTCCAAAAGGATTTATTCAACCACAGTAGAGGCTGCTTATTCAACTCATTTTTCTTACCTTTGGAATGAATTTATACAGCAGGTTGAGAATAATTTATCTGAATTTGCACCAATTCATATTCACTTTTCCCCAGTATAGAAGCGCTACCCAGTCAATGCTGCTTAAATTCTCTCACATCATCAAAAAGTAAAAACTTCAGATTTGGAAGAGCTGGCTCTGACATTCCATTGTACATTAAACGTGAGTATGATGTGGTCATCTGACCCATCGCATCCGCACTGCAAAGCCTGTCAGGATTAATTTGGTAGCCAAAACACAAACAGGAATGCCCTTGGTGCAAAACAGCATCCATGTCACTCCGCTTAAAATGAGCAAGTGTCGCTGTCGTACGCTTACACTCTTACAAGTGGTGGTGTCCACGTTTCCTTTAAAGGATGGGGATTTGGGAAATAGAGGACGCAAAGGCTGGTGGGAGCAGAGAAGAGAGAGGCAGAGGAGAGCTGTTCATTAAAAGAGCTGCACCGCACTGCGTTTCCATTTGAACTGGTGTGATTACTTCATGTGTCCCAACAATGTGCCTCGGGCTCAAACTGAGCAGTCAGTCACACCTAGAGCACATCGGTATTCCAGTCATGAGCGTGGGCAGATTAAATGGGCAGGAGGGGCAGTGGTATAGCGTCTGCTGCACAGCCACTACTTTGCTTGATGTGGGGGTCACTTCAGAAAACACCTTTTCGCGAGAGGGCACGTGTGCTGGCAATTCAGACATTTCTCAGATAATAATGACAGTTATTTGAGTACTGTTTCTGGCTCATGGTTGTACAGTAATAACATGACATTGTAAATAAAACCCTTAATTATTACTATGATCAGTAAATACTGTATATGTGTGCATATTAATAATAATGAAACATTATTTTTTTTTAAAATTACATGTAGAATTTTGTACTGATATCATAATGATTGTGAATATAAGTTGCAACTGCCCTGGAGGGGCGGTTTTTTGTATTATATAAGCTTGAAAAAGTAGGAAAATGAAATCTTTAACAGTGCATTTTTCCTTCAGCAATCAATCTGCTCAGCTTTTTTCAAGGGCTAACAACCCTATTGTTGAATGTTAAAATTGTTCGTTCAGTTGAATCAGTGCCAGAATGGTAAATAAACTTAGTAACCCTCTTACCATTCACTGTAAAACTACAAGCTACATTTTTAAAAGTTTCAGCATTGTAGGTGTCAGAATGTGTCAACATACAGTGCTATTTATTATGGACTTGGAAATTTACAAGTGTGGTACATTATTAAATTTGACCCCTGAAGATCTGGAGTACAGTTATCTGCATCCGGTTACTTTTGTGAATGTGTTGTTTGACTGGAAGTATGCAAATAAAACTTTGACCAGATATCTTCAATAATTCATTTTCAGCATAACCTAACACACAGTGGGGACAAAGAATGAAAACAAACTGTTTATGAGGTCCAAAAGCTACTTGGAATGTGGTAATATGAATACTTTATGCAATCACTTTATGTAATTAGCTTCTAAATATTTAGCACAATACCTGAGGGATATTCAAAACGCTTTATAAGAATTTGTTTTTCTTGGTAAAGTTGCTGTTTACAAGGTTCTTTATTCTCAAATATCAATTATGATAGTCACAAAAGATCCATGATTTTCAGGGTATAATTAACAAACAATGGTTCTTGGTCATATTGTGCACCAGCACCATTATGGACTCTGTCTCCACTGGCAACACCAGACGCCCTGCACCCCTGCCATCTCATTCATTCAAGGACTGGATGTTTATGTATATGGTGATGTGAATAAAGTGAGGCAATACTCAGTGGTCCTGAAATGCTTCTCTTTAAAGCAGTTGTAGTTTATCGTAAAGATGATTCTACAGATAACATAGCAGCCTTCGATCGAAAGGCCGGGGTGTCCTTTTTAAGTGACTTGGTTTGGAGTCTCTTGTCATAAAAGTCTCATTTTCAGACCTTAGAGATATGATATGTCTCTCCCTGTGAATGCTGAGGTTGCTGTTTGTACTGAATCTCACCTGGATTATTGCAGCACCCTTTGCTTCGTTGTCTCTTGGCAAAGCTCTTGACAGACTGCAAAATGTTTAGAACTCACCTGCCAGGCCCCTAAATGAGGGGAGATATCACCCCAACACACATTGCACTGGCCCCCAGTATGAATACATTATTGATGCTTCAATCATTGTTGAATTAATAATATTGGTTAGCGATTCCACCAGTGCTGTTGTTTTTTATGAAACGCATTCTCATATTTCGGGAATCCAGAGATGTGAGTGAAATTCACCCTCAAGAAAATCCCCCAAGTAGTTGCTTGGTGAAACAATACGTCATTCTCCTGTGGTAATGATGCAGCAATAAAAAATGTCTCCTCCCCAAGACTCTGTTCCCCTGGAGCCAAAGAGGCCATCCATAGCCCCTTAATTTCAATTCCCATGTGTGTCTTCAGTAAAGGAAAACATTTGTTATGTTCTTTTATTTGACAGTCTTGCTTCCAGCAATCAATAAATTACAACCTTCAGAACCTATTCTCAATTCAAACCAAGTTTTCATTTCTTTTCTTTTTTTTTTCCCCCACCTACACTAGATAGCGCATTTTTCAAGGGGTGGCATAATAAGTTGTGCAGATTCTGCTGTCACTCCAGACACAGACACAAGAAATATGTTGACCGGGCTTGCGATACAGAAGCCTTGAAAAGATGTTTGTAGCCATTATACAGACCTCACATTGTGATCCAATGCTGTTTTTATCCTGCTGCTTTCCACTTGTAAGGCAAATTTTAAAATGCTAAAGACAACCTCTCAAAGCAGAGGGTGCAGGGAGAGGGTGTGTTGAGACAGAATGCATAACCACCTCTGACTTTGCTGTAGTCACATAATTAAGGTGGATGCTTTTCAAAAAGTCATACATTCATTCAGTGACAGCTGGACTGTAACAATGTGGGTGTCACTGTAGCATGGTGGGTAATAAACTGTGCTTGTGACCCGAGAACCGTTTTCACAGTCTAAATCCTCAGTAATTATTCTTCAGTTAATTTTTTTCTCAGTCCTTAAGCATCTTTGGTGCTTTGTGTTCTCAGGTGTTGGGCAGGTGTTGGGTGTGTCTGTACGTATGTCTGTCAGTTAACACAGTTTGAGACTCACTGAGTCATTCATGAGTCATTCGCAAATGACTCGTCATTCAGCATTTAGCGCGCAAGTGTAAAAAATTTGTTCGGATAACGTTACCATAGTAACCTCAGAACAAGCTAAATGTTGTTTTCTGTTTAAACACACCCACGTATATCATGTCCTATTTTATATGATTTGAGTTTTAAAATAAAAACCGTTTGATAATTCAGCATCATGTAGCACATTGCAAGTACACAAAGTTTGTGACAACTGAATCTACTATGAGCCTTTGTCATGGGTTCAAGTAGCGCAAACCACTGCCACCACCTTTAACTCTCAGTAAGGCTTGAGTATGATGAAAGTGGAAGATGTGAACACTCAGTGGCCAGATTTACAGTTATAAAGAATCACATTCATTTTATTCTCTCACCATTTGCAAACAGCATCCACAACCACAATGTGCCTGCGGAAATGTGACAGAAAGAAAGACCTGTTACTTTGTCAACAACAGCACAAACCCAAGGCACAGCTTTATCTACATACTGCCAATGCCATTAGTTATCCCACCAAGGATTGTGTTTGCCTTTGCGCTGCAATATAATCACTACACAGTGTTAGCAGGCTTGGATCTGATATTAATTCCTACAGAACACATGTTGTGATAAAATGTGTCCTGGATGATGCACATTGTATTATAAAAGCAGTTTGTTATGCTTATGTATGGTTTGTGTATGTTTGCATGTAATGTACAATGTGTCCTAATTTGAATTTGCTTTCATTGGGATTGGAAAATAATAACACAGATATTCTATTATGACTAGATATTCAACTCTAGTGTTCCTTTCAACCTCTTTCTAGGGGATTGTGGTTGGTAACAGGAGGTTATAGTACAACCTGCCTATGCTAACTATACAGAGTTATTTTTAGACTATGAGAATTTTCATAATGTGCCAGAAAATCAGAGCACTTATAGCCTCAATCACTTCAGCGAAAGAATTTTCACTTTGACACGCAGAGAGTTGACTATCTGCTCCATGTATAAAAAAGACTCTGCTAACTATATATTTACCTAACTTGGAAACCGAATCTGCCCTTGAGCCATGGTCGTCAGAGGCGGGAGAGAAAATGGTATTCTCTTCACCGAAATCGAGACAAATGACAATCCTCCGAATGAGGAGAATGCAACAGGCCTTGTTCTTTTATTAATGGAGGGAGCAGAACAGCCACCTCCGCTGGGATGGGCTACCCCTGCACTTGGACTAGGGAGAACTCAGCCTTTTCAGGTAGATACTGGCTGTTGCTGGAGGTGAGGCGGATTAACTAACTCCACACAGCCTTCCCTACTCTGGAAATAATGACACGGTTCTGCAGTTAGCAGTCTGACCTGACCTATTTAAAATGCAGTTTCCTCACAGTTCCTTTATTTCACTTGTCCTTGTTAAAGCTCAGACATTAATGAAGTGGGTATGAATTATTGACCTGAGTTACCATGGAGCGGAACCCAAAAACCATATGAAAACTCCATCATGCAGTCACAAGTAATTGGTTGATGCTGGAAAAAATCTATGAAAAATCTGTCATGTATAAATAATTCTGGTGAATAAAATAACACTGCATTGTACTTCATATTGTTTATTTTTTTCCAAAAGAATGTCTAGATGAAATTGGCTATTTGAAAAATAGGACAGCTGCTTTTTGGGGTTAACATACCATTTTCTCCATTGACCTTGATTTTTTCCATTTTCAACACAAGCCTGTGAAGCACATTCCTTCCGAGAAGTTTTTAAAGTTCCGCTTTGTTGTCTGTAGGATTACCAGTCCTGATATTTATGCTGCTTGCAGCAGCTCCCATTCTTGTATTCATTACAGATCTTTCATTCTTTCAGTTAACTCTGTCACTGAAACATAAGGGTTTGCAAAGCAAACATGGCTCCCTGAGTGAAGAATATTGTCAGAATGACAGCATTATATTCTGCGGGAGGTTTGATCACTGCTGCAAATAAGTACATGCGCTCGCTGTCATTGCGGTGCATTGAAGAGGCATCACAGGGCATTCAGTAGACAAATTAAAGCAGAGCCTTCCCTCAGAGCAACAGAGGAGGAAATCTAACAACATCCATCTAACAACATTCATCGCACAAATAAACACAGTAACTCTAGTGTCTGTCACACTGCTTAAATTTCTGGTGTGTGTGCCTGAGGGGCAAAATTTTGTATTATGGGTGACACAAAGGTGTGGTCACAGATGCTCATAGTATTTTGAGGACTTGAGGAATTGGCAGAAGAATATGTATTAGCCTGCTGCATTTAGAACCAGTGTTACACCACTAAATAGGCTCCAACAGAAAGCCCCGATCAGTGCTACCAGCCGTTCATGTTAATAAATACTTAATGAAAGCTTAATTTATACTTAAGTAGTTAGTACTTTTGAATGAAGTCAAAACTATATTTAAATGGGCTGCACCATAATAGTATGACGTATGATAAATGTATGACATGGTTATTATGCTTTCGTTGTCATTTAAAACGTTCACCTACTTTTAGGTCCAGTTAGGTGTCCTAAACTATGGCAAATTTTGCAAAAATGAAAGTATAGTATGAGGATGATTTTTTTTTTATAACCATTAAAGTTCCTCATGACAGATTTCATTCTAAGCAAATTTATCTTATATAAGATGTCCATAAGAAAAAGGCATAAATACTCATCGATCTGAAATTTTATAATTTTTAGGTCAATATTGGAATACCGTGAAAATAAAATCCTGTGACACCATTATACCAGTTAAATCCTCCAGTTAATCACCACTGTTTTTTGACAAGAAAGCATCAAATATGTTTTTCTTTTTTTATTGGACAACTGACACTCTATGTACTTACCGACACAGTCTTCATGTAATCACTAGGGCTATCAGACAATTTATGCAGTTAATTGTGATTAACGGTATATTTAACGCATGTTAGAATTAGTGGTCTATTGTTTTGAGAAAAAAGTTAGTAAAGGTCCCATAAAACCCAAATCAGTCAACCTCTTGTTAGAATGATTTTCTTTTTTGTATTTTAATTAAACATGATTAAAAAACAGCTGAATATTTGAATAGGAAGTAAAATGAAAATACAGTACAGTTTTGATCTTGTTTTAAGAATAATTCCCAGAATTAAATGTATTGCAGTACAGTCATGCATAATGCTGGCAGCTTTTTCTTACATTTGAAGTAAATAGAGAACTGTTGAAAACATAACACTCCACAAAAACAGGGAGCCAGCTTCATCATTTAACTACACTGCATAAAAAGTCTTCCAATGGCAATGCACAATGAACTACTCCACAATGTTGAGTGGTCTGCAGTCATCTGTGTAGATATCATATGGTCAGCAGTCCTTGGCAATTTATTTTTAAACTATGAGTGTGTGGGTCAAAATAATTACTGGGTAAAAATAATTTAATTATTTAATAATAAATAATTAAAGCAAAAATGTCAAAATAAATGCTGTTCATTAATCATGTTGAAAATTAAACAATGCATGCGATTCACTTAAAATGGGTAGCATGTTAACATTGACAACCCCAGTAATTGACAAAATCAAGGTATTTTGCCACTTAGCTAACAATGAGCAAGCAGCTTTCATTTTTAGAGCTTGCAGTCCACTTGCACTGTGCAATTTGATGTCTGCACTCCTGGCTCTGCCTTAGAGGTGACTTCATCTGGATAGCTAGGGTAAAATGATTGAAGCTCTGGAGACAGCGAGCTAGCCAACAGTTCTGAGAATAAATGCTATTTATTCAACTTTTCCATAATTACAGGAAGTTTCACACCATACAAAATCATTACATTCTTTTTTACATTACATTCCTTTTTTAACTCTTAAGACGTTTTTCCACAATGGACACAGTGAGAAACCCTCTGTATGAACAGTTCCGACTGGTCAGAAGCAGTAGGTAATGAAAAAATAGAGTCATTGTAGTGTAATGTAAAGTGATCAAATTTGTCTAAAGTGGCTCCTCCTGCACCTCCCCCTTTGGTAAGGATACTCAAATTTCTTAACTATGGAGTACAGTACAATTTATTAAATACAATTTTGCCAATTCTGCACACTGTCTGAATACAGAGGCAAATGAAATGCATTGCAAAGGGAACAACAATTCAAGTCCCTATGGGAGCCTGAAGAGGGTGCAAGCAATCGAGGTCACGATCCGCTGAGTGGAGGGCGAAAGCTGGGGACAGTGGAAACTGGGCCACCCAAGTCAAGCAAGGATGAGGAGGAGGGAGAAGTTTCTGCCTTGCCTGTTAGCACAGCGCAGGGGTTTTTAGGAAACCATGCTGGCAGTCCTAAATTGCAGCCCCCCCCCCCCCAAAAAAAAAAGAAAAAAGAAAAATAAATGAACACAATAACCCCAGGCTTATTGTGCCCTAAGGTTTAAATGTTATGCGCATGTCAAAAATGGATCTGCCAGTCCTTATGTTACATTCTGGTTGAGAAAAGAGGCAGAGATCTCCTTACCTTCACGTGACCTGTGATTCTGGAAGGGGATCGTGAAGAGTAGGCCTTCAGAGCTGTCACTCGTCACAGTCATCACCCTGAACACGCGAGTAGAAGTTCGAGGTGTGTGCCCTTGGAAGAACCTCTGGTAAAGCAGTGAATTTTTGTACCGCAAACCATGAACAAAAAAAAGAGACGGACAAGTGAAACGTTCACGATTCAGAGAAACAGAGCGACACACACAGAAATCTGTTGTTAAATTTTGAGGAGAGCAGCTGCATGTGGATGTGGGATGGAAACCCCACTGTGCTGGTAAGAGCACAGAAATAAGAACAGAACATAGAAATGAGAAAATGGCCTTACTCTTCAGCCCTTCAATTTCCTCAGCCATACATTACTATAGCCAACATTGCAATTTTCCTATTGTATGCTTTTCTTGAACCATCTTCAACAGAAGCTTTCAGTATTTTCTGAATGGGTGCAACAGCAACAGGTCACTAAGGACATTTTAATGGACATTTTTTTGGTAAGTGGTAATTTCAACTCATTTAATGTGGGAATGTAACTGGTAGATGCTAACACCCTATTTTTTTCTATTCTCTGTTTAAATTGCCTGTGTGCATAGCACGTTGTGATAGGTGACCTCTGCAAATGTATTCTAGTGTACCTCTGGCTTAGAGTGTCTATTTTGCATTGGGTAAACTTCAACAACACATCTGTGGAAGCAATTTGTGGGAAATTAGCCTGCCCGTGACTTTAGGTTTGCTTGAGATGGGAGGGTAGGGTGGGGCTGTGAATATTTTTCTTTGCTTTCAATCATCCCACAAACGCTGAAATTAAGTGCATTCCATTGAAAAATTTTGGCATTTCAAGTTCACTTGCCAGTCCAGGCAAAGGTCAGTACGCACATAAAGTAGGCACGGAAATGCAATCATGACCGTAATTCTGACTTTGTTATGGCATTGTTATGCACCTCGAGTGTTGACTATGCTGTGCTGCTGGATGGGTACCCATAAAACGGCTTATAAAATAGACCGATTCCGAGCTGGAGGGATGTGCACTGTGCCATTCAAATGAACTGACTGCTGAAAGGAATAGACTGCCGCCTGTGCAGGGAATTGGCTGCTTTCTGCGGCTGATGTGCGCTGTGGTATTGGAATGAGCTCACTTCTAAATGGAACAGACTGCTGCGCCGTGAGTTCTACGCAGAAAATGGCCTGCTTCTGCAGATCGTGTTTTTCAGCCTTTGCAGAACTGCCTCATTGCACCCGCATGCGCCAGTCATCTCAATATTCCACAGTCTGAAACCCTCAACCTACAATTATCCTGAGAGAGAGCAGGTTAATTGAATATAGCTGAACAGCGGATTAATATACTTGCGCTACATATGTTAATAAGATTTATTACATGAATATACAGCATTCATATAAGATAGTTGACTTCTAGCTACATAGAATATTTTAGTTTTTCCCTTCTGATTTCCTTCAGATTTCAAGTGGGTTAGTATAATGTACTTCAATGTAAGTAGCTTCAATGTAAGTAACTGTAGCTACACAGAATATTAGGATTTTTGCAGGTTAATAGAACAGACTACAGTATGGTTGCTGTTCATCTACAAATCTACTGCCTGATTTTGCTGTCCCACAGATTTTTTTGATTTTGAGGTGTAAGGTTTAAAGTTTTTATGACAGTGTGTGGTAAGGATTGGACACTGTGGACTATGAATGACCATTCACAGCATTCTGACACACTGTAGGATGCTGATTATGCCACTGCACAGACAGCTGAAAAATGAGCCTCAATGGATATGAACATGTTTGACAAATTCTCAGTTCACAGATATTTCGCAGCAGTTTTTTTCCAGTCCAGACAAATTTATACTCATTTTTGAAAAAGAAAAAAAAAAGACTAGACCAAGGCCACAGAGAACATCAGAGAGGTTATTTCTCAGATTGCACAGTTTCAAGGGACCGCCATATCTTAGTACGAGCAGAGGCCTGTGGCATTTTTCAATGAAGCCTATCTGCTCTGGCCCACACAGATGACTCTGTGAGAGCCCAGCAGCTGTTACATGCTAAACTCTATATAGCCCCGTGTACACCGCCACAGCAGTATGGAGCTCAGGCCTTTTTCCACATCACTGATCAAATTGCCAATTCGCTTTGCTTTGCTGAGTCATTTTGTACCCAAAAATGAAGTTGGAAACCCTTGGATGTGTAATAGCAAGACCAATTTTCCAGATGCACTGTCAGTGACCTTCAAAAAGAGCTTCTTTCCAAGGGACTGATTCCCAGACCTGAAGCCAAATGAAATAACATAGTAAGTAGATTTAAAGTAGATTTAAATTAGATAGGTAGGTTTTTTTTTCAGGTTTTTTTTATTTTTTTTTTTATTATTATTTTTTTTTTTTGCAATGCCTACATAATATGAAATGGAACATATAGGTACTTCCTTTTGGGGATTTTTTTAGTATTCCTTGGAATTTTTTTTCTGTTTTTGATCCGCTCTTAAAATAGTGCACTCTGAAGCACTCTGTGAAAATCGGATTGTGAAGGGCACCATACCAAATAAAAGCTGATCTTTTTGTGTTTCTGCCTGGTCTGAGATCAAGGGCAGCCTTGTAGTATAATGAACTCCCATAATCAACCCCTCTGTTTCCAATTCATAACATAACTGCCCCAGAAAAAGGTATAGGAAAGTAATTTAGTTAACAAATAAAGTTGGAGCTATTACTTGAAGGGACCGATATTATATATTGGATAACTACCCTTACTAAGACCCCACAAAGAAACCACCATCATGATATCTGATATTAGGTTAACAATTTTGGCACCCTGCTTCTCATATTTTCCCATGAGCTCTATTTCAAATACATCCAATTTTCCAGTGTGATGTACGGGCCTTCAAGGACTACGGCAGAGTTTTGGCCTGATGTGTTCAATCTGTGGGAACAGGCTGGTGTCTACTACACCATATCAGTCCCCACTCCAAATGTGTGCAACTCTTTGATACGTTTGCAGGGTTTGCCAAGTCTCACACATTGACTGAGGCACACATTTCTGTTGAAGTCTGTTCTCATAGTCTTCAAGTGTGAGGGATTCTGTGAATGTTTGAGAGTTTCTGTGATTGTGTGAGAGTTTCTGTGATTGTGTGAAGTTTGGCAAGCCTCTGTTTGTGCTGCCTTTTTCTGTTTCTGTAGTTTTTGCATTGCTGTTGCAAAAGAAATGAATTGAGACACAGTACCTGAATGCCCAATTTCTCTGTGATGACAGCCTCCTCCACAGTGCAAGAGTGCGACATGTGAAAGCAACAGTTAGGGAGGTTTGACCAATTTTTTAAGGGTTAAGCTCAGTTTATAGGGATCAACCACCAAAAGAGGTTTCCCTGATTTCTGTTCTGTTGCTAGTGAACTGTCTGCTCCTGCCTAGCCTGTAGAGCATTATGACAAATGTGTGCTCATGTTCATAAAGCACAAGGCTTACTGGAATAATGTGCTTGCTTTATTTTAAGGCCATCGTTATTTTGGGAGGAGGCACAGCAGTCTGGGACATTGCCTTGTGGTTGTCCAGGGTGTGACAGCACCTGGTTTAGAGCATTTGTTCTGGTGTTGGAGGGCTGAGCCGAGCTTACGGTAAATTGAGACAGTGTGGAGGAGGACAGAGAGCCGGGGGGCAAAATTCCTGTAATCATTTAAATCTGCATTAATTAGTGTCTCTTGGCCTTGGGCAACAAGCAGTTTTTCAAGTGTAAATAGCTCTTGGGTTTTCAGATGAACTTGTTTTGAACCATTCTGTATAATATGTGAATACATAAACAGGTGAAGGGACTATTCCGTTTAAATGGAGGTTAACCAGGGAAAGGAAAGAACATTTTCTCATTCGAAGCAAGACTGTGGATTTCAGAATTATTCACTGTCGGTAGACACATGCTGTCAATGACAAAAAAATGATATCAAATCTAGGTTTAAAGCTAGAGTTTTAAATTGAGCTGTTAGCTTCTTTGGCTTAAATTTGTTCATTGATCGATTCAAACTTCACAACAACACACCTTCGTTAAAATTGAACAGCTGCCTTACTGGCCATTGCAGTCTATTGGATGCAGATGTTACTCAGTGATTGAAACTGAGTGAGTGAAAGAGTGAAGAGGTGAATGAGTGAGAGTCGCTGCTGTTTCTGTGGTTAAAAAAATCCAGTTTGAAATGGACAGGAATTTTCAAAATTATCTGCTCTTAGAAGCAGGGGTTACTTAATAAACCTGATAGAAAACAAGAGTCAACCTACCCATCTGTATACAGACAGAACACGCATTTTTGTCTTTGCATGTTGCGTGGGTATGGCCCAACCATTTCTCGTTGTTTAAAGTAGAAAGACACTGATCGCTGACAAATGATTCAATGGCTGCTCAAAATGTGTACAGAAGTAAATATTAAATATACACTTGAAAATAATATCACATTAATGCATATATATATATATATATATATATATATATATATATATATATATCATTCATATATATATCATTCATATATCATATATGTCATTACAATGTAATAGTCAGGCATCCGAATACTTTTGGCCATATATATATATATATATATATATATATATATATATATATATATATATATATATATATATATATATATATATATATATATATATATGGTTTCATCAGGGAAATAAAAAGCCAACAAACTACCAGTGGCAAAATGTAAATAAGTATGTGAATAAGTACTGTCTAAAGCAATTACCATCCACTATTGCCATTAGGATTTGTCGACTTTATACCAGCTATTATGGGTGGTGTAGACATAAATCCATAATCCATTTGACTGCAAAATCTAATTTCAGAATCAATCAATTGTTACCTTTATAACCATTCATTTATTCATTTGTTCTTTTAATAAACAATAAACAATGGAAGAAAAGATGGGTACATGCACAGTCTTAATATAATCCCTGCAGAATTTAGGAGCACTTCTATTTAAAGCTATCAGTAATTAACAACATGGGAGCTTTCACATAAGATTAAGGGTAATCAGTATTCACAATGCTGTGGATAACCACTTACGTACTGATAAACATTAAGGGAGATGGGGATGTGCTGTTTGTCCAAATGTACCTTACAACTCTAAACATTACTGGAAGGGGGGGGGAGGCCAAGCTCCTTATGGTGACATAGATAATGCTGGCTGAAAGGAAGATTCTTCTCTTGCCCTTTTGTATTTTCCCAATTGTGTAAACAGGTTAATGGTTTGTAGTGTTCATTCATCAAATACCTATATTATTAGCAGACTGAGACTTGGGATTGACAGCCTGAAAAGCAATAACTGGCAAGCCTCTGTAGAATATTTAAAGGATTCCTTCAACATTGAATGCAATGAGCATCAATTGTATAACATCAGCAGGCAAACAAAAATGCACTAAAAGTGAATGAAGGAAAACATGCATCTACATGATTTGTCTTAACGTTCAGGAAGATGGGGGATGTGCTGTTTTGCCAAAGGTATTTTCACTGTAATGGCCCATTGACTGAGGACTTACTGAATGTCAAAAATGTACTACTGTAAATACATTAGGCTACTCTCTAAATAACTAGGTTCATTTCTACTTGATATTCAACGTTTCCCAATTTAAAAAAAAATCACAATTTAAGCATTATTGTTCAGCAATGGGTGTGAAGCTTGTTTACTAGGAGAGAGAGGCAGTGACAGTGTGTTCAGCTAATGCTGCCAGCTGTCAATTCAGATTTTAAAGCCAGAAGCAGGTGTGTCACTAATTTTGACAAGAGGCAACAATCTGAGACATGCCTTTTAAGAAACTAAGCAATACGATTACAGGGCATGACCAATGTTGGAAAAAAGAGAAAAAAAAAAATCACAGCACACCAATTTCCTGACAAAGTGGTGAGTGAAAGAATGTTTGAATGACCCTCTCATCTTTAAATAGCCCAAGATTACCCATGAGTTAGCTCATCCAAACTTCTCCATGGTATTCTATGTGTGTTGAAAGGAAAGGAGGAGATTCTCCCATTCTGGTCTGTCTGGGAGTGTTTACAGTTCTCCAGCTGACGTTTGTACATCCACATATATTCAATGAAAAAAAAATCCAACTGTAGGTTTCCGCATGACATTGGGCTGTATCTGGTTGAGGAGTCCTGCTTAACCTTCCCTGCTGCCTATTTTTCACAACCATGAAAAATGTTGAATATCTCTTTGTGAGTCTAAGCACTCTGAAGACCCTATCACAGTTATGCAGTTATGCAGACACACTACTAACATCAGCCTCCTCTATGTGGGGTTAACTATGCATGCTGTGGCACAAATTGCAGACAGTGAAGTGGGAGGAGGTGTTTAAAGCGTGTTGCACCGCATCAATATGCACAAACAAGTTTGATGCTGATTTGAAATTATGGTTTAATTCTTGTACCCCCGTTTTTTGTGCAAGTGGCTTGTTGGATTGTTAATGCAACATTGGCATTCAAATGCCAGCATAATCAAGCACAATGAAACTCAGTTGCTATCACCTGGCAATCTCCACCACACACTCATCAAACGCCACACCTGGTTTCCCTGGCATGGGCTTGGCTGTGGAGAGGATTCCTCGAGAGCTACTGCCTGTATCGTGTGATCAAACAAGCTCTGAAGCCTTCTCTGTCACCCCTGTATTCATGCAGGGCACTCCCACACTAACAGATTGGTATACAGCTTCTAAGACTCACCGTCTCTAGCCTCCACAACTCACAGAATGTGCATGTGAGGGAGATCACCTAAAACCCCAGCCCAGTGGCAGGAGTGCTATGCAATAGCACTCAACCCGTTGAAAAACCTTCCACACAGCCCATAGCACGCTTACAAAACATTAATTGCATGTTTATTGAGAGTCATTTGGTGATGATTAAGCACAATAATGTGCATGAAGTATTGAAAAGACCACAAAGTAATTTTCTCCTCTACACTTGAGTGTTATTTCGCAGTGCTAAGCCTGAGGCAGTCATGCTGCCGCGTGCACCCTTTCAACAGCTCATTTATTCAACTGCCGTCCTTTTAAAGACCCCATAATATGATATATATATATATAGATTTTTTTTTTTTAATTTAATTTTTTTTTTCTGTGGTGTGAGCTGCAACAGTATTAAAAAGTCAATATTATTAAACTAGGCATTGTGGCTCCATTTTTCCATGAATAAATAGCCATAGTAGTCCCAAATGTTGCTGTAACACTTCTTACCAGAGCAAAGAAGACACATGTCACACCAATTGCAGCCTCCCTTCTAGCTACCAATTGTTTTTACAGCCAATTTTAAGATTTTATTAAACACATTTAAGGCTCGATATGTCTGCATTAGGGCTCTATACGGCATGTGCTATCAAGAGACCTCAGGATAACATTCCACATTGTTGTATGTGCCTCCAACACTGTTTTAGAAGTGTTAAAGCGCGTCACTTCACTTTTTCTGTATGCCTCTGGAGTATGGGTCACTTTTCTGCATAGATGGTCATTAAGACTTTGTGTCTACAAAAGGGACTATTGATGTTTCTAAATCTTTCTAAATCTCTAAATCTAAATTTCTAAATCTTCTTCTTAATATCACATTTATTTTTTCTTGGGAAGTGCTATGTTTGAAGAGCATCCCACACAAAATGGATGGTTATTATAAACATTATTGTTAGATATGAAAAATACCTTTGTTATAGGTGATGGTGTTGAACCTAAAAAGACCTGAGAAAAAGATCTTGGGTTAACAGTCCTTCTGTAGGTACTGAAGGACAGGCTGAAGGCATTTCATTCTCAATGTCAGCATAGCTAGCTCACCTTATGAACTTCAGATGACACATGGCAGAATTACCCTCCAAAGTACAGACTGAATATATTTAACTTTTTTGTTTGTTTGTTTTAAGTGTCATGTCCCAGGGCTTCAAACTGGATTTGTGTTCTGTCTTAAAAATGCTCTTCACTCAGTGTCAAGCAAGCAATCTTTATTCACAAAAATCTCTCCCCTGTCCCTAAACACTACAGTTGTTGTGGGATTTGTTAGCATGTTGTATCTGGCCAAAAATGAATCATTCAGGAGTCACACAAGACCATACTGGCTGTGTTGCACCGTATGATGGAAGCTGTTTTGTTAGACCTGTGTTTTTATGGTCTGCCCAGAACAATGGTCTTCATCAGGGATTACCACATCTGTTTCTGCTTTGCGGTAATTAGCAGACAGTGACAGTTCAACAGATCAATTTATGAATACCACCTAAAAGACAGGTCATAGATTAAAGCTTATAGGTGCTTTGTGAGAGAGATCTCCACATTAATTTTGAGTAAACTATTCATATCGCAAGGCAAAGATTCATAAATATGGGTTGTGAAGTTATATTTACCGGTGGAAAAACAGTGAATATGTTTGCTGTTTATGGGAAACATCATCATTAAAAATACGTTGTGAAAAGCAAACTTTCCTTCCAGTTAATTTACCTGTGGGAAGTTCACAGCCTGTTAGAAGCATATGGTATTCACTCCACCAACTGTGTCTTTCATATGCTACATATTATATCAGTTCATGTTATACACTTAAATTCACAGCATGTGTTTCTGAATCCACTGGAACAACTGAATCCACTGTCCCTTTTTGTTGTCTTTTGCTGTCATTTCCAACAACATGTTGTAGTCACACTTGTCAGTTTTATAGCAGCTCTTGTCTAACTAAGTTAATGTATACAGGGTGTCCTATTTATCTGGCCTGTTTTTTCTGGGAAAGGTATTTTTCCACTCTTTTTGTTTCAGATATAACAAAGAATACAATGGACTTTTGCCTTCAGTGACTGCTTGCGTATAATAGCTGAACATTCCCATGGTGCACAGATCACACCAGAGATGTTCACAGAAGTTTAAAGTCTGGAACACTGTGACAATAGGTACAGATGACAAGAGGGATGTTGCTTTGAAATTTTGTTTTAGTTTTTGGGTCTCCATTGGGGTTGTTTATGTTACTTTGAACTCAGGGCAGTTGGTGAGTGCAAAGAGTACAGTCTCGTTTTTGCACCCCTATTTTTGGAATGGCCAACTGAATGTTGACTTCTGTCACTGCAAAGTGCCCTGGATCATGCATGGGGCATGGGGCATGGTGAGTGCAACACTCCAATGTACTCATATGCCAAGCTGTTTTTCACAATGTAAGTCACTTAGCGTACTACAGTGAGCTAAGCACCCATAGTAATGGAAGGTAGTAATGGCTTCGCTGACACCATCCAACCAGCTTGCAGGTACATGATGTGTCGGATGAACAACCCCAGCTGACATACCCACCCCTATCCTCGGTGGAATGATCCCAGCATGTCACAGCTGGGATCAAACCCAGGCCTCAGTTTGTGCTCAAACCAAGTGCCTTAACCAATGAGCTACTCGGGAGCCTTGGATCAATTACAATACTAAATTAATGGAGGGAACCATATGCTGGAGATGCTTCATATTGCACCAAAAGCACATGGTTATCTTAATTTAGAGTAATAATTAATCCAATTATGCAATGCAGATCTCAGATGGAAAAAAAAAAAACCCGGAAACATCTCTGGCAGACCAGGACAAGGGCTGCCTGCCCCATGTGGATGTATCTGGGTTGAGAAGAAGTTGTGCTTTGTATTTTTGGCTACTTTTAGAAAGAAGTGTTTGTGTTTGTTGTGCAGTTGCCAGAAGGGCATCAGTACTAATCCTGCAAACGGAACATGCTGCAACCTGGCGGCTGGAAATTTTAATAAACCGAATGAAACCGAGATCCAGTAACACTTGCTGACTTTAAATCACCTTTTTTTTTCTTCCCACAACACCTTGATTTGAAATCCGGTAGGCTACAAACTGCCAAAAGCAATAAAACAGAGCCAAATGAATGGAGACATACCTTATTCCATTTCCACAAACGGAGAGTGAAAACTTGACTTTTCATTTGAGTGCAAATTAAAAATGCCTTTTAAAGAAACTGCTGCTCATTCCGAGCAGACAGCACCAGCACGTCTGCTCTTCAGCACTTTAGAGTCAGATATGTATCTAATAACACCTGCTTTGACTGACATCTGGGGTGAGGAAGTGTTATGGTTTTTTCAACCCCTGGACAGCTTGGGGCTGACACCAAGATCAACGGTGACACCGGTCATTTTTGCTTATGGCAGGTACTTTTCATCCAGCTGAGCAAGAATATTTATAATTAAAATAATCTGTTCTTGGGTGTGTCGGCAAGACACTGACCCATATTAATAGCCTATACTGCAAGTTATTTTCTCTCCCTGCTTTCTTCTATGTTTTCTTAGCCATTTGTGCTTGGCCTGCCAATGTCATGAAAAAATAATAAAAAGAAAAAAGCTGTTTCAAGGGGGCTCGCTTGTGTTGTTTCCAATGAGCCCAGCATGGGGTCTTTCAAGACGAAAATGTCAGCACAGACTGAATGACAGCAGGGGTCCTGCCGATAAAATGTCACATTATGAATGATTACATGCTGTCGACAACTCGGAGCCAGTGACAAGCGGTGGTTTCAGTGCCCCTGAGCCGAGAGGCAGGTGTCACCTGGTGCAAAGTGTAAACCTCCTGAAAGATTAATGAAGACAAGCGCCAGTTCCCAAAAGAAAAGGGGTCGCGTAAAATTGCTGGGATTTGAAAAGACGAATTGTACTGTAGGTTCCCTTTTTTATGGCCGTGGTGAGATCACAAGAATAGAAACCTTTCCTGTGACTCAGACTGCACTAATAAGAACAAATATGAGTCACAAAAGATGTATCTGCCGATACTGACATACAAAACATATATTTTTAGGTGGATTAAAAAAAAAAAAGTTTTTTCTTAATCAAACCAAAAGGAATTTAATGGCATGAAACACTTACCACAAGATAAGGAGGGATTTGAATTGGCTGAAAAACCCACTGTCAGGATACAGTAAATATGACCAACCATTCACTGCAACCTTTAACTGCATATTACCTAGCACAAGTATGGAGAATGCTGGGAAATTGTAAACCCTCTTGGAACTGAAACTGAATTTTTATTATGCTCCAGCAATACTTTCAAGCACACAGTTCAAGTGGGATGTAGCAGTAATAGTGTTCTCCATATAAACCTTGTCAAGGTCTCCAGAGGAATTATGTGGCTCTACACAGAGAAGGATGACTAACAATGGATTGCAATTATGTTATCCTGTGAGCTCCACCTACAGCAGAAATAGAAATGGTCTATCCCTGATAGCTTGCAAAAATAAAGAAACATAAAAATGTGTTACTCCATTGATAAGGGACAGATTAAATGAAAAACCATATTTTTGTGTATAATGAAAAAATATATAGTTTTAGAGGTCTCACAATAGTATTACCATTACCTTATAAACATGAGTCAAGTCACTATATAGATTAACTTTCTGTACTATAAGCCATTTGCTATAGATTTCTGTTACTGTAGCAATCTGCTAAACCTTCAAATGCATGCATGCACCCATTCCCATGCAGCCTCTGTGTAGTTGGCTCATGTTGAGTCATGTACAAGCAGAGGTGGCACATATTTGCCATATAGCGTGATGCAGATTAGTTTCAAAAAGCTGACTCAATGCACTGAAGAAGCTACTGCAACACGTGTGTACTGATGAAGGACACAGGCATTGTGGCTCAAGCATTACAAGTTTAAACTGCCTGCCCTCCAAAAAGCAGCTCAGTCGGAACTTCCCGGTGAACGGGCATTCTGATCATCTGACAGCAATCTTTGTCATTCTCTCTGAGTCACGGTCCCTGGATAGAAAACGCCTCAGAAGCTAATTGTTTTCAAACGATTTTATCATTTCAGTTCTGAGTTTGGTAGAGATCTTGTCTTCGTGATGAACTCTATTTCTCATCATAATGAGAATGAATTCTATGAATCGCTGTGAATGCAGTCCTTAGCCGTGATATGTTTGTCTCATCAAACAAAGTTTTTTCCTCAAATTGAAGCGCCAGAGATGGGCAGTTGGTTAAGGCTTTGTGGTGGCTGCTGTTAAGCCATGTCATCCATATAAATGACTCAGTGGATTCTCTGATGTTTACTGAAATATCTGCATGTGCAGAAATGTCTATGGGGTACCAGATGCAAAAAAAAAAAATACAAATTTGAAATGTCACCTTAATGTCATATTTAACCAAAATTATTGCATTTTTTTACATTATAACTCAAAATATTAAAACTGATGTCCTCTGAGAGTCTTCACCTGTCCCCCAAAACCTATTGATGTTGTTTTTTTATTGTTAGTCAGTTTGCATGATTAAATGTCTAACTGAGGATCCTAAGAACATTTCTCTTTCCACTGACCACCTTAATGACACAGATCTCACTTCACCAACTTAATTTCACATCAGGATAATTGTTATTGTCACTGTCTGTGTAATTGCTTAATTGTAGTTGGCTAGCCATTAATGAGCTTCACCCGCCTGATTCTGGCTTGTTAAAATACAAGTGTGTCGCTGCTGTTGGAGGCTCACTTCAGGAGTTCACCTAAAAATAGATTTCACTCTTGGATATAGCCAGTAAATAGCCAATAAAATAGATTTGACTCTTGGACATAGCCAATAAATACATTTTTACATATTACTTTTCTTTTACATTTGATAATTGTCCAAGTGGATCTGGCATCAGGCCCAGTAATCCCAGACTTCTGTCACTGTTGGTGAGGAAGAGATGGTTGATATTGTTTTTGGACCATGTCCCCATGCTACTTCCTTCTCTTTCAGATCCCCAGTAACTCTCTCCCAGATGCAAGCGGAATGACACTAACTGAAGGAACAATACACACAAAAGGACACTCAGTACAATGGATTCACATGCAAGACAAGACAGTAGAGAATGGGTTACAATTTTCACAGTAACCTCCTAATGCTTGTGTACAGAGTTACAGTAGCTATGGCAACTCTCAAGCTTGGTCAAGCACTAGCAATTGGTTGAATGTGGAGCTCAGGTTGAATGAAAGCCAGCTGTAATGAGGCCTATCAGAACCAAGCAGCTTTAATTACAAAGATGGCTCCCTCATAATCTGTCCATGCCCCTGGTCACTCTCGAACCACCTTAAGGGGATTTATCTGGGACAGCTGGCCCAAAATGTCGATTTGTACCCTATAAAGATGAATTTGAAGAGTTGGTGGAATTATTTGGAGTAGTATATCTAATTAGAATATGAGCACTCAGATGCATTTTTATATGTGCACATTAAAAGTTAATAATCTGGTCTTTAAAACTGTCATTACAAGATGTAAGACACATAGAATATGTGTTTGAAGACCCTGGATTTATTTTTATTGTCTGAACTGCAATAATGGGTTATGTTCATTATGGTTTAAACACATAAATTGCATCCATGCATTTTGGTGCAAATGTATTGGTACATACAGTATGTTCACAGGACCTGTGCAAAACATTCAATACATTATAACTATTATACTATAATATTAATTTTACAGTGGCTTGTCGTCTTATCCTTTATTGATGTAGCTATTTTTCTACAGATCAGGTGCAATGTATATACAGAAAAACACTATACACAATAATGGCACACTCCACTTTTATTATGAATATTATATGAGGTTATTCAAGGTAAAAGCATAGCTCAAGCAGAAGGCCTTTTGCAAAAAACATAAACATAAAATGGACAATAATATTCGGATCTCCATCAATGAAAGACAAATTAACATGGCTATAAAACTGTCATGATAATATGGTAGGCATTCCATCATTCCATTCAACCAGTTCACTGTGCTGCAAATAAAAAGGATGTAATGGGTGTGTATGGTAACATTTTTCTTCACATATTCAGATTTGTATACTGTATACTTGTATACTGTACACTACATTACACAAAGCCCTGCTTGTCACCCAGGTCCTCGTTGTGATATGATCTTTAAAGTATCTTTGATGTTTTCTTGGTTCTTTGCTATTCATAGTCATTTGTAGCTGAATTAAATAGTTTATTTGGAGTGATACAATTCTGTGCCCCATCCAGTGTGGTATGGTGGTAAGGCTTAAGGCTCATTAAGGTTGGGCACCACTGTTGTATGCTTGGGAAAGGTAACTGGATGGTATTGAACTGCTTCAGTAAATATCCCGCTGTGAGTTACATGGAAAAACAGCAGCGTTTGCCTAAATAGTTGCGGTAGGCATGGATGTGTATCAGAGGATTGCAGGCGCTTCACCCTGCACTCCCACGTGGGTTTAGTGGCTTTTGTTGCAGTGGTGATGAGCTTGATGAGCTTAAATACATAAAAATACATGAATAAACTGCTAAATACATAAATAAACTGCTAAAACTGGTGAAAAGGGGGAAAAATGCAAAAAAAAAGTATGAAGAAGACTGTACTGGATGCATGAGGGCAGCAGTAATTTTTTAAAATAATTAGGTAAGGTTTGATAACCATAATGGCATCCAACCAGGCAGATAAGATTGACTGCATTTTTTTTTTTACATTTTGTCATTTATCAGATGCTATAACCAAGAGTGACTTGTAAAGTGACTTCATACAACTACAATGTTGGCCATACTGTGGACAAAATAAAGGAAGCAATCATTTTAACAATATCAATCAATAGTGTTAAAATGATACTGTACAGAAAAAAATTGCTGCTCTAATAATTTGCACTAAGTAAAGGTTAAGTAGGAAATCTAAATGTTACCGTGTAGATTGTTAAAAAGCTTGATTGTCTCTAAACTGGAAATGGAATCCTGAGGCACAGCTTCAGTGCATTGGGGACTGTCGGCATAAAAATGTACATAAATTATGGACTAATTTTCAGAATATAAACCGTACTTTATACGGTTTTGGAGAGCAACTTACCCCACATTTTGGCACTTTCCAACCACTTTTTTCCCCACCGTTTTAAATTAAGGACTGTCAGGCAGGCCTCAGGAGAGGCTGAAGTCCAGAGATGAATATGGACGACTGAAAAGCAATTAAAACCCTTTCGCTCCTGTGGGCTTTTTTCCTGCACCTGCTTGGGTTGGAGGGGGTTGGGGACTACCGGAAAGTAATTTGTCTCTTATCAGAGCTGTCAGAGGAGAAGCGGCAGGCAACACCAGGTCTGTCCCAGATAGGGCGGCAGGCTGGCACCGCGGTTAGAGAGCTGGGCTTGTAACTGGAATCGATTCTCAGGTAGGTAGGGTACTATCACTGTGCACTTGAACAAGGTATTTGGATTGACTTGCTTTGGCTGTATAAATGAATAACATTTATACATGATAAAAATGTAATAACTTGTAAGTCTTGTATGAGCACCTCGTGAGTAAATAGATCACTACATAAGTGCAATCCATAAAGACATTTTTTTTATTTTCAAATATCCTCGTCTGTGACCACATTCAAAAGTACCCCGATAATCCATCTTAGTGGTGTCTTGTTTTATCGTTGTTATGCTACTATTTTTTACTTATTTATTTTTCATTATTATTGTCAATGAGCACTCCCTCTCCTAAAGTGCATTGTGGAAGCTGTAATGTGTGAATAGTCACTGGCTGTGGGCTCATGTATTGGAGATTTGCACTGGGGGGAAAAGGGGGTAAAAAGCACAACAAATACTGTTTGACAAAAAAAAACATCATCCCCCATAATGTAGCAGCTAACCATCCCCTTGGTTATGGAAGAACAATGTGCTTTTATTCCTAAAATAAATGACCTCTCAGCCTCCTCTCATAAGACAAAAACACGAAAAGCATGAGTTAATTAGCAGTTTGAGCGTTTCACTCAAATGTAACCTAAAAATTCAAAAGTCCAGATGCCATATGCCCAAAAGTGGGGTATGGTGTAGGTATGGTTACACTTGGGCGCAGAAACCTTTTCTTGTGTGAATTTGGTTAATGTTTTTGGACTGGAATGTAACTGTGGCCCAGAGTAACCTGTACTGAAGGGAACCGAGGGTCATCTGAAGAGAAGTCTCTTTCTTTTGTTATGTTTGTGGGAAAATTCCACTCTAAAAAAACTGCCACCTTCTGCAACAGCCTGTTTCTGCCTCAAGACTGGCCTAGCCTATCCAGATAACAAATGCAAAGCAGTGTTTTGCTTAATTCTACTTTTCATGTAACTACAATAAACTCTAATACATCTGTACTGTCCTTTTCTGGCACATTAGTGATTACATTTATCGATAAGGTTTTACCATTGCTAAAAATGGTAAATCTGCTCCTAACGACTAAACACAGCAGAGCACTGTGAAATCCAGCCCTTGTGCTGAAGCATATCCATGCAACAATCTACGCTGAGAGATCACATTGTTTTTGTTTTATGAGCAGAACAAAATTTAAATATATAAATAAATAAAAGGTTCTTGGGCTGAAGCAAATCAATATTTGTTCGGTTTCAAGAATGCCCAACAGAATTCCAAACAGTTTGTTCTCGGAACCGCATTTAACTCAAGTTTTGATTTGAACGCTTAACGAGCCTCATTGAGAGGTTTTGCTGCCTTCGTTAGTGTAAACCTGGCCTCACTTGTGGATTGATGCTATTTTCCCTTTATGCATTCTTATGCAGATTTCCCTTCCTGAGTCAGTGAAACACAATTAGTCTGAAACATCACTGGAGTTATGGAGAAACAATGCGGACAGGCACACTCCCCTTATCTATGCTTGTGTTTCGCCCTGGCATCGAAGCAAACAAGCTCCTTCTTGAAAGGCTAGACAGTCTATAACAAATGGACCCTCTTGTGTGGTTGGCAGGTCAGAAACATTCAATTACACCAAAAACCCACTTGAAATGACACCCAGCCTCATACTCAAAAGTGTATTCAGTATTCAGAATTTAATACACAACAAGGTGGATACCGTGCACTCCTTAGGTTTAAATATTTTATGAGTAGTTGTTTATCAGTAGTTGTAGTCTGTGTATATTTATATTACATAAACATACATTTTAAATTATTTTAGCGCATACGTATTGCATGCTTGAATGGGTATCCAAATGCAGGCCTTCACCTGAAAGCAAATATATAGATTACCACAGATACTTCAGAAGAGGCCCATACTACGAAGCAGCGCTGTCACACTTTGTACAAGTGGTCGATTAACAGATTCAGCAGACGTCATGAGGCCAGGCACTGTGGTTAGCAGCTTTAGTTAGTAACAACTGTGCACATAATTCATTATGATAAAAAAAAGTTGAGTCATTGACAGAAGCCTCTATGGTGGATGGAATATTTTAAGAGATAAGAAGGGAAACGCATGTGACTAATGAGTATATGAGATATAGCAGGTGATAATTCTGTGATTCCACAGGAAAGAGAGTCACTTATCTTAATTAACCTGGAAGTGGCAAATGCAGATTGTAGCTGTCGACCCTGTGCTACACTTTGAGATAAACCAAAGCCGTAACTTCAATTTGCCATGACTTCATCCACAGTGAGACAACAGTCAGCTCTGAAATATTACATGCAGTTTCACCCCTTGCCTGTCTCAGGACTGTAGGGGTGTGTCTGTTCATCTATAAATATTCATGAAGGTGGAGCTAATAGGCCATGTATGAATTTGACCCTGTGGCACATGAGCTGTAGTCAGTCTTCAGCCATGTCAACTTTAAGAGGGAATCTAACCTGACAGGTGTTGGTGAGTTGCCATGGCGAAGCTCAAACCTCTTGTGCAAAGCAATTTGACAATGGTGGGTGATTCGAGTTTCGAAGAGAAAGAATTTATATCTCGCAGAAGAATATGGCAAGCTCACATATAAAATATTGCTAAAAACACAGGAACAGATTAAATCAAAAAATGATTCATTCATTACACAAAATACTAGATGAAATATCAGGCAAACAAGAACAAGATAAAAAAGACTAAGAAATAGTTAAAGCAAAGACTTAAAATGGTTTAAAACAAGGAGCACAAGGTTTACATGCAGCCTGTTTTTGGAGTCTCTTCTACCTGTCCTCCACTCACATTCGTGCCATCCTCCTTTCCAGATTTTGTTAGGGTAAAAGCAAACCGTGTGAGGAGATCCAGATGGGAGTCACACACATTTGTACAGTATACTGCTACACATTGGAAACTGGAAAATACAGCGTTTTCCTAGTCTTTTTGTATTGCAAATTTGGTTGAATTACCTATAAACAGATGTTTGAAACTTTAAAACTTCACTTCAATATACTTGAGAGTCTTAGCGCAAACAAAAAACAGTAGTCATTTCAGCTTTCATAGGTAGTGCATGCTGGGATACATTTAGAATCATAGGCTACACTGTTCTGTTTTACAGCTCACATAGGCAGTGCATGCTGGGATACATTCAGAATCATATGCTGTTCTGTTTTCTATTTTCCACCCATGCTCATACTTCTTGGTTTTATTATGGCATTTAAGCTGTGTACTTGCCTTTTTATTTTTCTTGCATTTGATTAATCAATGTTGAAATGCTTCAGGCTTTAATGTGACAATAACTCAGGAAATCCAATCATAGATGTCTCCTGGTTTAGAATTTCATTTGAAACAAATAAATCCCAAATGGAAATGTACACATTCGTCCTTAAATAGAGTGCCCATCCAACCAAGCGAAGACTTGCCACTCGTATTTGTTTCTGTCACCATGTGATGTGCACCACTTGCTGTTCGAGTAAATTGAATATAACAGCAGGAATTCATTTTCTTCAGATTTAATGATAATAATCAAATAAATTAAACTGACTAATAAAAGAAAGCACAGAACTGAAATATCTCCACAGATTCAGGAATTAAAGACCCCTTGCAGTTTAAAAAAAAATCTATCCACTCAATCAATTACTTTAAAGCGAGTGAATCTTCAAAATTTAATTAATGAAGAGACCTGACTGACAGATTAGCTGAATTTCACCAAGAGAGCAGAGCATTCAGATGTGATGCACCATTATACTATAAATGTTTAAGAAATAGTTTTGTTCAATTTCTTAGAATATACACTTTGAACACGAATGTAATTCGACTTCATGGGTTCTGTCTGTACACTCTGTCCAATTTAAATACCAGGCAATTATTTCTTTTTAGCACTCCCTTTCAAATGCAATTCACGGTGACCACAAAAGCTTGATGCTTTAATTAAAATGCCTCATGCTGGGATATTAATTACTTACCTTTACTAAAACTGCCACGATGAAATTGCCATCAGATGGTGTTTTGTGCCTTTGCTTTGTGATAATCAGTGGAAAGGGTCATTAAAGTTTGATGAGCAATTTTTGTAAAAAGCACTTAATTAATGGCGGCCTTTCAGTTTCACTCTTTAGCTCTGTTCACAGTGGTTTTCATGCATTTTAGGGACTGATTCATTAACTACTTTGAGTTTGTTAGTTTTTTTCTCAAGTATTTATAATGCATGTATTAGTTTATTTTGATTACATCTTCATGTTTCATATTTCAATGGCTTATACAGTTAACTACAATATTGTATTATTTGTGGCAAACTCAAGCAAACTAAAAGAACTCTTAAAAATGTATTCAGAATCATACACTGTTCTGTTTTACAGCTCACATTGGCAGTGCATGCTGGGATACATTAAGAATTATATGCTGTTCTGTAACCATATGCTGTTCTAATGACCAGAAGAATAAAAGGATGAACTCAATTTGTAAGCCAAGTCAAACTACTGAAACTATTGAACGTTTCAAATGTGGACTGCTGCAAGTATATGACCCCTCCCCCTCCCAAAAAAGTACAGTGGGTTCTGGCCAACCATTCTGCTTAAAGACAAAAAGTCCAATGAAGAAAATGAAGAAAAAATGAAGAATACATCTGAGTAATATTTATGTTTTTTCATGCCTGTTATCAATTGTTCCAAACCAGAACTGTACAACACTGGAGCTTTAGTTTTTCAGACTCTCTTCCTCTCTCTCTCACCAACCCCTGCCCCACCCCGCATTTTGACTGTGGTGTATGAGGTTGCAAGCTTTTTGTGTGTCACTCTACAGATATCATCAGTTCATTTCTTCAAACAGGTTTGCACTACACTGTATGTTCTATAAACACTGATCTGGAAAATCTGGATACAAAAAGGTAATCTGAAGAGGAAGATCGTTTATTGTTGCGATTACGGAGAAAAAAAAATTGATACCTTAAAGATTATTCCTTAGAGCCATGACACATTTTCAATTCATGGCTCACTAAAGATTTTTACTTTTAGTGGGGCTTATAAGACTAAGCAGTGGGAAGGATGCTGCATGGTGCCATGGGAATCCCATTAAAAATAACCATCTACCAGCTACCATTGAAAGCATGGAAGAATAATCAGGAGTCTTAAGGTTCTGAACCAAGGGAATCCTCAAACCGGTTCCTCTACCTCAGATTTATTTGGTTCTTACCAGGAGTAAGGTGAATCAAATTGCTCCTCCAGTGAAACCCCTAAGTTTGGCTTTGTTTCTGTACTTCGTCTTTGTCGAGATTTGTCAGGGCCCGGCTGGGGTGGCCCCTGTAGAGGAATCGGACTGATCTTCAGCACTTCCTGATCAAGGATGAGGGAGGGTATGTCTTCTTCCTGAACCAGCTTTGAGTTAGAGCAGAGGCTGACCGACAGCCAGGTCAAGCCAAAACAGTACCACGCTGCACCAGTCTGCTCAGTTCACAAAGATTTTACCTCTGTGCACGTTTCATTCAAGAGACCATAAGGGAATACTGGGGATGAGATAAAGGTGTACACTCTTACATCTTCAAGGTAATGTGTACAGGTTCCAAATGTAGTGTATTAATTTAATGAAAAACACGTTCACTTCAAAATTCTGGTCTGAGTGAAAAAAACATGCTCTCTGTCCATTTACTGTGTACTTTCCATTTACATATTTTTTAAAAGCGAGTGGTTCGTCTGGTTTAATGGGGAAATTACTAGTCAGACTTCAATGGCAGTCAATTTTATCCCAACATTATCAGGTGCACTTGAAACATTGTACCCGGAGCATCTCATTCAGCTGCAAAACCACAACATCTGCCAGAAGAGCTTTTTCAAAAAAATTGCCTCTTCTGAAACAGTACAAATCTGTTTTAGTTACCTATACATACATTAGTAGCTTCAAACCAGACTGAACCACTGGTGTAGGTCTGGAAAACTCTCTCTCTTACAAAGCTAAGATTTGTAGCTTTGGGGTTTTGCTTCTCATTGTTTAGAGGGAATGTTTTCAGTCATCATTTATAACAACATGCTAAAGCGAGGAATCAGAGAGAATGTAGCTACAGCCTCAACCCCTTCTTTCCAGAACTTATTTATACTCCTTCCTCCCTGCAGTCTTGAGTGGCTTAGTCAGTAAAGGGCTCTCAAAGCCCTGCAGCTGAGGTATTGCATGTTCCTGTGTGTACTATGTCACTAGCAAGCTATGACTAGGAGTCTACAGTGGTCAGACATTGTTGGCTTCCTGCCAGGGGAGGATGGGCTTAAGCTGACCAGGGTTAGCTCACCGCTGCATCAGTATCTCCTAGTGCCTTTTCAGGAACCTCTATGTTCCAAAGTTTTCAGAAATATGCCTACCTCCAATATCCATTAGTTTTCCTGTGGTGGACTCTGGGACTTGAAGAGCGTAAGATAGCCACTGCCTGCAAGTAAATGTATTTGAGAATTGTATATGTCATGTCATGTATTAGACCCAGAAACTGGCCATATTGTCACCTGAAGATACAAAAATACTTAAAGGCAGTGCTCCATACATTTTTCCCTAAGTATTACTCTAATGAAGACGGTGAAGCAGACCATTCTACTTCCATCATTTTCATTCCAGCAAATACAGCAAATTAAAAACTCACACTTATTTAGCTGCATAGTGAAATTTGATGCTTATCATCCAGACAACGAGGTGAGATATCGTAGGCAGTGACTTGAAAGAGCTAATTTTGCAGTAACCTATTCATCAACAGGCACAAGTACAAAGGCAATCATGAGCCTCCTTGGCCCAACGGCCAGGCTGGCTCAGTTCTCCAAAGGGCAGACAAAACTGACATTTACTTCATCATCCAGATGGCATGGCAGGTTCATTAAGAAAGCTTTCATGCTTATTAAAGGAAATCATATTCTCACCTTTGACAGAAAAGCTAGGTTGAATTTTTGCAGCGTCTGCATCTTTGGATTTTTGGTCAACAACCTCAGTGTCGTGGTCAGGTGTAATCCTTTATATTGGAATTCAAGCCAAAGATCAGTAACATTATTCTCACATCAAACAGGCAATAACCTGAAAGTAGATACATTTGCATTGAATAGAAATTCATATCTACTGCACTGAAGGTCCAAAAAAAGATTTCAATGGGGAATTTTAGCAATTAACCAAACCTAGGTAAACCAAGTTTTTCTAAGTGTAAAATTTTGACTTATTGCTGACTTGATGCTTATGATGTCCATATATGGTCAGGATGACATCAAAATAAAGATACCCACATCAAACAGCTGATCTCCACATTGTCCAGTAGATACATTTGCATTGTATAAAAATGTAAACACTAGATTTCAGGATTTCTTGCAAGCATAGTGTACTGTATAGTAAAAAAAAAAATAATGTAAATATACATGTTAAAATGTGCATTGCATGTATTTTGAGAGAACATTTTATTCCCTTCATCTGTAATAGTTCAGAGAGATTCATATGAAGAAATACAGACACAAGGAAAGAGCAGAGATAAGGAAGAGAGATTATTGAAAAGCCACCAAGCAGAGGAGGTATTTTGGGTACGTTTCTGATTTCCAAGTGAGATTGGCATCAGCAAGGTGCAACATATGAACCTTAATTTAATTAAGTAAAATTGTTCAAACTGTGCTGCCAATTTCAAGCAACAGCTTTGCTTGTCATTTTAAGCATTACTGTAATTGTTGTAATGCAATAATGTAATGTTCCTGCAATTGCGATTCTAATTCTAATAATTGCAAATTAAACTCACCATTAGCACAGAAATGGCCCAATATACATTTAAAAGTTTGAATGAAGTTCAGTTTTATATACTGCCTGTGCTATTACTTTTATTTCAAAGTACCTTCGGGTAATTTAGGAGAAAGAAGTCATACAGTTTTTTTTTTTTGCACAGTTATTTTTTCCATTCAATAATTAACATCTGACTCTGTTTTGTTCATAAATGATATTTCAATGAGCATAACTATGCTGCATACTCTCTGCACATAACAGGCAAACTGCCATATACATCCGGTCCCCATCTTTAATGCATGTCCACATCTCCATTTTGGGGATGGCAAAAATGACACACTCTAAAGAAAGCTTTCAAGTATATAGCAAAAGGGGCTTTGCATCATGCTTATGATGCCAATATCAATGTTCACAAAGCTGGAGTTACCATGATTGAATACTAACTGTTGCTCTGTCAAAAGGAGCACAAATGAGCGAATAAGTGTATGCCATCAGTGTTTTGATTTTTCACATCTGATTTGATGGAATGTTTTTTTCATTATTGAAGTACTCAATCAATAGCTTGCCTTTTAGCATAATAAATAGCAACAGATTGGGATTAATCTGCCAATTTCTAGTGCATATACTACCTTACAAAGCACATGTACAAATAAAAATTATTTTAAAAAAAGTATTTAAAAAATGGACATATGACTTTTTGGATCAGAGTATTCACTGTGGTTTGCCTGCACAGACTTTCTCTATTGAAAATGTCTTAGCTACTGGGTACAGGGTTAGCTAGCTAAACAGCGAAAGGAAATGTATCATTGACTAGCTGTCTAGTTCAGTACATGCCTCATTGCATGCTCTGAAAGTGACATCAAGACCAGTGCCCACATCAATAAGGTTAAAACATAATTTCAGGAAGGTCTCTGCAGTTACTGTTTAGGACTCTGTTGACATTAGACATTAGACTTACTGTGTGGGAATCTATCTTCTGCTGTAGCACAATATTCTATACACAAGACATCAGTCATTCAGGCGAGAGCGGCAGGATCTGGGACAAAACCCCCTTATGACAGCAATATTGTAAAATGGGATGAGGAGCGCAGTGAAAGGGTTGATTATTCATCCTGGAGCAGAGCGGAGCCAAAATGTGCCCGACGCCTGACAATGACGTGCACGATTTAGCCCTCCAGATTGTCGTTTGATTAACCTCATTATCACAGAGTTAATTAAAACGGCGGGCGCGGCTTTAAATAGATGGCTCTCACCAACAAGGACGCGGCGCACGTATCGGCTTCGAAACTACGAGTGCGCCAGCTCCCCCTGCGCTTAAAATCGGGTGACGACGCGGTAACGGGCAGGGTGCTCAAAAGGATTGCGCCGAGACCTTAATCTGAGGACTGGGGAGCCATTCCAGCCAAACCCCCCAATGTCATAGGATTCAATTCCACTGCAGATTTAAGATCAAATGCAGCGTGTTCCCCCAGGAGAGCTGTCACCTTCTTAGCAGCAACTGTCAGCCTTTTGTGGTGTATAGGATTAAAGCTTTCCCGATTTCTGTCTCTGTTCATCTCCCTGCAGTGTCACCACCTCTGAAAGTGACATGAGAGAGATTGCTCGCTTCCTGATCGATGGCAGTATAGTTTTAATTCTTCTCGTGGCCAGTTTTGAATGGGAAATGCAACAGACTGTATTGTACTGCTTTTAAACATTTTACTGATTCACTGAATGCATATAATGGCAACTGTTGCAGGGAAGTGCCTTATGCTGTATTGGAAAAAAAAGACATAAAAATTATCACATTTCATTGTGCTTTTATCTTTTCCAAGTACAAACAAGACCTAAACTCATAACCCTAATACTCTTCAGACAGTAGGAAGACAAATTCACTTCAGTCATTAAACTCCAACCATACTATCTAGCTTGTACTAGCCAGAGCCACAAGTTTAAAAGGAAGATGTATCTAGCTAAACACCCTCAGCTCCTACACTTGGAATTCAATGACACTGGCAAGATCGACTGGATTTTGATTGGTTTAACTTGTTACTCCTTGTGCGTTAATGGCTGTAATGCTTACTTGACCCATGTAATGACAATGTTTTCCAGCAAACACCTCTTTTCAAAATCATACTGTGCAAAAGGTGACTTCATTTCACACTAAATGTGCTCTCCTCTCAGGAGGTCAAGTGAGATGGGTAGCTCAGGGTTCAAACAAGAAATTGCTTTAGTGTAACTCAAGGGAGTCTTTGCCAGTGCCTAGTGCAGGCAGCATTAGAACATTCTTTAACCAATCAGAACCTCCTAGATGGAGAACGGAAGTAACGCCATAACTGAGTATCTGGTCATAATGGATGTAATCTCTGAGCTGCTTCTTTTCAGGCACTCACCGTGTTCTGATGAATATCATAATATGTCTTACTGCTGTTACATCATCCAGTCCATGTTGTTCTAGATGTGCTGACTGCCTATCAAAAAAACGAGACTTACAACACAATGAGGTGTCAGTTTTCTCATGAACTGAATTTAAGTCTGCTGTCGGGGTGGACAATCTAGATGTTTTAGTAAAATTAACATTTTACAATGGGGGTGAGCTGTCAGCATAATCAAAAACAAGCAGAAAAACAATATTAATCAATATTTCTTGTCACTTTCACTCCGGACAACATACTGGATTTGAGTGAATGAGATGCAAGTATGGTGTTGCTGTGATGTGGGGTAAACAGTGAGCCGTTTGGATGATGTCAATGAAGATGCGTCTATCCGCCAATATCCGGTTTGATTCATTTGGCTGTGCATGAGTGTATTAGTGCATCGTTCTTGTTCCTACATGACAGCAAGAGCACATGAGGTGCATGGAGAGGTAAGTCTATAGTCGTATGATTAGTGACTTCAAAATCGGGAGAGAAAAGAGGAAATTGAGAAAATACTGAAAAAAAACCATAACTTTGAAGCGCTCCTACATACTTTGTGGAAATTCTGTAGTAACCCATATTTTTATGTACTTCTGTATGTCTGAATCTGTAGTTATGATTTCAGCTCAAAGAAATGTTCAATTCTCTATTGTGTGTGTGTGTACTTCATTTGTAGAGGTAGGAAGGAATCTGGATGTGTACAGTTAGCAGTAGAAAGACTGTTTGTTTTATGGCAATCATCACATACCCATTACATTAAGACCTACCTCTTACAAAGCTGCTGCCTGTAGTTAACCCCCTGACCACATGGGGGAGCTATGGAGGCACAAACACATTACAGGCTAAAAAAAAACAATGAGTGAAAGAGATTTTTTAAAATGTATTTTTTTTAAAATATTAAATTCACTTTCCACTCTCTTAACCTGCATCCTCTACTTCAGACTCATCTGTAGCTCAGTCCTCACAAAAAAATTGTCGTGGCTGACGTGCTGGCATTCATCTCTCCCGCACACCGACATGGGGGGAGAAGACAGTGGACACAAGATTAGACACATGCCAGCAACAGTAAAATTACCATACAGATTTGGACCAATTAAATGCAAGTCAGCGTGTCAGGCGGAGTAATCGAAGCGGAAGACTGCTGTTAGTGAAACTGTACACGATTAATAAATGGCATGAAACCTAACCTACGGTTGACAAACTCACGGTTGAGGAGGGACTGCTGTAATTAATTGATAGCCACGCTCACCCTCTCCCCCTTCTCGCCAAGCTCTGTCAAGCACCAATATTTACAGGGACCGGGGGTGGGCATTGGGTCTGCCAAGAGAAGATATCAAATACAGAAATTAGGCTTGTTGTTCTGGAACCAACAGTGGCAAGCGGGAGGATAGGGTCTTTAATTGTGTCTTCTGGGAGACACTTTTATTTTCCCACCGGTCAGCTCTGTCAGTAAGTTCACATCACATTTTATAAACACTAACCCTCCACAGAAAGACAAATTAAAGTGATTTAAAGCATCCTGAACTGATCTATGCACTATGTGCTACAACGCAAACTTCCGTCTGAAGATATTTTTGCATTTAGTGCTAAATTAACATTAAGTTTTAAACGCTGCATTTCAGTTACCACATTCTTTTAATTCTTGCAATAATTGAAATACTGCTCTTTATGATTTCCATTTTATTATTTGTACATTTTCATAAGATTTGTATGCCGTGTCGCAATATAACATTCCATTCATCAGAAATATGATCTGTGGAAATTCTGTGTAGTTTCAGCTGAAGACTATCTAGCCTCACAAAATGGATTTCTTGATGGGAGCTAAGCCGGATGTAAGCACTCATAAGGAGAGTTAAGCTGAAGACTCCACCTAACCTCATTAGTGGAAGGAAAAGCTAGCTTTAAGCACTTGCAAGAAGTTTCAATGAGTCATCTACATGGAAGACTGCTAACTACCAAGCATGCTCAGTGAGGACCTTCCTCATGATTTGAAGTGACACACTTCCTTGTTCCAGAGCAAGCTATTGTTACCAGCAATGACTGTGTTTTGGAGAGAAGAGGCAGGTTTTGCATAGAAGCCGTAGATGTAATAGATTTGGTTAGAACTCCATAAGCTGAATAACACCTCAGCCCAGCCTAAGGCAAATTAAATAAGACTTCAGGGGATAGTGTGTGTTGTGTGTCTCCAAATTTGTAAATGAATGATGACCATGAACTGGAACAATTGCTCAAAGTGTCAGTGTTGCTGGACCGGGGGATAAAAACCACTGGTTCAGATCCTGTCAATAGAAGATGATGCCAAAAAGCTGAGGGCTTAGGATGACTTACGGGTATGCCCAGGTACCTGCTCGTTTGGCTGCAAAGGCACACGGGATATCAAGCCACACCATACTACCACACTGCATGAGAGACCAGTGATAACATCTGAAGTTGGGCTCTGCCAACCCTTTTGTGGTCTTATGATGCTGTAACACTGCAGTTTCGCCATGCTTCTTCCTCCATATGAAATGTCTGCACATCAGATAAATTACCCCAAAGTCTTTAGGTGACAGTGATATGAAAAATACCTTTGAAAGCCCTTCAGTTCTTCTCTTTCTGAGAAGGAGAGGTCCCTGTTGAAACTTCCATTAGCTTCTAAGCCTCCTTGTCATCCAGTTGTAACAAGACGCAAATGAACAGAAGAAAGCAGAATATTTGACGGACAAGCTCAGGTGAAAATCATCAACACAGTGCCATGGTGTGAGCGCTTACATGGAGGAAAGTACAGTCCACCAGTTAAACAGTTCACTGCTGTCATGCCTTTTCCTGAACAGCGATCAGGCTAATGCTTAATGTGCCTGTGTTAACCCCCACTAAGATACACTTTTGAGAAGGTATCTGCCTTAATAGGAGTGCTGTTTATTATCATTATTATTTACATTTAGAATTCAAAGGTATCCACTGATGCTTTTGAAGACCGAACACAGGAACAAACTACATATTGTAAACATGTGTTGTACTGCGGTCACTTATTTTTTAAAAAAAGCATCTCTTATACAAATAATCCATCAACTGTATTCAGGGTATGCTTTAAATGGGCAGACAGCAAAGAAACAAAAAACACCAGAAAGAAATTTGAGAGACTGGATGCCTCAGCAGTGCGTCACATTTGCCAGTACCTTGTGTCCTCACTGCATACATTATGTCAATCACTAAGGCTTGAAGGTGGTACATCCAGGGCAACAGATGGCAGGGTGAGAAGCAGAACACTTCTCTAATTATTTGGTCTTCACACTTCTGTGCTCCGACAAGTAACATCGAAGTACCAGTCATCATTTGCTGTCAAAACAACATAAAAAAAACTCATTCGTTTCAAATGCAAGGGCGTTTGTGTAGTCGTACCACAATGCACTTTGTCCTTCATTTGGTTTGCTTTTGCTCCTGCTGTGCACAATTTCTGGTAAAAAATAAAAACATGGCTCAATAATATTTGTTACTCGGAAATTGAAGACAAATTTGTTTGAGGTAAAAGGCCTGGGATATCAGTGTGTTTTGTTGTTTGTTTTTATCTTATTGTCACAGAGGAAGCAAACTGGGTTTCTAAAAAAGCTATGGATTTCAGAATAACCGTGGTTCTCGAAGTTAATCAATTGATCAACTTTGATTTGGTATAGTGCCCTTTACAATTAGATTGTCACCGAGTGCTTTACAGAGTGCCTTTCTCAGAGGGAATAACAATAATAATAAATCACATTTTCCTTGTACATAATAGTATTTTACCTGTGGAGATACCTTTTAAATCGGAATGACAAAGGTAAATAATACCACCAGTCTGTGGTCTTGCCTTGATCTTCCTTGTTTCTGCTTAAGACAGAAAATGGAAAATTGCAGTTAGTCCATAACAGCACATCGGTAGGAAAATTTCCAGGTTGGTGGTACATTTCAGTGAAGTATATGTGTGGTGTATTACCCTCAGTCCATAATATAGCAGATGGTATTCTTAACGTATGAAATCACTTTCACCTTTCTAGAATTACCTGTACCTTGTTAATAGGCTGTTAGTGCCAAGTCAGATTTCTTGGTGCATTACAAACCCCAAATGTTACCCTGGTGACCAAGATTCAAAAGCTCAATGCATTGGTGTTCATTGATATTTATGAATATGTCCTTGAAACAAGTGCTTACCAATTGCACACCCTCTTAAGAAAACAGAATGCATAAATGAAACATTCCACCACATGTCCTAAATTTGTACTGGCAATCCTAATGTGAGCCCTGATATACCCCTCAAAATTTGTATTCAAATATCGTCGCCCTCTCTTGCTGGGACAAATGGCCCACCACATTGTGGAAATAAATTAAATTATTCAGATGATTAATTAGATTGAGCAGCTCCACTTCTTCCAGACACACCATAATTCACAACAGAAAGACCTGTGCTGAACTGCTGCCCAAAATAGAGCAAACAAACATGGCAAGAAATGGAAGAGGGAGCATGAAACATGTTGGACGTACAGGGATTTGAGATATGAGTTTGGAGGCGACGCTTTTTACTGCAAAATTTGTTACAGACCCCTCAGGCAGAGGGGTGATGTGTTATATGCATTGGGAGAGCACTTGTTGAGGATGGATGCCTCAGTGACAAGATTATGGCACACAGGCATTCACAGGTAGCACCTCATAAACCAGTCATAAAACTCAGTATAGGCTGCACAAGTGAAATGATGAACAAAAAGTGACATACATTTTTTTGTCACTATTATCTACCTACCTATTACTATTTCACTATTTCATCTTTTTCACTACTTACATTCAAATAGTTGAACTCCCAATTTAAATGACAAAATCTGGCAATGCTTTTTTGTTTTTAAATGACAGAAACTGGCACCTGCTTGCAGTTGACAACAGTGCACTATTATTAGCCGAATTCCGTGGAGAAACATGCTGCCATGTCAAGGCAGGCAAGAATTCTTCATTTTATGTTTGTTTGTTCCTTGGTCAAGGTTAGGAAATATAATTAAAAAAATAAATAAATAGGTTCAAAGTCTGTTTATAATATTCAATAAAACAGACAAATGGCTCTGGTCAAGGCCTTTTTTGCTAAATATGTCTTATTCTAAGTCTATTCTAAGCCTGTATTTTTTAATTTTTTTTACATGTAGAGATATGTAGACAATATTGTTTACAGAATATGGTAGATATACATTTTTTTAAACTCCTGGCATCCTTCACAAGTAATCCAGAAGTTATCCCTAAATGTTCCCTTTTACTTTTCATCGGTAGACGCTACCTGTATAAATTTTGCTAGTGCTTCAGGGCTCCTCTAGACAGCTGGGACAGCTATAATTGTGCGCTATTACTGCCATCATACCGTCTGCTTGCTTCTGTCATGCACAGCAGTGCCTTTTTCCATAAAGATGAAGTTCTGTAGACCTCCTAGACTAAATCGGCCATTAATAATAAGGATGCATTCCAGGCTTCCAGTGTAGCTCAGCTGGTAAAGGCACTGACTTTATAGCCCAGACATTTACTTTTTCAGTTGTGGCCCACGTTATTCATCAGTTATTACTTGTAACATTTGGGGGGGGGTGGGGCATAATTGGCTTCATTCCAGCAGGGCAGGGTTGCTTCTTTCATTGCACATACTTGTGTCCTATAGTATAACTGCAGTAGGTATATAGGATATACTGTATATAAATGCAGTATAGTGTAATGGTAAGGAGCAAGACATATAAGCTAAAAGTTGCCGGTTCTGAGGTGGGCCACTGTTGCTATACCCTTAAGGTACTTAACACGATTTGCCCCAGTAAATGTCAAGTTGTATAAATGTCTTGTAAAAGTTGTAATCTTTGTATGTTGCTCTGGAAAAGAGTGTCTACTAAGCAAAATGTAATGTAAATGGATTGTAATGAAATCCTTGCAACATGTCAGGTTCCTATATATTCTTAAGTTGCAGAAAACATGTCTCGTTAATGATCATTAATCAACACCCCCCATTCTGTCACATAGACCCTTATAAGGAATCGCTGACTTATTTAAAATATACAGTAATTAAGGCTTCTCAGAGCGGCGAGTGTTAAGTGCGACTTAAAGACTGTCGTGCTCAGGTTTTCCAAGGATGCCAAGCCTGCTGAGGCCCAGCTTTCTGAAACGCTGAGGTAAGGAAAGTCCAGGTATGCATTAGCGCGGGGAGCAGGACTGATTTTAAATGTGTGTATGTAACCCCCGCGTGTCGCAAGGGAACGGGCCCGTGATGGGCGATGCACGAGCAAAGTCATTACCGCGGCTCTCCCCGTAGCGTGAACTCGCCATTTTATGACAGCCAGATGAATTGCTGCTCAGAAAGCTTTTGAAAGCGACAGAGGAAAAAAGCCACTTGAACTACAGATCTTTTTTTTTCCTTAATGTTTGCACGCTGTATTCCTCAGTCTCTCTATCCAAAGCCAGTGGTTACCCGTGTCATTACCCCACTATAAGGGAAATAATCCAAATTATTCTCTGTCACCCTCCACACAGTGTTGCATTCCAGCACATTCATCAAGCAAACCAGAAAAACAGAGAATAGTGACATTACCTTGAGGCGACCGGATATTACTAGACTGTTTTATTTATTTTGTTGGCAAATTTCAAGATCTTTATACATTAACATAGATCATATCATGACTTTTTCCCACTACACAACATGCCCTTTGGAAAAGATTTAGATTGTGTGCCTTGGAGAAAATATAAGGATATTTCAATGTGAATTAAAGGCTTGTAGTTCATTTTACATCTTGACTTTGTTTTTTAATGTTTAAGTAAGTGTGACATTTTCCTTCTTCACTCCAAGGTTGAGACTGGTCCTCTGTCTGATCTTTCCCTGTCCGTTAGAGACGGAGAGGTCTGACCGTGGTCTGGCGTGGGTTGCAGATGTAGATTTAGTACCCATTAGGCTGATGTTCACTGACATTCCCATCTGCTTAAGTCAGAACTCTAATATACCTTGAATATACGTTGCTGCATTTCACAGTCTTGGTGAACTTCAAAACTGTAGCTGATATGGCGTGAAGACAATAAATGATTAAGCAAGTTGTTAAAGTGTGTTCCTGAATTAAGTCTGAATTCATGCTATGTTTGAATACTTGTACTGATATAATACTTATACTTGCCATGTACTGAATACATTTAAACACTAAACGGCATGACCAGCATCACTTTGCTTTCACAGATTTACCAAATCCATTTGCAAGCATAGCCGATTGGAGTCTGTACTTTATTGCGCTTGCTCTTCAGGGTTATAATGAGCCATGTTTTTCTGCACCTCTGACTGTGGGGTACAGAAAAGCCAGGGACAAATCGACACTAATCACTGCGACAAAAATGGCACTCATGTGACATAATTGAGGGGAGGAGGCCGTCCGGACACTGAGGGCAGACAGGTCAATAGCCAGAGTCAGCAGACCCATTGGTGCGCACTGATCAACAAGGTCAGGCCCGCGGTGGCGATGCAGTGAGCTTTTCAGCTGCTGACTGATTATAACCAGGGCAGCCACCCCTCACCACCCCTGTGCACAATTGGCGCCTCCCGTTGGTATGTCAGATCACCGTCTCCATGAACGACAAAGCTCAACAGAGATGATAGACTGGAAATGGACATTTCTCCTGCCAGCATTCATCTCTGCAGGTCACCGTCATTGAATGTCATTCTGTCTGGGAACAAAAAAACAGCCTCATTTTTGAGCTAAATAAAAACTAGGCACTGCCAAGCCAGTTATTACAGTCATTATTTTTCCAAGCCACTTATTACAGTCTCTCCGTTGATTTGGTGGGGAATTTTGAGCATTTTTTTTCTTTTTTTGAAAAGATGTCAGGAGGTATTGAGAGGCATTGTCCCATAATTCCTTTTTTTCTCTCCCAGAGAAAGGCATGAAACCCCTTCAGTGCCTCACTCATAGTATATGCCCAGTGAGCAGGGAAATAGCAGTTGAAGGGAAAAATTACCACAAACACCTGAACAGGAGCCTTGTGCTTTCATTACCATAATCCGTTTACAGTCTAAGAATGCAGCCCAATAAGTACTGATCACATAACCTCGGAGCAGCCTGGTGCGCGAATGAACAAGTATACAAAACTGCATTCAACAGCTGCGCTCTCCACCAGATGGTCGTTTAGTTGGTCCCACTCCGGTTACATATATAGCAGCAGTCTGCATGTGTGCACCTGTGATCGTGACAGAGTATTTACTTACGAACTGCTCTCTAGTTCTCTCCGCAAGTTCTCTCTGGAGTTCAAACAGAGCTTCTGATCAGAGGCTATACTGGATGACTGTGGAAGATCCATATACAGTGTATAGAAGTCAGATTAATGAATGACTAGGATGTAGAATGTGCTGTCCTTTTTATTTGTGCAGCCTTTTTCCACAACTTGACATTGAAAGCTGCAACTTGACCCCTGTTGCAGAAAAGCGGCAGGCTTTGGTGTGTTGGTGGAATGATGTCATTAAAATGACATCTAATGTGTGGATGCCTGGCAGAGCTGCTAATTGGGCCTGTCTTTCAAAGTGCAAGTGATTTTTTTGACATGGTAATTACATGTATAATTAGTTGCAGTAAATGTGCAATCACTGCCAAGTGCTTCCAGAGTAGAGAACTGCGTTCATTGCTACCACAAACATAGCCATTCAGAAGGATGATGGAATGTCTTGCAAGTAATAATCAAGTAGACAATAAGAGCATGGTTGGAATACTCAAAATATTCTATGGATCATATTTAAGAATTCAGAAAGATTTACACGGTTGTGGTTTACGGCTGTGATTTATCAAAGAGCAATGCTTAAAATAAATTTAACTTAAAAAAGTACTACAAAATATATATATATATATATATATATATATATGTGTGTATATATATATATATATATATATATGTGTGTGTGTGTGTGTGTGTGTGTGTGTGTGTGTGTGTAATCCAAATCATGATATTTGTATGACAGTTTTGCAGAATAAGGTTTTTTTCTGAGCTATTAAATAAATCTTACTTAACCGTAAACCTGGAAGCCATCCATTTTGAGTGTATACTGACAGAGACTTCTACACTTTCTTCCAGTGTAAGGCACTAAACTACAATTAGGGGCACTATAAATTAAATGAAAAAACAGAGTGAAAAGTCAATGATGAATCCTTTTGTAAATGTGATTCTAAATTTGTCCATTGCATTACAGTGGAGCTCTGATTTTGTGAAGGTTCAGAAACATTCCGATAACGGCTTGGTGACCTAAGGCTCTTTCTCTAAGTGCAAGCCTGATGACCAGTGTTTGAGCACAGCTGTGTCTCTGGCCAGCAATTACCGGAAACCAGTTATGCTTTGTTTTACTAGAGTAGGGGTGGGTTTGTCACCATGTGTTCTGTGTCTCACTGTTCTCAGACACCAACTTGCCTATGAACAACTCAGATGTTGTGAGTAAAGCTGTGCCTCCAATTGCCATTTGCTTCATTGTGGTGCACTAGTGAAATTTTCCACTTGTAATACAAAGAATGTTCATACTAGCAAGTTACAAGATTTAATAGTGAAAACGTGACATGAGATGAGATAGAAGATATAACACATATTGATGGTTCTCATGTGTGAACCCGATGTTATGGGTAGTTCTCTCTCAGGAAGGGAACCCCACAGGAAAAAAAAAATCTCATTAGAGGCATAGAATTCTGGGATACAGTATGCGTGAGATCTGCATGGAATGCTGTGGGAGGTGTGTGGGTGAGGATTCCACGTAGCACTGTGAGTGAGAGCCCGATGGAGCACTGTGAGTGAGATTTACATTGAACACTGTGAGTGGCGGGAAAAGAAATACAGTTTACCCACACTCCTGAACTCAAAGGAACTTCAGTTCTGACAAGTAAAGACTTCTTCCCTTCGACCTGTACACTGGCACTGATGGCATAATGGCACACAGCTGGGTCTGTTATCATCCTGCATGGAGTCCATATCACAGCTGCTGCACTGATGCTGTGTGGGGAATTAAAAACTGCAGGGGCATGTTCTCCTAGCTGAACACCTACACAAATACATACACTCACACATACACACACACACACACACACACACACACACACACACACACACACCCTCAATCCCCAAGTGATGCTCTTCCATATAAGCCTGAAAAAATATAAATCTGGGAATGCAAATACAGTTCAACTCTGTAATATGGAGTTATACATGCTTAATAAACCACAAACAACTGCATTATATATGTCATTATAAATGCATTACTAATAATTAATCGTACATCAAAGAATGCTATTAAAAGTGTTAAGAAGGAAGGTAGGATTGCCTCATTTAATATGCATAAAGTTGCTATGGCATTATTTATTTATAATATATAAGGTCATATATAGTATCATATGGGTTTTCTCAACTCTGGCAAACTTGACTGCATTATATGGTGTATTTTTTTTAATTATGTACCATGTTGTTGTTAATGCTTTATTAATCATTTGTTACACAAGTGTTACCATCCTCTTTTTGGCTGAAAACATTTCATGGATGTGTGGGAAGTATCAATGGTATGTTAGAGACTACTACAAGCTGTGTGAGGATTTCCAGAGTGAACAGCCATTTTGTGCCTCCAAAATGAACAAAACAATGGCATGTCTTCCAGTGGTTCCTGATGGTCAGGCTTAGCAGACATCTTGAACCATCTTCTTGTAGTAAGATATCTACAATAAGGAACAACTGCTGTGTCCAAAAAATGCAAATCAAATGACTTCAGACATTTTTTTAACAGCATTGACTGATAGCATGCAGTTAACAGAAAGTTGTGGTACTTAATGTTGTGCTAGTCATTAATTTAGTAATTATGCTTATTCCTTTCTTCTTTGAAGGTAATGAATGAAGCAAGCTAGCGTAACTAAGCATTACCTAACGAGGTGTAATATTTTGCTACACAGGACTAGCAAAAAAGAAAAGGGTCATTAATGCTGTACCAAAATCTCAGTGGTAATCAAGCCATGTAATGAGGTTCAGGTTCATAAGTACAGAACATCAAATGTTCTCACATGTGCTAATGTGTTGAGGGAATCTAATGTAATATACTTAGCTTGGCATACTTCACAGTAAGGCAGCTGCGAGAGAGGACAGATAGATTAACAATTTAATGCTAAGGAAGCAGAAAATATTTGGCTGCCACATGCCGGTATTGTCATAAAGTAAGCATCTCCCGAATGCTTATTAATTGTGGTAGTACTGCTTGCCTGAGGCAGGGTACTGACTTTGTCAAGCTTCAGTGTCTCTCACATGTATGCATGCAGAGGATCTCACCCTGTCCATATTCGTGTGTGTGTGCGTATGAATGTGTGTATGTGTGTACATATACACAGTGCCCTACATATTCCTTCAAACCCTTCATTAAATAGGGGCAGTAAAACAACGGAAAAAATGTAAATACATATTAATAGTTTATAGCCATATTTTTTCCAGACACAATGACCCCTTAAGTGCAAAATCACAGAGTGCACATGCCTGGTTATGACATCATAAGTGAACATGTTAGGGGGATCATGAATAAATAACCAGAATCAAACTCTCGCCCATAAATGTACTGCTGATTTTGCAGCAAAACACAGTACCTTTTCCTGCAAAAGCTCTTTTGTATACACTGCATAACTCAATAGTTGTTCTCCCTTGTTTCTTTCCTTTTTTAAGAAACAGATGCTATAATTTGGACTTCTTTTCCTCAGACTTTATCTGTGTGGAACCAGCAGGGAAAAATCAGTCATTAATCAATTGCACTAAATGTGTCAATAAATCATACAGACCAAAATGCAGGTTGCACTGAAAAATAGCTAAACATTAAATCAAAAAGACATTACGAAAACAGTTTCATTCTACTATTTATTCGTAAATAGCTTTATATGATGGCTACATGCATATGCTCATACCCGAATGGATTTTAGTTTGGTAGGTACTGTAGATGTAATCTTCCCTCCTGTCAACCTCTTTAAATTAATCACCACAGAAAGGACATCATGAAGGGCATCATAATTTAGCAATGTTAATTTAGCATGTTTTTTTATGGAATAAAAGCACCTTGGGAGAGGAGCAACAGGCAGGATTTATTTTGATTAATATTTCGGTTCACCATCCTGTACCCCTCAGTCTGGCTTGAATTTCTTTTTGTTTGTTTTCCAAGAATCAAATGAATCACTGTTTGATGTATTGGACATTAGCTATGAAAGTGAGTTGGCAGATTCACAGAAGTTGCATGACTCTGAGAGATTCAATCAAATGCCTGGCTTCCAGGGCTGTCATCTGTTGCCCCCCCACCCCCCACCCCCCAACCCCCCCCCCCACCACAACCACCACCACCATTCTTATCGATCCAGCCGTCCGTCCTTCAGGATCAAAACTGTATAAAACCATTGCTCTGTAACATGATTGCTTACAATGTGAATCATTTGTGGCTCTGCCTGGTGTTACAATAGCATGGACTGCCCACAGTGGTTGTGCCGGCTTATCTACAGCCACCCTGAAAATTGTAACCGTGTTCAGGGCATTTATCAGGATGTGTGAGAGCACACTTTTGGTTCTGTGCGTACGTGTGTGTGGCACGGAGTTGAGCCTATGCAAAATGCCTGCGCTGCGTGCATTGATCTCCTATCACTGCATAGGCCAGGGGGCACTCAAGGTTAAACGATAGCTGTTAATGTGGATTTTTATTTGTTATCCTTTTCCACCTTGTCTTCTTATTTGTGGAGCACTTCTTGTGTAAAGCGTATTTTGTTTTGTTTTTAGTTATGTGTATGCCAGATGTGAAGTCGATATACTTAGATTGCTCTTCAGTTACTAGCTTTAGTCAGAAAATGCAAGCTCATACCTCATTTATTTAGTTGCCGTGAATAATTACAAATTAGAAAATAGAATCTATATCCTATATAAGATGAAATTTCTGAAACAAATACCACTGTAATGCTAAAGATCCGTCATGGTCACATTACTGGTACACAGTGCAAGCCTAATGAGGCAAGTGTAACTGCTGCCATTGCATTGGTTTAGAACCTTGCTGCAGAACCACTCAATACCTTTATAGATCATTCATGCTGGGTAATGATGTGTTATGTTCACTAGTTTTCTTGCAATTTATTTTTCTGTAAGCACTGGCAATGTGTGCAATGCTGTACTTTATGCCAATAAAGTATATTGAATTGGATTTATGTGGACTGTTGCATTTTGGTTCATTGAATTCTGCTTCTGAGAGTGTAGAGTGCCTACTAGCAGCAGCAGCTCTAAGCCAGCTAGGCACAGATATTCTATATCATGACCAGATATTGAACTCCAGTGTTCCTTATGTCCTTACTGCTTCCTTCCTTGTCTTGGAGGTTCAGGTTTGTCTGTGTTGCTATGTATGAATGCTTTGTTTTAGACCATGCACCTTCAACAATGTTCATGAAGAGCTGGCTAATCACAAATCTTATAGTTTTAAAAATGGGACAGAACTGTCAATGTGAAGTGTAGGGAGATGCATGTCTGGTCCATACATAGAACATCTGTGCTGTGAGATGGAACATCAGCGTACTTAGAAAGTATGAGATTGGCCAGTATTTATAGGATGAGCAATAGCAATATGTTTTACATTTATTTTCCCACATAAATGATGTTATTATCTTATTAGGACAAAAATACTCCATTTTAAGCTGTCTTGACTCTCTATGCTCAAACAGTGATATTAGTTGAAGTGATCTCACTTATCTTAGAAAATGACAAGTCATTTGAAGTGTACACTTATTGGCAAGTGCATTCAGAAATATTATAGTAAGAGACATGTTTTCAGCTGAGGCTTATGTTTTCAAATATGGACTATAACCAGCAAACAACTGAACCCAGCCCGTGTCCAGTAAGACACAGTCTTATTCAAAGCCAGACACCTCACATGCACTACAGTACCAAAATAGAAAATAGACAATAACTCTCCACAAGAACACTGTGAAGGCAGCTAGCTGTACCCTTTACTATCATATTCCCTGCATGTCCTTTCATGTCCTGGATGTACCCTTGCTTTCTGACAGGTTCTTTTGATTTGACTGATACTTGTTTTTAACTCATGTTTGGAGCTCAGAAGGTCGCTCTCACCGGCTCCACTTCTTTTCAGAGTGCAAGTCGAACAAAATTACAGGCATTGACCATTCAAATTGGTAATAACAGCATTCGAGTTGGGTTGTGACAGCGTTTATTTGCAATTTGTGCGGGGCTTGTAAATACAGAGCTTGACTGACATTGTGCCTACCTACTTGAATGGTGAGTGCCAGTTGTTTGGTCTAATGACGGCGTGGTGCTGAGACAAAACTACCACCCTGGGCTGCATCAGAACCTGTTCTGTCAGGGGGTAAACATGGCTTATGCAATGGCAGCGTGCCCTGGCCTGCATGCCAGATTTGTTTGTCGATTTTAGCACAAGCTTTTTCAGTCAAGTTTGCGTCCCGTCATGCTATTTTAAACTTGGTATGCTAATCACACTGAATTATTCAATGCATTGCGGTGTAGCCAGGGGTGGGACCCTGTGAGGGCATATATGGTCTCAGAAAGCCTGGGGCAGTAGTGAGTTGGAAAACAAAAAGGGTTTTTTTTTGTATAAACTATAATAAATATGTTCTAAAAATGGTTCTCTAGCACATCTGCCTAGAGTAGCTCTGCACACACAGCTTGATTGCTGACCAACAAACAAACACTAAAAAACACTCAGAAGGGAAAAAGCATGCCTCACCACATCACTACATCAGCTTGTGCCTTCAGCCAAATTATAGCCCATACCAAATATAACTGGATGTCTTCTCACTGCATGAGGGGCTGATGCATGTGGTCACTTGGGTCCTGCATGTACTGTCATTATTAGACTTTATTAGATGCATCTTGCTGTCTGAATGAATGCATCTGCTAAACAAAATGACAAAATCTGCTGACAAAATGTAAATGTAATCATCTGTTGTCCATTTTGTGTTTTAATCTTTACAATATGCACATTATCATTAATCATTTTTATGTTGCCCATAAAAATGATTAACAATGGACAATATCCTATTGAACTTATTAATAGCCTTTCATCAGGACAGAGATATTCCCGAATGACAGGCATTGAACTGAAGGAGGTTAACTATTATAAATGTACTGAATTAAAATGCATGGGAAGCATTTGTCTATCAGAGAGGCAGCAGGTGAACATGACCGTGGGATTGCTGTGAGAGACCCCCAGTTTCCCCCCTCTGGAGGATGAAGACAGTGGGAAGAAAGGAGCAAGAGGTGGAGTATGCAAACAGATGATGCAACAGGAACAAATATTGTTGTTCATCATCATCATCATCATCATCAGCAGCAGCAGCAGCAGCAGCAGCATCAGCATCCTTTGCTAGATTTTATTTCTTATGGAGAGATGGCTTGCTTATAAAGATTTCTTGCCCTCATTTGACTTCAGTTATTAAACATTCATTAACAATGAATGGCGGTTCTTCTCCTGTACCCCTGTTGGTATGTAAAAGTCGGCAACAGAACACCACCATTCACCACTGAAGGGAGTATACACAAACATCTAAATCCTTTCTTCTCAGAAGTGTTGGATGTTTATGAAAGAAGTTTCTGACAATCTTTTGATGTGTGCACCTCTGGTTTTAACTTGCAGACAGTAATAGGTTGAAAAAAGCACTGAAAGGCTTAGGAGGCAAAGACACTGTAGCCCTCCAGATTTAACACTAAATCTTTCATCCAGTGTTTGGGGGCAATATAATCCCAGATCACAAACAGAATGCTGGTGAAGTTTTTTCAGTTGTTGTTATGCCAGTTCTGTTGCTGCTGGTAGATCCTTTCCCTACAGGATCTAACTCCCTTTGCCATGAGCTCCATTCAATGTTTTTCCCTCTCTGCATGTTATGGTTCTTTATTACTTCATGCATTCAGTAAATCTTTTGTGCACATGGATTTCACAAGCCTATTTGTGCTTTGGTTTTCCTGATAAACTACGTAACTCAATTCCAGATAGAATCACGGGTTAATTTTAGGTCTTCTGGACATACATGTTGAGTTTCCTCAACTGCAACCATGATTCCAAAATTATTCTGAATTGACCTATTACAACCGTCCAGTCTTCACAACAAGAATTACAGCTTATCACATTTATTCACTAAGAAATTTCAGGTTCATTTAATTTTGCTCTGGTTTTTGAACTTGCATCTGCCACATGATGCCAGAACAATTGTGATCTGACAGCCATACAAGTGAAAACACGCATCTGTAAACCAATGGTCTCAGTTGGCCTGAAAGAGCTTGAATAGCATTTCACTGCAGTAGTGTTGTCAGCTCAACTGCAGATGCTTTTGAAATGGTGGTGAATCAGAACATTCACTAATATTTCACCTTTTAAATATTTTCAGGCTCCCTGTTTTTATTATTAATATTTTTTATTTTCCTTTTTTGCTTTCATTGGGACTGAAACTGTCTGGTTTCCTTGGAAAACTGGAATATAAAGTTTGCACGAACCTCCAACATCACTTCAACGCTCTCAAATGAGCTTGCACTGTTGAACTAAATCATGCCTACAGGACAATAGGTGCTGCACACAGAGACTTGAGACTTGTCAGTGAGACATTACTATTTTGTCATGCACTACATCTGTTTTAAAACCATCATGATCAACAAGCTATATCATTCACCAGCCATCACATACATCCCTTCTTCTAAATCAAGAGTATTCTATAAGGACATCACATCTGATTAAAATAAAAACATTAAAAATGGTTCCTGCTGTCAACCAGGTTTTTGAAAATTAATGGGAAAATTGCATGTCATGTAAATTGGTCATTGTTTGGACAGTTTTTCTTGGAGAATTATTTTGCAATTATCTAGTAGTCAAAACAGTTTAAATGTTATTCAAACGTCTAGATGTGACATCATTCCCCAGAGCAGAAGAAATTCATCATTTTTCTGAGACTGTTACTGTCATTTAACCTAATTTTGACCTGGCATTTAATATTCACTAAAAAGCATGAGTAACAGTGCTTTGGACATTTTCCTAGGTGAAACACTACACTAAAACAAGGGTATAGTATAGTGATATAATATTATAGTGTAAGTAGTAGATGAATATTTGTTTTCTTTTAATTGCATAGTGATATAACATTCAGAATTGTCTGCAAATAGAGGTAATGTGAGCACCAAGGACTAATTAACAACATTGCAACACTCTCCTCAAACTGGGAAAAATGGTGAGACCCCAATCTAGAGTTGTGACAGTATCAAGGGGCACATGTGTTGAGTGCACAACAATCCCAGCATGCTTTGCAACGATATGCAACCAAACAGCATTGTGCCAGGGTTTATAATTTTCACAAACATTTTCATCCTCTCCCACTGCTACAGTACTGTTTATGAGGTACTTATGTGAAGTCTTTTTTTCTGCAACCCACAGGTATCCACAAAAACTATTTCTTCAATAAATAAAAACAACAAAAAAACAAATAACAAAAAAGCCATAACTGTCATAACTGTCATGTAGAGGCTAATTCCACTAGTCCAAACCAGAGACTTGTCATCAGCTGTGTACACCATCACCATTAGCCGTGATATCTTTTAGTCTTGTGATTAACTGCCATTGTCGTGGAACTAAACATACTCCCATACTGTTGAAAGCATTTGATTTGATAGCCCCTTTCACTGCAGATCCTGATTACACCCTGTGCCATGCAATGAGTGAAATGACTCTGCAGAGAGTGTCCGTAAATTGAATACCGTTTAACCGTGTCCATCATCTGGCAAAAAAAAAAAAAAAAAAAACAGGCTTTGCACTCGCCTACAACGGAAGTCAAACTGACGTATTGATCGAAAACATCAAATCGCGGCAACAGAAAAAAAGTCCAACCCCACACAAAGACACACGTGCACACAAATAACGGTGCGGTTTCATGTAGGAAGAAAAAAGGCGCATTGATTTGACCCGGCGAAACGTCTCGGGGGCCATTAAACCGATCTCTCGGGGGAGGGGGGCGAGCGGGCACGGCCTCCCACGCAGTGTGAGTCTGGCCACCGGGGCACGGAGCGTGCGGCACCTGTACAAAGCCGCTCCGTGCAGAGCAAATGTTTGCATTGTGAGCTGCTGCGTAGCGCTCAGCCCCCCACTGACGGAACGCTCCTGTTTAATTTGGTTGCCCTGTGGAGAGCACATCTGCCAGAACCGCTGCAGACAGCCTGTCATTAGTTCAGCATCACCCACAAAACGCTTCCTTTCTTTTTTCTTTTCTCAAGTTTTCCAGGAACCTTCATAGATGTCTTTTGAGGTTGTGTGCGATGCAGGCGCGGCCATCCCGATGGCCGATTAGTTATAAGAGCATATGGTTTTTGGTGCGCGCTTTGAGGTAATTTCCCTCAAACAGATGAGCCCTCAGCCACTGATAACGGACTTCAGTGGAAGTTATTCTACAGAGAGGCAATTAAAAACTGTTTGTAGGATATGAGGGTGTGCGGTAAAGTGCAATGCGAGCTAATGGGATAGCTCTAATTACCTTAGTGCTTTTTCTGTACGTTCGAGCTACAGACGGGCCTTCCAGCTCCAGTGATCAAGTGCAAAAACGTGACTTCTTCAGCATGCTCCGTAAGTCCACTGTAACACGAGAATGCCAACTGTGCCATGTTGCCAGGTGGTACAGCGTTCTACACACTTGATTGTAAATGGAAGTTTAATAACTGAAGCTCATCCACGCCTACTCTCCAAACCAGCAAATGATGTATGTGAACTGCCACCTGCTCATGGACCTTATCTCCTACAACCACACTGACATTCTTGCTTCCCCTAAAAGACCTGCATCCACTGTGAGCACATTACTCTGACACAGGAGTGGAGGTTCACTTGGGGAACCTCTCAGCACGTTGGTGTACTTGCCTCCCCAGAGGACTGGACCCAAGGGAAGCCAAAGATCTCAGCAGACCTGCTTCCCTGTCATATCGTGGTGAAATTTCTTGCTAATGAATACCCTTAAAATTAATTTCAGACATCTTGAAATTTCCTATTCTAGTGAAAGGATTCTTCATTGGTTAAAATGGGCACAAAAGGTTGTAAGGGCTTATGCAGGATTCACTCACTAGTCACCATGGGTCAAATCTGCAATTAAAAGAGACCTGTAGCACAGTGTTTTATGAAGTATAGATACGTGTCAATTTATTGCATTTGTGTACATTTCTGGGATGTTCATGTAACAACGAGGAGACTTTGTAAATGAGGTTCATTGGTAATTCCCCTCTGATTGGCTGGAACCTGCGCTAATTATGTGCAGGGTATTGCACGCTACTGTTAAAAGCTCAAAAAAGCAGCTGTTCCTTGACAGAAGAGCCATTGAAAAGCTGTTGTAAATTGGAGGTAAGCTCTCCCTGTGCATGTGATCACAGCATGTATATGCAGTTCCCAGTTACTTTCATTTTCCAGTGGAAATGGAGAGGAGGGTGACATTATTTCATGGATCAAAGTCCATTCCTTTTTTTGCTCATTTGGTTTCTCATTGCAAGATCCATATGGGAATTGGATCAAACTGAAACTGGTTGCGTTGGTTGTTGTCTTTGATATATTTCTACTTTGTAGCAGGAAATTAATAAACAAGATTGTTAGTGCTGTTTATCAGTATATCAGTATCAGTTCATTATAAATAAATCAGTTATAAATCAGTTCATACTTTCATACACCTTGTTGTAACCAAAATCAAGTTTAATGTGCATTCTTTTTTTTTGGAAATTGCATAATATCATCTGTGCAATTCAATAATTTTCTCATTACTTTAACTGTTAATCAAAAAAAAATTAATTTTCTCATTACTTTGTATTGAAGGATTTTCCCCACATTTACCAGATAAATGACTATTGACTTTTATCTGTCAGTATATGTTACAGGAATGCTTCACCACCAAAGCATCGGGTCTAATAATGCTCATTTCCTAATTATAAGCATATAATTGGGAATTATGGAAAAAAAAAATATTATTTTTGTTATTCTTATTTAGAATCATCCTTACTCTGCCCCTGATTTTAAAAGGGCAAAGCAAGGCATCCTGGGATTGATGTGGCCTCATTGTGGAAGAATGACTGCAGAGTTCTCTTTCCAGCTGATGTAGTGGCTGAGCACAGTAGCACGAAATTTACATCCTGGAAACTTTACAAGTGAGAGAAGCTTTATGAAATGAATCTGACTGTTCATGAACTGAGGGCAGAAGAGAGGCAGACGTTTGTATGTTTATGGAGACCATCTATTGACTTGAAAGGGTGGTGGTCATTGATCACTTGATTCGGCCAGTTAAATTCAGAAGAACAGCATTCCTTTTGTGACAAATCTGGTCTCGATGCTAAAAAGCACATACATTTTGCTAGTTTGTGTTATATCAGAGCGTGCACACTTTATTTGTTGGCTGACACTGTTGAATACCTAAGGCTGGGTGGAAATCAGGCTTAGTGCTCACAGCATTGTGTGGTATATTTTACCCCATGACCTCTAATGGTCTAATGGTCCTTGGTCGAAACTGCCCATGGAATTCTCCTGGTCTGCATATACGTATCTCCCTTACAATGATTTTTGTCTCCAGCACATTTGAGCTTTTCAGCAGTGACACTCTGAGATGCCGGTGCAGGTGACAGGTTAATGGCTTACAGGAAGGTTACTTAACCTGACAGAAAATGCTGATCCTTCTTTTGGATAACTTTTTTTTTTTTTTTTTTTTTTTTGAACTGTTTGTGAGCTTAAAGGATCATTATCATCACTGACAACCACTGGTTTAATGCTTCCTCAGTCTCCAGTTTTGTTAGAGCTGCTTCGCTTGGGGAAAGACTTTAATCTATTCAAAGCACAATACTTCCGCTGACACTACTGAATAATATTTTCCATGACAACATTAAACTTCATACAGAACATCTGCTAGACGATTTTGAAAGGACCCTTACATTTTTTCACTACAGATGACAAACCTTTCTTTTTTCCTGAAAATGTTAGCAGAGGTGCGTCCTTTTAAGTGTAATGCTTGGGCAATGTGCAATTATTCTGACAGTAGAGCGTGAGCTTTAATTTAATAACCCCCCCCCCCCCCCCCAAAAAAAAAACTGCCATCATCAACCACTTGGAACACAGCTTCCACATTGAAGTTCACCTGATAAACACTACCTGAAAATCCTGTGACTACATCAGCTCACTTTTTGTCATACATCTGGATTATGATTAAAAATCATAGTAGAGCCACAGATTTAATTTCATATGTGGACCATATTGGTGTGCATAACACTGATCAATTTTGTCTCTGCCATTGTTGAAATTACTAGTGGTCTGATTTTGCTGGCTCATTATGAACATTCTGGAAGGTATGTTTTCTAAAACAGTACACACATTGTCAGAACAGGCAGTTGGCACCAGAACCTCCTGTTACCAAGCAGAACCTTCTGGTGGAAGATAGAAGAGACTCCAGAGCTGAATATCTGGTCATAATAGAATATCTGTGGTAAAGCTATGTCTCCCTAGAGCATTGTCATAGTGCGTATCCCAGTCTCACTTCTTTACCTTAAGTAACCTTTCTATCCTCTGCACATATGCAGATAAATACTGATCCCCAGCAATGTTTTGGCAATACGATTACATCAGTCAGTAGAGACATTTCGTTATCAGAAAAGACTTCATATGGCATGCTACCTGCAGACGCCTGCACACTCCTGCTATACTCCCAAGACAAAAGGAAGTGGCCCGTCCCAGCTGCTGTTGGATTTCCTCCACAAACACAGCCAACATACCGACTAATACTCTGTTCATGCTTTAAAGTGCTTTAGACGAATACACCAGATTGTGAATTATACAGGGTGGCTCTCATTTTGTTCATTTGTTTGAACAGCAAGGGTTCAGAATTACACCGCCAATGTGAATGAATGGTCCACTGCACACCACTCTTTCACAAAAATACCGCTACCAGTTCATTAGCCGCTGTTTTACCTTCTTCGTTAAGTAAAGTATACCTTTCTGCCAGAGAGAGAGGTAATCAGAAGTGACAGGAATGTCCTCTTTTTTTCCTGTGAAAGGAAATGGACCCATGATGTTTACAGTCAGTAATCCTCAAATCAAAAGAACAAGCTGCACAAGAAATGAAAGCTGACTAATAGCAAATAGTTCTGAGGGAAAATTCCTATATCCATACCTACCTTCCCTGAACCAGTCCAGATCAGACCTTTTAAATTGGCTATTTACCTACCACCATGCCGCCTCTTCTCCCTCATTATACTTCTTTCTCCTCTCCTCCTCCTCCAGCAGAAACCTGTCCAGGTCTATGTCTGAGGGTTTTCTGTCCGGCCTCGATGACCCTCCTCCCTGGTGGGATACAGGGTTCCATTGACCTTGTCCTATGGCCAGGACCGGCTCCTTCTGCTCCAGATGGTGTACGGTCAAGCCTTGCTGTGCAGTCTTACGGCCACATTGACCTGCGGCCTCCCTGACAGACTGGTCTCTGCGTTAAGCCAAAGATCCAGCAGGCCAGCTTCCCATGCATTTTAATTCTGTACAGTCCCATGAATAAACCTCCTTGAACTCACTGCCAGTCATTCAGATTGCCTCCTTGTGATGTCATCCCAACATTTACTTACAAATCTTCTAATTTCCTCAGTCAGCAGGGATGTCCATTTTCAGCTGGGAAGCAGCATGACTTGTGTAATGTGCACATTGGTCACTGATACTGCCACGGACTGTGCTGCATGTGTAGCTATGGAGAGTGCAGAATGCCCGGAGTGTTATCTCCCTGCCTCCTCTTTTACAAACTTAAATGTCTTTCCTTTGGCTTTGCATTGACACGTCTCCCAATCTCCTGAATGTTAGCAGGATAATAATGTACAGCTGCTTGGTAAAAATGAATGAAATTCAGTTTTGCAGTTCATTCAGTTCATTTTTTCTGTTGCTTTAAATGAATCTCAATCACACGCTCAGTCTTGTTATTTTAATGTTAGCAAAAGAATTTTATACTGGTGAATATTTCGAAAAATCTGAGACAGAATACTCAAGTGTTCTGCTGAGAGCCAGTGAACCATTCAAATGTAATTCCTGTCAGGATTGCTCCAAAACCCTCCACACTCTTTGCGGGTGAGCACTATGAGGAGCTTCATTCTCACCCAAGAGAGGTGTGAAGGGCTCTTGCTTGAGCCTTCAATAATCAGACACGTCTTCCACTGTGTAAGTAATGCATCGCCCTGGCACTGGGTCAAAGACTCTTTATGTGGTAATGTGGCTGATGTCCTGATTGGATAGTGCATAGATACACCTTTGTCACACCCTCTCCTTATAAAAAAAGTAATTCAAGCCCACATGCGCTGTTAAAACACCAAAATGTTTTCAGACAGTCCTTTTGATAATAGTGCCAGGGATTAGGGCCTGCGCTTGATAACAGCGTCCAGGTTGCGTAAATGGGGCCAGTTGGCTCAAACAATATCAACGGTGAAGAGGAAGTTCTGGGGGTGTGTTTGTTTCTCCTTTGATTACCTTTAACACTTTCTGCTGGGTACTGGTCCAAGTCCTCATATATTTTCTCCGATAATTCCCTCAATGGGCTTTTTTCTCTCCACCAGGTAAGATAGGAGTTTTTGCTGGGTGGCTCATCCCTCCCATGTGCCATCTGAACTTGCTGGTGTTAGTCGGCTCTTGCATGGTGGTGACACCAATCAAGTCTCCTGCACGCACAATTGAAATCTCCATGCTGTCCTTTGTAAAACCACAGCTCATTCAATGCAATTCCCGTATGCTGAAGTCTTTTTCATGCTCTGCTTGTGTCACTGATCCATCAGGCACGCATCTCCCTCTAATCCTCAGCCAAGGCTTCCAGAAACTGGTGTATATTGCACTTTGTCAGTGTTGCAGTTTTTTTTTTGTCAGGGTGATTTGCCAAAATCCTGAGTTTGCATCCAGTTTGGAGAACACTGGCAGCCTCTAGCTGTCCTGCTGTAGACTGTGCTCAAATGCTGGGGGCAACTGTTGTTTCTCCCTTTTAACTGGTTCACCCAGCTCTGTGATTGCTGAAGCAACATTTCATAGATCGGTGCTTTGGGGATAACCATCCCATGAGCACACCAGGCAGCTGGATCATAGACACAAGAAATTATTCCTTATTCCTTCATTGTCAGCTTTTACCACACAGGAACACTCAAAGCACTTAATGGTGTGGTGACCTTAACTTGATGATCATATGGCGATAATCCAGAAATGACCCTCAGTGGTTAGACTGAATTTGGCCCAAAAGAGATGCAAATGATCCTATTTAAGCAACAGGACTATTTTGTGTAACCTTTAGTGTTAATGCAACTCTGTGGTCCTATTTGTACAACATACCCAATTGCACAATTTTGAGCACTAATGGATTAGCCTCCATAAAAAAATCAGTTATTGTCCAATCTCTACAGGATAGATTATCTAAAAAACTTATCCAAAAGCCAGAAAATATTTTAAATAATATATCTACTTTTCAAGCATGGACTACATTATTGCCCCCATTATGTAACTCACCAAAACTCCTCACAGGCATACAAAACATTTTCCATTAAGTTATGGTCAGGGGCCAGATAGCTGGTCATAAAAGGCCCATCAGTTTCATTGTCAGGGAGGGAAATGAAGGCACTAAAGGAAAAAGAAAGAGGAGATAATAAACCAATGAAGAAACCGACTCAAACAGATCATTCAGAAAATGTGTATTTTGAGGTGTAATTTTGTAATTAAATGTGTTATTCATTTTAAAATTAATTTGCATACCATTTAAACTTTCACTATAATGTGTGTGCATTATATTTTTCTATTATGCTTTCATTTCTAAATGACTAAACTCTACACATCAGGCATTGGTGACAAACATCACCACATATTATTATGTACATACTGAATGAGGTGGGCTGTATCCTTAACTTCAGAACTGATTGATTTTTTTTTTCTCCTGCCTTACAACAGGGAGTCCCCTGAGATCAGGGGGACTTGTAAGGATCTGGCTTCATGAACAACAGACTATCAGCTAAGGACTCCAAACAAGAGGCTGCTTGCACTTCACTAACCCCTTTTTACAGCCGATACAGCGAGGACATGCTTTAAACACAATAATAAAGCAGGCCGCAGAACCTGTGGAGAATGCACTCGATAGGAACATTGTGTGAAAAATGTGAGGAGGCGATGCTGCTCTCAGTGGGGTAGGTATAGCACAGTATACAGCATATCTGGAGGTTTGCATGCTTCCCTAACTGTACTCCCCCAACTCCCCCCCCCCTCCCCCCACCCCCCCAAAAAAAAAAAACTCTAATATGTCAATTAATCACTACACCAGTGCTGAGTAGGCACATCTAAACTCAGTGCCCGGGTCAGAACACATGGGTCCAAACTCGTGTTCTCTCAGGAGGCAGGTAATACGAAACACCTGGAAATTAATTCGAGGGGAGAGGCGGAAGGGGGGCTCATTTACATGAGCTGGCAGATTGTCCACAGAACTAAACATTTTTCAGTGCTGACCTTGCAGTGCGTGGCCGCCGTCATTGGTGCACACGGCGCTCTGTCACAACGCAAGCTGAAGGAAAGCAAGTTTCCTTTTAGGATTGGCTTTCCCCTCTTCGATTAAATGCAGTTGTTAAACCCAGTGGTCTGTACAGTAATTGATTGCGAGGGTGACATCTTTTCCCACTCTGCCGCTGGCCCATTAAAGGCCTGAGAGTGAAGAGGCTATTTCTGACCAGTCAAAAGGAATTTTAACCCTACCTGGAAAGCCCGCTACAGAGAAAGTAAATAGGCGTTTTTGCTGTTACAAAGTTGAATTAACATTAACATGAATATGGACATGCATTATAACAATTAGTGTTCAGATTATTAGACAGCAGTGTACTAGTGTAGCCGAGACACTGCTTTGTTTTGGTGCCCTGTTAAAAGGACATGCATATCAACTGATAATTGTGTTCCAGTTTAAATGTAACCTCTGTCTCTGTGTGTTGAGGAATTAGTTATTACAGGCTGTCATTGTTTTTATAGCCTAGAAGCAATATGTCTGACCCAAGTGTTTCATTTCACATGCAGAGTAAATTTGCATCTGAAGGTCTTTTGTCTCCTTTGTTTGTATGTTTCTCAACATTGTAATTACAATTAACAGTTTACTGTGAAGTTTGGGAATTTGTATTAGGTGTGTTTAAAATATCAAAACATCCAGAAGAGTCTAGTCTAAAAATGTATTATTCATTAGAGGATGGAAAGAATGTTCTTGACTTAATATCAAGCTATTAAAAAAACAAAAACACTCCAAGGCCATACCTTTGCAATGTTTTAGGGACCTAATACTTCTTACAAGCATTCATTTGGGCTCTTGGAACTCTTCAAAAATAAATGTTAATTCAGCCACAATTATAAATATGTATTTTTCCCCACTTTTACTGAACATTTACTGAACATTTACAAAAAAACTGAAGATGCGACTGTGAAAAAGTCGTTCATCCTTCATCCTCTCACACCTTCCAGGTGTCTGTCTGCAGTTAGTGTTTCGGTCAAGGCTGTGCTAATATACATTTCAACGGCCTCAAAGTCAAATAAAGAACATAGGAATGAGCAGCCAGAAGAAGTGAAGGGGGAATCCATGGGCACAGGAGTTGTCCGCCTGCTGGAAAAGTTCGCAGCTGTGTCTCCTCTACCTCACTCAGTCTGACATTAGTGGATGGGTCACTCCAATGGGGTACAAAAGTAAATGAGCAAGCTGAATGATGGGTAATGTCCCTCTAGAGCTCTCCTCACAGACTCTGAGGATCCGTCCTCGCGCTTTAGCACTCCACCTTCAGCCACAAACCTTCCCAGGCCATGGCCCGAACTCCAACTACCCTGTGACATCCCTATAACCCTGCTTTCTGCCTCAGCCGCTGACGTGATCTTTTCTAATGCCCTCCTGTCATTAAAAAAAACTAGGCAACTGAAGGCAGAAGGGTTAAATGGATCAATATCCATTTAAACTGAAATTTGAATAAAAGAGTGATCATTCTTGTACAAATATAAATGGCTTAATTGGTCCAGGATGGCCACTGGAATGTGCCCTGACAGCTCTGAGGACATAAATATTCTGCCTTGTCACAGAGAATCTGAAATGGAGCTTCCATTCCCTTCTAATTCACTGAATAGGGACTATATAATGTTATAACCCCAGGCCTTGTAAAAAACCAATAAAATGAGTTGAGATGGCTGCTGAGATGGATTTGTGCACTTAAATTGGATCCCCACTAAACTGTGTAGAACAACTTTCAGAAACATTTGTTTTGTGGTTTAGCAGTGCTGTAAGGTATCACCTAATGCAAGGGATTTTGTGTGAATTAAGCCGGATCCAAATATTATGAGTTGTGAGGAGCAAGTGTGACAGATGGTTGGGTCTTGAGCTTGCTAGGATATGTATAATAAACGCAATTAAAATGTGCTCTCACGACTTTTTGGTCCCCTGCAAATGGTACCAAAGCTTGCCAAGATGGTGGTGCTGGTCCTAGCTTCTTTTTTCTTTCTTTTTTTACATTTATTTGATATAGGGAAACCTTGAGTTTTCAGAAAAATAAATAAAAGAGTTACTTAAAGGAAATACAGGAGAGGTAAACCTGTGGCCTTTGAGAGCTTTAAATGAGGGTCCCTGGAGTGAGTTTAAAGGGAAAAAGAAACTCATCCATTACATATAAGATGAAGGCTATGATCTTAAATATTGTTCAGTCCAGTGAAATACATACATTGATATAACAGCACAGACAAAGGGCAAGGAGTGTTCAGGTTATCCCCATCATCACACAGATAACACATCAGAAGCATAAAACCAGCACTACAATATCCATTTGGCAAAACAGCTATTCCATCACTTCTCCCTCATTGTCAAGTAAAATAAAAGCGAATGAAAGTAAAACAAACCTGATTTCACATATATACACTGTGTGGAAAGGAAAAACACTTTGCATTTCATTGAGGTGTGATAAAACTTTAACTGTGCCTCTTTGAAAATGAAACTGGTGAATACTGGTACCCACTCTGAGTTAGGTTGGCAACCCCCGCCCCACTGTTTCCAAATCTATTTGTTTATAGCTAGGCTTGCCGCAGCAATATACACATGAATGGGTTCAGGAACCTATGGATGTTGCGGGAAATTATGTAGATGACTAGTGATGTCATTTCTCACTATTGAATATGATGCAAATGAGCCACAATCTGAAGTCAGGTCTGCATAGTTTACAGTGCAAACTGCATAGTTTACGATACAATCATACAATGAAAGTCTGACCTGTGGGTTGAAATAGGTTTTCCTTGTCGCTTTTCCTCCTAACATAAAACCAAATCCTCTTCAAAAAGATTAGCAGAGTGTTTTTGACATTTTGTCTCTGGAACCAAATTTATTCATGAATGTTATGAGGATAATGTTGTTCCATCAAATCCAAGCTAATTATGATGCTCCACCATACCCCTTGTATGAGGTTTAGGGTTAGGGTGAGAGTTAAGTTTTTTTTTTTTTTTTTAACATCTGAAGCCCTCTAAAAAAGACAAAAGGAAAAAAAAATCCCTAACACCTGCCAATAAGGAATTAGACCAAGACCTTCCTCCTCCAGTGTAACATTATGAAAAAAATCTTGTCATTCTTCTCCATGCTCCTTTCTTTTGGATGATGATGAAAAAGCAAGTGCAGAGTGAGGGAGCTGAAGCTAGAGGAGGGACAGGAGAGTGAAGGAGAGGAACATAATGAGGAGGATCAGGCCCAGACATCTGCTTTGACTAGGACAATTCCCATCGGTAACAGAGGAAAGCATACAGAAGCAGTACTTATAAGGACAGCTTTTGTTCTTGATGACCAACAGACTTTTTTTCATTGAAAACAAAATGTACACCATCACATGTCCACCATTCCTGGTGATGTCCTTTCACTTTAACCTCTGCTTTGCATTATTTCTTCTATACTATATCTTCTTTCATTTCTAAACCAAGGGGGGCCGTTTTTAGCATCTTTAGCATTTACGTGGAAAAAATTGGGGACCATTGGATATGATGGACTGGATGCATTTGATTCCTTGGATACTTTCCCCTGTCAAACATGGCACAGAAAATATTTACAGTCAGAGTGGAGAGCTGGCCATACTAAAGAAAGGGTTTATTTCTCATTGATGGGATTTTTGAAATGGCTGCCAAGAAAAGATTTACAAAACTAATAATACAAACATAAAACATAATACAAATGAATGCTTTTGTTTTATATGTGTACTGTGCAGGTTGCTAGAACTATCAGGCATTTTATTCACCTCCTGAGCTGGAAATTAGTTTAAAATAGCTGTGCATTATGGGTACTGTAGTTTATGTTGTTTTTCCTTGCTACATAATGCACCCTCTGTCACTAAATCAAGGAAAGAGTTCATTTATTTCCCTTATAATACTGCGTATTCTTGGCAAAGCATTGAGAGCCATTCTGTTTTTCCTTGATAAAAAATGGCTAAAACCTGTAGCTATAAATTGCATTTGAATAAATGTAAACTGAAAATCTGAATTGCATTTCCAATGCACAAAATGGACAAAGACACAGAATTGGAGAAGATCATTCCAGAGGGTCCAGTTGTGACAGACCTTGAAGAACTCGTGTTTGACTTTGAAAGGAACAGGCAATAAGCCTGATATATATGCAAGGTATTTTACGGTCACGCTTCCATTTCTCAAGGCATTTATGGATCTTCTTGAGGTACGAATCCCCCACCTCAGCCAGCACAAGGTATTGTGATTTATGGTGTGCTGAGAATCCAAAGGAGTTGCTCCGTCTGTTTTGTTCAAACTAAATAAAACAATCAATTTGGGTGTGCCGGGTGCATTTTTTCTATCCACACTTTTGTGCTTGAAAACAGCAATGGTAAGCACTGACCTTGCCCCAGAATGTGTTTGCAGCACAATCAGTTCACAAAGGCCTCAGCCATTCTACACACAAGAAAAGTGATTCATCAAATGGGACATTTGATAGACTAACACTTTTTTCGGGATGTGTTAATAATACTTCTGTGAAACCAGAGATGGTTTCTGATCATTTTCTCTGTTTCCATGGATACCTTCCAGGATCTCCATTCAAGAACTTACTTCTAAATTCTTCCTAAAAGAATCCAAAATAATTCCAATTGCATGCTAGAAATTCACTTTGACCTTTCGCATGCGTGCACCATTATGGAATAAACAACTGTGTAATTATATGGGGGTAATGACAATCTGACATGCCTGGAATTTAAAAACACTACTTGGCATTTATAATTTACAAAGTTATGCATATTTTTATGATAAAAGACAATATAAATATATCAGATATTGATGAAAATAAGCACAGATTCTGAATGTCAAATGTATAATTATGGTATTTACATGTTCCATTCAGGAGTATCTAGATCAGACATTCTCTCAATGTTTCAGGTGTTTCAGTCTCTGTCCTTGGCAAGAACACTGTTTTTGGGAAATAAAGGCAGTATTCTGCAGCTACAGAAACCAAACACAAGTAAGAGCAGAATCATTTAGCAATTTTTGTCATGTTTTCCCGATTTACCTGAATATCCATCCCCTCAGAGGACATGGCAGAAGAATATACTGTTAGTGAAATCCTTTTGAGCTCCTCCAAAAATAGGGCTCCTCACACTGCCCTCAACAGACTGGATATTAGGAGTGGTACACTTCATAGCAGGTGATCAGTTTCTCGTTGTCATGTAAGGATCCAGTTTGAAACTCAGCCTGTGAAATTCTAGAAATGGTGAGCTAGCATCAACACAGTGCAAAGACATTTTATGTATATTATTTTTAAAACCTGGTGGTGGACTGCTTACATGGACATATAGTCTATGAAGAAACCGTCAAAATGCAAAATGAGGAGGCCTGGATGTGAGCTGAACAGAAATAAAAGAGCTGGGAATAAGAAGTAATGTGAAACTTGCACCTGGGAAAATGTATCTGGAGCCTCTGTGACATTTGACCTTTTAACTCGAGGATAAAACATATTCTGGGGGACCAGTTAGGATAACACTAGATCCAGGTTGATCGAAAATGACTGCGAGAGGAAAACAAAAGGATCAGGAGTAGCTCTGACCGTCACCTCAGTCCTGATGATCTGGAAATCAATAGAGTTCTGGAGAATAATGGGAACAACAGGTGTAATATTTAATGAAGACCCATAACTGCCTGTGAGAGTCTGGAAACCTTTGGGACAGAGCCATAGGAGAATAATCCACAAATACCATAACCCCTTGGCTTAATCAGGCGGGCATTGAACTCTAGAAGTAAAGAAGACATTTTCATTCTCATTCGTATGACTATCCAAGGGTCTTATCTGTTTTTTGAATTCATAAATGCAAATTAAGCATGCCTCTCCATGTTAATTCTAGGGCTGTTGTGATTAGCTGATTTATTGGTCTGATTAATCATGTGAAGCTTATTTGACAACTAACTTTGATTGAAATTGATTGTGCATGTTATATAGTTAAGTACATTCTAAACAATGATGCCAGTAACATTCAAATAAACAGGAATGCATCCCAGTATAACGAACAAAATAACCAGTAATAATCAATAGAAAAATGGAAACGGACCTCCAATGGAAACAAAACAAGTTTCTACATATGGAAGCATTTTCTAACACGTTGTTTAAATAATTTGCCTGCTGTACCCCTCCACCTGAGCATCCGTCCATTTCCTACCCTTAACAAGGGAATGTTTGATTAAACACCAGCTTTCTAAGGTACAAAAATCCAGTTTTGTCCATGCTGTAATCATGTTGTCTATATGCAGCCATTTTCTGTGAAAATTTGACATTCAGGAGCTTAATGGGTTTGTGATTGGCATTGTGCAAAAAACATACATGAAATCTGAGGTGCAGCTTGCTCTGTGAAACACAAGACAGGATTCGGGGAGACAGAGACACCAAAGCAGACAAATTTACAATGGCCTCTTAATCAAATCAAGAGAAATCCTGAAATCATCCACAATAATCACTTCACTGAGGGAAGGAAAATAAAAATAGATCCTCTGAGCCAAACCTCCATCCCCCTCCCCCCCACCCCCACCCCCCCAACACAAACAAAAGAAATTAAACTTGGCAGTACTACAGAAGGATGATCCACAAAAGCACAGCAAACCGTTATTTTCAATGTCTTGAAATTCAACTTGCTTCTCAGCCTATAGCCAAAACTTTTACTTTTTAGGCAGCTTGTCAAGACATTCACACCTCAATTAGTTACTTATACATACACTTGACTCCTTTAGCTATTTTTCCATGCAACAAAGCAAGCCTTTCAGACCTTTTAAAAAGGCTCCAGTGACTGATTGTCTATGGCAATCACCTGGCTGCCAATTACTGATTAAGTCCATCTGGCTCCCTCTGCCAAGCTGCCCAGGCACTGCTGCCCACAGAAACTGTGTTCTTTTCCCTTCATGTTGCAGTTGCCATGGTAAAATTTCTGCCAGCTCTTAAAGAGCCGCAGCTCTGAAAAGTGTCACTATGTGCATAGGGTAATATTCAGTAAATTGCATGAACATAAAAAAGTGCTGTCAGCATACAAAACAGCATACAAAACATAACATTTCTCTGCATTTATTCCCAACATGGCAGTGTTAACACTTGCATAAACAGGTGTACCTATTGAAATTATGCATAAACTGTAACTGAAATTATTTATGTTAAAATGAAATAAAAGCTACACTAAACAACCTGGGCCACCTCACATAAACTGAACAAGCTAAACTACCCAAAGTTTCCCAAATTCATTTGTATAACTTCCTTTGTCTTTTTGATCTTGGCATATGAAATGATTGCGGCCTTTTGAATTTTTGTGTCACAGGTATTTGTTCCAAGCACAGGCTGAGTGTAACAGCTGAGGCATTGGTTCCGTCTGGGGCACAGTCTGCAGTGGGGTCTAGCGTGTCATAAGACACCTGTGACTTGCTTTGATGACATCAGAGGAAATTTCCTCCTCTGTGATGCACTGTGGGACTTGTAGTCAGGGAGTAGCCATTGATTGTTTGCAGGCGTAAATGGGGGTCTGCGTTCATCAGGCAGTAGTGACAAGTCTAATATGGTACAAACAGTGATTCTAAAAGCCTTAAAAAGAGGGAAAGGCATGAACCCCCCCCCCCCCCCCCCCCCCCCACCAAAAAAAAAAAACAAGATGCCTGAATGTAAAGAAACATTCCCATCTGGGATTCTGAAATGCCAAAGAAAACTCACTCCATCAGAAAAAAAGATATGACATCCTGTTTACTGTGTATATTCAAAGTAAGCATTCTCTGGAATTTGCCCTTTGCACAGCATGCACTAAAGGACATCTTTGAGTCATGCCTTTGCTTAATGAGGCAGAACAATTTCCTTTATTACAAGAGTTTTGACCATGTGTATCTGCTGCTTTGAACTGGTAAGAACTCTTTCCATATTAACTTCAGGGAGGTCACGTGGCAAACTTTGGAGAGAATTAAGGATTGAAAAGCGTGTTGATTAAAATTCAGACAAGATGATAACCCGTGGCTCAGACAACGAAATTGTCCTTTGAAACAGCCACAGCATTCTCCATTTGTTTGTTTTGATGGTGCACCACTTTTTCGAGGGGGTGTGAACCTTGCAATCCCATATTGAAACATTTTCTTTTAAAAAAATAACTTCATTGAAATGTCCAACTTTTACATAAAAAGAAAATCTGTTATTTTTCCTTCCTCTTTCTTTCATATATCTTAAGCCTTCACAATGCATCTCACACATCAGTATGAAGCCATTTTAGGTAATGGAGGTAATGGTCAATCCTTTTACAGTGAAATGTGGACATCAGACAGACTGACAAGAGAAACACAGTGCTCTGTAATCTTCTGCTTCTTACTGTAGGAATAAGCTTTCTTTAGGAAAATAATCCTTAAAATAATATATTCCTTTGCTGATTACTGATCACTTTCTGACATTAGATGAGGCAGCTGTCTCATTAGAATTTACACATGAAAAGTTAAAGTACAGCTGTTCTTCTCTGCACAAGTAAACTAACAACCAAATGTCCTTTTATTGGAATGTTTTTACTGCAGAAAACTTCAGTAATAACAACATGTCATGTCAAAAGATCTTTCTATCCAGTCAATAAAGGCTATTGTGGTGTGTTGGAGCTTTAATTCACTTCCAAAAACAGCAAATGGACAGAGCTGCCGTCAAAAAAGCAAGGACAATCTGCTGTGGGAAGTATTATAATTTCTGGTGTGTAAATGGGTCTAAATATTTGTCAGTCAGATGAAAATAGTCAATCAGGTGATAGAATGCTGTATGAAAATAAAAAATCCACTCTTGTTGCATTTGACTCTGATAGACTCGAAGTCTGAACCAACCAGAGGTTTTATTTTTCTCTGACTAAACTTTGTAAGAGTTTTGTCGCTAAGAAAAAAAATCCCCTCAACTGACAAAATGAAACTGACAGATAATATTGAATATTTATATCTAGCAATTACATTGAAACCAAGCAGCAATATCTTTTCCTAAAACATTATTTGTTGCTCATTCAGTAATTACCTATGCTTTTGTGCATTCTCTACACCAGCGTTTCCCAACCCTGCTCCTGAAGGCACACCGTCCTGCATATCTTCTATCTATCCCTGCTCTACCTACCTGACTGAACTCATCAGTGGCACTTTTGATTGCTGAGCACACCTGATTTAGTCAAGCAGGAAGGATACATAGAAGATATGCAGGACAGTGTGCCTCCAGGAGCAGGGTTGGGAAACACGGCTCTACACAAACACCATACGTGACACGGATGCTAGTAATATCCACTCCATGGAGCAGGGAGAATTATTACCCAAAAATTCTACATAAAGCTAAGTAACTTCCACCTCAAACGTGCATGAATTCTCCCTAATCTTTCATTGTCTCCCTAATCTTTTATTTATTGTGCAACAGCATTAATCTACGTTTCAGTCAAGGTGACCTTTTCCAAGATTCAGTCTTACACGGTAAACGTGTTTCTATATATAGAAGGAGAGAACCACCAACACCAGAACATGATGTCATAGGTTAATGGAAGTGCCAGAATTTCATACATTGCCGAGAAATACAGCTGAAACTTTTAATTAAAACTTTCTAAACTGAACAGTTATGTTTCATGCAAAAGACTGTACAGAACAGTACTGAATGCACATACACAGGTAACAGGTTGTAAGGTCTTCTTAAGGTGCAACTAACCACAGCATCTACAAAGTTCATCCCAATTATGCTCCAGTCTAAACTTAACCACTCGTTTAGCTCCTCCCTTTGTGATAGTGTTCCTGCACTAAAGAGGTACTAGCCACTAATCTCAAGGCTTTTCAAAGGTGGTACTCTTCGCTGGCATGACCCCAGTGGGAATATCCTACAGAGAGGCCCGAAGATAAATCTAGGAGTAAAATGTAAAAAGGTTTTTAATCTTATTGTATGAGATTTATGAGATTTAACTCCCAGGTAGCGCGCCTACTTTACTTTTAATGACACAGACTCAAATCATAAGATTATCACACTTCCAGAAATAATAATAGGCATAGGAGGAGTCTGCACCCACAGATCTCATTCTCTGCCCGCAGTGGCGAAATTGCTATCCTTGTTATTTTTCTTGCATCTCTCTCTCATCTCTCTCTTTCATAGTGCTCAGCCTTCCACTTTGCTACAGTGAGCCAGAGGTGACAGCAGCAACGTGCTGAAATCCCTGGATCCTTAAGCCTGCCCTGAATCCAACTTCACAAACAAGGTGTTACCGCTGCATTGTGCTGGTGGTTGTACTTCTCTAGCATCCTTGTAAGGGGGTATCAAATAACAGCTCTTTGCTGCATTCGCACCAATACTGGTGTGAGAAATCATGACCGGGACCTGGAGGACAAAGAGGATGAAGAGGTGCCTGTATCAGCACCGGCACCCTGGAGAGATGAAGGAAAGCGCTGATGTAATTTCACAGCCTCACTTCGGAAAGAAAATTTTAGTCAGACTTTTAGTCAGATGCTTTGTTTTTCTCCTCTTGTGCACATGTAGCGTTAAAGTTTTTAAAGCCCGTGTCCTGAAAAAAAAAAAATGAGTTTGTTTTCTTGAAAATATTGTTCAACAACTAAAACGCGCCAGCCGAAACCAGCATTCCGTTTAATAGTTTTATTTGCCAAACAACGTTTCTGTTCATTAACTATAAAAATAGCGGATGTTTTTCACATTGGACATATGTGCTCGTTCTTCTGTGCATTCCATTTGCTCTCAATAAAAAACAACAAATCATTTCAGACACATCACTGTTCCACCTCTGATTGCACGGAGGGGAGCCTTGCTTTCCCAAACAAAACACTCATTTCCTACAGCCAAAAAAAACGCATATTATACAGCGTGTTCAAAAGGCATATCATCATCAAAGTACAGAACGGCAGCCTCAGATTTACAGAGGTGGAAGATGATTTGTGCTCCTTCACAGGACTGAGTTTATAGATCTGTCAAAAAGGAAGACTGTAAAAAAGTGGTAAAGAGTCAGGTTTTGAAGCCTTTTTTTCCCTTTCTATGTATCCCCCTTTGTGCATTCTATATATGCAGTGCTAAAATATGTTAAATTATTTCCTTTGCAAAATTAAATGTGGTTCCTTTGTATCTTTCTACTGTTAACCAGGAATCTTTTTTCCATTGCTCTTTGCATTGTGGGGAATTTGCCACACTTTCCTCTGTTCCCTTGGTCCGATATTGTTCTACCACAGAGGCTTTTGTGGAATACATTTCTCTGATCCTATTTCCAATTCATTCAGTTTTCTGTGCAGTGGGCTCACCATGAAAAGTTTAGTGACCTCATAATGATGTGCATGATCTCAACAAGAGAAGTTAGTGACCTCATAATAATGATATTAACTGACACCAATAGACTGGGGCATCCCTACTACGGTGCCGGCAGTCACTGGTAGCTGAAGCTTGTCCCTCAAAGAGGACAGATATGTCCGAAGGGATCTTGTATGAGGTAAATTTCCTCACATGAGGCAATTCAATGTTATGCAGTGCATACATTATACGTAGTAGGCTCTGGGAGTCAAACAGTTTGTGCCCAAGTAGGGGCATGAGTTTCCAAGTACTTGCAGTAGAATGACTGTTGCAGCATTTAAAAAAAAAAACTGCATGATTCCCAAAAATAATGTTAATATATGTCATAAAATGAAAGAAGAGAAGGGAAGAGAGAGAGGGCTCATCTCACCATCAGAATCCTACCCCCATATCCCCTAGCTATCCCCTAGCAAGTGAAGGTCCCCAAAATACAATTTGTCTTCAGGCCCTAGTCATTGTTTGATTGCTCACAATATGTTAATGTAATTCGCTAATAGCAGCTATAATGCTATTTTTTTTTTTTTTGTGTATGGCAAAGGAAAGCATCTGTAATGAGGAACGTGAAGCATACAGAACACTTAAACGAGGACACTGAAGTTGGATGGTAAGCTGTACAAAGCAGGGGAGTCATCATTAATGAGTCACTAATGAGTCATTAACACGCGTATGCCGGAGAGTGCGAATACCAGCAAGTTAACTCCGTCAGAAGCTTCCCACACACACGGCGCTGAGCCAAGCGAAACTCGTGAGTCAGACTTTCTCAATTCAGTTGAGAAACTTTCTTTGGAAAGTGACACATCAGAGAAGGTGTGCGGAAATGCCGTGGTGGTGCATGCTGGGAAGGCATGCTGGTCCCCCCTCAGACACTTTCAGAGGCAGACCCACACAAAGCCGGGCTGTGGAGAGCTGAGAGAATGAGACCAGCACAATTATCATCTCCCAGTTACACGAAACATTTCACACTGAGAGTCTAATTGCCTAATTATCACCCTCACAGAAATGCCTTACTTTTTTGTCAGCAGCTGAGGAGGGAGTCACTAAAGGTAGCCTGAGCACAGAAATGCCAAAAGCTTTCACTGGATCCATCCCACGTTTGGTGAGGAGAAAGTCATTTACAGACATTTGGATGAATATGAGGCCAAAATCATCACTAGGGGAACATGATCATTTTTATAGAAAAATGCACGTAAATGTTTGGATCTCTTTGGGCACATTGCTCATCTGTGTGGGCCTCTCACTCTGCTCTCCTTGTCTGCCATTCTCGTGGCTTTGCTTATCTACAACCAGTGAGTGGACAAGACTGGGCAATTTAGCTACACTGTTTCAAGGTCCATTACCATCATGGAACAATGTTGGAATGAGAGTGTCCTCTTTTAATTAACCTGTCTGTTAAAAGATCAGAGGAGTGCTAAGGAGCCATCATGGCAATCAATTTGGAGGAAAAAAAGGTCAAGATTAACTGTTGGAATGACATGTGAAGGAAACAGCACCCAAAAACAAAATCTAAGCAGAAGTCGATGACCTTTCTCTGTGTATTTTATTTTTTTAAAGGAGAAGAAAATGACGTTTGTGAAATGCATTGCTTAAGAAACTATTTAAATATATTATACATGAATTAAGCAATTGGCTGTGTTGCAGTTATTTTTTTCATTTTAGGAAATAAGCAATGTGTTACAAACTAAGCCTCAATGGGCTTTGTTTCAGCAACACTGATTCTACTGTTATCTCAAGCGCACAAGGCCATGTGCATTTAATTCTGCTGGAGATAATGTCCAATGTTCTCTATAATACTGGTATGGGGCCTCCTATCTTTATTTCATAATGACAATGTTTTTTTCAATGACACCCACAACCTTCCTGATAAAAGTGCAGAGGTAAAGCATAAACACTGCCGGAGAGAGCAGACCTGTATCGCATATATAGGAGGCACAGGGCTGGTTTTGTGAAGCAAAGAAATTATGGAAATTGTTAAACAATTTTGCAGAAAATAGAGGATAAAAACACAGCATGGCTCATAGATATGTATACACCTCTCAAAGGCGATTGATGCACCGGGTCGCAAATCGATAAACCTCTGAATATTGGGTTAAGCAGGAATGCAGCTGACTCGTTCTCAAGGCACGTTTAACAGAATTTGATATGTTAATACAGATGGCAATGAGTCTCATTTCCTCCAAAGGAGTTCCCCAAGGTTCTGTTCTGGGTCCTGTTCTGTTTACTATTAACATTTATGATATTGATCTTTCTTTGCGAACACCCACGCTTCATGTTTATTCTTTTATATATGCTGCAGCTGCAGTTGGCTTTAGATTTCATTCAGCATGTCCTCTGTGACCTGAAACATGCGAAATGGTAAAATGGTAAAATCACTGGTAAAATTATTATCATTGACCATGTGTAAAAATACCTAGATTTATGGCTCAATGATGCGCTTCCTTTTTTCAAATACATATTGACACAATGGTGAGGAACCTGACGTTTGAATCGGTTTCTACTTCAGGAACAAATCCTGCTTTTCCTTTGAATTCAGGAAGACACTATTCCAAGCCACATTCTCCACATGCATCTGGTCTCTCCTACGCCGCACATCTCAGGCAGTGTTTATCAGAGCTCTCCATTTTATCACAGATGCCGCGGCAGTCACTCACCAGCACACTTTAAAGCAGACTGTTGTATGGATATTATTATCCACATGCAGATTACATCACTGGCACATTTTTATGTATAAGACAGTTTGGGGTAACCCCCCTGCCTACCTCTGCTGCCTACTCACACTGAGTTTTAGGAATTTTTCACTCTGCTTGCAAAACAGGTTACTTTTGAACATTCCAAATCTGCATTCAGCTCTCAGAGAGACAGATTTTAACTACTGGGCACCTTGGCATTGAATAATACACCTGAACTCATTTTGAGTATTATCCTCAACACTGCAACAAAGGACTGGAAATGTTTTTAGTTTCTCAGCTAGATTTTTTTAACCCAGTTACTTTACCCATGTTTTATAACCTGCAAATGTGATACTGTAATTTTCCTTAATGTGTTATACAGTATGTTGTAACTTGTATTCACGTGTGCTGCTATAAAGGAAAGAATTCAATTAAAAGAATCAATTGTTTTGCATGGTCAAGGTGATTACAGACTGTTCACTATGCTGAATGTGTCTTTTGGCTGATTTACGGCAGTGTTTTTAACACCTTACAGAAATGTGTGTGGAAAAAATATACAACACATGCTTGCATTTGAGCATAGCCCCTGAACACTTCCAATTTTCAATTATAATGCTGGCACACTTCCTGGACATCTTTTCTTTCAAGTTTTAGCACTGCTATTTAATCAAAGTTTGTTTCCTGAAACTTGACTGCTCGTTATTTGCCCAGATTATATGTAAATTTTATTTGCCGTCTATATATAGCTTTTAATCACAGCTCTCTCTGCCCACCTCCTAGCGCCTCTAAGTTATGCAAAGATCAAAAGTATTTTTTTAAGTGGCGCCATCTCCTTTTAATGTTACAAAGCAATAAGTAGGCAGGCATCTTTAGAAAGCCCTTCTGATGTGCCAAAACAACCCCCTTATAAGCAGCTAATGTAGTAGAAAACACACAGAGGGCCTCAGCCAGATTAAATGCCCTGCACTTATATACATTTTAATTTCCCATTATTCCACAATGGTGCCTTTATGCCACAACACGGATGCATATTAATATTTGCATTCGTTTTGTTTCAAGAAGTGAATGAAAAAAGCAAAAGATGATTTGCATTGATGCCGCTGGTGAGGATAATAGGATTGCGCAAATCGCTGAATGTGTGCGCCGCCACGTCATACAATTACTTAATTGTCCCTACGCTAACGAGCGATTATAGATGTCACTCTCATGCACCACCTTTAATCCCCATCTGTGTTTGCCAAGTGCTGTCAGGCGAAAGAATGCATTTCACTCCCCCCGATCTGACCCCCTTGAGCAGAGACGAGCAATTCCCTGTCTTGAGGAGTTGCGTCCTGCAGGTGTTATAAAAACCTTTCAAAAAGCAGCTGACTTACCCATGGAGCAACAGGTGAACAGCCATCCTCCTCAAATGACGGCTTCAAGTGAAACCCACGAAGAGCAGAGATGCAACAAAAGCCAGCAGCCTCCGCAGTCTGCAGACAAAAGTGTTCTATCCTTGCGCTAAAGCTGTTTCCTTGTTTTGCTTCGAAGGCTTCCAAAATGCAGTCCCAGGCCTCCTTGTGTATATTAGTCTTCATTCCAACTGTATTTGCATTTCCCAAATGAAATGGACTCTTAATTAAACACTCCTCTGAATTAGCCATTTAGAATTATTTGCCCTCCGAAGGCACATTAAGTCAGCATGCGCACCAAGAAGAGTGAATAACCAATATTTACTCAAGGACTTCCTGATGAATTTCATTAGTTCACATACAGCTAATGAATCTTCTGTAGTGCCCTCTGTGGTTATTCCTTTGAAAGCATTCATATTTTGTGAAGGTCGATTGAACAGCACTTGAATGTGAACTCTTGAGAGTGCCTTTTGATTTCTGAAACCAAACACCTGCCTGCGGAGAACGTAAGAGTTCCCAAAACAGTGTAGTGCCAAATCAGCTGACAGAAAAAAATGAAACGGCTGTCATACAGCCCCCCCCACACCTCTTCAGGTGACTTCATTCAACATGGTAGCTACATGTGGTATAGTAAATAAACACTACACAGTGTAATCAAACGAAAAGCTGACTTTCATGAGTATCACGTAGCCAAGTTGACTTCCCTATGCCCCAACCCTCTTGTTTTTCACTTCACAACACCTTCCCCTCCCTGTATTATCACCCACCCGTGGACACTCTGACAATATGCAAGAAAAGAATACAACCTGTGAATACCTGAAGCCAAACACTTACACTGATATAATACTCTCTCATAGTGTCCCAGCTCAAATAGAAATAGAAAAGGGTTTTTTTTGGTACTGATTGATGTGACTAATATTTGAATGTGGAAACATAGCTTTTAGAGCCAGTTCAGTCTGGAAAAGTATGGAAGTGTCACCACAGTAGGGGTGAGGCATGATAGAATGGGTGGGGTATTATGGATAGATATATTACGGTGAAGCAGATGGGCTTATTGTCCCACAAAGCAAGTACAACTGAACCAGCTGTGTGTCTATCTTGGCAGCTGGACACTAACGTTCACACTAAAGTTCAATCACGTCCTCTTATGCTCAAGTGTGTACATGCTGAAGTGTGTGGGGGGAGGGGGGCACTCCAGAAATGGTTGGATCCGGATACCACTCTGCTATCCTTTCTCTTTACCACCATCAGGGTACTGACATTCTGGAAGGGAAGCATAGAGAGAGAGTTGTATAACAATAATAAAATCACATTACTTTCATTCCTTCTGCAGGTTACTCCTAAAGCTTACATCATAGCACTACAATTGGCAGCCTTATTCCTTGACAATAATGTTAGCAGCACATAACAAGGACTCCACTACAAGTAACATCAGGGTGTTTGCCCAGTCATGTTGCAAACATGTCGTCTTTCCTTTCTGATCACATGAAAATCTTGGATATATTATGGTTACATTAAAATAAGGTCAAGAGTAAGAAATAAGATTAATAATAAGACTTTTTCTACATTGAAATGATATTCTTCCCTGAAATTGTGTGAGAATATTATTTTACAGAATAATTATCCAATTAGTAAAAGGGTATGTGCACCATACATATGCATTTTCGATTATTTTATTTGTTTAAGAGAATGTTTGGTGCAAAAGCCAGCAAGCAAGCTGAGGACCCAGTGCTGCAGTCCTTGATCTGGAGAATGCTAATAACATGCAGAGATCACTTGCTGTTTTCAGACCCTTCCCAGAATTGCTTTGCCCACCTGCCTTTCTAGCAGATGTTTGGAATATTGCTTTCAGGATGCAATTTGCTGGCTGGGTTCGCTGTTTTCGTTTCCCGGTTATTCCTGTCTGCCTTGAAACAATCTGGAGAGGCGGCAGCTTGAGCGTTCATTAATGGAATCAAAGGGAACAGCTGTCCATGAGTGTGGCGCTTGATTTGATAACAGATGAAATGTAATGAAATTAACTGCTCCTGCACCCAAGCTGAGAAGGCCCATTAAACGCCAGAAACTCTGAAGAGCAGCGTCACCCTCCACTTTGCTTTTAGTGGTTTGGCAAAGGTTTGGCAGAGGTTTGCAGCATGTGAACCTAATGCAAAATTCCACACTGAATTGCATTTTACATTGCACAATGAAATTGTCTAAGGTGGTCTGATATTACATTCAAAGTTGAGGCCGCAACCCAACAATTAACAGATGGGTCTCACTAGTAAAATCAAGGATATTCTGCTTGGTAAACTTGTATGTGTCTTTCAAAACAGTGGCAACCCTTGGGATTTCCTCCTCTGAGGAAGCAATTAAAAAGCATTTCCATTTGTGTTCCAACTGAAGTGCCAGCTAAACAAATTTTGGTTGCTTCAGTCCTTCTGCAATGGTTTATCATGATGTCTGCTAGGAATATAACCAATCTGTTGATTAATCAGCTGTCAGTCATGAGCACTTACAGTTCCAGTGAAATGTTCGCACAGAACTTTTTTTCTTTATTTTCACTATTTTCCACATTTCAGAATAGCAGTAAAGACATCAAAGCTATGAAATGACACAAATGGAATTATGCACTGACCAAAAAGGTGTTAAACAAATCAAATTTATCTCAAATTTTAGATTCTTCAAAGTAGCCAAAAATATTTTGAAGTGTTGTAACTATAAGCTATGAGAATTATACTTTAACCTTTCTGATTGGGAATTCAATAGTTGAAATGATACTGTTATTTTCTTGATAACAACATTTGAGCTGTGACCCAGAGATGCTATTTTCAGAGATGATCTTTTCATACAAACTAGGCTGTGTGTGATTTGCATGTCTGTATAACCCTGTGATTATTCAGACTGCATGTGCATTTGAGGTCATGCCAGCATGCCAGAATAACATGCTTCTCTCAGATTTAAATGAAAATATTCTCTGAATTGCATCCAAATATACACTTATACTGCAAATGCATAAAATGAGCTCATTTACAGTATTTCATAACTAAAATGGTCTGCTAATCTTGAATACTGACCCCTGCTCATAACCCACTTAAGTATTTGCTCAAAATTCATGTATTTACCGAATGTAAATGTTTTACGGAAAAGTACATTTGAAATAAAAATTATTCAGCCCCAGTAATAATGACTGATTATTTCTGTTTCAGCAAACTAGGTTCTGGACCCTGGCAGGCAGAATCACTGCATGAGTTGTTAGCAACCTAAAACTTAAGCAGCATTGTGCAGAATAGTTAACCATAGTGCCAATATGCCCTGCAGGGGCTAAGGGACACTTGCATGGCCTTTATGAAATCTGGCGAGGGTCAAGCCAATTATAATGCTCACTGTCAAATTCGATATCAGGAGCGTTACATGCGGTACGCTGTGCGTTTGTGGGGTCTGGGCCGCCTGCGTCTTGTTTTCCTCATTCTCTCCTCTCTCGCTGTTTTCCAGACGCAGGTATCCCGCTGCCTTGCGTCCCGCCTCCTCGTTCAGGCCCAATTTAAAGATGCCAGATTCTTAGAGGGGATATCTCGCTGTTTTGATCCTTCGTGTTCTTTTTGTGATTTACTACTTACAAATTTGCCTGTACTGTGTTTGATTTTGCATCGTTTTCTGACTTCGATTCTGGGTTGTGTCTCGGTGTGGTTGTATTCCGTTGTCGTGGGAGGAGGGCAGGTAAGGTGGGGGATCCCCGTGTAGTGTTTCATTCTATATGGGGTTAGGTTAGAGGCGGGTGCCACTTCTGTATATTTTGTTTAAGGTAGTTAGTGTAGTTAGGTTTTGTTTGGCTCTGCCGCCCTTTTGTTTTGTATTCAGTTGTATGTTCTGGGTGAAGGTATTTAGGGTCGCTTCTGTTTTAAGTTCTTTTCGTTGGAACCGTCTGCTGTCCTCTCCTCTTTTCCCGTGTATATTTGTTATTGTAAATACTGTAAATAGCTTTGTAAATATATAACACCCTTGTACACGCCTGGGACGTAACAGGAGAGAGGTTTTGGAGTATGTCCACAAAAGTCTTTTTGAAAGTGTGCTGACCTTTAATTCACTGTCATTTAAAAGCCTCTTACTTAAAGACAAAACTGTCAAGAGCTGTTAATCAAGCAAGCAGGATCCTTGCAATCAGACAGCCACAAATAGCAGACCTCCACCTCCAAGCATTTAAATGGAAATTATAAATACCTGATGGTCTTACATATATACTTAATCATTCTTTGCTACTTTTACCATCAGCACACCCATTTAAGGCACTCCTTGCACATAAATCTGCTACAAAAGACCATATACTGTATATCCATCTGGGACATCCTACTTAAAAAGGAATATATGAGTCTGAATGTGTGTGATGATATGCTGATTGACCTCTGTTGTCAAACAGATATTGTTGTTGTTTTGTATTGTTATAAGTTAGGATGGCATGTATGAATATCAGTAAGAGAGTGAAATAAACCACAGATTCCCATTTTATGCTAATTTATGGACTAATAAAGCATCCTGAATTAAAATGTTAATGAAGAGAATTGCAGTGCCTGTTAATTAAAGCTTAATCACCATGTGGTATCTTTCACAAAACAGGAGAAGAGTGTCCTTAATTTCTGCATGCACCGTCTGCGTCTCTCCATTTCAACTGGGCCAGTTAATCTGTCAAAAGCACTGTAACCACTGAGGAGATATTTAGACAAGAATATGATCACTCATATCAATTCTGCTCAATTCAGAGCTTTCTCAAAAAAGGAATGCTATGACATGTAAAGTAAAAAGTAGTGGCTTCGCTGGGACAACTTCTCAAATTCCATCTTGCTCCGTATGGCTTATAAAAAGCTAAAGAGTACACCTTCAGGGCGTTGTCCTTTAAGGGTTTTCGGTTTGGCGACGATTCTGAGATTCTGACATCCATTTGCAGGTGCAGTCCCTGCTTTCGCTCTCCATCTCCATTCAGAAAGATGCCCTTCCCCTCCTAGGCTGCCAGACCTGGTTGAGAGGGTGACAGCTGCCTTCCTGGTTGTTTGTGACGCTCATATTAATTATCTGTAGAGGCAACTGTGTGGTGTTGGTGTAACCCAAAGGTTTCTGGTTTGATTCCCAGACACTGCTTAGGCATTACTGTTGTACTCTTGGTCAAGGCACATAAGATGAATTGCCTCAGTAAACATCCAGGTGTTTAAATGAGCAACATGTGAAAATGTAAGGTGTGTAAGTCAATTTAGATAGGAGCATCTGCTGAGCAGCTGGAATGTAATACAATGCATCAGCCTTTGTCTTGAGCATATTTTATAACTCATTTAGTTTCTGCATGGACAAGAACCTTGTCTTCTACATTTTGTGGTAACAAACAATGCAGTTGTAAAAGTTTTCACAGATCAGGGTTTGTACTAGTCCTGTGCTGATATTCTTAAATTAATGTTTGTGTGTACAGAACAATGTTGTCTCTAAGTCACATCAGGGAATGGGCAATACTTTAAAGAAAAGTTATTTAAATCATGGGCCATAAGGGAACTTGTCAATATTTGTTGAATATCGAACAATCCAAATAATCTGATATAATGTAGAGCCATGTGAAGTTATATCACCGCATGATTAATGGGATATTGAAACACAAAGTATGTCCCATGACCACACTGTGGCCCCCCCAGCCAACTTAGCATTAGTTATGATTCTGCATCACAGTCTGCCTATGGCGCATGCATAGCCATAAGTTAGCCTGCATGCATAGCCATAAGTTAGCCTGCATGCATAGCCATAAGTTAGCCTGCATGCATAGCCTAAGTTGCTGTATATACAGCCTGGTTTGACTACACATCCAGTTCTCTTAATATTTTTGTGCTTCACAGAATCATTGTCTCTGTTAAGTACATGAAAGATTAAACCATTTATGAATACAAAGTCAAAGCAAGAAGCGTCTGTATGCATTTACATTTTAAAGTGGACATTGTAAAACTGAGCCCCAGAATCAAAGCAAATTAAATCAAAATATCTAAAATGCATGAGCCGTCTGATATTCTGAATGTTTTTCTTAGCGTATTTTTTTTTCTTTATTGAGAGCTCTGATCAGAATTCTTTGTAATCACTGTCTTCTGTAACTTAGAAGATGGGTGATTGTGCCTAAGCTAACAAAACGTATTGATCTAAACCTTTGATCAACACTATTAATACTTATAAAGGTTCATCCCCTAGAAAGACTTCACTCAGAATAAAAAAGATAGGTTCCCTGCAGAGTTAAAACGTACATAGTCCCTTTTAAAATTCCTCTGATGCAGTAAAGCTTTTTAAACCAAATATGAGCCATAATTGAAATTACCTATTCAGTATCAGCAATAATCTAATCCGGTAAATTCCAGTAATAAAAATGATGCAAAAAAAATACACCTTTTAATTTATGCAGCACTCCTGGCATGTTAAAACCCCCTTCTGATAAAATAACAGGAGGCAGCGCAAAGAGAAACACAGTTGAAATATGTAAGAAGTTAAAAGAACAAGCAGGTATATAAAGCAGACAACAAAAGCACCGTAAATCCCATGCAAGTTAAAAACAGGCGGGTAAATAAAAACAGACAATGAAACGTGGTAAATTCAATTTTCAAGGGGAAAAACATGATGAAGAACCTAAACGCACATTTAAATGAATAGAGGTTTAACCACAATATCTGGCTGGGTGTTCCATGGTTTAGGGGACTGCAGAGAAAGAGTGAGGTCACCCTTTGTCTTTAAAGGAATCATGGCAACACAAAGAAAACCCTTATCTGATGGTTTGAGGACCTGTTTTGGGAGATAGGGAATCAGCAGCTCAGATATATACTGGAGGGCTAGGCCATGCAAAGCCTTCAGAATAATCAACAAAGGCTTAAAATCAAGCCTGCAAGCAACCAATAGAAAGCTACTGTAAATAGGCTAGGACTGGAGTAATACTGGAATGAAGTGCTTTTTATGTAAGACCATAGATGATGGGAGAAAATTTTGTTAAAGACACATTACTTTTTGGAAGAGAATGCAGTCTCTAAACAGAATAAATGCAACAAAAATTAAACTGTCAGTAATTAAAAAGCTCAAAATTTTCGATCTAAAAAAGTTTCCAAGTTTCTTCTATGTAAATGATTTGAGCTGCTATTTCATGAGAATGGTCGGTTTCCTAGTTTTGTAGTGAAGTCTGACCCACAACTCAGATTTTCTCAAAGTGTCCTCTGCCTGTGCCTTGTTACAGACAAATTTATTGATTTTTTTCTCCACACCATTCAGTCAATAACTACAAATACTAAAGAAATCAGAGAGGACTATAAATGGAACTCATAACCTTCGAACGAAGAGAGTTAGTTATTTGAGTGAACGGAGCACATTCCTCTGCACAAAATACTTTTTGAGGGTTATGCATATTTGAATGTTTTCTCTTTTCTGGTTCCCTCTGGAGCATGTGCTCTGGAAAGAGTAAATGCCTTATGACGTTTTGATTGGTCGATTCAAGAAACAAAGGTCAAAATTAATGTGGGCAGGTTCTAAGTCATTTGGTTCCTGGAGGACTACAGCAGTGAGAGTAGAAACTCTCCTGGCTGCAGAGAAGTCTGCAGGAAGAACAAAGGGGTTAGAATTTTATCCTGCTGTGAGTCAGCAAAGGGTATGCTCAGTTAACTTCTTAAGGCTGCAATGCCCATTGCCTTATGATTTGCAGCTGGGTGATGAGGAGGCGTGTTCAAACTGCATGGAGAGTGTGCTGTCCATGGTGCTAAATAATGTAGCTGTCCATGGTTCTGAATAATAGCATAGCAGTCCATGTATTGCAGCCCAAATTCCTTTGTGTTAAAGTACCCAGCCAGACAGAATTTGGCTGCAGCTTATAATAAGACCAAAAAAACAACATGAGGAAAAACTATCATCAGGAGTCCACACCAAGGTTTAACTGGAAAAATTAATGCATATTATTTACGTATTACAAAGGCACAGTATGACTTCACTATGAAAGAGCAGAACAACACAAAAATGAATCAAATAACAAGGAATTCTGGGTCTCCCTGCAATGAAAAGGCAGACCCAGAGTTTCTTCATCTGCCCAGAAAAAGCTAAATCATAAACCAAAGTCTAAAATCTTATGTTCACCGCTGCAAACCAACAAAACACAAAGCAAAACCTCAACTGTTAGAAGGCTTTCACTCCTTTTTATACATCGTCCAGGTAGACACTGGCATCTGCTCAGCATCTAATTAGGGGGAAATAAAGTGCACTTGCCCAAAAGGGGCAGGCAATCAGGCACAGAGCAGTACATGAGAATAACAATGTGATGCTGAATCTGTCCAAGATGCTCAGCAGAGAAGCTGTGCGTTGTGCTTTATTGCACCTGCCTCCCCCCAGAACCACATTACCATACCAATAATGTCTACATGATTACATCGAACACGATTATGGCCTGGAGTTTTGCTCCTCCGCGCGACCTGCGGGACTCACAACCTGTATTTCAATCGTCACCCTCCAGGTGTCCTTACGGATGCTCCAATGTCAGCAAACAGTATAGGCACATCAGTTATCAGTTGTATAATTGTAACAATTAGGAGTTCATTGGTGCAAAACAAAGAATTGAGTCAGTTATGGTTAAGGGAGAAGGAAATTAAACATGGACGCACAAACAAAGCAATATTTCTTTGAGTGAGCAAGTGCAACAATATCCACCTGGTACACGGCATGCCGAGGGATGTTATTTATTTTGCACAGTTTTGAATATATCCTTAAACCCAATAGCAAAGGTAACAATAGCCTGGAATTTAAACTCACCAAAACACACAAAAAAGACAGACCGACATGGGCAAGGGGGAATGCTGTGTGAAAAACACAGACGGAATGCCATTCATTATTTGACAGGGTTGTTCGCCTGCATAAATATTCCCCTTGAAAAAGTGGATGATCCAAAATTATATGCATTTTTAAGCGAGCATGCAATAACCAGTAGGGCAAGTCCATCAGCCAGTCAACTGGGGTATCTGCAGTGGACTGCTGACTTGCATCACCAAAATAAAAAAAAAATGCTCAAAATGTCTGACAATGTATTGTAGTCACTGATGAATCGTCATGCTGCATGGTTTAAGTTGTTTGTTTTGCAAGGACACTTAATTATTGCTGATTATAGAGCTTTTATATTGGTAGATGGATTTGAAGTTGATTTTAAAAACTTGACTGCTTTTGTGCAGGACAATGTGATCCACATGTTCAATTGTTACAATGATATTTTTCCAAGGATTGTTTCCAGAGTGATGCCAGAGTCCACATAACCTACAATAAACAAATGACAAATGAAAAAACCTACAATAAACAAATGACAAATGAAAAAACCTACAATAAACAAATGAGTTGACAAATGAACACTAAACTGTACGGGCTTCATTTGCATGTCCCTGTTATTTGTTTACTTTTTGTACTCCTGCTGTGAAGAACTTGTCTTTTTTTTTTGCTTTACAGTCCTTTTTATATAATAGTGCACAGCTTTTTATGCAATAGTGCAGCCTTCAAACAAACAATAACAACTGTGTACTTACATTCCTGGAGAACATTTTGATGTATTTTCTGAGTTGCTAAAGAATAAGATTGAAGCTAACATGTGATAGCGACAATGGGTAATGTTCAATCAATGTCAATCTTCATGTATATGCACTTAATTTGTTGTAATGAGATCATTAATTGAGATGATTACTATGGGACAACTGTTTATTATGTAGCTTGAAAATAACACTATATTGACCTCTTGATGCTGAAAGGGAAGTACATGCAAGAAAACAAGAAAAGAAAAACTCTGGGACCTATACATGATAGATGGAAGTCTGGAAACTTTCAACAAATAAACACATTATTTCAGAATTGGTTATAATTCAATTCACTGAGATAAAAGGGAAACATCCCTCTAAAATTAATGCATTTTATGTCTCAGGCAAATACTGATTTGTGGCAGTGAGGGTGACGTGTCTCTTGAAAAACAAGTGTCTTACCGATCGTGGAGATGTTTGAAATTCTCCTTTCATGCCAGTGAAGGTTGAAGGGGCAGTGGCTGATTTAAGATTAATCTGACAAGGACACAATGCATTATGGGTAGAACCAGGAGGATCTAATGAAAAATTGGGTCTAAAGTGCAGTCTTCCAAAGTGGAGGATGTATTCATCTTTTAGTGGCGTTCCTCTAATCAAAAATGGATCCTTGCACTCCTAGCCCTGACGTCAGCGAACTGCTCCTGCTAAAGAACCAGCTGTTCGATGGATAATTTATAGGGATACATTGTGTATTTTCCCCTGGATATTAGTCATTCCATAGCAGTTTCCTAGAATAATGGTTAAATTCCATTGACTGAGAGGGTAAGACCAATACCAATTATTCAATACTGCAAAATAACTCTTTTCATCTCATTCTTAAATTGAAATATCTGAAGTAAACAATCAGTAATATAGTCATTTGTTAACTACCTTAGTGTGCTGCATTAGAAATTCAGAGTGGCGTTGCAAAGACAACATGAAGGCATTACTTTTGTGTTGAACAACCTCTGAAAAGAAACAGGCCCGTCTTGTTAAAATGTGAGCCATGGCTCTTGCACGGTGAGGGTGTGATTAAAGATTAAGAGCGGCCAACTGGTCTGGACTCCTCCTGCCTGTCTAATGAAGCAGCAGTAAACATGACTGACAGGCAAGGGCTCACTTGCGTCACAGGCGCTTTGGCTTCGATTGTTCTCTCGCGCTCTCTGCTGCCCCCGCGTCCAGGACCGGCGCTCCCCGGTGTAAGGTTACCTGAAGACGGTGCCAAGAAGTGACACGTCGAGCAGTGACACGGTGACCCGCACCCTGCCCCTGTTGCCGGGAAACAGAGGAGGTCATTGCCGAGCGCTGTGTTGACGGCGACCTCGGGGAAGAAAGAACAAGGTGTGTTTGCCGTCAGAGTTGGTGATCAGAGGAATGTGGAAAGTTCAGGTTGGAGGCTCTGGTGGATTCTCTTAAAGGGCAGAGGAATTCATCAAACTGAAAGGCTCCGCTCCACTGTGGCAGGGATGAAGGGGCTGTGGAGCATTAATGGTGGAAGAGCTGGCGTGGACATACAGAGCACAGGGTGAGCTTGGGATGTGTTACTTTTGCTGAGGAATGATGGATTGCCATTGTGACCTGGCTCTTTCCACGTTAGGCTTAGAGTGTCTGCATGACTGGACCCCTACACATATTAGAAGTGGAATAACATATTCAGCAATGACAAGCTGCTCTCATTCTGGAAACCATGTACTTCAATAAAAGTATTATTTCCTTTTGATTCATCTTCAAATAAATAGGAAAATCTAAAAACAGTTACCATAGCCTCTTTTGCCAAAATTGCAGTGTTACAGCACAATGCAGCATAATAACAATACGCACTGATCATTTATCAGCTTTATTACACATGTGAAGTCCCCCTCACAGCCATATTACACTGTACAGTTGATTACATGAATGAAAGAGCTCGGTAATAACTGACAGTTTTGTGCAGGTCACATATAGTAAGTGATTAGAGTCTAATGTAAGTTTACTTACCCAACTGCTATGTCACCATCTGGGGGTTTTGAGTATTTAATATTGTACATACAAAATATAGAAGTACTGTTTTTAAATTTTTACTAAGGGAAATATGCAAATCTGAAAACAAATTAAAAATATTAAAAGAAAAAAACATCTCACCATGTATGTATCTCTGTGACAGTTCTAATGCAGTAAAGGAAGAGTGGACTATCTGAAGGACCTACAACAACTGTAAACCAGCCTTTTATAGTTTGCAAGAATGATAATGTAGAGAAACCCAAATCATTCCGTCTATATATTTAAGATATAAACCATGACAGGCCACACCATTCTAAAAATATATAGCGTACTGGGGGTGGTGATTCGGCAGGCCGTTAGCCACCCCAGAAGTGCTATATATATTCAAGGAACCACAAGGCTTGTCAGGTTTCATCAAAATCCACATAAAATTGGCCGAGCTGGAGTCCAGAAACCACTTCTGTGACAAAAAAGACAACCAGAATGCCTCTGTCGACAACAGGCATAAAAATAACAACACACTAAAGGGAACAGCTGAGCCTTTTGAGACAGGTTCTCATTTTCTTTCAGCACATTAGGACTCAAAGCTTGTTTTTTTGGACTTTTATCCACTTCACCCTCACCCTAAAATCTAAGCCTTGACCTCTCTCGCCAATCACACGTCAGGGAAGAACATATCCATTTGAATTTAATTTAAAATCCTGTGACAATTGATTCAGCAGGAGAAAAAAGAAATATCGGTTTTGATTTATGATAACTAAGTATAATTTATTGTTTTTCATATTCACGTGGAACTTAATTTAGAAGGACAACTTGCCACTGGCCATGACATCGAGGTTGATCTTGGGTGAAGCCTTTTATGTTTCCCAGGAAACTGGGAGAAAGCGGTCCCTGATAAACTGGGCACTGATATTGAATTTATCACAGCTGAGGAGGTAACTTCTCTTAAATAAAATGTCTACAGAAGGCCCATGAATCTTGTCAGTCGCAAAACTAGAATGCAATTGGTTCCAGTAATGTGGTGGAAAAACTTTCATCTAAGGAAGAGTCCATAGCAAACTCAGAGACTGATACTGATTTAGAACATAGTGTAGACTCTGAAGAACACAGCTGCAAAATGTCAGAGGGCAGCACCACGGTCAAAGTGCAGAAACCTTTAAACATCCTGCAGGCAGAAGCTGACCAGTACATTGAATCAGATGATTCTGTGGACTTAGGTGAAATATTTTGTTCCTCTTTGAAAGAAACAAACAAAAAAGCCACAGCACAAAGCAGAGGTTACAGTAGAAAATCTGTTTTAGCGCAGGGTCTTTGACCTACCTGAGAAACAAAATAAAATACTTTTATGCGCATAGAAAGCCACAATATAATATAACACAGCACTTGACACAGCAAATCCATGAAAAACAACTTGACATTTCTCCAGTGCCTAGACTTCCTAAGGACACCAAAAAGACATGCTGGTAAAACTCAGGAACAAGGGTAATTACCTATGTAATTCTGACATTCAATATAAAGGAACTGGGTCATTAAAAACTGTAGGCAAACTAAAGGTAGAGGATGATTTTAATAAATATAAACAACATGTCTATTACACAAGGTTTCTGTGTAAAGAGATTTGGAGGCATGCAAGAAGATGACACTGTAAACCAGCATTGGACAGAGATGGACTCGGAAAGTTGAGAGTTCTGCGCATTCCGATGATCTTTGAAAAGTACTGAGCCAAATGAATCCACATGATATTGCATTGGAATGGTATAGTCCCTAGGCTGTGCCTGTTGCATTGAACTTACCTGTCAACCTAGGTACACGCTTGCACCCTCAGCACTTGTTTGGCACTGATGCTTGTTCATATGTGGTTAGTGGGATTGGAAATGGTGCAACTTCTCATGCCAGGACTTGTAACTGAAAGGTTGCTGCTTCAATTCCCAGCTTGGATACTGCTGCTGTACCCTTGGGCAAGGTACTTAACCCACAATTGCCTAGGTAAATAACCAGATGTATAGATGGATAACAGTGTAAAAAAACTGTAACCAATATAAGTCACTCTGGATAAGAGCATCTGCTAAATGGCAGTAATGCAATGTAAATGATAAAAATGTAATGTAATCTACTGTCCATACATAAGACAGTATGAAATACATCAGAGGAAGCTGTAGTCATTGAGGCTGATAAAGAAATTGCAGAATTTGACTATGGAAGGAACCACTACAAAACACTGCCTTGCATTGAAATTAGGCCACTCATTACATAAAGGTTTTAATTGTTTTCATCAATGATGAGAACCCAATTAATTGTATAATGAATATAATTCATTATTAATCTAATTCACTGTTGCAAAAATATAGTGCGTTTCCCTGCACGTGTGTAATTGGGAGCAACAAACAGTGCTATGCTGGTCAAGCTCCATCAAAATGAACAAATTCCTTTCTGACAAAAGAATACAAAGTGCAAAACATACAGAAACTCCAAAGCAATGAAAGACCTATAAATGAATTGATGACTACTAACATTTTAGATTTACATATGCTGATGTCAAGGGTAAGCCAAAACCTGAGTGTAGTCCTGAGTTTAATTGCCTGGAGGAGCTTGCCAAGAAAACCATCATTTTTGAAAAGCCACTGCACTGAGTTTGGTCACCAATGCAGCAAATGTTTTGGGGAACTAGCTGTTTGTTACCCTTTTGACCGTGTATGTTTAAGAAATTGTAACATTACCTACCGAACATATGACAACTTGCAAGGAGTCGGGTGTCTCTGCGTAGTTGGGGATTCAAGAAAATTAGATTGGATTCAGAAGCGGTCCTGAAGAACAGAATTTTTTGGTGAATACTTACTTTTGTAAGACATGTAAGAGACATAATAAATTCTTTACATTTCATCTCCCTGAAGAATATTAAGTACCCTGTTACACTCATGCTTGTTTATCTAGCTTTACCATATATTTCATTCATGTTTTAATGGCACTGTAATGTCCATGTATACAGTTTGATAAAGGTCCTTTCTGACGAAGTACATTTATGATTCACTTGGCCTGGGACTTCTCTGGTCCCACACATTAAGCTTGGCTAACAATCATAATGCAATCCTCTGTTATTGCTGATGCAAACTGCAACCAAAGATAGGAATTCCCAAATGATGATTACACACAGAATTTCAGCTAAAATAGACCTAAGAATGAATTATTTAATTGTAGTTTAATTCCAATGTCTGACTCCTCATGGTGAATTGTCTCGCAGTCAATGCCTGAGTCTGTCAGATCCTAGGAATTTATCAGCAGCCATTATTATTCAGTTAAGCACTCCCTATAAAAATATAATACCACTTACTCTTTCTCAGTTCAAGTGAAATTAAACATTGAACCCGAGTCAAACTAATTATGTCTGTCTGCTTAATGGAAATTTGGATCTCAGGCTGTGGTCATGTAGGAAAAATTGGCTGACACTGATTGGCAATTGACATTATCATAGAATCCCAATCAGATCAATGCTGACCAGAAGTATAATAATGAAAAATTCAATGAATGATGAATATAATGCACCATCTCAAGACTGTCAGGCTCATCAGTGTAATTTTGCATAACTATCATCTGCCATATCTGTTCAGGGTTCAGATTTTCCTCTGTTCGGGGCGGATGCTGGTTCCAGCAATAAACAAGCTGAAGGAATCTGTGTGAGAACGGGGGGGGGGGACATGTGTGGTAATTAATTTTCTGCTCACTTGACTTTTGGCATTAATATCACGGCCTACTCCAATACAGTCACAGGCTAATGGTGACGATTTTTCTCACTAAAAGTGCCACAGAGCACCAGGAGAATGAACGGTCAACATCTGATTGCTGAACCTCCTTCCCGGTCATTGTGAGCAAATATCACCGCTTAGCCTCAAGCGTGGATCTGAGCTGTAGGACTGCGTAGTCTGCACTCGGAACAAGCATCTTAATTGACTGAGGCACAGTATTACTGTCGTTTTCACTCTGTGGTCAATCTCTTCTGAATTATGTCTTACCAAAGCAATTATATCCTGAAAATATATTATAAGATTATAATTATGCGTTGTATCTTCAGTTCCCTCTTCATAAAATGTGTCTGTAAGCTTGTAGAAGTTTAGGCTAATAATGTCCCATGTTCCAGAGGTCAAACCAGGAATCTACGAAAAAATGTGTTTTATTCAGCTAAAAAGTATAGGAATTTTTTTTCTTATAAACAGAATGAGAGAAAAGGTGAGTCCCTACAAAGGAGGGCTCTTAAATGTTTGTAGAAAACATCTCCGTACATAGTATAAACCTGTATAGGTGTGTTTTGTGTATTTACTGCAAGACTTGTAAGTTGTAGTTCAGGGAACAAAGTGAACAACAGTGCTTGCTGGATTGAGCTTACCTACAGGCCCCTGAGTCTGTCTAGAACTTTGAAGAACTCATTACTGGTAGGACAAGTCACAAGGGGTAGGTGTGAATCTTGTCAGGGCAGCTGGCCTTGCCTGCCAGAAAATGTGCACACAATCACTTGATATTTGTTTTCTTCTCACTTCCAGAGGCGTGCTGTTCACTTTTAATTTCTGTTATCTTTTTTCCTAAGTATACAATTTGTTCTGCCTCAATATTCTGCACATGTAGCAATGAAAGCATTGAACCAGTTCCCATTCCAAAGGACATATTGAAATGGTTCATGGTGTTCATGTGTGCCCCTTAATGATCAGTGACGACATTTGTCACAGGAGCATAACCTAAACACATTTAGTGCCAATTGTTCTCGGCTGAGTAAGTAAGTTTGCATATTTATCATGTGCAGTTTAATAAATTGTACATAAGATACCTGGACTGATGTGAGGGCACGATAATTCTGGTCTTTGTCAGCAGGCTACAGAAAAGAGGTAATCAAATTATTGGATTTTGGCACTGTATTGGAATGATGAAAGGGACCATTAACATCTGTGAAATGACAGGTGGTCTGGTAGTTTCGCACTGTGATTTAAGTGCATGGGGGAATTGAATACATTCTGTTTGAAATAGGAATGCTGCTGTTCGTATGTTCCATCTCAAACTGTATAGTAATGTTATGCTTCATTACATTTTTTTCTTTAAGATATCTAAGCTATTCAATTTACAGGCCACTGTAATCACTTGCTTCCCAGTTGGCTTTTTGCTGCCTAACTCATTGACTGTATGGCTAATTCACTAATTAGCTGTCCAACTAAGCCTAGTTACCTAGCTGGCTAATGATATTTCCGGCCAGTCTGCCATCAGATATGATTCGGTAGTACTTGTTCTGACCATGCAAAATTATTAATGTAGAATGCATGTAGACTTGCTAATTAAATTAAAGATCAATTAAAAATGTTGGTTACTTTTACAGATGTTATTAATATTATGTGCTTCTGTTGGGTCTAACTAGCTAACTAGCATGTCATTCACAGGCATTAATGATTGGCACAAACAAACAAAGGTATTGTTGAGTTGGTGAACTTATCATCACTAAATCAGTCCACGTGCTAGGTAGTTACAAATGCTGTCTAATCGGGTACAAGATTATGCATTGTGATGGAAGTGGGAGACATAAGGTCCAGAGAAATTTTTGTTGTTACAACCATTCCAATACCGGTCCAAGCTGCGGTACGATTGTGACCATAAAATTCGAATGACATAATATAGTCCATCATAGCATTTTGCAGAGATTGCTGTTGTATTTAACAGCACAAAGCGTCTTTTTCAGGTATACTTGCTGACAAGATGTAGCCAACATAAGGGCAGTAATGTAATGCACAATGCTTTTCTTTTACATTAAGTTGAGTGCATACACCAGTAATAACTTTCTGTAAATTTACCCAGGACCTTGAAAGCTATGTACAATATTCTATAATGTCCTTTGAAAATGTTATATTGTGCATCACTAGAATCAAAGCTGTTTTCCTTAATCAAACTACTCCTTAGCTCTGGATATTGCCTGTCAGTTATTAGGCTTCTAAGCTCTTCTGCTCCTATGTCTGCTGTCCTCTGCTTCGGTTGTTAATGGCTGATAAGAATGTGAACTGTGTGTGTTTCATTTTAAGTTCAATTCAAGATTTTCAAGCTCAGTTTTATGATATAAAAAAACTGATAGCAAAAAAATAGAGTGGTTTTGCTCTTATTTTATCTTTGATTGCCATTTTGGCCACATAGGGAGAACTTCATAGAAATGAATGCTTTAGAAATACAGTTTAATTGATTGATTATTGTTCTTGCAGGCAGACATCTGTCCTGCTGTGCCTTGTGGGTAACTGGCAGGAACTGTGAAGAGCAAGCCCTGCAGTGGGTACATGCAAAAAAGGGGAATCACTGTTGGAGGGATTTTTTTTGTATCGGGGAAGGAGAGGAGAAATGGACTTCGAGGAGAGGAAACATCATTACATTACATTATGGCCATTTTGCAGATGCTCTTATCCTCTTATCCGGAGTGATTTATACAGTGGATGTAGTAAAGTGGCATGAAAAGTTGCACAAACAGGAACTAACCACTCATTCAGTAACCACAAATGGATCAGCATCACTGCCACACATAGGGCTGAGATCACAAATTGTGCCTAGATTAAGGTGTAGCAATATGTACAACTTAAGTTGTGTACCATTCTAGATATAAGTTTAACAAATACCACACACATGCAAGTTAACCTCCCAGTTTCATAAAAACTCTGAAATACACTTTTATAGATATATAATTGCACCTAAGAGGGACAGAAGATCATGCTTGGGTATGGGGAAGCAGAAGAGAAAGGGGGTCTGTGGATAGGAAGCAGAGAAGAAACAACATTTAGTGCTACTGTGTTGCTGGCTTTGGTTTCAGAAGTTTCTCCACATTTGGTATTCTGTTCTTATTCAGCCCAGCTGTTCAGGTAGGATATCCAGGGGAGCTGGCACCACACTTAAGCAACAGATGACACTGGTCTGCATTGGGAGCAACGTCTCTTCACTGTGTGCGTTGGTGATGCCATTTTACATCCTTAGTGTCACTTCTTAATTTACATTATTGTTAGCTTTGGAGAAGTCAACTTTTCACTGTATTCTATGACCTGTTTGTCACCCTGAAAAGGCATTTACTAATCAAAATTTGTGATTTTGATTCATAAGCTAATAGGAAATAGAAAGAATTCTGATATATTCAGAACTGTTTCTTCAAATGAAGGCCGTACATGCAGGTTATTGCTTTGGACCTGCTCCCCAGAGGGTGATCAGTGCTGTAGAAATCACCTCTGGTGTGTGTAGTGGCAGAGACAGGAAGTTTCTATGTGCTCCCTAAAACTGCAGATCTGAGGGGTGTAGGTGCGAAAAGGGATTATGTGGAGCCAGAGGGTGTACACAAACACAGTAAAATAGGAAGCGTGAAAACAACCGCCACCAGCGATGAATCTGTTCCCAGAGAATGGAGAATACGTTCACCCAAATCTCTTGTTAGAACAAGAGACTCTATCAGAACAGCTACAACTAAAAAGGAATCAGAAATTCTGCATTGAAAAGATAACAGCTTGTATTTCTTCTCATTAGTTTAACACAAATCCTAATAGTCAGGCTTATTTTAACTGGCAGTGTCATATTTTAGTCTAATTTTCCAAACTTTGAGTGAATGCTTTTTAAGAAGATCAAAATTGGTGAGGAATGGCCTCATGGTTTTTAACATACTAGCTATTGTGCCCTAAAGTAGAATGTGAACCAGATTAAGAAAGCAAAACCTTTATATATGTCTACCCTTAGTTCACATATTCGGGTAGTCCATATATATTCTGGCATTCAGAGAACACTTAAATCTAATGATGTTAGTGCTCTATCTCTTGGAAGACTACTATAAAAAGAGTAAATAAAAATAGGAATATAAATAGTAATATAGATTAACATGTCAACCAATCTGCAATTCTTGTACAAACATTTGCTAACTTCAACCATGGTTAACAGAACCGTAATGGCATGTGCCAGCTACATGTATCTTTTTATAAAGTGTAAAGTGACCTTGGGTTTACATATTCATAACATAACATTAGCACCGAAAAATAAACCTCCCTTGTACTAAAAAGTTATGCTGTCTTGTGTGTATCTTAACTGATTGTATTGGTTAATGCTGCTCAGTTGCAAATAGAAAGATGACTTTTATGGCAATGGCTACGCAGCCAATTAAATAATTTGCTTAATCTTCATTTTTTAATTAAAAGAGAAAATCCTTCTCAAGCAGGAGTTGAAGCCTTAGAAGCTTGAGAAATTGGAGGGATCAGCAGCTGGTCCAGGGTTCAGGACCTCCCCATCTGGGTTCTGGCTCGGCCATATCAGAATCATTGGCACAATGTTCGGCACTCTTACTGTTCAGTATTTTAATAAAGGCCCAAAGACTGGTCCTCTGCAATGAATAGATGCTCAACAGACACCAGTTCTTTGGTATCCCGTAAGTTATTACACAGTACCGCATAGATGAGGTGAAACAGTACCTTAGCAATACTTAACAATTGCGGCATTCTTTGGTCAGGGATGAGCTGGCAGATATAGCTGGTGTTACATTGACATAGAGGCAAAAACTGATGTGATAAAAGTACGTTAAAGTCTTAATGTTTTTAAACTCTGAAAGAAAATAACTTAGCTTGGGTACGATAACAGGGAAACCTGTTAATAGAAGCCTTGTGCCTCTAAAAAAAATCATTAAAGTCTGGACAAATATCACATAATACAAAAGCTCTACACAATTCTTATTCTCCAGACTCGCAACCTTGTGCTGCAAACAGTGGAATCTTTCAAACATACTAAAATGGCTGCAAGTGGCAGATTCATCCAAATACGCAAACACTTGTGGCATGCGTCCTTTACGTTTCAGATAAAACCCACCAAAGACAGTTAACTTTGTTGCCTTGGCATCAGTACCGAACGGAACTTGGTGACTCTCCAGTTCCAAAGGGACATGATTAGGTTAATTCCGCATCTACATAACTCTGAATGTATACAGTGCCATGGAGCACAGGGGTTTGGATGGCAGCGTCCTGTCCTATAGGACACTTATTAAGAAATTCAGTGTGAGATTTTCCTCATAAAGAATCCCCCTTGCTGTAAACTGGCAGCGCCCGTGCTGAAGTGCTCTCCTGTTCCAGTCTTGGCCCGCTGTTCTCCTCACTCCATCTGCTCCAATGCGCACAGCAGAACAGCTTGTCCTCACAACAAATTGGACGATATTTCACAAACTTAGAGAGAGAGTAGAAGTCCATCAAAATTATTGTTGGATAACCTGTTTTAGCAGCCAAATGAATATTAATTCTCCCTTTCACACATTGCACTGTAATGGACTCTCTGTTGGGCTCAGCATATGCCAATGAATTCTGATTTATTAAAAAATGGTTTACTTGCTACCTCCACTAATTTTCTGCTCTTGAAACTCTTGGGAGTCCTTATGAAGTTACAGTGGAGAGTTCAACCACAGCCACAGTTCTGCTACACCATTGTGGACAGCCCTATACATTTTGCATGACATACCTAACATACATAACATTATGGATTTCTTTTTTTCATTTTGAATGCCTTTGACTACGTATATTTTTTAAATTTGTTGGCATTCTCTATTGATTAAAGCTTTTTGTTCTTTTGTTTTGCTTTTCCTGTTTTATGGGCTCACATAAAGTGCAAACTTAGGTGGCTTCCGGAGACATTAAGACTGGGCCTACACGTGGTTCTCAAAAAGGACTCAGTTTAATAGGAGCTACTGCCATGCTAGCCCATGTGCAAGTGTACGTTTTTGAGCAAGAAGACACATTTTTATCATTCTGATGAAATTGTAGAAGCATTAAATTTATATGTGAACAAAATGACCTTTTGCAAAAAACGCAATTCATTTTGCAATCAATAAACGTACGAGTAACATTAAGTAACATATAATTAACTTACCTAACTCATAACTAACTTGATTAGCTGATGTATGAGAAATATTATGGCACACAATTACAAGTTATGACAATGGTACATGTGGAATTGTTAGAGGATGTGGAAACAGCGCTTTGAGAAGAGATGTTTGTAGAGGTCTTTGTAGATATTGTGCAACATGTTAGCGGAGAGTGATGAATGGCTCATAAGCTGAAAAATGGCTCAGCTGCCAAAAGAGGTGCTTATGAGTATCCTGGAGCCCCAGGTGAGAAGAGTTACTAACTGTTCCCACCCCATGCACAGGTACTCTTTACCCTGAAAGGCAACAGAATTGGGATATCCTAGCCATCAATCAGCCACACAATCCCCAGAATGGTAGATGTCATGATGCAGCTGTTGCCTGAATACTGTATATCTAATTTCCTTATAACGTCACCAAACAGACAGAGATAATGAACAAGTTCCACTGCATTGCTGGACTGCCCAGCACAGCTGGACTGATAGGCTGTACTCACGTGCCCATCACAGCACCATCTCAGAATGCTTTTGCATTAATACACTGCAAAAACTATCACTCCCTCAATGTGCAACTTGTCTGCAATGCCAGTTATAACATTCTAAATGTTATCACTCCTTGGTCAGGGTGTTCTGTACACGTTTGTGTTACAGAACAACTCAGTGGGAAATGGCATAGAAAATGGAGCTGTTTAAGATGAATGGCTCATTGCTAAGCAGCTTAATTGTTGCAGCAATTTTTAATTAATTGTGATTAGGACTGTTGAGAAATTCTCATACCTTCTGCTTATAAGTGATAGGGGGTTACATACTGAAACCCTGGCTGATGACCTCGCTGGCCAACTCGCAAATACCTGCAAACAGATTGCTCACAACCACATGCATATGATCACTTGTTCAGTCATAGACCGCAGTATTGGTGTACTAAAAGGCTGGTGGATGTGTTTGCACACAGCAGGTGGCATGCTTTAGTGCGCACTTTTGAAGGTGTGTAAGATCACGTTGACCTGCTTTGTCCTGCTCAATACGGCCATGAAACATGGAATTCCCTTACCATCTGCTGAAGGACAATGAGAAGACCCTTAGCCCAAAGAACTACTCCAGAAAAAATCGAACTACAATTCAGATTTGCTTAGAATTAATCAAGTGACTTGTCATTATGCACCTTTTCACCCCAGGCTTAGATCTGTAATGTCTATCCCCTTATACTTTGTTTCAGATTAGACCAAACAACACAAGAAGCAGCTCCTTATTCCCAAAAATATTTATTTACATATTGGAGCACTTATACATTTGTGCTTACTTCAACCAATGATTTATTAATGTCTTTTAATGTTAATGTTTCTGATATGTCCAACAGTACTTTACAGATTTGGTCCTGGGTTTTCAGAACAGCATTTATCACAATACTGACTGTTTTGGGCCAGTCTTGGATGGTCCACTGATGTTGAGACCTGGGGAGTAGTTGTACTGGATCCCTCTTCCACTGAAAATTTAAATAAAAGTTAAACGCTTCAGAATGTCGTTTTTGTTCCTTCCTTCTGTGTGGCATTTTTAACATGAAGTTGACAACATTCTACCAATAATTTGTAATATGTAGTTGTGAGTTTAGCTAAAAAAAAATAATAATAAAGACGCAACCATCTGTGTTTCTAGGAGATGAGTCAAGTTGGTGACTCGGCAGGTCACTGTCACCCTCAGGCATTATACCAACGAGCAAGGTCTCACCTATAACTGAGGTGATCCACACATCACACACTGTCAGATCAGGTATACCCTTGCCTCCCCCTAAGGCAACAGTACTTTGACTATAAATGCTGATCCTCTTTTTAGCTTACAGTTTTAAATCAAACCATTTCTTTTTTATCTCTGCCAAAGTGTGGGTTTCAGCAGTGACTACTTTTATCACCTTAGTTATCTCTTGCCAGGCCTTTTGTTCACTGGTCCTGGATATTCCACTGTTCAAACTACAAAATATGATGTTTTCTCTTGCATCCACCTCTTTAAGAATTGTTTCAATTTCTGATCAAGAGAAATACTGTTTTCCCTCTCTAGCCTTACGGCTTTACCTGTAACCTGAGTCAGTCAGAATGCCCTTATATGGGATTGTGGGGGTGTTTCCTTATGCTGATAATGAATAACATGCATGTGTGGAACATCTGGAATTCATCATTGTACAAACAATGGTAAAAATTTATTGGGTATTTCTTCTGTTTCAGGAATCAGGCATGACTTTTTCATATGCACTTTTCCCAAATATTTGGAAAAGTGCAAATGAAAAAGATCTTGCTCGTAGAGACACTTGTTTCGATGACAACTTTGATTAATGAGACCCAACAAAAGCTGGGCCATGCTTCCTGCGCTGCTGGAGAAAGAAATGATTTATTATTTATTTTTAATTGGGAAGAACTGTTATTCCCTGACCTTGGGAATACAAAATTGAAAGACTCTTGGAAAGCTGTGGAAAAGAACAGCCAATGCAATGGTAACACATGAAAGCTAGTGAATGAAACATCCATCAGGTCATGGACTTCCAGAGTCTACAGACTGTTAGCTGGCCAGAGGATTGACTATGGTGGGTTCAGGCTGGCTATGAAATCAGCCCTCCATTCAACAGTGGCCAAGGCAGGGATGTCATGGGTTTACCAATCCAATCATGTTCCAGCATCTTGCCCATTGAGGCAAGGGTAAATGTTTATTGCTAGAGGGCAGGGCTACAGGAGTACTTGTTGTGTGGATGACATGAAAGGCAGAGAAAAATACAGAAAGGATAGTGGTTAGATAAGATGACCAGGCAATTTAAGTATAGTGTGTAATGGGGTGTGATATTTTGTTGCCTCAGCAAAGACAAGTTATGACAGCATAAAAAGGTGAACAGAAGGTCCACGACCTATGGCTATGAAGGTGATCTGAGATTGTCTTGCCTCATTCAGAGCATGACCTACCGAAAAACAACAGGCAGTCTCACTAATAATGAGATGAAGCAAGGACAGTGCTTTGCACGATAAATTTTCTCTAACCACAAGCTACCTTTGACCACCCAGTTTGACTATAAGACATACTATAAAGATAGTTTGCGTTTTTTATTCGTTTAGAAATTGTGACTGTGTCTGAACAAATTTCTGAACAAAATGTGGTCCAATATTCTTGAAAAAAAAAATGTTTTAACTTAATGTCATTTACACTTTTATACCTGCTAGTTATGAAAAAGGTATTATTCAGGCCACTGGGGGCTTGGTCTACAGGCCAGTGTATTTTATGTTCTGTGGCATTCGCATTAGGGCACTTTTTAACTACTGTAGCTGGACAGCACAATTTTTCTGTATCCCCTTTGTCACTTTATGGGCACTTTTTTGGTCATTTATACATGTACAAATGACAGTAACTGGTATTTGTATTTTTGCTGCTTTATCTCCTGAAGGAGATCTGAATTAACGTATCCACATACAAATTCAATCCTTTAAGTATGAAAATGCATATCAATGCATGATCATATACATGTATAATATCCGCACATACCAACTGTACATATGCAAAAACTCATATTCATACATATTTGTATATAATGGGGAGTTGATCATTTGTGGCATTAATATGTTGGTCATATTCAGAGTAGGATCTTACGACCCGCTGGAATTAATGCCGCACTGTTGTTCCTGTGGAATCAAGATCAGGTTCACCATACATATGCAGATTTTATATCAACAGCCCCACAAGCTTTACACCAACAGCTTCACATGCTTCTCAAGCTACACACAAACAGCTTGACATGCTTTACACCAACAGTTTCATAGCAAATTCCTTCTCTTGCTCTCTCAATGTGTAGAAGGTTCTGCATTGGGTAGGCTAAGGGTGACCTTTCCAGAGTTCCTGGCTCATTTCTTTTGTTTGGATTGCTTTGGGATTACTTTTGAACTGAAGGCCATTTATTCAGGGTCTTTGCAGTAACAGGTTAATTTGCACCTCACATAAATGTACTATAAGAACTGAAGCATTTCTAATTAAAACTCAGTTCTGTGCATGAATGTTTTATAATGGCTTATTAAAATTTCAAAAGAAACACGCAATTTATGTAGAGACCATTTAAAGACTGCAATGAATGGTTTTCAGCAGGAAATGAGGTGAGCGTGATCACAGTGCTGTAACAGATTTGGAATGATATTGAAGAAAACAAATGCTCTTGTCAGTTTTCCTTTTTTTTCCTTTGCTGTGTTGTTATGATATTCAGGAATGCTGAATCGAAGACATGCAATATGAATGCATACTTTTTATACAAATTTTCAAAATACAAGTCACCAAAATACCAAATACCAATTAATCTTTATCTACCCATACATATGAACCTTAACACCCCAGAGGCTGTAACCAACAGCGATATTAACATTTTAATCAGTTGGAAACTAGCTGGCAACTGTCTGCTGTTTGCACCTGTCTGATTAGCTAGCTAGCTAAGTGACCACAGCTTGTAACCTCACAAGCTAACTCACACTGGCTAGTTAACTAATTTGCTAGTAAGCTACATCATTATCTATCTAATTTAATGTCAGCCATTTGTTCATTAGCCGTCTACTTGGAAACTATCTACTTGGCTAGCTGATTTACTTGTCTTCAGCTTTCCAGGAAATATCATTTAACTATACTGTATATTTATATTTGTGGAGCCACTGCACTCAAAACAGGTATCTTGGCCCAAATTATAACTTTGCTAAACAGTGAGAAGGGTTCACACTCAAAAGGCAGAATGTTTCTTTCTTTTTCTTTTATTTCATTCAGGGAAGTTTTGGCACTCGGCCATTATTAGTATCATTTCATGTCTTGCCTTTGAGTGTAGATATGATACTCAGTCACAGCATGTGATTCCCGAAGCAGCCTTGTGTGGTTTTGGAAGACTACGGTTTCATAATATCACATGAGTAAAAACAAAATTTGGAGATATGAGCAAAGTTTTAAGATGAAGGAATTAGCCTCAGTTGTTTTCTTTCATTGTCTTCATTATTGTTCATATCTGGGTATGCTATGTATCGGTCGAACACAGTAATACTTTACCTATAAGATGTAAGCCTCTGCACATGTATCCTGTTAATTTTGCGATGCACCAAATGTCTATTTATATCAGCTAGATATGTTTGTTCCTTCAGCCAAATTAATGAGGTCTGTGTTATAGTAGCCTATGTGTTTACAGATGCCTCCCGGTGGTCATTTTGTACAACGACAGAAACTCATGGGGAAAACTCATGGCCATATTACCACAAAGCTGAATAGCACCACAGCCTGATGGTGCAGCTGTTTTGAGAAGCGCAACAAATTAATCCGCTGCATCTGTAGTTTTGTATCCCTCTGTCACCAATGCAAGTGGTGCAAGCGTGTGATGTGGGCTCAGATTAAGGCAAGTTGGCAGAGAACACAGAGATTGGCACAGACAACCAGTGATTTATTTTCCGTTTTTTCCCTTGCGGGTACAAACATCAGTCTCCTCATACTATGGGCGAGCCGGCAATATTCACAACAATTTACAAATAAACAAATTCTCTCTGTTGTCCTCGGCAGTCAGGTTCCAAATGAGGAGGGAGTGGCTCATCTGAAGAGATTGTGCCAGGTTACCACCAAACCTGGGGTGGCTGAGGTCTAGTCCACTTGTCATCTGCAGAGACACAAAGGATGGTGAGAGAGAGAATAAGAGAGAGACAGAGAGAGGATTATTAAAAGGTGCAATTGACACTAATGTAATAAGAAGTCTAATGCAATTATTCCTAAACAAACAGTATTAACTTACAAAAGCAGGTGTATAATTGGCCATAAATGATTTATCAAAATATTTGAAAGAGCAGCCACAAAATCTCCATTTAAAAGAATACATCTTAAAGTAACTGAAATGATACATTTAAAGAAAAATTGTTTAATGAAGACTATAAAGTCATTAAAATAGTGGACCTAACAATTAAAATATACCAGCTTCGAGTCACAGATGGCCATTCTCAAACTTTAGCCTCCTGCTAAAACTGGATATTTTCCTGAGATCTGTAATCAAGGGCTGTTAATACCAACAAATAAAAGTTCTTACACATACAAATTCGGCCCCAACACCCACCATCTGTGTGAACACTAACCTGGAGGAGGTTTTCTGCAGTGTAATTAGTGAGAAGGTTTTCTGCGGTATAATTAATACCCAGATACTGGCCTTCTTTACTGAACCCAGTGTCTTAGGTGAGAGTCAGATTGGCTTTTTTCCAAATCAGCTTGAATCTGACAAATGTACATCCTCACAACCTAATAAACAAGCATGTCTATGAAAGAAATAAAGGAACATATTTGCTTACTTTGTAAACTTAGGGAATTAACTTGGGAATAAAAGAACAGATTACTTTACTCAAGGGTGTGTCGTGAGACACACAACTGTTGAACAACTGTTCAACATCTACATCAAAATAGGTATGGTGTTGGAGCAGTCTGCAACACCTGGACTCACTCTATATAACACTGTAGTCAGATCCCTGCTCTTTGCAAACAACCTGGTCCTTTTGTCGCACACATAAACCTGGCTCAGTGTTAGCATTACTGCCAGACTTGGGTCCCGACAAGAGTAACACCAGAGTCAGGATATTTCAGACCAGATTTTAGGTAAATCAATCTTATTTTACCCTGGGCAACACTACTTTAGCACACAAGCAATCTTATCTATAACATTGGGAAACACACACTAACACACAAAACAAAAGGCACAGCCCCACCAGCAGGTCAATACGTGGCCACACATCTCAATCTGAAGGTCACACAGTGAGTACTCTGTGCGACAGGAATCTTGGCTTTGTAAATATTTGGAAATAAGTTCATTAAATTTACCTTTACACGTAATTGTTGGTTAAGTGTTGATTGTTGTTCATCAATTCACCTTATATACACGAACAGTATGTATATGAATGTATGTGTGCACACTACCTTAGTCAATATGCACACATCTATTCTTGATAATTGTACTTTAAGAAGGACGGGGGAGACAGATAGAGAGAGAGAGAGAGAGACAGAGAGAGAGAGAGAGGCAGAGAGAGAGGATAGGTGTGTGCCATGTGCATGTTGCCCAGTGTGGCGCTTCTCAGACACATGGGACTTCGCCCTCTCACGCCTCCTCTTGTTAACACCTGAGGGGAGACACCTGTGTCAGTGGAAGAGTGTCGGCAGCCCTGTGCGCTGTGACGCAGATCTGGTGTGAAGGCGACCCGGAGCAGTGGGAGCTCTCCGCTGGCCGTGGAGCCCAAACCCACCCATCCGCCCGCCACACTTTCCTTTTTGTGCAGAGATTTGTTGTGGAGGTTTACACTTATACACATTACCAGTACTTTTTCAATATTCTTAGGGAATGGAGAGACTCAGAGTGCCCCCCAAGGACTGACTAACAAAACTGAGTGAACTTCATGAGCTGATCACATGGGAAAATTAGCCTTGGCATCAGAACAAGCCCTAAAGGAGTAGAGGAGAGGGACAGAGAGCCTCTAAAAGGAGAGATCAACACCCACTAAACGCCCACTGAATGGGTCCCTGATCAGCGTTATTTTCAGTTTATTACGCCTCCGCTCCACATAAAAGACTTCTTACAAGCAAAAAAAAAGGACTCACACACTCTCACACTGTTGGCTTCTCACTGTTTCTGCTCGACCAGACTGTGGCTAAAAAATAACGTCATGACTGGCATGCAGTCGTGTTTATTTCCGGTATGAGACTATGCAGCTGGGGTCCACGCTGCCAGCGTGGTTGTGCTGCAGTGCTGGGTGCATGAGGATCCTTCTGTGCTGTGCTCAGGATGTGATAATGGCCTTTTCACTGATAGCCCATACCAGCCATCCTGAGATAGTGCATTTTATTCATGTAGCGCTTTTCACAACTCAGCTCTCTTTTTGAAGAGTGGACAGATGTGCAGTGCTTTGCGTATGAGCAATAAACTCAAAAACAGAGCACACAATACAGAAAGATTAGATTAAAAAACTCTGAACAAGAAAAAAAATCTATAAAATGAACAAAACACGTGATTGGTTAAAAATGAAAGGAATGTTCTGTAATGTGTTTTGGAGGGTATTCTAAATGTGAGGCACGGAAATAGAAAAAACGTCTTCATAGGAGCAAAATTCAGATTTAGCAGGCACAAGACAGCTGACTGAGCCAGGCGGGCAGGAGCTCACCTCTGCACAAGGTCAGAAAAATACAGTGGGGCCAGACCATTCAGAGCCTTGAAGGTCAGGTGGAGAATTTTGTAATCTATCCTGATCTTGACAGGGTGCCAGCGTAGCTTATAAAGTACAGGGGTGATGTGCTCTGGGTAGGCTATGTGTGGAAGCCTGGGCTGCTGAATTCTGGACGTAATGTAGCCTTTATAAAACCTTACCAGCTGTGCTGTAAAATAAAGCATCGTAATACTACACTTTACGCCCGTGCCCATACCCATGATAAAAGCAAGGATGACGGTTTCTGTATCAGTAAGAGAAAGAAAGTGTCCTAAGCAAGCAGTGTTACAGAGGTGGAAGAACGATTCATTTATACAGGCAAATCAGAGGCTTAATCCACTCTAAACAATTATTTTAAAAAATCCAGTCACATCTGCTGTTGATCAAAGCATTAGACACACAGACATCTACAACGTTAATCTGAAAACGAAAGTTCCTTATTTAAAATTGTGATTTATGCGCAGTCTCTCATAATGTAATGAACAGTAGCACTATATGCAGCAAATGGAATGTTACAAGCTTTTGTTCAGCTTAAGTGTAAGCTTGTTCAATGAAACAAATTTTACAGATAATATGGTTTTAGGAAGAATATCGAAGCAAAAGTGATATAAACACGAAGATGAAGAACAAAAGCCATTACAAAAAAAATCAATTTACTATAATAGAAACAATGCATAACAATGACAGCAAGCCAAATACTTGTAAACCTGTATTCTGTAAAGATATGTGCTGATTTAGAGTTATTTCCCTAATTTATGGAAATGCAACACTATCTCAGTTACAGCGTGATGCTACAACGGTCTTAATTTTACATATTCCAAATGTTTTTTTTTCCCTGTTTTGTAGCTTGTTTCAAATACATCACTGAACAAAATGCATTCTTCAAGTTTGAAATCACTGATCCTGTTCTGTTCTGACAATGTAATTTAAACCCCAGACAGTCATTTATATTTCATTCTTGCCGCTCCGAGTGCAGTTTATGAGGATTCTGTGTAAGGTTCCACGCATTCATTAAAAACCTCACCCTGTGATCTTAATTACCTACCTTGGCTAAAAATGCCACGCTGTTTCTTCTGTCTCTAGAAAACTTATAGGAGTCATTTAAAAGGCACTGAATGGATGGCGTCTGACAGTAATAAGCCATTAATTTCAAACAAGAGCTTCCCTGTTTGTGAGGCCCTCATTGGGAAAAATAAACATTCCTATTCATGATGGAGCAAAGCATTAACCTTTTTTGTTGTTGTGCATCGGTATCATTCAGCCTGCGGCATTTTAACTGTTAGCACTGTTGACTGCTCATGTTCTAACTGCTGTAGGAAAGATGCACACTACTGTATCTGCATGTTGCCATCACCTAACACACAAGTTGGCAGTGTACCATAGCAGTGAGGAGGAGGACTTGTAGCCCAAAGGTTGCTCGATTGATTCCCTGCTGGGGCGTTGCTGTTGTGCCTTTGGGCAAGGTACCTAACCCAGCTTTGTCTCAGTAAATAGCTAGCTGCATAAATGAGTATCATGTTAAAAAAAAATTACAACCCCCTGAACTACAACCACTCTGGATAAGAGTATCTATGAGGCCTGCGCCTTTAACAAGGATAAACCTTATCCAATTTGCCTATGTGCTGCTACTGAGTCCAGTCTCAGGCAATGAGTGCAGGGAAGGTCAAAGACAAGATTGGCACGCAGCAGACAAATGCTTTCATTTGCCTCTTGTTAAGAAATGTTCCCTCCGTTATTTTGAATGTGAATGCAGAATCATACCTCACGTACTGTAATTTTCTTTGTCATTATCATTGCCATTGCACCTTATTTGTATTTGCTTTCTCTCATGCTGGTTTACATTTCCTTGTTTGTATTTTCTTTTCTCCTCATTCATATTTGCCTTTTCTTATCTGCTTTTTCTTTCACATTGTGGCGTAAATCAGCCTCTATATTATACCACCACTGATAGCAGTAGCACCAGCAGCAATATTACCAGAAGTAAATGAATGTTACAGTTCATCTTAAAATTAGAGACAGAGAAAACATAAAAGAATAATGAGAACATAAGGAGAAACATGAGGTCTGCAGTGCTACATCTTACAAACTGTAAATGCCATGCACATGTATAATGAAGCTAATAGAACTTAAATAAACGTATGTAAAACTATGTACGCAATCATGTTTTGTGTGAAGGTGTTGAGGGCAGCACAAGATCAATGATAGTTTCCCAGATCTCTCATAACACTTCTGACCTCTTCAAAGTCAAAAATTCTTTGATTTCAAGAGGTTAACTCGATAAGCCACGCTGATGTATCTGGAGGGCCACTGTCCTTCAAGCTACAGCAGTGTTCTCATTGGCTACTAACATGGCCGTCCTTATAAACAAAAAGATCACTAGTCTTGTTATTGGGTGGTCAGACACTTCTGCAAGATGTATACGGTAAGACTCTGGTGGAACATCAAATCCCATTAGCAGATTAGCTGCATATAACACAGCGTTCCTGACATATATTCACTTGTGATGGACATGATCAAAACATATGGATAAATGTATGTATATCTGTTTTACCCCTCGGAGGTAAATAGGACTTACACTTTGAAGCTTCTCTTGGGTGTATATACTCTTGATTAAATAAGAGAAAGAAATTAATCAACATGTTATCACACAATTTTATAGTTGTGATGCCACAGTTCTGAAGTTCTGATCAGAGTACGCTTTCCGGAGGGAATCCAAAAACCAGGAATCCACAGATCTAATAGGGGTAAGAGTGAAGGCTTGAACAGACAAAACATTTAACGTCCTGACATATGCCTTCCCGTAGGTTATCTTCAAAGTTATGGTTTAGATCATTTTTCCATTTCACTTGGACCCCAAGTATCTAATTTCCCACAGTGCCCTGCAGCCAAGAATATACAAAGGAGATGGAGTCCTTCACCCACTTCCTATTTATCAGTGTGTTGTCAATCGGGACTTATGTCAAGGGCAGCATCCCCCTAGTGAACTGATAGAGCATCTGACCTGGAGGTATTTAAAGAAATGTGTGTTCAGAAGGTAATATTGGGAGACAAGCATTCCTAATAGCAATATATCTTCATTCTATAATTGACCAAATCTTTTAATACCCTATCTGAGCCATACTTGAGTGATTCCATCCCTCATAGCCTTGGGCAAAAGAGGATTTTTCTGGACACTGGAGGCTGCCGACCATTATATGAATCAACAGCATCTTTTTTGTATTTCTAGACACATAATCAAGGAGGCATAATGAAGGAGTTTCTTGCGCTTTGCGGGGAGATTATAATAATAATATATTCTGAATATATTTCAGTGAAAATATTTTTCAGCTCCAAATATTTTTTTTAAATGTATTTACAATATATTCTCCAGCTGAACAACACATATCTCATATTATAATATATTTTATTTTTGTATGGTAGGAACAGAAACAAATGTGCCAAGTTGTGAGTCTGGTCATCTTCAGTCTTCCTCCATGAAAGGAGCTGTGGTAAACTGACTTGCCAAATCCAAACAACCTTTTTCCTGTAAGTCCAGTAAACACCCATTATTTCGCCTTCCTCTGTATCTCTGTGAAATACATTTACCCTCTGAAGATCTCCCTTCTGAGGAGATCATTATATTCAGGAGATTTAAGAATGCTAATGCTACAGTCCTGCTGTTATTGACTGGAACAGATACAAGACTGATCAGTTTGCTTTTGATCATTCATCCAGTGAGTGAGAAACATAAAGTCTACCACCTGTCTATCTCCTCTCGTGTCTTTGTTAGCATGTAGTTATTATTGAGGCAGCGTATTTTATCAATTTGATTATGTGTTGTTGCAGATATGTTATTTCCAAGCAGGTGGTACCCCCTGACCTGCCCAATTCTGTTACATTAATTCTATTTTCTCTGGTGTTCACATCATTATGTGCATGTTAAAAGTGGCTGACAGTTTAATGGGTAAATTTATCCTTATGCAACAATTTGACTTTTTTTTTTTCACCAGATATGAACAAAGTGAAAAATATTCCAAAGAGCAGGTAGCAGTTGTATTGAGTACACATGCAGATCAGCGGCCAGTGAAGCAATACTTGATTTCTGCGCTTAGGAATGTGCCGTTTCCAAGGATGCTTAATATTCAATGCATAATTGGTTTTCAGAGCACACAACTGTTTAAACAAAAAATCTACTGGATGAATAACACAAACTTTCTTTCATAATGTATTTCATTTGCCATGGATAAGTTCATCTTCTTTTTGAGGTAGTGGAATATAAATGTTTAAATGATACGTTTCTTCGGATGGGTCAAATACAGAAGAGGAATTTCACCACAGGGATCAATAGAGTGTGCCATTAGAATATATTGCAGCTGAAGACACTATAAAGATAAAAAAAAAACAGATGCCTGACTTTGGACTTGTGGCTGAACAAAGTTTTTGTGACCTCTCCATTAGGCTATCCTTCCACATTGCTGTGAACACAGTGGGCTGTATGTAACATTAAAGATATTTAATATATGAGACACTGTTTTAGTTAATATCATTCTGAGACAAAACCATTTGTCTGGGGCTTCAAAATCTAAGTTAATCAGAGTTTCTGAGATCCACAGATTAATTTTCTAAATATAAATCAATTCAGGTTTGTAGATGTAAATTAGTGTTGTTAAGCTGCATGCTTCACTCAACTATAATTGTCCTCAGATAATTTATAGCAAACCTGCCACAAAAGGGTTCAGTAAAGCCAACATTCAATATTATATGGCATTAATAAAGGTAAGATAATAATGAGTATTGCTTTCTATTGTAATAAGCAAAACTGTTTTAGCTTTATCTCAGTGTTTTAAAAAAGTGTTTTTAAAAAGTTGGGGCATCATTCATCAACATGATCATAGAACTGCAACTAAACTTGTTCTTGCACAGAAAATGCCACCCTGACAAAACATTTAAAAAGACAGTTCCAAGAAAAAGGGACTGTCTTTTGGAATGTGCAAATGTGTGACTTACTGTATGTGTGACTTTTAATAAACTACCACATTTGTATATGTTTTGAAAAATATCACATTTCTGTAAGTAACACAACAGCTTTAAATAAAACGCCTCTACATGACAACATCTAAAGAATTTAATATTTTAAAAACTGTATGTCAGTTACTATGTAACTTAAAGGGGAATTAAGGGAAAATGCTGTCTGATTACAGATTATTATCTGAACAATCTGAACTATTATTTGAACAGAATTGTAAATTTGGCCAATTTGAATAAACATGAGTGGCAGTTATGTGAAACCTAGTGTCTTACAAAAATGTTGTATACTGATTTAAGAGATCCTTTTCATATCCTTTAGGTGTGCATGCCTTAAAAAATAAACTCAGGGTTTGCTATATGCTGCCTAATATGAATCCAGAAGACTTAAATTAAAAGAGTTAAATTAGTTGCCACTAGACTTCTTGCCATTGGAAAGTGTGGCACTGACATAGTACTGGAACAATTACCCAACAATGAGAATTCATAATAAGACATGGTTAAAACAAAAACTGTGGTGAGTGATATGTTCATACACTGTGTCAGAGTGTTGAACTTCTGTCCCCAGCACCGCCTAGTAGTATGCCATTTATATTTAATTGCCACAACTTTCCCCAGCATGCAGATGTTATTTGAGTAATGTCTGTGCAGGCACCTGCATTGTTCCCACATTAATAATTTCACACGGTCGATTGCTTTCCCCTAATTCTGATTACTTATCATGGAAGTAAACAGGGACAAATAGAGTTCACATTATACACATTAGTTTGCCCTCTCTGAAGGACCTTTTTCCTGCAACAGGTATGGTGGAACATTTCATTCCACTAGCCATGTTCAATGGGCTGCATTGACGAATATGTTAACATGGTCTACCTGAAAGAAATCTTGAGACAGAGCCAAAGGAGAGAAATTAGTTTGACTTCATCTGGGCATCTGAAGGTTGTAATTTATAGAGTTGCTCTGAGCTACCCTGTCAAACAAAGGAACAATGTTCATTGTATTTTCCTGTGTAAAAGATGCTCTGGGGAATTGAATTTGGGAATTGAATACGGTTGGCTTATTAGCCTCAAGCAGAATTTGAAAAAAAAATGTTTTTGTTTTTTTTTTCTTTGGGGGAGGGGGGGTGTCAGGGTTGTCTCAGAGTCTCTGAGGACATTCAAGAGAAAATGGCATCTGGGGGTCCCTGGGAAGAAGCAGAACCCTGCAGGACGTGCTTACAGAGTGGAGAACTGGGAAAAATTCTGCATAGTTGGCTATTTGTTTTACTGGCATCACCTGGCATGTAGTTGGTGGCTGGAAAATGTTCCACCTAATTTTTTTTTTTTTTAGTTGTATCCAGTTTGTAAGAATGATGACTGTTACACTTGGTAGCAATTCATCAATATAGGTAGCAAGTTAGTCATTGTGTAGAATTAGAATAGAAATAGAATTAGCTAGCTATCTATGTATTTCACAGGTTGACAAACCAACTAAGGAGGTAATAAATCTATGTGGCTAATTAGCTGCTATTTTTAGCCTGGAAACTAACCCCAGAAAATGTTTTTTTTTAATTCATCTGAGGAGTAAATAAATAAATAAATAAATAGAAACCAGTTAATATTTTATCTCTTGAAGCATGTTTTCATCCATTATTAACTGCATCTAAAATGATTATATACTAACAGGTTAATAACTACATGGTTAAAAAATCACAATATAAATATGTGGAAGAACACAAAGATTTCACATTTCCTAAAATCAAAACTATTGTCTCTGACAACCCTTTAAATCTGTGAAGGATGTTTGCTATTTGAATGAGGATACAGTGCTATTTGCTATTTGAATTGAGTGACAGTTCAGGAAGGCATCCAATCATAAATAGTTTTACATTTGAGCCAAGAAGTATGATGCATGGAAAGAGCTGGCTGCATTAGCTAGCTACAAAAGAAGGTGGTGTCCCATTGTTAAATTTCTTTGCAAATTGTCTTGACTTAAGGGCTAATGACATGGTTGATTTGATCCGATGGAGGTAGACATTAAAATTTATTGAATCTTAGCACTGTAATTCAATCCACTCCAAGTACAGACAATTTCACACTCCTTTGTTTGACTGCATCTATCTTCATCTATAAGAAGAGCCAAAAAAGTCCATATTTCACAGAGCAAATTCAACTTTATGTCCTCACATTTTTGTCCAGATTGACTTTTTAAATTATCTTTTAATGAGCAGTTTTGCAGAAGTTCTTCAATGTCTGTCAGTTATTTATCAGAACTTTATAAATATAACTATATTTTCATATACCTCATGTTTTACATGCACAATGTTTATTGTACTGTTCTTGTATGTTTAATTAACGTATCCACTGAATCCCAGCTCATTAAAGAGGCATATCTTTCCAACTGTAAAATAAGACACAATTTTACATTTCAGTGAACGTGATACGTGATGTCTAATGCAACATCCCTTATAAATGGAAATATCCAACATCTGTTGCAAACAAAATACCTGCTCAATGTAATCCGTACCCTCATAACTCCTTGCTATGGAGCTCTCACATTAGTGATCTTCTGCAGTACTATGTCTCACATTCGAAGATATTAGAGTTCTTCCATGTGGATCACAGTCTTTTTGTATTAACAGTTCACTTCAATCTGAGATATTGTTATGAATCACTTTCAGCCAGATCCCTAAACCAGAAGCTGCAGATAATTTTAGGAATTTTCAGCATGTGAGTGTTGCTTTCCGCTGCACTTTTTCAGAAGCGCAACTTTATCTGTAAAAGATAAGAGATCTTTCTGAGGAAATTACAATGCTGTTGCAAGACTTGCCAGCTCTTTTACACTGAGTTACTGTAGACATTTTCACATAAAGTGAGGACATCATTAACTGGAGGGGGAGGTTGAGTATTTCAGTAGACCGGGTTTTGCTGTGGTGAATGTAGGGAGTTGATACACCTTTCATGCACGTTGACCTAACAATTGTTACAGTTCTGCATTATGCTTTAATGATCCATTGATTTCTGATGAAATCATAGGAACTGTCCTGTAACAATGTCCTCCATGTTTAAGGATTACTACTGACATAAGATTCAGCTCCATACAGTGATAAAACAGAATAAGACAGAATAAATTATATTTAACACTATTCAAACACACTACTTGTTAGAATCTAGAAGCCTACTTTTACATGGTGGAAAAACTTGTGATAAGACATTGGCTGTACAATAACACTGCACAAGGGCAAATATCACAGAGACAATTAAAATGAATGAATTAATTAATTATTCAAAAGTATTATTTTTGCTTGAAAGAATCAAGTCCATGTCATCCACTATGCAATGACACTGTAGTCTACATGATGTCTGAGCATTTTGCACAGTGACCCTCCAACATAATTTAATTAAGAGTCTGTTTTTTTTTTTTAATTAGCATGAATGAATTCCATTTATTCACTTGTAACTGCACTATGAAGAATCAGTTGCTTATAAAAATCAAATCATCCTGGACAAATGTGGTTCTTATAAGCAGAGAGCAATGCATAATAAATGTTAATAATAAATTTCAATTTTAATAAGTTAGTAGATAGATTTAATAGATTCTGATTCTGAAAAATCAGTAAATACGGTTAACATACATTTATGCAATATGAAAAAAAAATATTGATGTGTTAATTACTAAAATTAGTAGGTGTTTATAAGACATTTGTGTAATTAGTCCCTTCAGTATTCAGTGCTGGAACAAGCAAAAGCATTTGGATTGTATAGTGCTGTGTGAATTCCCTTTGAAGTATGTATATGTATAAGATAAAGATGCTATGCTAGAAAGATGTTTTGCTTGTGGTACAGGAGAGAGCTGGGGGAGAGTCTGAGATATGAGTCTATAAGTGTTCTGTAGTATTAAGTCGTGGTAAAGCATGTTTTTCCAGCTGGAGTTACCCTGAGCTACACTGTAATGCAGTGCAATAGATCTTGCCAGCAGAGAACCTCTCAGGAGTTTAGGGAAAACCGCAGAGGGACTGACAGGAATACCAAAACGCCAGACTCAGCAACGCTCCCTCACTGTTTCTGAGACACTGTAGAACCATTTTACCTTTACTGGACTAGAGTTATGAATAAAATGCCACTGGCCAAAAATAATTACAGCGTCTGTTCGCACTGGTCAGAGACAGGGTGGCATCTGGGTTATTCAACAGAGGGAGCCAGATCATTGTTTGCATGAGTGAACATTTGACATTTTCAAATATCAATTTTTTAATAGGGTCAAAAGGTGAGATTAGGGCTTGTGTAAACAGGCTGAAAAAGTTAATTGGCCAATATATTAACCTTTGTCATGCGGTCGTGCTGCTCATTTCCACAAATTTCTCTGAAAATTAAACAAGGAATCAGTTAATAAATAACAATAATTAAATACCACTTACCAGTTGCAGGATAGACCCCTAACTAAAGAAAAGTTCTTATGTTCTTATGTTTTTCTCTCTTTTTAAAATTGTTAATTTCCTGAAGGTTTCTTAATTACAGCAGCAGAATAAAAACCCTCAAACTGTCACAAACAGGGTTGCTGTGTTGCTGTGACTGATGTCTGTTGAGGGGTGTCCACGCCCCTGTAATTATTTCTACAGTGATGGCAGAACAGGCAGAAATCTCTGTGAATTTATTATAGATATTTATGTTAACCATGCAGAGTTTAGAAATTCACATTGAATTTGAAGGATGAGATCAAAATGCAGAGATGGTACGCCATTCAGAAATAGCTTATGGGACTTTCTAGGATGGCGTCAATGCTGAAATATTGATTATGCTGTTTTAGATTATTAATATGGCAATTCTCATGTATAACAGTGGCTTTCATTTTTTTCCATTTAAATTTTTATCTATTTTGAGTACAGTTATCTCAATGATGACTGAACTTTCAAACTGTCATCTCATTAAAACTGTTCTGCGTTATCTGTTTCACCATAGCCAGGAAGTTTCACAACTAGCCAGGAAGACACCTTTTGGTGTAATTTAAGGACCATTCCTGTAATTCCACACATGTTGATGGTGAAGTAACCATAAAACTTTTCAAACATATATTTTATATATATATATATATATATATATATATATATATATATATATATATATATTTATATATATATAATATTTTCTGATATGCCTTGTCTGTCCACTAGTTAAGCAAGCTGCAATGATTTAAATATGCTGTCTACACCACAGGAACACACCAGTTATGTCATCGATTCCAATAAGGTTATGCATGTTAGGCTATAACATGTATACAATATTATACTTGTAAAATCAAAACTTAGTACCTGGTGTCTTCCTTTTTGCTTTGCTAAATATCAGTGCTTATTTATATGAGAACATCTTGCCCAAATACTGCTGTCTACTGCTGTCCCTTCAGTTCAACTGTTCTTGGTTTTGCATACACTGATCAGCAGAATAAGTACCTGTCGTGGTTACATTGGTGACCAGGTTTTCTATAGACCTGCAGTGATTATGATGGCAACTGGGTTTTCTATAGTACCTGTAGCAGTTGTAGTGATGACGCATCATTATTAGTCAGGCAGGTAAAAGCATTTGTCTGCTTCCCTCTGCCATCTGACATTCAACAAAAAACAGCAAAACAAAAATGGAGTTTCTGAGCGTGAGCCCTTGGTGTCCTTGGTGACAGTGGCTGCTCTTACATAGTTATGTGCACCATCTAAAAACGGTGTAAACCATAACAGGGCTCATTTTGACAATACCCAGGTTGGTTTGTGATGCCAAAAATATCATTACACAGGTGTTTGCAAACTGTTTCATGAATCATTCGGCCTGGCAATCTCAGATACACCTGCTGCCTGCCCCAGAACCCACCGACGCCATCAGTTCTTTGGTAAGGTGTGCTGTGTCATTGAGCACACATTCAGAAAACTCAAGGTGGGTTTCAGCTATTTCAGCAAGTCATGTGGTACATTGGCCTGAGGATAATGATAATTCTTCTGTGGCATGCTCTGTTTTACAATATATTGACATGTGCAATTGGCTTCATGACAACCTCATACAGGAAACAAAGCTTAATATCTTGCAACACAATGCAGTTTTCTCAATTGAGTAGAGAAGCTAGAGAGAGTAGGGTAGAAAAGCAGCAGCATTAGTCTGGGGTCAAGGCAGCATTAGCTTGGCCTGGGGAATATGCATACATGTGTATGGATCATAAAGATATTTAGAGCTAAAGCAATAGTCAATGCTGTTTGTGCTTATGGATTAATCCACCGAAATGTTATTTTGATAAATAGGCATGACAGTTTGAAGAAGTGCTGTGTACACAATACTGTGCATCCAAGTGTATCACCAGGTATGCTAAAAACAATGAAAAATCAACAAAACAAAATCAATTAACTCAAACAGGAAGAATTAATATACTGCAAGAAAAATCTGTGATAAAAATCTATCATCATTTTTTTTAAACTCTAGTGTAAGTTTACTCAAAGTATAAGCTGGTGTGGTTTTCTTGGCTCAGCTGTATTGTGTTAATAATTGTGCACTAATGGAAAAGTTAATTGACCACAGATGGTAAAAATGTTTAATTTGGTGCATAGTCCTCACCCAGAATTCCTCTGTGGGAGGGTACATGTTTAACCTAGGATGTTGGCACAGAAGATGTACACAATGTTTTGTTGCTTCACTTTGTCCTCCATAGCTACTCTTTAGCACAGTTAACGCTGCATGCTCCCTATGCATCACCTTTACTTATAAAATAATCTGAATTCCCACAAAAGGTTTCTTAGAGGAATGCCGGATCACATAGCCTTCATATTGTGATCCAAAATGAAATAATTGTCCCATAATTGTGACAGCCATTTTAAGACATGTGGGAAGAATGATCCTCTGATATGTTACTGTTCCAGATGCCTAAAGTGTCCAACCTTACTTTGGACACTTAACAATTTTGTAATGATCTCCATGATCACTGGGAAAACCAACCCAGTATAGCTTTTGAAAGAAGGTGGGATTAATGTTATCAATTGTTTAAGTATGTTTTTATGGTTAATTGCATAATATAGCGAAGATAATAACTGTGTTATCTCAAACTGGCATGCTGTCGGCAAGGCTATTAATATGCACACAAATAAGGGTTTGAACATCAGGTGTAGGGCAGTGGTAATATGTTTGTGTAGGCAGCATACAGCGTGGGAGAATATGTCTCACATATTTTATTGAATACATGGAAGGAGAATATACAGAAATTACTGTCCAACAGGACAGTATAAAGGCATGGTTTAAACAAGGACTAAAAATTTTCAAGGGGAACAACATTTACACCCAAATCTCTGCTCTGCTGTGCCCTTACTCTCTCCATTCTCACAGTCCTCCTCTCTTTATAGCACTCTTTCATTAGTTTATCTCTTTTATTATGGTCTTTAATTAGGAAGCATGGCCACGCAAACAGTTACCCAATGCCTGTGCAGACACAGGTTTTCACAAAGGTGAAACAAATTTAAAAAAAAAAAAAGCAATCACATGGTTTAAAACACAATTTGAAAACAGGGCCTTTAATAGAAATTACTCATTTATACATCACAAATGAATTTAAAAACATAGAGAAAGGAACACCTATGACCATGAAAATTGCGCCCTCTTCTCAACAAACACAAATCTGTTTAAGATGGATTTTTTTCCTAAGGACTGCGTATGCGCAATATTACATTAACTCCAATCTGAAAAAGAGAACATTTTTATTAGGCCTCTTCACATTTGATCAAGGAACTGCTAAATGCTGAAACAGGTTATAGAGTGAATCTGGAGTAGGGGTGGGGGGAGGGTACACAAGGAGTGAGGTAAAGATGAAAAGCATGGGAAATGAAGGCAGACACCTGACGGTTAGCACAGTGCCGAACGGGGGCCTGGCCGGCGAGGACGTGGAAGTAAAACAATTGGGTTTCTCTCTGTGTAAATCAGCAGGCAGATTAATACTGTGGGAGAGTGGCACTGTATAAAACACCCATTACGCGGGAAGATTGATGGTCCTCTCAGGGCAGAACAAGCATTGTATTACTCAGTGACCAGCACACAGGGGAGCCGAGAGCTGCTGAGATTATTAAAAAAAATGCATGTTTTACCGTATGTAAAGGGCTTTGTGTTTCAGGATTTTACTCTGTGTGCATTGCAATGACAGGATAAAAGAGCAGATTGCTCAGTATTCATAGCTAACATGAAATGGGTATTATTTATTTGGCATACGCTCTTGTCCAGACTGATTTAGAAAGGCTAATATGCTGTGGTGCATTAAATGCATCACAGCAGAAATGAATGCAGCGATAATATGGGTACAGAGCAGCGAGCATTAGGGAAAACAGGAATTAAGGAGAAACGAAGCTTCAGTAAAAATCAGACAATAAAAGCGGAGTCTAGCAATTATCCTTACGAGCTGCGTAATTACAACATTCTAGACTGAAAGTAGAGCAAAACAGTAATCCATAAAAGCAAAATTACCCAAAGTCATGGTGTTTAGACGGTGCTGAACAATGATTTACAAGCAACATTACCTTCCATCTTACTTACAGTGGGTGCGAACAATGAACTGCAATGCAAAACTGTCTCGGAATTTGTTTAAGGATGGAGTGATCACATGCGAGAAGTCATGCATTGGACACGTCCAATTTTCGGGAAGCACGGTAAATTCTTATCAGGTGTTTTTAGTTGGCCTCAGAAGACTGCGAGCAGTTCTGCTGTTCTCACAGTTAAAGGTCTTTCATTTGACCGCTGAGAGGCCAGTGAGGGAAAAAGGCCAGCTGGGGATGAGTGGCCAGCAGGACCTCAGAGATCGCTGAGACCAGATATAACCTTGATCCCCCACAAAACAGTGTCACGACAATACACCAGGGAGCAAAGTCCACATTAATAAAGCTTTCAATAAGGAACATCCATAGAACCTGGCATTTTTTTTATTACTTCTTTACTGAAGAGGCAAAAAATAGATTAATAAGATCTAAATATAACACCCAAAGAGCTGCACTGCTGAATCCATCCTGAATGAAAACCTGCAAGATGGAGGAATCTGCAGGCCTGTCAGTCATAGCCAAGTAATGAAATGTGCTGAAGTGGAGTGGTTGAAGAGATGAACACGAGAATCACTCCTCTCTTACTCACAGCTGCTGTTACTGCAATCTGTTAATCATGAAGCTATACTGTAATTTATGTCTTGCATTTCTGTGCTGTCTGTAGGGTGCCTTTGGATGCCTGTCTTTCTGTCTTTTCATTGGCTCACCACCTCCCTCCCGCCACCCCTCCTCAAATCCCAGGCATCCCAGGTGACAGTTCTCCCTTCTAGGCTGCACCACATTACCTGCTCACAATATCTCTGCATATTAATTATTACTTTTTAATTACTAATATTAAGAGGAACGCATGGGTGGGGACTGATAGTGACTGTGTCTCATTAAATAAATGCAATGGGATTTTTTCAACAGTGTTATCAGTGTTTTTATTTATTTATTACTGTAGTTTAAAGCAGTGGTGCATTGTCTTTATAAAAAACTATTAAAAGTGTTACCAAAGGAAGCCTACTTAAGCATACTGTAACACTTAATACGCTCATCACATCCAAACTCAACATGCTAACACCACAGACATCCTGATCCAGTGTTCTTTACATAGCTTACATTCATGTAGAGATCTACTGACATATTTTATAGGGTGTCTTTTTTAAAGGCAGAGCAGCACAACGTTGCACCTACTGGGAACCACAAAGACAGCCTTTGGTTTTTGAGCCCTGCTGCTTACCTCTTTGCCACTGCTGCTGCCCTTGCTGATCTTACACTGTCTCTCTAGCTGTAATACTTAACCTGTACCTGTTCCCCAAGTGGTCTTAATTATTGCATGGCATTTTCAATAGCCAGCTGCTCCCAACCACAGAGGTGAAGGTCTATGCGTCCTGCTTGCTCTTGATGATCGGCTTACTACATATTCACATAACTGAACAATACAATAGCAAATGATTTCATATTAATCCTGGCTGTAAGGACAACTCAACCAAGTACCCAGGCTATTTGGGAGAAATTGAACTGCTAAGAATTCCTATTAAAATATAATCCACACTGAAAATTATTCCATTAGCTACAGGTATGTTTAGCACAACAGTCCAGTCAGTACAATACAGCTGCCTCCAAAACAAAACTTATATATCTTCCCTGTTTAGAGACAACTGAGACGCACCCCCAGGAATTAAAGGCAGTTCTCCTCCGAAGTCATCAAAGTGAGGTGGCTAAGAGCAGCCTTCAAATATACCCTTGACGAAGGGGAAACCGATGGCCACCTGAAATTTCACCATTGAACAGGCAAGGACATAACCGAAGTCTGCAACATTTGTAATAAATCTACAATCAAGACAATGTACAGTAACCAGCAGCTGTTATGGTATTCTGCTTTTGATAATGTGGGGCACATGTGCTTGCGGTCACAGGAAATTTTGATCACAGGTGACAACTCTGCACACAATACAACCAGTCACTCATGTTTCCACTGTAATGCTGCAGTAGCACATTAGTGAGATTGAAACTATGAATAGAGGCATCCTCAAAGAGATGGGACCAGAGGGAGATGCATGCAAGTCCCAGGCAGAAACAAAACGGAAGAATCGCAAGGTAAGGTACTGAAAATATGCCCTGCACAGTCAGGGTTTCATTATATCTACAAATATTTTGCAATATATTAACTCAGCTGTTCTGCCATAATTACTCTATCGATCATCCTTGTGTTCATTGCAAATTTAGCTTCAGCTTTGTTTCTGTACCAGAAAGTTAAAAGCGTTTTGGAAAAGGCAACAGAAGCCAGTCTGCTCTGTTGTGTATTTGTACGCAACATGTATGTGTATATGATGTCATAATCTTTTCAACCTTTGTTTTAGGAGCTAAAAAGAGACAAAAGCATAGGCAGCGGAAAATTCAGCTATAACCTGTGCCTTGTGTGTCCTAATGTATTAAACAATTGGGCACCAGCTCTCTATAAACCCACCGTGCCTGATTACCTCAGCCATTGAAAACACCTCCCCTTCCCTGTCGGCATCTGCAGCCTCGTGTTCCCCATCTGCAATACGCCCTTCCCCATCGCCAGTCTCCCCTTCCCCGTCTCCAGTCTCCCCTTCCCTTTCTCCAGTCCCCCCTTCCCCATCTCCAGTTCCCCCTTCCCCATCTCCAGTCCCCCCTTCCCCATCTCCAGCCTCTCCTTCCCCGTCTCCAATCTCCCCTTCCCTTTCTCCAGTCCCCCCTTCCCCATCTCCAGCCTCTCCTTCCCCATCTCCAGTCCCCCCTTCCCCATCTCCAGCCTCTCCTTCCCCTTCTCCAGTCTCCCCGTCCCTGCCTGCAGTCTTCCTTTCCCCACATGCACTTTCTCCCCTTCCCTGTGGTCCACCATAGAAAGCAGTAAAGACAAAAGAAGAGTGTTCACATGAACATAATCCTATTCATTTCCTTTCTAGAAAGGGAAAAGTGTGCAATACTGCAATTAATATTCCCAACTAATGGGACTGTGGAAATTAAATGACAAAACCCTTTTCATCTAGAAGGTGACAACAGCTACAAAGTACAAAATAAAGTTAATTTTCATCAAGTCAAAACTTTGGGAAAAACGCCATGTCACCCGTCACACATGAGCGCTGGCAGTGACAGTTATGAAATCTGCTGTATTTTGTTAAACCTTGCCGTAAAACTTGCAGTAGTGCAGTAGTTTTGATTAGATCAGAAAGGTTCGGAGATTTTAGAAGCCCAGTTGTAGCAAGTTTTTTGAAACCCATCACCACTGTTGTGTCGGACAATTGGTTCCAAACTTTAGCTATGAGCTGTGCACAATAAATGAGCACACTTAATTAAAATATTCAAGTAATTTCCTTGCATAATCATACATTCTTATAGCAGGTCAAACTTTGCTTGGTTCAGACTGTTCTTCCAAAAATCCCACAGTAGTGTTCTTCCAAATGATATTGTGACTAAGATTGTGCACAGCGTTTGTTTGAAGTTATAAACAGGTCTTTCGAAGGGGGAAGGGGTGGTTAAGCAGGTAAATTGATGAAAAAGGTTATTAAATTAAATGGATTTAAAAGTTATAAGTGTAAGGGGCTGTAGGGGGGCTTGTTAGCAGAGGTACAACCCTCTGTCACTGTAGAAATATTTAATACTGTATTTTACCTCACTTCTACAGTCTTGCACTAAACATTTTATATTTTTAACTAAGCATTGTTATTTTTCTTTTTATTTGCTCCATAAACAGTCTTGAGGAGTATGCTGTTAGTAATAGTTCCAATATTGCACCCCAGTTGGCAAAATCACATACATTTAAATTACAAACAGACTCATATTTTCACTTGGGTGGGGGTAAGGGGAATTCAGTCCCTTGGCAGCTGCACCTCTTTTAACCCCATACATTTTGCTGGAGCAGACTTGCGCTTTATGTTAATCAGAGAAACATATGGCTCTCTGCCAAAAAACAGGTATCTCACCTTGCAGCATTTAACTAGGACCATGAATGATGCTTGTGAGTGTGCCCAGATTTGACACCTCCCTCCGGCTGGCCTGTTCTGATCTTCAAAGGACAGCTACTAAAACTACCACTGGTATTGATCTGGATGGGTTTCTTTATAAAAACTCCACAAATTTTCCCAGTGTTTGCGCTGCATATTTGTCCTAGGGGGTACTTCACATTAGCTTTTGTAAATATTTTGGCCAGCTCTGGCTTTTAAATGAAACCAAGTGAAAATGTTGCCAGCTCATTATCACAGAAACAGGCTCATGATGCAAAACCTGCTTCAGAGCCGGCCAGTTCAAATTTGGATATAATCTGTGTGAGGCTCTCTCATCTCCAAAGCAAGAATCTTTTTTAAAACGCTGACCAATTGCACTATGAAGGCAGCACTAAAATTGGCTGTATACAGGTGGGCTTTGTCAAGAGGGTACTTTCTGTCTTGATGATATGGTCACAGTTTTGAACATCATTTACACAGAGTGTAGAGCTTCTTTTTGCAATCTGATGAATATTTTTGAACAGTAGTATCACTTTGTTGCATTAGTTGCTGTGTCACATTGTGACAAGGTATACATATATTGAGATTTTTGTTAACCGAAATGACAGTTGAAGTACACACAATTACTTCCTCAGGAGCTGCTCTGTAGTTATTTGCCTTATATACCACCTTTTTAAATTTTGAAATTCCTCTTTAATCTGTCAGGCAGTAACCATATTTTTTTTTTCTTTTTTCTCATTATTTTTCACATGAAAATACTGTTCCTTGTGTCTGTATCTCTACAGGTAAAAATTTCTTGTAGCTGAGCCTGGAACTCTGACACAACCAGGTAATGAACTTCCAGCCCACTTGCCACAAAAATGCAGGAGGCCACTCCTTAACAGTGGGCACAACCGCTCCTTGGCAGATGGCATATTGGCTGGCTGACAGCAGCAGCCCCAGGGCCACCAAGACAAAGCTAATCTGGGGAATGCAGGTGTTGGAGCACGAAGAAGCACCGGAGGCCCGGAGTACTGACGTCACTGTGACACACACTGGGGGTGTCCGTGTGGCTGCGTGTGTGTGCGTGTGTGTGTGTGTGTGTGTGTGTGTGTGTGCCTGCGTGCGTGATTATGTTTATGTTTGTGTGACCATGTTCGACAACTGCTTGCATGACTGTGCATGGGTGTGTGTGTTTGTGTGTTTGTTTATGTCTGTGCATAACTGTGCATGCATTACTGCGGTTGTGTCTGTGTGAACGTGTGTGTGCAAGTGTTTGCATGACTGCATGAGTGTGTTTGTGTCTATATGACCATACAGGTGTCCTTTTGTCTATGCACCCAAATTGTTTGTTCGTGTGTGTGTGTGTGTGTGTGTGTGTGTGTGTGTGTGTGTCTGTGTGTCTGTGTGCTGTCCCTGTCACAGATACTCAGGTGAAGATGCATGTGGAGACTCATATGGAGATATGGAGACTCACAGAGGAAGTGCTGGTATGAAGATCCTGTACAATGCTGGGAGATTCGAGAGGCCTGGGAAATTTAGGATAGAGGTCCTCGCAGATACTCTCAGACTTGGTGCCACACCTGCGCTCTTCCACCTCCCTCTTGTTGATGCAAAGACAGTGGCCACAGGTGAGTCACAGGGGGTTTTCCTTATTGAAGCAAAATGTCATAAACATTTTGTTCCATGTGGATCTGCAGGTTTTTTCCTGGGTGTGTCTGTGCATGTTTGGTAAAGAACATTTTTCATTGATGCAGTTTTAATGCCATTTCATTATTCATAGGACATGGTGAGGGAATGGGGACTGTTACATAATTTTATAAACTGCATGGAAAGCTTTTTGTTTTGGCTTGGGAATGGAATTGTATTGTTCTCCGTGACAGTGCAACAGTTTGCAGCTCTTTATTTTTTTGTTGGGTGAGGGGGCTTGGGATTGCTTTTTTAGTAAACAGTGGATTGTCTTGTGTTTGGAACAATATTTCATTTAAATTAATTTATTCATTTGAAATGCAATGAAAATCTCTGTGCATGACACTTACATGACTTCTTTAAATATATTGCATATTATGTATTTGTATTTTTAATCCATCTGAGAAAGGAGTTAAAATATTAGATTAAAATTATCAGTGTTGCTGTTACAATGCTTGTCAATGCACTGCATATGAAACAGCAAAAAATTCAGCACAAACATAGGAGCCAGCCTGGGCAAAGCCATGTCCAAACCATCCACTCAGCCCTGCTCTCCTGTATTTAATACAACTTCAATCAGGCATGTAGGCTTACAATCAGACACAATCACACAGACAATCACAATTATCCTGTTTCAAATCAAGTTGATGGAACACAGTTGTGTTATTTGGAAAGATGGCAAATGAAAGTTGGAACAGAATATCCTAGAACTTCCACAAACAAGTAATATGCACTTCAAAATACAATAAATATTCTTCCAAAAAATCTTTATAGCCAGCAGTTTGAAGCAGGCAGGTGAAGACTATCCTTTACAGTTGCCCATTTGGCCTGAAATTCCCACATATTTTGATAAATTTAATGATTCTTCATCCTGTAGTGATTAATAGCTAGAACAGGTTTCATCAAAATCTGGATACAAACATTTTTGGATTTTCGGATGACACATCATTGCATCAGACCTGGTGTGCAAAGACCCTCAAACTGCGAATGTTGTCTGCAGCAAAGCTTAGTCCAAAGCATGCATTTCTCCAAGTTAGCTTTGGGGTTTGGAAATGGAAGAAAAAATCCTCCCTCCAGCCATTCGGTACAGGTGCCCCAGGAATACCATTTAAACAATAATTAATATTATGCCTGTAAATACTCATATCATGTGTCTAGAACATGGTGGGTAGGAACTATTGCTAACATGAATGCTATTTAGGGGGTGGGGCTTAACAAAGGGACTATTGCCAAGAATTTCATGATTGCTTGATGACTCACAGGTTGGAATGTGCACACATGAGCAAATATCAACTATTAACACAAGATTCCATTTCAGGCTGTACGTGTCAAAAAAGAGAAATTAAGAGCTAAGCTACTGTTACAATTGTAATGTGTTTATCAGCTTTCAATGCATGTTCATGCAAAAGTCTTAGCAGATGGCAAAAAGGGGGTCAAAGGAAAAATAAATAGAAGGGGGAAACGATGCCACAGTATATTTTTCGCCTCCCCAGGCTGGAGAGCAGCTCGGGGGGAGGCTGCCTGCTGTTGTTAGGAAATTTTGTCTGACATAAAATCCTCTGGGCTTCCATAGGCCGGGTTAGGTAAAGATCAGAGGATAAATTGATTTTTTTAATCTCCACAAGTGTGCCTGACATGTTTGTGCTGTACTGGTGGAATCCCACAATGCTGCTGGATTTGAAGATTGAATGAATCAGCCTTCAGGGCATGTTTGACCACCGAGTTCAAAGTGTGGGCGAAGCATCTGCTATCTGCTGATGGCCTGCATTGGGGAACCCAGCCACTCTGCTTGGCCCATTCGTCAGCTGGTGCCGCTTGAATTTTCACTGCAATGCCATTTAAGGCCTTTAAAACTCTCTGCACTCTTTTGTGTAAGGATTCCAAACCAAGGGCCTCATTCCCAACATTACACAAATGAAATATGAAGTCAATGATTCAGGACATATAGGAATTGCTGTGTTGTTGTATTCAGTTATCAGGGCAGTGTCATTAGCAGCATCTGCAGAGATGACCTCTCTTACATTTTATTTTGGAAAAGTTTAGCAAGGATTGCTCATGTCTGGGATTTCCTCCTTGGAACAGCACAACCATAATCAAGCTATTTCTCAATAGAATAGAACAGCAGGAGGTCTGCTGCTATCACCTTTACCAATTTGGTCATGACAGTTGTTTCTAATGGAGATCCATCTGAAACAAACACAGAACTTACAGTTCAGTTAAACTGCGAAGAACCAAAAACTGTACTTGTTATCAAGATAAATGATCTCACAATCATTGTTCGCTAAATGGACAATCGAAAAGACAGTTTCCTTTCAGATACACAGATATTCTAGATTTGATTTAAGCACTGAAGAAGTGTTCTGTTGAGGCTGACTTAAGATGGTCAACAATGGCATCCTTACCACTGTGAGAGGCTCATTCCACTAGGGCCAGAACAGACAGCCAGGCAGCAGATAAGCTGTGTCGATACTATTTATTTGCATGTTGCGTTAAACTATCGGCCCCGATTCATGCAGCAAATACAGCCAATGTACATGTACTTTGCTCATTGTTTGACCATTGCTGAGTTCTGTCCGGTGATGGGCAAAAATGCCTGCTTTTCTCAGGTGCTCGGTCCCTGCAAAAATATTGCAGCCAAAAAAACGCTTAACATCCTCAAATATGTCTTCTGCACACTGCTTCTGTTTTTGTGGCCATTTACAGAATTGTGGCCATTAACATTTGATAAATTTCGATAAGACAGCTGTTTTCTCAGGGAGCTGCCACGCAATAGTAAGTGCCCTCACCAGCATTATGATTTCTGGTTCTGAAACGGTCATCAAATGTCAATGAAAATTAAAGTAATATCAGAGTGTGATTTATTTCAGTGGTGATCAATGTGTGCTGTTGTTTGAATAGATTCTGTAAGGCATATGGTTTTTTATGTATGAATTTTTTTTCTTAAAATGTGATGAAGACATTGAAAAGAGGTGAAATGTGTAATCTAAAGGTGCTTTTAATTGCACACTGGTTCCTGTGCCACAGCTGACATTAAAACAGGCCATGCAGGTCAGTTCTGAGGATGTGGTACTGAAAAACAAGTAGTTCACTAGGACAAGAAATTCCAGAACTGAGTTGAAGGGTAGTTATTAGTGGGAAAAGTGCAGCATTAAAATGAATGGGAATCAGGTCTGCTGGGATCCTTGGTATGACTTGGAGTCCAGTCCTCCCGGGAGGAAAGCAGGTTAGCCCCCCCACCTCCCCTCAGCAAAAGGGCTGGTTCTGGCTAGAAGATGAGGACAGCGGCGCCCTGGATACAACCAGGGAGAAGGTCAAAGCCAGCTGGAAGACCCTGGAACACTGCCTGGGATGGAGACCTGCAGGCAGGAAGAGAAGAGGGGAGGAAAGGGGACAGGAAACACGATCAACTGATGCAACAGGAAAGAGAAGTTTAGAGGTGTTCATATACATTAATCTGCTGGCTTGGAGATAGTAGGTGTGGATATAGGAACTTTCTGTCCCTTTGCACTTCAGGTATTTAAAATGAATAAAAAAACTAAAAGATTCGATTTTTCGGCCACCTTATTTTCATTAGGTTATGGTATGAAAGGCTAGTTTCAGTCCTGCTATGGACCCACAATGTGATATGACTTGGAAAAGGCATTGTTGTATTACACTGTATTACAAGATTTACAGGATTACATTGTATTACAAGATTTACTGTAGCACTTAAGCTGTCACAATGACATTCATTATGACTAATAATTGCTAATTATTTCAGCACTGTGTGCTGAACTGACACATGTTCAGATGTGGTACGCTGTGTTCTTTGTTGATTATTGACCCTGTGGTTTTGTTAGATGCATTTTTATACCGCTTTGTAAGCCTCTCTAGATAGGATCATCTGCTAAGTGTAGAAGGAAAGAAAACCAATGTCAACTGTACATCTTTCACTGGATGAGCATCCCTTCCTATCGTCAAGGTTGTTTACGTGTGTATGATTAATTCTAATTTCAGAATCCAAGTAAGGCAATGACTACCACTGCTCTTGCTGCTGCAGCCATGATGGTCTCCTCTATCATCGTGTCTCACTTGGCCAGGCCCCATATCCACTTTGGTGGGACGGCTTTCAGAGCTGTAATAGTGTCAGTTCCAGGCTCTGCAAAACTCACCAACTTTATAACTTCATCCTCCAAAGCCATGAGTTTTATTGGACGTTTGTAAAATTGATTTTTTTTTTCTTTTAAGAATCAGCTTTGCGGCTCCATCTCACTGCTTGCAATTTTTTACCGCCCAGTTTGTGGTCTTCGCTTCAGCTTTGAGGGCGATAATTTGTGGAGTGAATTTGCTGTCCAGCGCCTTCTTCACTGCTCTTGTAATCATAGCATCAAGGGCCACTTGTTCCTCTTGATTTCTCCTTGTTCATCCTGAAGTTTGTGCCATCAAGCTCTTCTTTCAATATGCCGGCAGTAACCGTTTCCTTGATTGGTGAGTGGTCACCCTGTTTTCGTGTGGAGCCCGGGCAGGCATTGGCATCAGGAAATTTGCTCAGATTAATCAGACAGAGTTGTGCGAAGAGCCAAAAATCTACATCCGTATCACCACAGACACAGACATACGATTTCCTGGGCCCTTATTCATTAAAACTGAATGCAGCACATACATGCAGAAAATTTAACATTACACAGCAGTTTCCCTTATATTTAAAGAAGGTCTGAGTCCACCTAAAGAATCTGGCTGGAATCATGCCTTTGAGGAAACATTTTGAGGAAATCTGAGATGCAAAACTGAAACATAACGTAGAGTGCTGTAGGTAAGGGACAACAGTACAGCACAGTGTACCAGGGCCTGATGTCTCACAGATGTAACACTACAGTATATTGAGGCATGTTCTCATTCTAATGATTTAAATGTAAATAGTTTCCCTTAACAGCAACTAAAACCGACATCAGGCATTTGCCTGATTCATAATGAATTAATGGGTTCATTGAAGGTCATTTAGCAGCTGACAACATATGCAGACTACTGCATACAATAAGTATGCTTTCCGTGACCCCTCTGAAGTTTTTCATAAATATACTATCCATGGTTTGTGTGCGGTCTTCCCTCTTAATGCTGCAAAATGCAATGAAAGGTTAAAGTGGAATTACTTGTACTGTGGCTAGTGCTAAAACAAATCATGATAAGGCTCAAAATTAATTTAATCCATCAAAACTTTGTTTCATCTACAATGAGAAATCCAGATGACACTGTCCCTCCCTCCAACCTCTGGTGCTGACAAGTAGAAATATTATCATAATAACCCCAGTTACATACGTGAATGTGAACACCACATTTTATTACATGCAATAATTGTAGGGACCAGTCAAGGTATGTGCATTTCAACTCTAAAATATACTTTTATTCTATCCACATTAAACTGTCTGTTAAGATATTTCCATTAGGCACAGTGCTATATTCTAGAGCGTTTTAAAAAAATAAATCAGGTTATAGCATTAATTTGAATCAGGACTATCAAAAGATGCTATAAATATTTTATAAGATGTCAAAGAAGGCCAAAGTTCCCATAACTTTGTATGTCACAGAGAACTGACCATCTATAAATAGACTATAAATTGGTTTAACCCTAGAGTAAATTCATAAGTAGCGGCCCAAGTGATCATCAACCTATTTAGATGGGTAAACATCTTCATTTAAGAGCGATTTAGAGAAATAAAATCACTTAATCACTGCAAGCCTGCATTACATTCAGAAATATAAAGACATGCAATTTCCTCAAAGCAAAAGGCAGTTATTCATGTAGAAATCACTCAATTTTACTGTACAAATTCAATTTTACTGTAACTGTAAATAGACAGGACAAAGAAACAGCAGTAAATCAAAAATGCAATAACAAATACACACACACAAATAAATATATATATATATATATGTATATATATATATATATATATATATATATATATATATATATGTATAAACAATGGCATTCTCCATTGCCAAATGACTAAAACAATTTGGCTGATGCCTGTGCTTACAAATGATCCGGTCGGGGCATGTAGATCTGTTTATTCTGTATTTTTGTTTTGCTCCATATAAAGTACCTAAATCTTATATAGAGCACCAATATATTAACTTAAATGCAGCAGTGAGCTAATGTGCTTTCTTTTTCACTCAACAGCGTTGACCTTGTTTGTCTTTTCTACATTATTCTTACCTTTTCTTCCTGACTGCTTTTGAACAACCATTAAAGGTGAGTGATATCCTCTGTCAGCTCTACAACTGCCAAAGCACCAAAGGTACTGCTACAATCTTATTCGAATCATCTATCACACCAATGAGAAATTTTCTGTCTATTTTTGGTCTGCCACAGATTAACAGGTAAAAGCCCCCTGTCCCCTCTCTCTCTTTCCCACTGCTGTAGGCCAGTACTGGTTTAGATGTTATGCATCCCTGCATGCATTTTGAGTTCCCATGACTATTTTATAGAAATGCACTGTGATCTCAATGACATCACATTTCACAGTGTACGTTAATAAACCTGTACACGTCTCCATTAAGATGATGTAGGGTCGGTGTGGGGCTAATTATTAATTTGTTGGACTTTCAAGAAACAGTGAATCCACAGTGGAATAAGCTCAATTAAAATACTAGTAATGATACAAAACAGCCATCTCCCCATCAATGGTTGATCATTCCAGCAGATTGTGGCATGATTTTGCAGAATCCAGTGTACACCACATAGTTAGTCAGTACACGCACCATAATATCTGAAAAAAGCTGTGTCAAATCACTGGAGCTAAGCCAGGTGTGAGCACATACTATAGGTGGCAATGTTGTCTATATCGTTTATATATAAATGATATTTATAGGTTTCAATGAGTTAGTTATAAACTGTAGAAGATGTAATTGCATTGTAATTATTAGCTACTGGGGAGTGCAACTTAATGTAAAGTGTAACCTAATAAAAAAAAGAATTTTAGGTTATAATAAATCTAATGATAATAAGCAAAGGTGTAGGATATGTTAACTGTTTTCATGCATTTTAATGTGAACAACCTCTCTGAATCTACATCAGCAGTTTTGGAATGGCATCTAATCTGATATGGCTGTTAGCTTTTAAGACTTAGTTACTGGCAGGGATGCAGTGCTACAGTTTATAATAAATGTCATGTACTTTAGTAACACTTCAATTTGATGAAATTTTATGCATTTAAAATTCCCATATAGAATCTTAGATTGATGTACAGATTAATTATTCTCTGTAAAGAGATTCAGTATCCCAAATATACTTCCATTTCCAAAATATCAAACATTTGTAGATACATGCAAACATTTGCTCTCCACAGAAGTATATGAGAATAACAAAATGTGTCACACTTGCCACAGATCATTTTCTCTCTGCTCATGTTGATAAATCCCAGTTAATCTAAAAATTAACAGGAAGACTTTTGAGATGTGTTTTAAACGAGAATATCTACTAACTTTCATTTTTACAGACTGTAAAACAAACTGAATGGTTGCAACAGGACTATAGCTACATTCCAAATTAATCACACAACACTAATACTGCAAACATTTTTTTTTTATTATTATTATTATTTATAATGCAATAGATAGATGTTATTTTTGCCTCACTGGCATTTATTACTTTCTGCTGTGATGAAAGAAGCTGGTCCAAAATGCAACCATGGGTCAATACCGCAGTATTAACTGATTGCAGCGTTAAAATCTTACATCAGTTATTTTAGTCTAATTCAGTACATGGACAACACACCCTTGCTATCGCAAGCGTTCATTAACAATTTTCAGTTGACATGACGGAACAACTACAACTGGTATTTCCAAATTCCAGTTAAACAAATTATATGTGTCTGCAAATCTCTAATTAAGAAATACCCCCACCAACAATTACAAATTAAAGAAATGTGTCGGATACAGAAATTATATTTACCAAGGTGCAAACAAGGAAGCATAATTTGTCTGATTGTGTGAATTGGCTGCTCCACAGCTTCAGCGGGGAAACTTGTCACCTCATTGTTCTCAAAGGGTCTCGCAAACGGTTCGAGTTGAATTTAATGGTAAAAAGGATCTGCGCACAAAGAAAAGCATAAGCGCTGCAGGAGGAGGGAAAGGTGCCCCAGTCCTCTCCCCAAAGGATGGGCGGCAGTGTGGTGTAGTGGAAAGGAAAAAGCCTTGTAACCCAGAGCTTGCTGGTTTAATTCCCAGGTTGTATTCCTAGGTTCAATTCCCAGATATTGCACCCCTTGGGCAAGCCACTTAACCTGAATTGCTTCAGTAAATATCCAATTGCATACATTAAAAAAATATGTAAAAACTGTAACCTGTGTAAGTCTCTCTAAATCGGATCATCTGTTAAGAAAACGTATGGAACATGGCTCTTAGCTGACATCAAAGAAGACAAATATGTTATATTTTGGCCGGATAAGCTCAGTCTTTTGGCAGTCACGTTCTGTCCGTCTGCCCAAGATGTGCAGCAGGAGGGAAATCAGTCTCATCTCTCCAGCAGGAGAGACCCCAAGGTATGCTGATAGTGGCCAGAGTGACACAGTCTGAAAAGCTCCAGAGGACACCCATCAGTCTGTTGCTGAAGTCCTTTGCCCTCCTTGGCATTCCAATCTGAAAGAGTTCTGAAAGGAATTGGTGAATCTCCGGCTGAAATAAATGCCACATTGAGGAGGAATCGTGGGATAGATAGAGGGTGTTAACCTATCGTGTTGCTGTACATTTTGGATTTTGTCACTACGAAACCAGTTAACTTTTGAAAAAGGCAGCCACCAGTGAAACGTGTAAAAGGTGGAGAGTGTGTCACGAAGAAGGGGAAATGAGACGTGTGTTGACGTGTGTAGGGGCAGTGAAGTGTTTGCGAGGATGTACAGCACCAGTCAAGAGTTTGGACATACCATTCTTTCTTTAGTTGTACTATTTTCCACATTTTAGAATAATAGTAAAGACATCAAAACTATGAAATAACACAAATGGAATTATGCAGTGACCCAAAGGTGTTAAATAAATCAAAAAAATGTTATATTTTAGATTCTTCAAAGTAGCCAAAAATATTTTTTAAAAAATGTTTTGGAAAGAAATACATACATAGGTGTCAACTTCACTGTTTATATTGGTCTAAGAAACAAATTTGAAGTATTTAAGCATATGTCTTTAGAACAAAATGCCTTTGAATGCATGTTGAATGCATGTCTTAATCAGGTGTGTCCAAGTTTTGACTGGCACTGTATATGCGGGCCTACAAGCCTCTGGTGGGATGGGACCCCAACATGCTTTCAGGGCCTGTGGAGGAATACTCTTATGATCACATTGAGAATACTTGTACTTTTTGTTGAAGTGTGAGAGAGGTCTGAGTACAATCCTTTCAAGGGAACAGAAACCCCTGTACATCCACCCACAGACATACCGTCAGGCCTGGATTATTGCATGGGCCTATCGGGCACAGGCCCAGGTCCCTAAAAGCCCTAACCAAGTAAGCCTCGCTGCTCCAGGGTTGAACCTTGAGAGACCCTAAAAGGCCTGTAGCAATACACAAAGGGCTACATGGGCCTCCAACCTGAATGCAAGTGGTCTAGGGCTAGTCTGATCATATAGACATGTACTGCTTTAAATGTATGTTTTGCACCATATGTGAGGCCAAATATGTCACATAAGCACAGGGTGGTTGGACTGTGAGTCGCTTCTTGCTGTGCACATGCACCCAGGGGTTGGGGGGGGGGGTTATGGGGGTGGGGCCCAGGAGGCTTTCGTACCCAGGGGCCCTTGATTTCATAATCCGTCCATGCGTACCGCAGTTAGAGTCCTCCGGCATTTCCCCAGCCCTGAAGTGTCTTGTAGTGAGCCAAGCTCTGCAAGTCCTGTCCCTACAGCGAAGACGATCCAGTCACAGTCAGGGAAGGTCAAAGAACTAACAAGAGCAAGCCTCACCCACTCACAATCCAGACGTCCGACAGATTTTCCCCTCAGCTGGGGACAGACTAATGTAGACGGTGCTGGCTGTTGGTGATTTGTGTGTCATGTCGATCTAAAGCCCCTGCACATTCCACAGTCCTTAAATGTCCTCCAGGGCTGCGGTTACCTAACATTGAAGGGAACCTGATGCTGCTAAAAGCATGGTAAAGAGCTCATCCATGCTAGTACAGATGATTTTTGCAGGAAGAAAATCTCAGAAAGCATATTGTCTCAGTGTGTAACACAGCGAAAGAAACAGGCCAGTACAGTAATCATCTCTGGCCCCCAACACGCTTTCAGCAGAGGAGGTGAATCCTTTAGCAGGCTCTCTTCTCCAAACTGCCAACTGACTGGCTGTTGTGCATCAGGCCAAGTACATTTTATAGGCAGTTAGAAATTCTTTTGGGGATAAGCCTGGCTTGTACATAAGATATGGACTCCATTCTAACTGGTAGTTCACTGATTCTATCTAGTAATATAGTCAAGAATACAACTTCTGCATGCTGATTGCTTTCCCCCAGTGACATCATCGCCTATTGTATCTTCAGTTCACATTATTGAGACTGTCTCTGTTATCAGCAGTAGATTTTTCACTTTCTGCTGAAAAAGGGGTAGCATACACAGAAAATTTGATTAGAACAAATTTCTACGTCTGTGTCACTTCTTATGCATGTGAGAAGCTTATTGCAAACACTGCAATACAAGAAAGCATCGTGTTTGGGCTGCTAAACATTTAGATCCTTGTCTGATAAACCCTAATAAACAAATTAGCACTGATACCAAAACGGGCATCCTCTGCTCTCACTGAAATATGGCTTAAACCAGGGGGTAACATGTAACACCAAATGGTTCCCCTTTTCACCTTAAAAGCTTGCCTCTCCCATCAGGACTCTGTTGACTTTTCCCTGTTGATCATTACAGCTACAGATCTGATGTGGCACAGTTTAAATTTCTTAGTATTCATAGGCATTTTCTTAGTATTCATAGGCAAGTCACTACTCAACATTTTCAGTAAGACAGAAATACAGAAATTTAGCAGTAGACACAGACAGAGATTCAGTTTTTGAAGATTTTAATATTCACATGGGCAGAGAAGATCAATCCTTTAAAAGGCCTCTTCAATCTCAACTTGGTTCAATAGGCATCCTCCAAAAGGTGACAAACTACTCATGTACCCAGTCATGCATTAGACCCATTTATTTCAAGAGAGGCTTGACATCCTCAGCCTCAACAGTTATCTCTCATCATCCTGCTCTATCCGATCACATTTTGATTACATCTGAATTACCAGTGCCAAAAGTAATGATGCCTAATGGCAAAGCGTTTTCTTTGCTGTTCATCCTAACTGCTCGACTGCATCATACTTTCTAAAAACTCTCCCAAGTTTCTTATCGGCAGATTGTTGATCTTCTCCCCTCTCATCCATTTGATGAGTAGACAAGCACTGTTATACCTGAGTGGGTTCAGTATTATCTATAATCTTATTAGACCCTTACAGTCTCAAGAAGCTGGCTACCAGCTCATCCTCAAAATTTCAAAGGCTAAAAACAGGCAGGTAGGATTTTTTTTCTACATAAGAGACATTTATTCATCAGAGACATTCTCAGTGTCTAAATCCAGAGTAAAAACCCATCTCCTTAGTATATATTTTACACTTAACCCTGATCCTTGTAGTGTTTACTTTTTAACCATTGCCATCATTTAATTTTGTCTAGAAATGGTTTTCCTCCCCTTGTCACTTTGACGTGGGATGAATTTTGATTCTGTACTAAAATCACAGCCCTTCATAGGGGTGTAGGGGCTCCACCCCTCCTCCCCAGTCCCCTTAATCCAGTCCCATACAAGGACATTATTATCAAATCAGCATAGATAACAACAAGATGTGACATCCTCCTAAACACCAACTAGAATTAAGACAAGAAACTAAAGCCCTAATCAGCATACAGACCACCTTGGATCCTGTGTCTGTACTCTTTTGGTTCACCTGTCAATACCCGATAAGACTGCCAATTGTGTGCATTATGTTGAAACTTCAGCTTAATAGATAAACTGCAATTCATCTTAATGTATTGTCTCTGATTGCCACTAGGTTATTAAGGTCAAATTCTCTATTTTTATTTTCTTCAGCAAAGTATGTATAACATTTGCATAATTTCTTAACATATGCAAGGTGTTCTTGCAGAACATCTAATGAACTGTTTATATGGAATGCAATCCACTTAGCATTCTGTGACAATTATTGTAAGAGCTGTGTTCCAGATAAATATTTGACTGATTTATATGTCTGTGGCATCCAAGGGTTTACAAGTGAGGTCAGTGTGCACAGCTTACAAGGATGACTTTTGCCCCCTCCTTATCTCAGAATTATTTTCCTATTCTAAGATAACATTACCCTCCTGCCATTTATTCCCAGCCTTCACTCTTACCAATGAGCCTGAGTTACCTGAACTGTCTCAGTGAACACTGGGCTGTATAAATGGATAACAGGAGCAAGTTGTAAGCTCTGTAATTAGCTCTGAATAAGAGTATTATGTTAAGCAAAAAAAAAAAAAAAAAAAAGATTCATTCAAATTGATTAACCACTATAAGGTATGTGGTTTAATTAAATATTCCACTCTTTCCACAGAGAATGCTGTATGTCTGGTCTCTGACCGTTTGCTCTCTTCTGAATGTGGCGTTCGCATGAGGAAGGTCAGCCACTCTCATGCTTCTTCGGTTGCAACAGCACTTTCAACACGGTGAAATTAACAGGTTTTACATAAATGTCCATTTACAATACAGTCTGCCTGCTACTGAGGCCAATGTCAGATCAGGTGGATTAGGTGGATTTCATCTAAGCGGAATGGAGTCAACTGCATGTGCCACTTTGTGAAATATGTCATGACTTAGCAGCCATGAAAAAAAAACATGAATGGTGAATTTTGAATGTCAGGATGACTCAGGGAACATTTCATGTCCATTTAGCAATGGACACATCCGTATGCACTCATCAGACTTATTTCTCAAGCCATGGAACAAGATGCATGATGCACATGGACTGGCCACCCAACTTGGAACACCTCTGGGTTGAAATGGATAAGCACTAGCCTGGCTGGAATACATAAACATGCATCACGTCTAGCTGAGTGCGATATGATATCTCTGAAAGAAATATACACTCTCGTAGTGTTGTTGACACTGTGAGCACTGCAAGCAGTACATTTTAAGCGGAACATTCAGGAAATGGTATTTTCGAAGCATTCAGTTGATAAAGTAGAAAAAAAATTTAAATGTCTTTTAACTCCCTTTCTTTGAAAATGGTTTTGAACGTGTGTCATTAGTGCCCTAACATGTGAGGGCAAAGCCTTCACCTGTCCCCAAAAACTGCTTGATTAATTGAGTGTTAGTTGCATTCCTTATTGTAAAATCTTTGTGAATATGTTTAATAAGAATCCTTGTTTATTTCATATTCCACTTCATCCTATACTCCTTTGCAAGTCAGTTCACTGCAATTGTTTCATTGTCTGTGCCTGTATAATTGTAACTGTGTCTGGACAAGCCAATAGTTAATAAGCTTCTCCTGTGCCAATTACCATTTAGCCTGTCATTAAATGCAGGTGTCTGGCTACAGAGCAAGAGGCTTTTTTCAGCAGTATGTTTGGCTGTATACTCAAAGCTGAAATTTCTGTTTTGTGTTCATTTTAATGGATAAAATAAGTTATTTGATTCTTTTTGTAAATGTTTATTCATTTTTTTTTTCTTTCATGTGAGAAGTGCTGCCAGCTTCTTCACAGAAACCCATTGTTTCTGCATGAGAAGCAAATCAATCTGTATTTTGGTCTTGTTTAGTAAAAACTGGAGACAAAATTGTTTTGCATTTTTAAAGTCTCATTGTATTTTAAGCTGTCAAAGTGTATTATCTAATCAGTCTGTTACAGTAAGAATAGCTCATTAAAGCTGGTGACACGAATGTATCTGGTACATTACCCAAAATCAAGATATTTCATAGCCAAAGCAAGTCAGTGCCAACTTAAAGTCTAATGATTTTATCACCCTTATGACAGATTGGCCACATGATGTGTTTTAGATGGTGTTTTCACACTTTGAGAGTCAATGGCCCATGTGTCCTTTTGTGGAATGAGCAGGGAACATTGTTGTGTTCCAACTGTCAGTCTAAATCAGCCTGATCATTAATTAAAACACTGTATATGGGAATCTGGACAGCTTCTGGGTCAGACTCAGTCCAGGTTTCTGCGGCATGATGTAGTCTGTCATGCATGTCTCCTGACAGGACAGAACACCAATCAATCACATAGTCATTACCCCAACTGACCTTTGCGCTGCTAAGTACAATACAGCGTATAACTGCAACAGGCACCACTCGTACAACATCCCACTGTTACTGTGGACACTAACCACAGAGTCACTTGGCACATCAGTCTGTAAAATTACTTATTTGTTAATTGTAAATGTCTCTTCTTAAGATTATGTTTTGAAGTTCCTGCTTAGTACAGTTGGTACGGTACCACTGTGAACTCAGAGGGCTTCTATTTCCCACAGTTCCACCAGCAGAAGTGAGTCATAGATGAACTGCCCCAAGGTAACATCAGTTTCACACAGGCTTGCGGGAGGGGATCCATGGAGTCCTAACCAGAAAGAAACATCATTTGTAGAACTCCGTTCAGGGAGATGGCACAGGGAGAGAAATGCCATAAGCCTTGTTACACTCGACAAGGAGTGAATTATTTAAAAGTTCGCCTATCACCAGTGGCCCACAGGATGTTAAAGGGACCTGAAGAAGTAGATTTTTATGCAAACTGACAAATGTTTTGCAAGAAAATGTTGACCCACATACCAGCAAAGGTGGAACAAAGCACACTGTGCTCTCTGTAAGCGTCATGTCATGACACTGACTTCATTAAAGACTGTACTTCAGTTTTCAAACTTTTGATTCTGAAGAGCAGTTGATGTGAAAGGCAAATTTAAAAATATGTACAATTCTGTAACTAAGTTAATATTACCCATGAAATATCTACATTTTGAATTATGCACATCGTGACAGTACCAGAGGAAAGTTGCAATACTCACCTGCATGTACAAAAAATAGTATGACAAGACAACAGAATGTGGTGAAGCACTTGCAAAATGGGCAGGTCTGTTCATTAAGGACAACATGGCCATAATTTTAGTTCAGCAAGCAATAAATAAATAAATAATGCAGCCTTATGAAGCTGCATTAAAATTAGCTAATTGCACTAACATCAAGCTGCTAACCCTTTCGCTGAAAAACACACAACAAATGAAAGGGTTTCTCATAAGGGATAGCAAAGGTCAATATTTGAACACCAGATTTCATACAGTCCAAGGTCAAACATCTGGACAGCTCTTATCTCATTTCAAAATGACCAGCACATTATTTTTCCACAGGTGTCTACACCTTAGACTGCTGCACTCTACTACTGTCTTTCATGCCGAATATGTTGTATACAGAGCAGAGCTACCCACAATACCATGATATGGTCTGCCAACCTGCCACTTCCTCATATGACCTGTGGAGGGAGCCAACAGGTGAGTTGGTATTAGCCCTCTGGAACCAGCACTCCAATTCTCCCCACGCTCCCACCACAACAAGTATGAAGGTGAAGCTTCAGGGGTAAATATCGTAACAGAAAGAGTATGTACATAAATTGTACTTTATTGCTAGTGAATTTTACACATGGATACCAATACTAGCAACAGTTTACTATTAAATTTATCAGTTTTATGTGCTCTGTTTTCAGGTTTTCTATGAATGAGAATACAGCAAAACTGATCAGTTCTCTGTCAGTTTACAAACAGGGAATTAATCAGTTGTGTGTGTGTTTCTGACATTTGTTGTGTGTGTGCGTGTTTGTGACATTCATGTGACTAGTTGGAAATATATTTTAATATCTTCTTTGATATGTGTGATATGAAACATTACAACTAATGTGTTATAATAATCACTGTACTGTTAATAATATAAATGAAAATAGATTTTTAATGGGTCAATTTTTTTTTTTTGATGGAGTCATTATTTGTGAAGTATTTCTTTGTAAACTGGTGAACTGGTCCATTAAGCTCTTCAATAATTTTAGATATGTATGCTTGAACTACTTAAGGATTCAGATAGACTTTTTTTCAAACTGTGTGTCAGTCATCCATACTTGAGATGTCAAGAGTCCACTGATTGATTAATTATTAAAAATTATTCCCAGATATGTCATCTCAACGACATCAGTTCAGATTCTAAAAAACTTTTATTGGTGACAGTGTCAAAAAATAGTGTAAAAGCCTAGCGCACATATTTAATGATTAATACACTTGAATGTCACCCTCTGCAACAACAGCAAATATTTAGAGAGGAAAGAGATGATGATGCACAAGAGTTTTCCTAAAGGCTGTGGCAGAGATAAATTATTTGGTTTGTTAAGACACAGATTTTCTGAGAGACCTGTTCTACATAAGCCTACATTAGGTGCAGTTATTAAATGTAAGCTGGGTTGATGAAGAGTTCCCCTGTCGCTGACTGTCAGTGTATCGTGAGCACATCATGCATGGCTGACCATGGGATGATACACGTCTTTCAGCATTTACAGAATTGCTGACAGCAGACAACTACATTTGTTTGTTTGTTTTTTTTTTCCTTTTTTTGTGATGAATCGGGAGGCCACTTTGCAGCTACTTTCCCAAAGCCAATGCAGAGGGACCTCTGAGAGCGCGCCCTGCTGTGACGATGCCAACTGTCACACGTTCACGGTGGCGTCCCGCGAGGACAGGCTTCAGCGGAGTGCGAGTCTTGGTGAACGAGTGTACGCTCGTGACTCTGTTGCACCGGGAGCCTCCGGGAACCAGAGCTGCTCCAGGCAAGGAGACATGGCAAAGCTCAGCCACAGATTTATTCATCAGGACCAGAGATTCTGCTCAGTGCACATCACGTTGAAAGTTCTTATCTCTGCGAGGGTACAATAGTTCTGATTTCCTGGTTTGTTATGAACATTCTAGAAGGGGTGTGGTCTGAAACAGAACACCCGTAGTCAGCACAGGAACACAGATAGTACCGGCCAGATGAAAGAAACACAGCAGCTAAATATCTGATAAAATATTACATTACATTCATGCACATTCATTTGTAATGTAGTGAAATGTAATGAATTTGAGCTGAAATGTAATGACATGTAATGAATTGGATGAAACTATTGAAAATTTGACAGACGAATAAAATATCTGTGGTTCGGTACTGCACAATGTTTTCAGCCCTGCTCTGAAACCGCAGCTGTGTGCAATCTCTCAATTACACAGCTGGTGGCCTGCCCACCTGCCCAGCCACTTTAAAAGGAAAGCACACCGCCCACACAGGAGGGCGGTTAACCCAGCACCAAAGCTCCTTTTTGCATCGAGCCTGGGGCCTACCTGCCCTGCCTCCTTCTAGGCCCCCTCCGCAAATGAAATTACTCTACCTGGTGGTCCCAAAAAACTCAGCTGTGATCACAAGGCCACTCCCTCTTTCACCTGCAAGATGCTTAAAAAGAGTCACATTGTGCCCTTCCTAAATCATTCCTCTCTCAGCTATGGCTCAACAGCTCACGGGCAGCATCTGAGGGTCTGAAGACTGTAGTTTTCTCAACTGCTCCTTGGCAGGAAATAACCCCCCATCCCCTGACAGTCTCTTGTTTCTGCCCCTCCCTTCCTGCCTTACAGGTACCATCAAACCCCGGTGTTGAATGCCCTGGGAAAGTTCACAGATCCAAAGCTGCAAACATTGTGTGGTCAAATTTGAACCGCTTTCAGGAAATTCTAAGGTTGAATTATTGATTTATACTCAAGTATTGAACTGGGTTTTGGGTAGTTGCCAGAACAAATGTCTCTTTCTATGCAGATTCTTTCTAATGCCAGCGTCAGAGCCTGAATTTTTAAGGTCTTGCACTATGCAGGAATCCTACACCCCCACACCCCACAACTATGCTTTAGGGATGATGTATGTACTTTATTCTGTGTCTGCACAATGAAAACCCTCTGTTATGTAAGAGGAAAAATTCATATAATAAATAGAGTTATGCAGATCTGAACATCTTTTCATGTTTAGATTCTGCAGCAGAATGTTTACTCTCAGCATGATGTTTGATTTTTTTCTGGCCTTTTTAATTACAGATGTCTGCTTTTTAGGGATCTTGCATCTACTCTTTAGAAGACATAAAGTAGTCTTACTTTCATTTTCAGACATTTTACTGATCCATTTTGACAAGAGAAGTTGGCTGATTACTTCAGCCATGAAGGTGGTGCTGTAACATTAACATTGTACAGGTGTGCAGAATATAGACTATGTTTATTGAAATGGAGGATACATTTTCATACTGTGAGATTTGCTAACCTTATCCCATTAGCTGAGCTTTCAGTCCATAGACCATCTTCATATACACTGACATACACTACACTGCACAATAGCCTGTGAACACAGCCATGTGAAGACATCAAAGTTGTTTAATTTTTGGAAATATATAATTTCTGGCCAGTGTATGAAATACCTCAATGTCTTGTGATGGTAAATTAAACCTATATATAGCCACATCTAATTATCTCAGTATATTCATAAAGTGAAAGGCATGACTTAATTGGATACAAGCTTGGATTCCTTAACAAGGAATTCCCAGGACATAAAGAGGTTCAGTCTGTACCTGAGATGCAGATTTTAATTATAATACAAACAGTATAATGGTGTGCAGCATCAAACTGACAAGTAATTAAAATACATTAATGCACTGACTAATGACCTCTTATGTAGTAGGTCTTATTATCTGAGACTGAAATATATGTTTCCAGTAATTGTGATACTGAATACAGATCAAATCAATATTTTCTTCCTTCTGCATAATTTTGAAGTGTTTTCACAGGGGTGGTAGTATTACCTCAGATAAGCCTCAGATATGCGATGAGGCGAGGAAGAAAACAAAGGAATACTGGTGGGTGTTTCCAGCCTACCCTAGATAACATGGATTCTGTAATCCAATGCTTTGCCTATTATGTATGACAATGATTTATTACCCACCATTTTTAAAGGATGTTAGGGGGAGCCTTTGTAGTGCCCATGGCTGCACTGGTAGCTGAAAGAAACATTACGCCTGCCAGTACATTAAGATGATGCAATTGTACCCTTGACCAAGATACTTAGCCTAAATTGCTTCATTAAAATAGATCTCTATAAACATGTAATGTACATGTATGGCATCAGCGTTGAAGCTGGAGAGAGCGAGACAGGTATGTGCACAGTGAATGAAAGAACACAGTGGTCAGCAATGCAGAGCAAAAAGGAAAGAGTCCGCTAAACAGTTCAAACGGCCAGCAAGATCACCCTGCAAACATGAGGAGAGCAGATAAGTAAGAAGACGAAAAAGTCCAATGTTACAAGAATTTGAGCTGAGAAAGAACACAAAAAATAAATAAATAAATGAATGAAAACACCTATTCCCCGTCACGCTTCACGACACCCATGTCACTAAGAAAATAATCGTGCGTGTTGAAGGCAGGACAGGCTTTATACCTGACTTTGATTTTAAATGAGAAACTATCCTGCGTTTGTGTCCGGGTTGTTTTGATATTGGAAAACATATTGCTGTTCCTTGTTTTTTGTTTTGTTTCTGTTTTCATGTTTTCTTGTCATTTTCACTTGTCACACAGTTCCTGTTTTTTTTTTTTTTTCCTTTTCAAACTTTTTTGGCTTCTGGACAAAAACTTAGGATTGTTCCCTAATTAAAGGGGATACGATGGGATAGTAAAAGTCAAGGATATTACTCTAACTTATCCCACAGGCATTTTAGTTAGTAGAATAAGTTAAGGGTATTAAAATGCAGTAAGAACATGTCTCCTTGTACTGCTTAATTAAAACAATTGAAGCCAGAAGGCATTTTCCTCTTTTAGCATTTTACCCAACTTTACCCTAAAAGTACTAAAATATGTTGAGTGTGCCAAAAAAAAACTACACAAGAAAAGTAATTTTAATAGACATTATAGGACACTGGTTCAAGATTGTTTGATTTAATGAAGAAAACCCTTCAGCACATTACTGATGTGTGTTCATACTCCTGTAGGAATAGTTGAGAAATTAGAAAAGATTTTTCCCTAGAAATTATAGCTTGGGGAGGCCTGTCAGAATTGCTGCCTATGGGGCAGTTCTTGGCAACACAATGCACACCATTATTCAGGTGGTGACAGCTGCAGGTGGACCAGGCTGTGGTTTAGAATCTCAAGTATTACACTTATGCATTTGATACAGGTCTCAAGGGTCTAATAGCTGTAAAAAAAAGAGGGTGTCACACCACACTGTGGAAATCAGAAGAGGAACCACCTTTCAGAACAATGGTGAGAGCAGTATTGTCCTATGTGCTTATACACAGAAACAAATGTCAAGCTGAGAGGTGTGTCAAAAGACCCCTGTATTTCATCATTATGATTCAAATCGTTTTGTACCACATACTGTATATGCATTTGGTTCTTTCTTTGCAGAGGAAAAAAAAGATAAGGTGATTGTCTTATCGCATAGAACCTTTTTTAATACTAAGAATTATTTAAAACATGAAAGGTAAGACCAAAACTCAAACTCAAAACGAATTTCACTTGTGTGATTCAGTGATGCGGGCTACAGGCTAAACATACGGAGGTGAATGAAAATAAATGGCGCTTGTTCACACTGCCACTTGTGCTCCTCACAAATGTTTGAGTGATTCATTAGTTATTTGCCCAACAGGTGAAAATAAAACAAGGGAAGGGTTACGAAAATCCAGTCAATGCCTTTTTCATACCAGGCACTATTGTGACCCTTTTTTCACTCCCGAGTCAGAACCAGGCTTGCTGGCCTGTGTGTGTGGCTCTGTCTGTTGCCCGCAGTTTTATCGCTGTATCAATTATTAAACTCAGCATGACATGGCCTTGCTACTCCGACCCCATAATCGGTTTGGTGTCTGCCGGGGGCATGGATTAATAAAAAAACATAACTCACGGTTGCTGTTTTTTTTCTTTTTATGTTTTGTTTTGATCGTTTGTGAAAAGAAAATGCTCTGCAAACATGCATTTATTTTTCTCAATCATAGACTAGAAAGGTGTTTATTTTTTTCCTTTTATACAATTTCAAGCGACATCTTGCATTGCATACACCAGAGGAAAGCCAAGGGGGCCCTGGCAGCCGGAGCCAGGCTTGGCGCGACTCAGTCGGTGGAAAGTGGTTCCAGGGCCTGGGCTCAGAACATCACTGGCCGGCATCAGAAAGGGCACAGCTGCAGCCGCAGAGTAATCTTATGCAGCACAGGTATGTGTCCTTCTAAAGAGGAACAATCAGGACATTGATAATTAAACATAAAACATCACAAAACATCTCATCATTGGGTACTACAACCAATTCCGAGGGTCTCTTATCCTTTATACAGTAGACAGTTGCTTTTTAACATGTTCTATACCGCCACTTATGGATGTATATGTATACTGGAAGTCTTTCACAGTGGTATTGTTAGATTTTTTCAAGGGGTACATTTATGTTTTGTGCAGCTTTCTACCCATGCTAGGCAAGTCTTTACCTGTTCCTTGGGCAGGGTTGCCAGGTCTCACACAATTCACCATGATTAAAACCTGTTCTCACAGCTTCAAAGCGGGAGCTCCTCCCTGACTGTGTGAGAGCTGGTGACCCCTGCTTTAGAGCGGCTGTGAAGCATCGGGCTGAAGCACTCAGAGCCGTTTCTCCGTGCTGCGCTGCAGAGATGGCGGGTAAATAAAAATACGCGCGCAGCAGAAAAGTTTTTTATGCTTTGCTCTCATGCTGCATCGGCAGCAGTTTTTACAGTTTAAGAGGCCTCTGCCTCCGGGCGCCCAGCTTATTGTGAACAAACCTGTCCATTTTTAACACAGAACATTTTCTATGAAGTCTTTGTCTGTGAGGATAGTGTGGAATGGAATAAAGCTGAAAAAAAAAGAAAAAAAACAGCACTAAAAGAAACCTGTGACATATGGTGGATGGGACTTAAAGCTGTTCTTTTTTACTTTGCTCCAATGAATTCATATGAACTCGCTCATTACCAGCATGACTCCACAGACGGGGAATAGTCAGTTCCATGGCATACACTGGAGATGTTAAAACTGCATTCTGTCTGACATTTTCAACACAAAGCATTCATCTACAGTATATTAATTGGTTGACTACTTGATGCAATCCAAGGAGCAATTCATGAAGTCCGAACTTTTTTTGCGATGCAATTCAGGCTGACACCTGCATGCTAAATCTCTCTGTCAAATAGATGGTACAGCTGGAGAGAGGTGAGTTTTCTTCATCTAATTTGGAGGCAACACTAGAATGCAAATGTCTCTTGCTCTGTATGTCTCCATTTTAGTACTGGTGCTAATAACCTTTTTGGCTGGTGAGCTTTTGACCCTGGATAAGGGTGATGTCCTCATCTGAATGTCACTTTTTCCAGTGGATTTATTGCCAGTGAGCAAGCAGTTTATCCCTTGAACAGCATTCCAACCAAGTGCTGGTGGACCAACTTAGCACTTGGTTGGAATTGGTTAGCCGGTTACTTCAAAGCTCGCTGTGATGACAGTATCTAGGTGAATAGTTAGTCAAAAACCATATCTAGGAGTCCATCTAGCAAAAACAAATGACAGTTAACCAACCAATTGAGCATTTCTACTGGAAGTGCCACACTAATAATCTAATCACAAAATTACCAATCATTTTTAAACTGTATACTAAATTAGTGCAAATTATTTTAAACATATGAATGCTCATCAAACTAGGTATTATGAGCCATCTGGTAAATCTGTCATTTCTCTCATTTGGAGCTCATGAGTTACTATGGTCAAGTGGTTAAGATCTTTTGACTCTTCAGACCCAGAAGCTGGTATTGAAAATTGTGACATGATCTGGTGAATATGGGTCATGCAGAAATGTTGGTAGTTTCAATGTTTGCAAACACTAGAGCATGCTTTTACAACCAAGGCATGTAGATGATGTAATGATGACTTAATATGCGTGCATTCTGAAGTTGCTCATGAAAAACTACCCTTTTTATTCCAATGGTTGGATTTTCACAGGCTTCACATTTGCATGGAAATGAAACCTCCGAAAAGCAGTTCCTTGCTTTTTGATTGAAGTCTGGCATTATATGAACTCAGCACCATGAATAAGTCTTATGAATCTTTTCAATTGGCAAAGCTAAGGTGGCTCATCTTTGCCTTTTTTTTTGGATATCAGAACATATGCCCAAACCATTTCCTGTTCTATCAAGTGATCTCACTGCATCAGGGAAAGAGGAGATTAGATATAAGACCACTGTGTGTGCATTGATAGCTCATGAATATTTATGGAATATGCCAAGGTAATGGCATGTGAAAAACCCCTTCAGATAACAGAATAAACAGGCTCCTCGAAGTACAGGCAGTCCCCATTTCAGAAAAGAAACTAATTTCTGCAGCCATCAGTGTGGTTTTGTTAGATGCTTTTTTCCACCCATTGAGGTCCTGCAAGGCAATTTGTAATTAATTGAATTAACAATCATCATATAATGCTGTTAAACCTCAAACCTCTCGCACAATAGTCATTAAAATGATACTTTTAATGTGTTGACATTGTATTGTGTGGTTGCGGGGAGGCCAGGGTAGGTTGTGTTCACCTATAACCATTCATCTCAGTCTATTCTAGTCATAACAACTGGAGAGAATATCGCTTGGGCCACCACTCACAAAGAACCGGCATTGGATATCTGGGCCCCACTGGGCGCTTAACCTGTTTGGTCTGGAGATCCAAAATAAAATGCTACAAAAGAACGGTCTACCTTGGTATCAGTCATCATTGTCGTATCTATGACTGAGCATTGTGGAGTCTTCTTACCTGCAGAATGTGTTTTTTCCTCAAAGGTTTTACAATGTCAGACTGATAAGGATGATGTACAGTAGAGCCCAGGAACTGCATCAGTGATGATAGGATTCCTGGAATAAATGCAGGAAAAAGTGCTGCCAAGTGCTAAAGTGTTCCCTTTGTCTATAATGGTTTTGCAATATTTTTTGTTCCAGACCATTACCTTTACAACCCAAAAAGCGTGTGAGAAATTCTAAAAAAGTTTTAGAATGTAAATGACTGTATCATAAGTAGACAGATTTTTATTCACTTGCTAAGGCCTTATTGTCTGGCTTGATTGCAATAAGGAGGAAGTTACAAATGCTAACACTAATTGCTGCACAACAAAAAAATCTGATTTACTGTAAGAGACATGCTGGAGCTTGAGAACTTGAGAGCCAGCAAAAAAGTCTGAAAAAAAAACAACCCCCATCAGAGTTCTAAGGTTTACTTTGTTGTGTAACCTTTCTACTTTAATTATTTTAGTGTTTGCGTGACTGTTTGTGTCTTGTCATGCACTTCACAAACTGTAGGTCTCAACACTGGATACTGTGCTACTCTGCTTATAAGAAAAACTGATATGAGAATCAACTGTATAGGGTGATCACAAATGGTGGGACAGAATTGACAAAGAAGACAAAAAGACAGAGTAGACCAAAAAAAAAAACTGGTTGGTTTTATCAATCAATTCCACTCCACTTTTAAGAATCAACAGCTTATACGAATAAAAGTCATACTGGATGGATGTGATTTTTATAAGGAGAATACACTGTACTTTGTACTTTGACTCAATGTTTGATTAAAAAAAGGCTGCAGAGTCAAAGTGACAGGTTCAGTGTTCAGTGTTGAACACTGCTCATATCCTGTGGGAAAATAAGATTCATTTCCCGATGATCAGGTTTACAAAGACGTCTCCAGGGACGCCGCATGTATAGGCTTTATATACAGGTGTTGAATAAGTCATAGTATGAATTGTGTAAGACAATGAAATACCTTTACCTCTAAATGCCCCTTGAGGTTTCCTTGCCATTAGTTCAGCAGTATTTCACCCACCTGTGATTATTACCTGAATGACATCATTTTCATGTATTATCCGTGTTTGTTCTGCTAGGAGCAGTTTCTTCCTCTTCGTCTGCAATCGATGTACTGCCCAGATCAGTTGTATCTAAATTAAGATATTGCAGGCTTGGTATAAAACTCCGTATTTCTTCTTTAATACAGAATTTGAGTTTTATGCCAGCAAAACATTATAGGCATTCAAAGCACATCTTTTATTAATATCTCCAGCTGTTCATTTCATTTCAAGGGGATTAATTCTATATGTGATAATATTACAGATTTCACTTACATATATTCAGCTGTTAGTGATCTAGCCTCCGTTCCCAGTTTACTCATATAAATCATGTCAAGGTGTCCATGTTTTGAAAAGTAAAAGTACTCTGTGTTGTTCTTTTTGGTAATGGCAACAAGAGAGTTTGTTAATTACCTGCTTTGCATAACTAATCCCAATAGATAGGTCGTTAACTGCAGGCAGACTGCAACAAACCCAGTCCTTCTTTAGCAGTACTTTTTTACACTTTTTCTTTGCACTTTTAATAAAACATTCCATGTTTTAGTCTCGGCACAATACCCCAAAACTGCAAACGTTATGTAAGACTTTTTTCTTTTATGTGATTTATGTTGATTATCAAAAGTATTAATCTAACATTGGCAATGTTACAGATGCCAGCATTGTAGTTTTTGAAACCAATCTAGGACTGAGTTGTTATGGACTTGTAGCCTTCTAGTCTCGGTCTTTTGTCATAGCTATGTTCAATTATTACTTACAAAGATTCCATGATGATGATGTGTTTCAAGTGTGAGGTGAAACCTGCCTGACTTGTCAAAACATGTCATAACAAGTCAAAATGCATGTGAGGCATCAAGATTGCAACGGCAATAAGGCTGCTATAATAATCATAATACTACATTATTGACATTTAGCAAACACTCTTATCCAGAGCATCTTACATCAATTACAGGTTTTTACAATGTTATCCATTTATACAGCTGGATATTTACTGAGGCAATTGTGGGTTAAGTACCTTGCCCAAGGGTACAGCAGCGGTGCCCCCATGAACTGGAAACCTTTCAGTTATGAGTCCTGTTCCTTAATCACCACGCTACACTGCCTCCCCAATAACAAATCACTCTACCCCGAAAAATTGGCGATGGGCAAACTAACTGAGAGAATGAGACATCCAACCTAGAATGCAGGAACAATACCGATAATAAAATTGTTGGATAAAATGAAAACAAAAAACCAGGGAGCTAAGATTAAAAAAAACATAATGTCTTGCCCATTACTCAGCATCCAGTCTCTTCTTTCTTTACCATTAATCCTTGGTCTTGCTAAATCAGATGCAGTAACATTCATAATCTTAACCCATCATTACTGTATAGAGGTACGTTCAGACAATTAGAACACCTGCCATTGGGACTCTACCCATTTACAATCCTTCTTTCGGCTTTGTTGCTGGGAGTGGTGTCAGTATTTATTTTTTAATTACTGCCACCTAGTGGATCATGAGGTATTGCAGTTGTGAAGGTTGTGGCATCTTTGAGACGAGAATATAGCCATCTTAGGCTCTTGCATTCTTGACGTGTCATGAGCATAAATCCAGCCTCACATGTATTGAGGGATCACACATGTTATTACTTTCCACATATAGCAGACGGGAGAAGAGTCAAAACCAAAAAATTAAATTGTATGATTCTCATTGTGTTTGCATGTGTTTGTTCATGTATGCAAATTTTGTAACCTTGGCAATATGTGACTTGAAAGATGATAGAGTGGATTCCACTGAGCTGTGAATCCTGCCTTTTTTCATTATTTGTCTTCTGTGTGATTCTTTGCTAAAACTGTATTCAATTTAATTTTGACATCGAGGAGTCAAGATGAGTTAAAAAAAAAAAAAATCTTGCTAAAAGCAGCAATCAATGACAGTCACGGACTGTTTTATTTAAACACAGATGTGAAATTTACTTCTTTTTTGTCTAAGACGAAATGTTCTCTGCCTAAGCAGGTGGAAAATTTTGGATGCTCAGGATATCAGGGCAGCACCACTTGTCACTGTGCTGGCATTATCGGGTGTGGAGAGAATTGAGGTTATGAGCTGGCCAATGCAGTCACCTGACTGAAATTCTAATGAGAACCTTTGGGACCCCATTAAAACCAAATCGGATGAGCAAAACCCCGGTAGCCTGCTGAGAGCTCTGGGCCACTGGAACGGTGACATGGGACGAACTGCAGTAGGAATGCCTGTGGACTTTTGCGATGTAAAGTGTTTTAAAATGATTGAGGTGACAGATGATCTTTGTTTTGGAACATATTTTTTGTGCTGTCGCTCCCTTTTACCTAACTGAGAACATAGACTGGAAGGATGGATTTTCACTGTGCATTGCAATACTGTTTACATATGCTGCTTCAGCCATAACAGCCATATAAACAGAAATGACATAAAAAAAACTGCCCTACAGACACAGAAATATCTGTTAAAACACACGGAAATAACTACATGGGAACAGTTTGTGTGTGTGCATATGTGTGTGCGTGTGTGTGTGTGTGTGTTGGTGAAACGTGAGTATAGTTGGAGTCCATCCTTTTTTTTTTTCTTTCATTGATGCCTTAGTATGTGTGCGATATTCTCATTCTCATTTTCTTCCCATCTAAAACAATTAATTCTCTAACCTTGGCTAGCTAGAGATGAAGTGTTGCGAGATGCAAGGCAAGGTATAACCCAGTTACAGTAAAAGGTATTCTTTCGATGGCTGCTGCAAGCAAAATCTGTAGGAGGTGGATGTAGATTTCCTGCACTCTGATGCATATTTGTATTGTATGATTTTTAAAACAGGCTGTTTACATGCATGCATTTCAGGCTGGCCATGCAAACAACAGGATAAAAACAAACACAGATGAAAAACTCATGGCGTAGTGTCCAACCATTGCAGGTCAGCACTGTAATGAGGGATGAACTATACTCCTACTCCACCGGTTATCACTGAATGTTTGTCCTTTTACTTTTCGACCTTCAGAGCAGCGATTGCCACCAAACATGTTATAGTATTTGCATGGCATCACTGCTTTGACATGGGTCATAATGTAGGTCAAGTTCAACAACATTAGCTTGTACAGCCAATGGTGTCCAGAGAACTAACTAACTACTAGTAATAGTAAGCAGCAATGTGGGTAACAAATGACAGTCCATGCATGTCTGTTTCATTGGTGCAAAATCAGATTGAATTATGTGGTTACAACATGCGTGACTGTTAAAAGACATGGTTGTAGCCTTTGTGGGGCAGCTGCTTTGGTAGCTAGCCTATATAGCTATCTTCCCATCTAGTTATTTGCCTCATGTTCTGAGAAGCCAGGAAACTAATATCCACTAACTAGCAGTTAGGTTCCAGATTGACATCAGGCTACTAAGACAAAAATCGTAATGGAAAAAAATCTTTAAATATTCTTTTGTGTGTGTTGTTCTTGCCAAGATGGCTTGGTCTGGTTGTTCTCAGTCCTTAAGATCCTTAGCAAATAATATAAAAGTCTCTGAATCATATTTAGGTAAATGGTCTTTATTAGATTTGGAGGAAGAGGTATCACTGTGTTGCTACAGTATGTTTGTTGGAAAGCCAGACTAATATAGGCAATCCCCACTTTTCTGACACAATGCAGGAAACCCCTTTGTAAGATGGATCATCATGAATTGATTCCTGTTTTTCCATAGTTAAAGTGTAATAAGGGGGTGCTCCTGAGCATGGTCTAGAAATGTCATTTTTCACAAAAGAGATGCTATTCGAGGATATTACTATGGATATAAATATTTGTATATTTCAATATATTTACACAAATACAAAGAATAGTATAAATAAATTTGATATTGTGACACACTGCATGACAGTTTGGGAATAACATGGAGAACAGCAAGAGGCGAATCACAGTTTTCATCTGCTAGGGCGAGTAAGACAACATACCCACTTAAAATATCAAATAAGATCAAATTTTACAGCTTCCCCTCTTGGGTTCACCAAATGAAAAACTAATCTTACAAAGCAACAGCAGCCTAAAACAAAGAGCCCTGATGGGGTGTCCTTCTTTTGTTTTTAAATTTGGAATGCCCGATGGTTTTTCCCCCTTTCTCTCCCAATTTGAAATGCCCAATTGTATCATAGAGATGCCACTCATCGCCGTACAACCCCCTCTAACAAAAGCGCACAGGCAAGCACAAGCTCTCCTCTGAGCCACAGGATGCCAAGCACTGTTTCTTTTCACACCACAGTCCCCAGGCCAAGTTTGTACAGACACGAGTCAGAGGAAGACACTTAATGCGCAGCCTTACACGGTCAGACTGCGGGCGACCTACTGAACAGCAGCGGTCGCTAGTGCACGAAAAGACAGACAAACCCCCAGCCAACCCATACCCCCACAGAACAAGGAATGTTTGTTTTAGCACACATATTTTTTTTAACTTTGCCATTTTCTTGCTCTTGTTCTCACTTCCCAGTTCCTGAGTAATGACAGCATCATTATGAATATGGTATACCCAGAATGTCATAAAGCATGGAACTGCCTGCAATAATATCTGCACACTAGTGGGTCAAGAGCATGGACAGCCCTTCATGTTGTGTTCCCTTGATGGGGCAAGTTTAGCACATGAAGTTAGTCCTTCGGGTTCCGGGTACAGAACTGCAAGGGGGCCGAGATTTAGCCTTTATGAGAATGATGGGTCAAAGTGAGCAGAGGACAGTGAGATTTTGGTGAGAAACGTGGATGGAACAGTGTCTCTGAGGTAATTAACTTCACTCCTCTTTATTGTTATTGCTTTTTCTAGCAATTCCTCTGCCTGCTCGATACCTGGGCAATCCACAGCGCTACACCATAAATTATGTAGTAATGCTTGTGCAACTCACAGCTAAAACCATACTTGCTGACAGAAATATACTGTAAGAGCCATGGAATAAAGTGTCTCCAGGGATTTAAAGTACAGTTGTGTTGTTCTTTTATTAATGTTTTGACCTTTGACACTAAAACACAGTGATTACATTGCAGTATGCTTTCTGTATGCTAATCTTTCATGTTTGTAACTGTTCATAACTAATCTAAACCCAGCTGAATTTTGCATCGCTGTCATGGTTAGGTCTTGTCAGCAGCACCCACTATAGTGTGTGCAGGAGGTCACATGACACATGAAGGCCAATGAGATGCTGCCCAAGTGCCAAAGGTATGACTAATGTTTTATGGTACAACTGAGAGGGAGACACAGTTGAATGCGCAAGAGGGCAGTTTACAGATATGACAACTACATAGTAATAAACACTGTCTCCCCATAAACCTACAAATACATTCAATGCCATTGTCTTAAAAGAATATTAACTGTTCTCTGAGAGGTGAGGAAAGGAAGTTGGCTACAATACAAAAAGTCCATCCAGTGAGCATTGCATTGCATTTTGTGTGTGAATAGTTACAACAGAACAGCACTCACAATGCCAGCCTTTCTTTTAAAACCCCTGCATGGTAATTTTCATTCAACTTATCTTTTTAATGTCCTCATTCTGTGCTAACTGTATTGATCCCCATCAAAGTACTCTACATGTTAAAAACACCAACACTGAAATGACTTTTTATGAGAAGACTACAGAGTTACAACTGTTTTATTATAATTATTGGCGGGAAAGCACAAATGTTATATTACAGCTCATTAAAATAATTCTGTGGAGAAGCGTACTGTTGATGTTCATGGTAATCTTCCTAACAGTGGCCAATTGTTGCCAATCAACATAATGGCATAAGTCAATTCAAATCAGGAGATAATTGTAAACAAATTAGAACATTTTGGATTGCAAAGATAATTTCACTAACACCCTGTGGGTGGAAGATTAAAACTCGTGTCCTTGAGTTTTGATCATAGGGCAGGATAATTTTTGAATAGCAGCAGAGCAATTGTGAATTTGTGGATGCACATGAACATTTGGATGAACATTTATTTCAACTCAGTTAGCGACTTGGTAAGAAAGTCATTTTTAATTGTTATGTAATTTGCCAGCAGGCTAACTAAATATCTTTGTGACAAACATTATACCTTAGTTGTAATGAATAGCAACTATTCAGAAAGAGATAATATTGCTGCCTTCAAGCCAACAGGGATGTGTTGTTAGGGGGTATTTCAGCTATAGCCAGAACTGAGTGAACATATGTGAACAGAAAAGATGGTTGCTTTCTGTCCTTTTTCTTGCTTACTTTTTTGCTTCACAACAATGATGTAGACATGAACAGTTGAATAGCATAGTAGTATAGTGTACATAAGGATAGGATGGCACTAAAGCAGTATAGCACTAAAAGTCTCATCTATTGCACAGGTACTGTAAATGAGATTTCATTCTCAGTTAATGACCTATTCAGATGTTTTCAAATGAATAGCATCTCTGTTTAAGGACATATTTTAATCACCTGTTAGGCTCTTTGAAGTCTGTAACACTACTTTCAGCCTTCAAATTGGATAACTATTTTCATGATTTTCAATTAAATAAATCAATCAGTAAGTGACTGTTTGAATAATATTGAAATCAGTCAATTTGTAAGTGAATAAGTGTTGAAATCACTCCATGAATAAAAGTTAATTAAATCCATGTTTTAATGCTGTTAATAACCAGCCAACCAATGAAAACCATCCTACCATTAGAGCACAGGTGGCCGCCTGCAGGAAATACATTCCAGAATATGCAAATACAGATGAATGTGAAATATTCCTACTAAGAAACAGGCCCTGCTGAATAAAGGTGTGCTCTTTGGTAGCATTTCTTTTGCATCTTTTTGCAGTTAAACCTGGCATTGTCTGATCTGCATCATTTGGCACAAAATGCAACATGCATTTACATTGCTTGCAACTACTGCAAGTCAGTGTATCAGCAATATAATCTGTAGTTCCTCGCTCAGTTTTTTGCAGTTGTTGCCTTATAAACAATCCCAAGTAAGCGCAGCATGCCCCTGGACCCAGCAGCATTGTTGCCACATTAATCAGACGATAGGAGTTAACACAAGTAATGGAAGACGGGGCTGGCAAAAGCTGAAGCTTCAGCCCGGGATCGAAGACATCTCATTCATCAAAACCACTATTCAGACCGAGTCCATCTCAGTGCGGACCTTGGTGTACACAGGACCATCCTTGATGGACGAGGTAGAAACAGAGATTGGGTGCGAGCAACTATTTGCAGAAGGTCAAGAGAGACAGATGTTTGGCTAATTGCTGGGTGCTCTTGGAAGGAGGTCACGGAGGTGTTTAAAGTGGGCCAGTTTGTTATTTAGTCCCTCAGCCCCACAGCCCCCCCACACCCCCACCCCCCATCCCCCTCTGTCGTATTTCTGTGATGTCTCCAGTCCTTTCCAAATGTGTCCAGATTTCAGGAGCGGTGGTCAGAGGCACCCACGCCATTAATAAAGGGCCGTTGGAGCGGACGCACTGGAGAGCTTGGATGGATGGATCAGTCAATTCCGGTCTTTTTTTAGCAGCCTGGGTTCTTAATGATGGGAATTGAGGACAACGGCATTTGGAATGTTTGGGGTTTAATGCCCTTCAGGCTTAACTGGGCTGCGGTTTATTGGTCACCTGGGTGAACTGTTCAGCTGCAATGTTTGGTGGGTGGAGACTATATGTGTATTTGTGTTGTTTGCGTCTAGGCATACAAAATTAAAATATTACATCTCTACTTGTTGTCTTCTTTGATAAGCTGGCAAGAAACCTTACCTGTTATAATAAACGTTATAACATTTCATTTTATTGTTTTACTTTTTTACAAATTTAGCCATTTAGAAACTTATGAAAAACATGAGGCACTGTCATACTGTCAAATTTCAGTCTTACAACATACACACAGGGAAAAACAGCCATATAGGTTGAGATAAACCTTGTTCAAGTATGTAATTACTTGACCTCTATTTACATTCAGATAAAATAGGGTTCAGCTTAAGCTGACTGACACCAGTAAAGTAAAGGGGGATCAGAAGCCATTTTCAGCCATGCAATAAAGTCATTTTTTCAGTCTCTGAAATTTGGTTGAAAGAGGTTGTGTGGAATTAATTGACCCTTACCTTACCCTTAATCGAATCCCACCTATCAAAGGCTGTCTGAAACTTGTCCTGGCAGGGCTCACAGCAGGGCTCCTCTAATGACAGAGAAACTACTAGCTGCCAGCTACCAGTATTCAGACTAGTTGTTTGTTTGAAGTTGATGTAAATTAGAGAATGACTCACTACAGTACTGGTGAACCACACTGAATGCTACTGACATTCAGCAAATGTCCTTTCCTATAGTGACATACAGTGCAAGGCAATTAAAATAAAGCTGTCAAAAAATCAAAATAATAAATAAATAAATATAATTGCTCTTGAAGGAATTATATGAAATGTAGAAATTATGATAAAATACAGAAAGGACCAACTACATGCATTTGTGAAGGGGTTAAGTCTCCCAGAATAAAGCTACAAAATTATGAAAATATTTTCAGTTATTTTCCCCTGGACTCTGGGAAAAAAAAGTCTCACTGAAGAAAATTAAAACCAGTAAGTATGCTGAGCGAATCATTGCTACTATGAAAATATAAAGATATTATGGGAGAAAATCCAATAACCCGAGAAAGCTTTAAATGCCAGAAGCACCAGTAAAGCTGAAGAAGACTCACAGCATGTCTGAGAGGGTGGCACCAGGAGTTGCAGAAATAATGGGCCATAGAGCTGCACAGATGGCCAAAGTTGGACGATGAATCGTTTCCCGAGATGTTGTAACATGGAAAATAGGTACATAAATACTGTTTAAGTGTGAGTGAAAACTACTATAAAACTACTATAAGCAACTACAAGGAGGGCTAGAATGCAATGCACAGCAGGGGATCTCAAACTGGGGGTCGTAAATATGTTCCCAGGGGGTTCATCAGACAGTTCGGTAAAATAGGAAAACCAAAAAAAAAAAAAAAATAATCTATGTAGAACAAACTGATGATCTCAGTACAGGAGAAGATGTAGCCTCTGTATTAAATCTTTATTTTAAAAGCTCATTAATGATTACTTTTAACAGCTATTTTAACCATGTGTAGATAGATTTTTTGCTTATTTAGATCATTTAGCCTTGCTTGTGTAACTAAAGTAATGTGTAATGTCTACATCATTTTCAGGACTCACTGTTTACTGTTTGTTATGTTCTAATTTGGCAGTTAGCAAGACAGTGAACAAATGAATGGTTTAACACTGAATTCAGGCTATGCCTTACATTCACTCCCCCTTTCAATAACCAGAAAGGGTGTAACCTTGCTCCACCCACCCTTCTCACCCTAACTTTGTCAGCTGTGTACTGAGATTGCCTCACCATCACTGCTCACACCTCTTCACTGGTGCCTGAGTGCTGAAGCCCAACAAATACAATCCTCCAATACACCGTCTGCATCCAACGGCTATTCTTCACGCTACAAGTCACACAGTGTGCCACACTGAATGGATGACAGGAACAACCCCAACGACACCTCCTGAGGAGTTCACAGGTGCATGCAGGTCACTAGAGGGTGCTGGTGTGGGATGTGATATCACATGCACTGCCCTCAGTGGCCTAAGCCAAGTGTCTTGTAATGAGCATGTTGTTCAACTGAGTAAAGCGGAGGCCTGATGGGAACAATGATGGGTGTAATTTATCCAACTGGATGCTCAGCAGAGAGCTCAGCATTTAAAGCATTTAAAATATTTCATGTTTGAAGTATGTTTTTAAACAGTTTGCTGAGGTAACGTATTAAATCAATAGAAAAAAGATTGGAAGAATCAACTGACATATTGAAGTACATCATGAATTCTATAGCAGAAATCTTTGTTGATATTGGTAAAAGCTGAAAAACATACTTAGTTGTGGACAAACTGTTCAGTTTTAGACAGTGAGTAGGACAGCTGCCATACCCTTTAGAATTCTTACCATTCTGACAGGGCGTATAGATTAATATACGTCAACTGACAGTTTGGGTAACAAGCTACACATGTAGCAATTGGCCATGTTTCTGTCTGCAAGCGCAATCAGGATGAACAGTACTTGTCTGATTTTTGAGCCCAGCCAAAGCTAGCTCCATCCTTGAGCCAGACAAAGAGTCAGTGTATATCGAAGCCGGCAGTTTTAGGACAGCTATAGCAGGTGCAGCAGAGGCAGGATTCTATCTCTGAAAATTCAACGCACTGTGCATTTCAACATGTCAGCGAGGGTTTATCACCCCTTCAACAGCATTTAGTTTGCATTCCACAGAAAAATGCATCCCAACCCCATTCTATGCATCTTTTTTTTGGAATGTCCAGAACTATTAGGTGTAGTTTCAAAATTTTCATGCCAAAGCGATGTCATCAAAAAAAATATATATATATATATAAATGGGAGAAATAAAAGCCAAACTCTCAACAGTGTTTACTTTAAAAAAAAAAAAAACATACCCACCCACACACACACACACACAAGAACTAACCAGCTGGCTATAAAAACGAGTCACTAAGGAGACAAAGGCATGACTTCCTTCTCAGGAACAAGTCCATCTTGCTGTTTTAACTTAAACTACAAAATAGTTGTATTTAATTTGTCAAGTTTTTAGAAAAACTTGGACTTCTCAGCCTTACAAGTTAGAGCAAAATCTGGAAAAAAAAACACCCAATTTGGCTGAAAAAGACAAACCAGACAGCCACAATAACAAGTGGCAGCCAGTGAGCTCCAAACAAAGCAGGCAGAGAACTTTGCTTTAAACTGCTAATGGCCCTGAGCCTGTTTAAAAAGCCTGCCAATTTTAATAAGGGTCAGCCCTCAGCTGCTGATTCCCTTTTCTCTGCATTGCGTCTCATGTGATATCATTAGCTTTATGCACTTCAAGTTAAATCATGTTAATAGTAACAAAGAGATCAGACTATATTAAATCATTTAGATTACAACAAAGAAATATGAAATATATTCTTAAAAAACTTAAAACAAGTTTTTTTCCCTCCATTTATAATTAAAGTCAGTTCATTTGAGGTTCACACAAGTGGGGCAACCCAACCAGACTGCATGCAATTAGGTTAAAATGAATCAGGTGCAAGTTAAAATCAATCGGCTGCTAGCTACTGTAAATGAATCAGCTGCAAGCTCAGATGAATCAGCTGGGAGTTATAATGAATCGGCTGCAAGTTGAAATGAATCAGCTGCAGAGTCTTAATGCAGGTTTTCCATTACATTAGTAAATGCTGTTATCCGGAGTGTCTTGCATAGCTTTGAATTTTTATATGTTATTCATCTATTCAGTTGGATATATCCTAAAGCAATTTGGGCTAAGTACTTTGCCCAAGGGTATAACAGGAGCACTGAAACATGACGAATACAGCCCTCCAATACTCTCACACACAACCAATGGCTATTTTCTGCCTTCTAAAAATGAAAATGGTTGTTCTTTGCCCCTAAGGTGGTTTGGAGAATATCATTTAGATATGCAACAACTTGAAAGAATACATTTGTTTTAATATTGCTTTAATAAAAATGCATCTTCCCGAAATATTTTCCTCAGTTCTTTTTTTAACTGGGAATCAGGTATGCACTGAAATTCACTGTGTCCTTTCGGGGCCTGGCCCACCTCAATTTCTGAGGCCGTACCAGTGACCAGAGATCTTGGCACTGTGGAGTGCCCAGGTCCACAAGAGGAAGTGGAGTCCTCCATACCCTACACCCACCCATCCCAGGGAACTTCCAGGACCTCCCATTACTGAGTCACTGACCTCCCATTACTGATCAGAGTATCCCAGAATATCAGTGCTTAATCAGTCTCCGCCCAGCTCAGCCAGCTCGAACACAACCAATACAACCCTACATTCCTCCATTTCCTGAAACCAACTCATGAGATTCCATTCCATATGATTTCACAATCTAATCATTGACATTGCAGTTAACAGAACACAGAAAAACATCCTGGGTTTTTCATGTGATAGGTGGAAATAAATGTTTAAAAAATAAATGAATGTGTTTATTGTGTATTTCTGCTGTAAGTCTGTTCTAACAAAATTCCATCTTGGATAAATAGACATCGTCCTACTATGTGATCTGCAAAAAGTAATAACTTTTCAAGAGCAGACAGTGTTCAGACATTTAATGCATTGTGAGAATTCAGTGCCCTTTTCCTGTTTATGGGTTTTGCCGTATCCTCTCTCCTCCCACCTTGAGCCCAGTCAGGTGCCTTGTCACCATCATACCCCTTACCTCCTTCGCCCCTTTCTCCCTGGCATCCTGTGCTCACCCACCACCACCCTGCAACATTGCCTCTGCTGGTGGCAGTGCACTGCTATGGTCGATGGCTGTGCTGTGTAGCAAAACAGCATGCCACAGTGGTGCATACAAGTCTCTGCAGGTGATCCTGAGTGGTCCAAACACATGCGTCTTAGGAGGCCAATATGTTCTCCCTACAACCCCGCGGTGTTGGCACGGGGAGCCACTGTAGCTGCCGTCTTCAGCTGCTGTGGGGTTTGCGCACTGAAGCTACCAACCAGAAGCACAGAGGAGAACAAATGTCACCTTCAAAAGAGGAAGAGAACAGGGGGCTGTTGAAGTGAATGGCCAAAATCATCTTGTTCTCATGACAGTGTCAACAATTAAGGCAACTCGTTAATGTAACTTAGCAAGAAGGTGCCCAGTGCCAAGTTACGGATATAATCATGTGACATAAAGTTCCCTCTATCACAGAATGTAGGAGTCATGACAGGAACCAGAGTAGCATACCGCGACACTAGTTGTCTTCAGATGTTATTTTAAGACACCGTGAGCACGGTACGTGTTTTCCCCAGGTACCCGCAATGTGGGTGCAGTCAAAGGCAGCCGCTCCAGACAAAACCCATGATGGCATAAAATTCTTGTTTCATTCTCTACTGATCCTCCTAGTGCTGGGAATTCAATACACTTGCAGCCAACCACCAACAGCGTCTGTTGCATCGGATATCTCTGCGCATGGTTTGCAGGCCCTCACCAGCCATTCTCCGACTGCAGCATGAGGCCCGACGCAGGACACCACGGTAGAAACAGCTTTCACAGAGGATGATTGCTTGTGACTTCTGTTCTCTCTAGCAGGGACAGAAAGTGCAACTGCAGTGTACCCTTGCTTCTTGTCAGTGAGTCAGCGTTGTGTCTTTTAAACATCCCCAAAATGGCAGGAACGCATGTTAGCTTTTAACATCTGTTTAGATGTGTGATTTTGTTAGCTGTTGCTTTTTTTTTTCACTACCTTTGACTGCTTTCAGTTTTTTGAATTTGAAACTTGCTCAGCCGTAGCATTGTGAGCCAATGTAACCCATCAAGTGCAGCAAACATGCTGCTTTTTTTAGTGTGGCATTTGCTCCCTTACTAGCTACGACACAATGCCTTCTACAGTAAGAGACCAGAGCTCTGTCACATTTATTGTTGATGAAGATATAATATCGTTGATAGTATTGCTTTTGGTTTATTCTTCTCCATCTGTCTTCAGCTTTCCGCTGTAATAACATGGTTTATTCACTTTGCCACTCTGTTGCTTTTTAATGGCTCCCCTACGTAGCCTGTGATATCCAGGTGATTCCTGTCCTTTGTTTCATCATGATGGTTTGCTCACAAAAGGATTACGTTACAGTGGCTCAGCTGAGTCTCTTATCCAGAGTGACTTACATAGCTTACAATTTTCACAGCTGGGTATTTACTGAGACACTTCTGGTAAACTACCATGGTCACATGCTATGGCTATGCAGTACTGGGGAATCAAACTGGAAACATGTAGGCTGCAGCTAAGCTCTGCTCATTACCACTATACCACACTGCCACTGGAGCTGCAGGGAACCATCCATGAGGAGAGCTCATAAGATTGCTTCATACACAAAATGTACACTGTCATGTTGAATGGAAATATTTCTTTCTTTCATGTATTCATTTGTGTGTGTGTGTGTGTGAGAGAGAGAGAGAGAGAGAGAGAGAGAGAGAGAGAGAGCGAGAACAGGTACTTGGTGCGTATAACCCACAAGCGTTGCGAGCAAAATATTCAGCTTACCTGTTTCTGCATTGCAGGTGCAAGGCTTATAATACTGCTCAGCTAACTACTTCATTCAATCACAGCTCATTTACCTTGGAATTTACTTTTCCTCTTTGTACACATTGTAGTCCTCTCTGTCCCTCCTCCCCTGTTTGCCCAACTGCAGATCAATTTGACAGCCACCAAAAGTTCACCACTGGAGCATTATTTCAGCTTTTAGACGACACAGCAAGCTGAGATCAATGACATTTACAGAGTATGCAACCAATGGCTGTGAATGCATTACAGTACCAGTCAAAAGTTTGAACACACCTGATTAAGATAATGGGAAACATGCATTCAAAGACATTTTGATCTAAAGACATATGCTTGAAATGTGTTTCTTAGACAAATATAAATACTGAAGCTGACGCCTATGTATGAATTTCTTTCCAAAAAAAAAAAAAGATCATTTTTAAAAAATATTTTTGGTTACTTTGAAGAACCTAAAATGGAAGATAGCTTTGATTTGTTTAACACTTTTTTTGTCACTGTATAATTCCATTTGTGTTATTTCATACTTTTGATGTCTTTACTATTATTTATAACTGTGGAAAATAGTAAAAATAAAGAACACAAGTTGTGTCCAAACTTTTGACTGGTGCTGTACATCTATATGTATAATCCGGATTCTGCACTAAAGTGATTGTCCAATTTTTGTCGTTTGTTCCTTTTTTCTGTTGATGTTGTTGTTTTTTCAAACAGGCACGTCATTGTCCTTCATCGTTTGCTGTGCATGACCGTTGAGGTATACTGCGCTGCTCTTGCACGACAAAGGAAAATCTAATTGAAGCTGGAGGCCATGCTATCTAATGTTCCCCCCCCACGTATCCCTAATTGGATGACTAAACTGTCAATCAGATAAACCGTCCACCGAAACAATAGACGGCTGTGTGTCAGTGAGGGAAAGAGCATGGTAAGTCAAAATGAAATGATATTAATCTAAGTCAAGGGTAAATTGAAGTGGGCCTGCAGAGACTACCTTGCAGACCCTGAAAACTCAGCAGTTTTCTTCAGCATACCTCATTGAGCAACATAACCCTGTGGTGATGTCTTCTTCTGAGGGAAAAATGACCTTCCTCAAGTCCTTGATGGCCTTTGTAGTTTAAGCTCATTTGCTGTAGCTTCTCCGTACAGGATTTGGGGCCAAAAACTTCAAGATAAGCCGCCAGCACTCAAAAACAGACTTGGATGTTTGTTCTAGCATGTTGTCTCCAGACTGGGGTTATCAGCGGAATTAGATTTACTTGTGTAGGTGCCTAATCAAGTGCATCCGGGAAGAGTATCATTGTCGAACCCATTGAGATGACTCAAGGGCTGTTGCAAAATCACTCTGGGTTTCCGACATATGGCTAAGAAACGAATCTTAAAACCCCATACAGAACGTCTTGTAGCACTCAAGGACTTTGAAGAATCCGGTCATGATGCTCAAGTAAGCTGCTTCCGTTGTGAATGATGAAGCATGTTTTCCAAATCAATGGCAACACAATGACTGTACTGTTACCCCTCAGTCTAACTTGTTTACTGTCTGAGCTGGACTCATACTGTGAAAGATCGCTCCTAAATACTGGGGAGATGGCTAACACAGAGCGTCTGATACAGCCGTAGAGTTAGGCCTTTCCTCTACCCTGATCACACCAGTGCAAGACGCCACAGCAAAAAACACAACAGCTACTGTTTTTGTGCATTTAGATGCTGGGTAGTACAATACAGCTCAAGAGCATTGTTAGCATGTGAGTGTGTACACATGGTTGCAGATGCTGATATATATACAGCACACTTGTGTTCTCTAACTTTTCTTTCTGAATATACTTTTGAATGACTACAGCTTATGATATATGAGTAGTATGCATGACCCACCTCTGTGTGGGTATCTATGTGCATGTGTGCGTGGGTGCACATGTTGTCATTAATGTATTTAATCGAGTTCTTTATCACTCCTGAATTTGTAACCTTAACCTTGAAATCCCTGTCATTTCTCAACTGCTCCATACACCCCCCTCCCCATAGACCATGTTCACTGGGGAGTAATTTCATATGTGTTGTACGTCTTTGTCACTCATTACAGCAAAAGCAGCATATGTCCCATTACGCACTCTTTTAAATTGCACTCTTTTGAGCTATAATGATTTATTAATTTACATAGCTATTCAATGTGGACAACATTAAAGGTTTCCAGATTGTTCATGCCAACATTAGGAGATTTCTTCCGAAAATACATTTATTCAGGGCATTGGATGAAGGTCACATGTCACAACACCTGATAAGTGATGTTACCAAGAACATTTTTGCTCATGAAGTGCAGAATAAAAATTATATACTGTATAGCAAAGACAGGGATCCCATGGGGGAGTAGCTATTTATGGCAATTTGTTGTATGAACAGATTGTATCCAAAACTGACCTTGTGCACTTGTTACAATTTAAGAATAACTAAAAAAAAACATATTTGTAGTGATTGGGGGTATTAACTGGCCCACCCAAATGTACCACAAACTGTTCTATTGCTGCTTTAAACTCTAATGAACAGACTAATGAAAGTGTTATTTTAAGAGATTTTAACAAAATTTGGTTAGCTAAAACCTCTTTCAAGGACTGATGCTCATTTGACTTAGACTTTATGCAGGTGTCAAATAACCAGTGAGAACCAACCATGAAACTCACTATAAAACTCTGCTAAGCTGGATCTAAATTATCCACCCTGATTGGCTGATACAATCAGGGGTTCTCCCTGACTGTTTTAATTGGCTCTCTATGATTGACTGTGTTTGGAAAATCAAGGTACCAAAGTCACCACCAAAGTTAATAACAATCAGAAAATGCAAAGATACCAATATAATATCAATATTAATTCATTCATGATTTAAATCCCTTGCATTGGCAAAAATTCAAAATTATACCAACTGTGCAGGACTCAAGGGATTACTTGTGCCCTGAATTGCCAAAACTTGACTATGACTAACATTCCCCCTGGAAAAGAGCTAAAGTAAAAGGCAGGTGCTTACCTTATGAATTCAGACTTGATAAATCTGTTCAAACAATGAGACTAAGTCTGGGCTTAGTTTAGAAAGACTGGGAATGTAAGAGATTTGGAACCTTAGAGACATTTAAGAAATACGAATATGATACAACCCAGTATAAATGTCCCAAAGCCACTTGCCATGCAGACAACCTTTCCAAAACTCCAGAAATCAGGTCTGGAGAAAAACAAATGGTTTTCTTAATAAATCTAGTTATTATTCTATTCATCATGTTCAAAGACACATGACACAAGAACCTTTGCAAATTGCTGATGCCTTCAACTAACACATCTCTTCAGTTGGTTCAACAGTACACAATATAAGAACAATACAAGAACCATAATGCCTTCAGCTTCAGAAAATGAAACCTAATGAGGACCTAATGTCTATCCTCAACAACCTAAAATTAACAAGGGACCAGGTATGGATTGGCTGGAGCCCTAGTTCATCAAATAGTCTGTCCATGCTGAAGATACCAAGCAAGTGGAGAGGAAATAGAAGGGTCAAGAACATTTAGCAGACTCGTTCAATCTGTAAGATACCACATATTTGGAAATTCACAAAAGTAACGTAGTAACTATGGACTAATATCAGTTAGCTGTACTGTAGCAATAAAAATCTTTGATTTAGTTAATGTGCAATTAATTATTTCAGTACATTGTGGATCTTAACATGATCACCTGTTCAATTTGCTTTTAGACCAAACCTTTCCACTACTACTCGTAACATTTACAAATGATGTGACATCTTCCTCTAACCAAGGACAGACAGGTGTAATATTATCAACATATCAAAGGCATTTGATTTAGTTGATCATAACATCCTGTTAAAAAGGTTAAAACACAATGGTCATTGTCAGGGTACACAGAATTGGTTTTACGCATATATATGAGAGAAAAACAGTGTGTGGACTTTGAAGGACATGAGTCAAACCTTTTCAATCTTGAAAGAGTGGTCCCCCAACTTTCAGTTTTGGAACCTATCCTGTTTTCAATTTTCATAAATGAATTATTTTTGCTATGCAAGAATTCATATATCCACTGATGTTCAGATGACACAGTGATGTATGCCACCGGCACTAATTTATTACATATAGTTGCATCTTTCCAGCCTGACTTTGGCATATTATAAAATTCTCTAATGCATTCTCTCTAATACATTTGTGCTCAAACAGACACTCCTGTATTATGCTTATTGGCACAAGGCACAGAATTCTGAAACCCTGTTTTATAAGATTGATCGTTTAAAATATCTGAGATTATGTGTTGGCTCTGTTATCTTTTAAGAAACATATTGCCTAACTTGGCAAAATGATTCAAGCAGCATTATACAGGTCAAAACATTTCTTTACACAGAATATGAAGAAGAGATTGGTTTCACAACTTCTATAGCGTGTATTTGATTACTGGGACATTATTTATCAAAATGCGACAAAGAATTATACTCATTGGATGTGGGCAACAATCTATGCAGATCTATTCTGCTGTGTCATTATCAAATACATCACTGTTTGCTCTGTGCTTAACTTCAATGTTTATCCCTCCAATAGATGACAACTGTAATGGTATTAGTTTCTTTTTAAATGTATTCACCTCAATTATCCTGTCTGCTTACTAGGGCTTCTCTTTGCAGAAGATATAAACTATTTTAAAAGTCACACATATAAGCTGCTTCCTCAGGTTACAGGCCGGAAAAAAAGTTAAAAAGACTCCAGATGCATTTAAAGTGCTTCTGTAATTCAGCTTGAAGTAGCCTGCTCCTGTTAAACTGTTAAAAAATGTTAATGTGCATTTGAAATTATTTTAATGAATGTTAAGACTTGCAACGTTATTATTGCATTGTGCATACTAAGGGTCTGAACTCCATAGGATCCCCTCACAAATGAGTTGTTGTATCACAAGCGGCTTTATCAATTAAAATAAAACTTTTACACTTAATCATATAGGGATGAAGTTATTCGTGAGCTTCATCTAAAAAGATGACAGCCACCAGGATTCAGAAGTCAAGTGGTTGACAAAGAATCAACTGGCAGGGTCTTATGAAAGGAATTTTCATATCTGACACCCAAAGTTTGCCCACTGTAAAAAATCCTTGTAGAAATTGCTTTGACGGTCACAACAGACAGCAACTCCTCTGCTGTCTTCCAGGCCTTCATTTGCCAGTCTTGTCTTTACATGTACGTCAGCTGCCATTATGTCAGGGTCAGTGAATGCAGTGATGAGGTTACAGAGACAATACCTCTTCATACACTGACATCTACAGATAGACAAGGTTTATCAAGGGGAGGTGTTGACTCTTCACCTCGCGGATTGCAGACTATTGTCTTGTTGAATGAAAGCCATCATGTGTCACATCTTCCGATGAAAGTTTCAAAAGAGACATCTTGCAGCTCTTCATGAAGCTAATCATGTAATACATTTCCCCCAATGTCACTAGACCTAATCCTTCAATGAATCAGAGTCCACAGTGAAAAAAAATTGACCTATGCCAGGTCAATCATTATGAATTTGGAAACCATTGGATCCTGCCATGCTACAGGAAAAGCCTGTGGAATTTCCTTCCTCTCTACTGCCTTCAGATTCATGTTCTTGACAAATGTTGTTTGCAGAGGGCTGCTGTCATTATATAACAATGTCTATTGGAATGCCTTCAATTTCAAGCTGTTTGTTATTTACAGAGTTATGCTGAGACAGAGTCTACAGAGTTTACAGAGTCTATGTACTCAGCTGTCTTCTTTTACCTGAGAGAAGCTTTGAATTTCCATAAGAAAGTCCAAGAAAGTCCCTTTGAAAATTTAATTGGCCAAAAAAGATTTTTCATTCCATCTCCTGGATTTCCTCAGTATTTGTGTGCAAGGTGCTTATACTGTTCAACTTTTTCATTTTATTCCATCCAACCTAAGGGTGTGTTTACATACGTACCCAGAATTTGAATAAAACTGCTATTACCCTCTTATGTTTGAATTCAGTGGCAAACATGAACATTCTGCCAAGGGGCATTATCTGGTTGGAAAGGGGAAAGCAATTTTAATTGAAAAAGTGGTCTTCCTGTCAGATTGTTGGCCCTAGATAGACATGCCTTTTATTGAGTCTTCTATTTCCTAAAGTTTACTTTTTCCTTCTGTTTTCATTTATTTCCCCTTTTTTCATCTAACTTTGGAATCCATCCTTGAACATTAACTTCATCTTACCGCAACCTCCCAAGCGCTCAGCACACAGGACATTCTGAAGCAAGGCGCATGTCATTGTCAAATACACTCGTCCATTGACAATGGCTTTTGGATTTGACACCGAGAGCGTACTTGCAGTGCACCACATGAAAGTCAACACCAATTTGGCGATAGGTGTGACCCTCTTAGACAAATTATACATAGGTGCTTGGAAAGTTGCTGATACAGTGATGAGACAAGGCTAATGCTGGCAAAGGCAGGCTAACCCTACAGCATGGCTGCAAATTCTCAGACATGGTCTGTAGCCCTACTCACAGAAAGCTAATGATGTCTGGGCGATTGGACTCAACTTGAATTCTGTTCTTTTCACTTGTGAACTTGTGAACATAACTTCATTCTGTTCTTTTACCATGTCAAGATAACTCTGTACTGTTAGCATTTCTTCATTCTTTTCTTTTCACATGGAAACATGACTTTTCTGTTCTTTTCATGCATGAACATGAGTCCATTCTCCTTTTTTACATGTTAACATGACTGTTCTTGACACTGTTATTTCCTTTCCACCTGCTTGGCATCTTCTCTACTCCATTTGCCATTTTGAGGTACAAAATATATCTCTGACTTCCTCTATTCTAAGTTGTTCTTCCTTGACCTGACTGGATCTGATCCATTAAGTTGCCAGTGAAATGAAATGACTGCTAGTCTATCTCTGTACTGGGGGGATATACTTTGCCCTATCACTGTCTGACATGAGTGGAATGACTGAGGCATCAATCTGCAAATACATGAATTTAGGGAAAGATTTGCAGCCGCTTCAGTATCACTGTGTATACTCCATTTCCCCTTGTGCCCGTCTAATGCCTCGCTCCCCAAGCCTGTATCTCAGGATACCTGTCATCATTTCCTCCACAAACATGCCCGCCAGCTGCCCCGACTCCTAAAGTGTAATTGCGCTGTTTCGTCTCTGTGCGGAATTTGTCAGTGTTAGAAATACTCGCTCCTGTGGTAATTGAGTTGCATCTCAAAGGCCTCCATTGACCTCGAAACACCTGCAATTGAAGACCTCCGCTAATGTGCAAATGACATTCTTGTAGTCCAGAAACGAATGGCATATTGCATTGTGCAGTGCTGATGATGTTCTCCATGAGGCAGTTACGCCCAAGCATTGATTCAAGATGAGCACACCCTCCCTATATTCTGACATTGACTACTACAAGCTGTGAATGAATGTAATGTCAATAATCATATCTATTAAAACAAATTCAGATCAAACAAAATCAGTTCCTCATCATATTTTTTTAATCTGTGATTGATTTTGACCTTGTGATATGCGCCCTTCTAGAGGGAGGGGGAACTGGGGCTCGACCCCGCCCTCCTGCATGCCTGTGAAGTCAGCACACTGGGGCAGACTGAAGGTAGCAGATTCTGTTGAGGTGCATTGGCTGTAAAGCTCCGGTCTGTCTCACAGAAAGCAGGAGGAAAACTGCAAGCCACAATGAAACACGGAGACAAGTATAACTGCAGTTTCTCCATGAGCCTGAGAGGGAGAGGTTTCTGTTTTCATTAGCTCGTCATCCTGTCTTTGTTGTTTAAGCTTGTTGTTTGTGCAGACCCGGGAGGGAAAGCCAAGAAAACTATTTCTTCTTTTCATTGTACGTGTTGTGGTTGTGTCGGAAATAAACACTGGCCTGCAGACCCAAAACTTCCACCTCAGACCTCTTGTCTAGTCACTCCCAAACTAGACCACGCTTCTGGTATGTGACAGTCTCCTTTCCTCTAGAAGATGTTAGAAATAAACATCACTACAGGTGACCATATGTTTATTTAAGATTTTACAAAGATCATGAATGTGATCAAAACCACTGAGTAAATTCATAACTGCAGAAAGTTGTCCTTATGTTGATTAATTTAAATGTCAGTCTTAAAATGATAAAGTCTGGATGGACTGTCCATGATGATAGATGATAGATGGATAGATGGATGACAGATGTCCATGTGACAATGCTGGCCAGCGCACCACATGAAAAACAGAAAGGGGGAGACTTTTTTACAATAAAATCATGCAATTTAATAATAAAAAAATAAATAAATAAACCTGAAAACAGGTTTGGGTAACTGACCCGCAGTAGTTGTATCATTTCTTACAACTATGTCTTTGGTATCATTTGCTTCATGTAAATCAGGAAATTAATACAAATGAAATCATAATCCTCAATGATGACAACAGTCCCGATGAGTACAAATGAACAGTACTGTACAGTACTGCTCAGACAAGGTCATACTGACAAAATCAGGTATATTTACATTTATATTTATTCATTTGGCAGATGCTTTTATCCAAAGCGACTTACAAGTGAGGCAGATAGACGGGAGACTTTAGTGCTCCATATATGCCTGATTTGGTATTGACACATTCATAGGGGAATGCAGTCTCTTTATGTGGTAGATTCTACTGAAGCTGCTATGGGTTTAAACTAGAGGTTGATTGTTAAAAAAAGACATTACCGCCCCTGTGTCGCCCTGAAAGACTCCTTTAATCCTTAGCTTAACCCCCTCTGGCTGCGTGATCGCAGGAGTCATTATTATGGAAACTGCAGAATAATTTTGCATTTCTGGAAGGACAGAAGCTTGTTTTTCTGGGCGGTTGGATTTGGGCGCGACTGAATGGCTCCACACAATCTCTCCGAGGGGCGTAGAGGATGCCAACCATGCCAGCTGCGAGCCCATGCACCTGCATATCTCGGCCTTACACTGAGCCCCCAGTGCAGCTTCACTCTCCTCAACACAAAAAACCTTCCCTTAAACGACAAGTACACCCTCACTCCCTGCATCTATCTGTAGAACACATAAAACCTTTCCTTTTACCGCAAATGTACCCTCACCCACTTAATCTTCCTGCAGGGCGCATAAAACATTCCCTTATACAACAAATACACCCTAACTGACTGAATCTTACATGCAGTAAAACCTTCCCTTATACTACAAATGCACCCTCATCTTCTTCATCTATTGCTGCATCTATCTGTAGAACACATAAAACCTTCCCTTGTATGACAAATACAGCCTCATCATCTTCATCTATTTGTAGGACAGATAAAACTTCCCTTATATGATAAATAGACCCCCCACCCACTGAATCTTCCTGCAGAACAAATAAAGCCATATTTTAGATGAGGAATGCATCTTATCCCCCAGCATCTGTTTGCAGAACACATTTTGCCCTCCCTTACACAACCAATGCACTTTCACTCCCTGCATCTGTTTGCAAAACACATCTGTATTGGACTGTATCGGACAGTGATGACAGTACCCAGAATAAGAAGAGCTTGTGAAAAGCAGGTCAGACCTGTTCTTTTTTTTCCAAAAGAAAACAGGTCTTGTAGTCTTTTATCTGATGCAGGACCTTGTGACAATCTTGTAAAAGATATGCAAATGATGGGGGCCCTACTTTACTCAACAGTAAACAATAACAATAATTTACTTAACAATAACGACAATTACAGTGTTGCCAACTGTAAAGCCATCAGATCAAGATCCTGAAAAGCGTGAGTAACCTTTCTAGGATGGAAAAAACTACCTTCCATCTCACCCACAAATGTGTGCAATATTTTACTTTCACCAACACAGCGAGCATCAATTAGGCCAAAACATTTTCTTTTTTTGTCTGAGGAAAGTATTTAGGTTAATTTGAACAGCATCTTTAAAAAATCCCACCCCAAGATTTTTGATTTCCCAGCTCAGAAACCCACGAGGAGATTAGTCAGATGCGTGACGTGACACTCTCCTGTGAAAACGCGGGCTCGAGTCAGAGGCAGAAATATGCAGCCCGCAGCTTCAGACAGAATGATAGATGGTAACCTGATGATGTGCTCTCACAATGGTGCTGCCATGAAAGGGGAGAGCACACCGGCGAACTCGGTGAGCTCCTCTGTCACCAAGATAGATGCAGACAGGGGGAAAAGAAGCCGTAGCCACACTCTCTCCCTCTCCCTCTCCCTCTCCCTCTCTCTCTCTCTCTCTCTCTCTCTGATGTCTGCAAGACAGTGCGATATCAGAGAAAAGGAAACAGCGGAAAAAAATTACCTGGACTTTCTTTTTTCACTTGAGTGCTCGCAATCAGCTCTTGTGTTTTTACAAAGACCATCATTTGTTGCCGTGGCGGGTTCTCTCGCTAAAGCTGACAACGGCATCAAGATACGAGAGGGACTTCTATTGCCAGCCGCTTTAATGTTTCCATAGAGTCCCCTCCCGTTCTGTATTGTCAATCTGATCAACACATTCCGCCCGCAATTTTAGTGAGCTCAGCTGCCTACATGTAATAATTCTCCCCCGTTTTCCGAAAGACGCCCGGCGCTGCGCTGCAGATCAATTTAATATTAACAGCTGAACTCATGACTTAAAGAGCGAAATATTGATCGGCTCTGTGCTGTTCATCGTCTATCAGAATACAAATAATCCGTCACAATCTAGAATGGAATTTTTACATCCTTCGCAAAAGACAGCTGAGATGAGAAATAAAGCGTGTCAACTGTTTTAGCTGCCAGTAAATTGCTTTTTGTTGCATCATGGAAAACACTTTGATGCCCACACAATTGATCAAATGTACACGTACATGCACACACAATCGCACCTTCTGTAAAATTTTGGAACACATCAGAAGGTATAGTTTAAAATTATTCCTGGAAAAAAAATATATTATAAAGGATAGCCAGCATGGTTTGAGATCATGATTAACATCTTCTGGACCTCTTTCAGGGAAATATTAAATGTGTTCTCATATCAGGATTATGATATTATCTGGACTTTCTAAAGGCATTCGACAAACTACTGCCTCAGCAATTTATCATTAAGATTAAATCAGTAGGTATTAATGGAGTGATGGAATGATGCTTGGAATGATGGATGAATAATGGAATGATGTTTGACATTACCTAAGTAAATCTCTGCATGTGGGCAATAACAGTACAAAATGTAAAGTGTGTGCAACATGAAAAAGACTTGTGAATAATAATTGATATAAGAATCAAAATAATTAGCCTAACTGGGCTGTGTGACCTGTTTTCATCACGAAACATATGTTCATGTGTATACATACTCACACATACACACGTATATAGACCATGTGATCAACAATGTTAGTAATGACCATCATGAGATATCTTTGTGAAGAGGTTGCCATCAAGAATAACAAGAACAAAGCTGTCACCCTAAACATTCCACTATAGCGTGTTCATAAGTAGAGCAGTGAGGGTAGAAGTAGGACTTTTATACACCAGGGTTTGAAGAAAAATCAACAGACATTGAGGTGTATATTTCACTTTAACTGAAATAAAGTGAGTATTTATACAGTCACAGTAACAATAATAAAAAGGTAACCTGCATCCTATGTAATGTGACATTTCAAGATGAAACAGTATACAATCTGATAGCATGGATATGGTTATGTATACTATTTCAGACGGGTTCTAAATTGTAATCCCCCATGAGAGATGGAGCTTTGAAAAAAATTTTTCAACCACCTGTGCATTATTCAAACACTGAGTACATAAAAATTTGCCACCTACCCATTCACAAAACAACAAGTCTAGCAGAGGATGAGTTACAGCTTATCAGAAGAAGCATTGAATTCTGAGTAAAATGAGCCACAGCGTGAGAGCGATCTCTAACAAATGACAAGGTGTCACGCTGCTGATTTGCTGATGGAAGATCCCAGTGGGGCTTCTGAAGGTGAAAGAATTTTATTGCTTTACATTATTCATGGTATGAGCACTCTGGGGCTTGCAAATAATAGTACAAATTTGGTATCACTTTAGAATACAGTGCATATATAAATGCTTAATAAAGCATTAATAGCTGCATTTTACTCCACTAATATACATAGATGATACATAGCCCAGCATTAATGGATGTTGGCAAATGTGTTACTAAGGAGAAGGCCAGGGTTAGCAGAGAGCCTGAGAAAACTCCACACAAGGTAATGGTATGCACTGCTAAGATTACAGTAAAGCCCTTTTATGGGATGTCAAGCTGGAAACCCTGGCTTCCTCTTTGCAATTTTAAATTCAGTATTGTAATTATTATTTAACAACATGAAGGTTCTTTTTTTACCTGTTATCTTGCCACATAGTGTAAATTTCAGGAGATATCAGTGCATATATATTAAAGGGCCCTTATTACATGCCATTGAAAGCAAGCACTAATTTAAAGTGCAAATAATCTATGCAATAAATGCCTAGTTTGCAAAAAGACAAATTACAAAAAGAACAAACTATAGGTATATGTTATATCTGTTGGCATTACTCTAGCTTCAGGCATGTGTCAGAATGCCAATATCATCCAAGGTGACAACTTCCATTATTAAGCATATCAAACCTATCAATGCAAGTTTAGGGTAATTTAGTACATTATCTTTGCAGTAACTTGTGGGACCTACCGTAAGTAGCAATTATGTTCAGGTTTTAGTGGTGCCAATAAATCTTGTAGGAAGTATGCTTTTACTCATATTGCTTAGCTGTAAATTGACTTGTGAAGAGATAATGAGGCCATAAAATGTTTTAGACTGAAAGTTGGAAACAGTCATTCAGAAATCGTATAACCATAATGCCAGCTCATCTTTGGGTTTTATTTATTTATTTACTCGTCGGACAAGATTGAGACAACTTGATCTGGAGGGAAACTAACACTATCATTACGCTCTTTCCCCATCCCACCTGTCTAGTTGAGGAGGACACACACCACATGATATTGCTTTAATTAGGACTTCATATCAGCCTTCTGGCAGTTTCACCTGTCTCAGCTTTATGCAGAACATTTTTTCCTCTCGAGTCCATGCAAGGCCCAGTCAAAACTGGACATTAGTTTTGATTACTCAGTCACAAAATGAAAAGACCACTTCTGCGGTACTTTATAGTCCCAGTGATTGTATTCGATATATGTAACCTTAGATCAGATTAGCTCTGGCTCGCTACACCGACCTTGTGCTCAGCTTCAGCACTATCTGCATTGTATGACCTGTACACATCTTGCCCTTGTGCCTGTTTGCCCACTATATGCACTTTTGTACATTGTTTTGGATAAAAGCGTCTGCTAAATGAATAAATGTAAACGTAAATGTAAATGCCCACAGATATTGCATCAGATATTACAATCATAAACTTCTTGAATGTTTTAAAGAAATTTCCCAGCCATCCTACTTTGGTTCATTTGCTTTGGCATTTAGCAGCTTCCTCCCTGAGAATGCCTGTGCCAACAAGCAGAAAGAGGCTGTCAGATGCTCACATTATAAATCTGTTCCAGAAACACTGTAACATTCCTGTTTGTTACTTAATATAACCGAAGGCTAATGATGAGAGATGCTCGAGTGACGCAAACAAGAGACTGAAAAGAATTTAAATGATATCTCAACAACTGTATTAACATATATTTCTGGCTAACTATGTTGATATCTCTTACAATACACTTCATGTGCCATACATTGGATGTGCTGTCTTGACAGTGCCTGCTGCCTGAGTTAACCAAAGTTTAAGACCGTAAAAGTGTGTCCATGCTTCCATTCCGTTGGCTTTTGTGCCTTTGAAATATTTTCCAAACACAGTGATTGTATTTACTCATGTAAGCATTCCAGCTAGTTTTTAATGCTTTTTCCCCCTTAGGCGACCCTTTTCTGGAATCACCAATTGTGCATTAGTCTCACAGCAACAATGTCTGTATCCATGTAGGGGTGCTGAAGCAAAACAAATTTAATCCTTTCGCAGACTCCCACACAGCCAATGGATATTTTTCACACTACAGATTACTCAATGCACCACACTGGAGTAGGTGCTCATTGGAGGATAGGCACTACTCCACTGATGTCATTCAAGCAATTTGCAGGTGTCTGACAAATTGCAGCGTGTCTGAGAGCGGTGGGACAGGACACCCTGGCTGACCCAGCCACCCCTGTCCTCAGCAGAAGGAAGCCCATGTGTTCTGCCGCTGTTGGATTCCGTTCATTGTTGGCAAATTACACATGCCAATTTGGAACATACGACAGAACTCATTAAAATATGTTGATTATTGATCAATCAACTGAACAATCATCTTATTGATTTCAGAGACATACAACTAATTCATAATCCCATTCTTCTAAATCATTTAGACATCACCCATAATCCAAAACAAAAAGCTAATTACCCCCACAAATGTCCTGGAATGTACTCATACACACCATTTTACTTATATCTCTTGGGGAAAGAGAGAAAAGGGAGACCCACTGCCAAGGGCTAGTAGTTAAAGCCTGATTCCAAGGCCACTTTGACATTGAAGGCATCTGACCCCAAACGTGCTTCTTTTACGTATGTTTTGATGTATGTTTGCATGTTTGTTTTCTGTATTTCAACACATTAATCTCTTTTATTCATCATATCAGAAGCAGTTCTGCTGGAAGAAGTCCCCTCCATCCTCATCATTTGTTACTAATGTTCAATATGTCTTCTCCTGTAATAACAGCAGCCTCTGACTTTTGATGACTTTCTCATGCCTCACGGCAAAGCATCGGGTTTTTGAATATCTTAAAATAGCCTCTCAGCGACACCCCATTGCAATCATTGCTTGGCTTGATAAATTTGAGAAGGTGTATTCCTAACTCTTTCCCAGATTCTGGGGGCAACACATTACAGACTGCATATGTATGAGCTGAAAATGATTATGCATGAAAGCTAACCCACATTTAGCCAAAGTGCTCATTTCCCTTGTGGTTAGCAGTCGCAAGGGCCATCACAATAACGGTAATAAATATCCTCTGTGAATTTCTTAGCACTGTGGTGATTTCTGTGGCCATTTACTCAGCACACATCTCCAGGATGCTAAAATGGTGGCCTTTCATGATAGTGCCTTTCAATGGTGAATGACATGTAGACCAAGCCTTACTTTATACTGGATTTGTAAACAGTAACATCAGTACCATACAAAAGCCATATCTTTTAATATACCTTTGTACCAAATTTTTAACATTTGTGAATCTTTAATTGATGAGAGAACTGTTCTTGGAAAGCTCTAAGTTGGCCTCTAAGCTAATCTAGTGTTATTCACTTGAGGAGGTTTAGGTTCCAGGACTATAGATTTTGGTTTTAAATGTTCAGCCATGCATTCAAGTAGCTGATACACATCATAAAACAGATAATATTTTAATCTTTTTGGGTGAGAGTTCTCCTTGATTTTATCTTGACCATTGTAGATCTCAAGATAAGCATTTCTTGAACCGCATCCCGCACCTCAAACCTTGAATCCCTTTTTTTATTGATGTTTTACAGATTAAAGCAAGCAGGATTCTGATTTATTTCACATGCATACTACCAACCCATTTATGGGAAAAATATTCAGCTTGTGCTAAGATGTTGCATGAATGGATTTATTTTTCTTTGCCAGAAATTGAAGCTAAATGTCTTGGGCAGTGGGGGATGCAGGGGTAGTAAATGACCACAAAACTCACCATGATGCTAAGTATACTGATCCTTGCTGTCATTGACCATGACAGAAGTCGGTATTACGACTGAATGAGGGTGAGATTTTCTTCATAGCCACATATGTGCCATCTGGCCATTGTAATGAGTTACTGTAAGCATTCTTTTCAGGGCCTATGCACACAAATGCTTTGGCATTGACTAGACGTGATGAGACTGGGACTGTCCAGGTGACCAAGTGTTAAAAATGTTGTTCTGGGCTCTGTGCGTGTAATAAAAGACAGGCTGTGATGCACATATTTAAAATTATTGTTTAATTCAGATTCTTCAGTTTTCAGTCATTTCACTCTTTTCAGGTCATTCTTCAGGTCAAGTTCATGTACAGTTTAATGTGATGGAGGTCGTATAATAATAAAGTCAATGCTGAAAAGGTCTTGCTGTTGGGATGCCACTTTGCTTTACCACATAGAACCTCTTGTTCCAGGCAGCGAGGCTTCTCTTTCCTTTTATGGTGCCTATTTGTCCTTTGCTTTCAGTTGGCTCTGGTTTACTCTCCATTTTCATTCACCTTCATCTTAACACACATACTGTGCGTCTTATCATTGGAGGTGTCTAACTGAATAGCAGTGAGGGATATTTAAAGCGGGTCTCTGGCTGTTCCACACCCCCCTTTCATCAGTGGTTACACAACAGTACTACATGTACAACTTATTTGTACATAATTTGTTTGGTAAGGAAATGGAAAATGTGTAGCATTTAAATAAAAAATGAGGTCTATGAACTATGAAAGAATACATAAGGAGACATGATATGAGCTGTGAGATTCAGCTCTGCTAGGTGCAGATTTCAATTGACCAGGGTGAGATATTTCATGACTTCATTTTTACAGAAGTGATGTCAGTTACCTCGGAGTGGCTGTCACTATGGAGGTTTAGCAAGATAGGGAGATTACAGAGAGGTATGGAATATTACACTTTTGCATGATTATATATCCATTTGAGAAACTAAAAACGCTTGTTTTAATTACTTCTTGATTTCAGATTTTTTTTAGCGCTTGTCTTGCTAGGCCCCCATCTGTTACTTCTTGTTTTTTCTTTGCTTAAACAGAAGCAAGGTATTTATTGCATGTTTAATGGCAAAATGACTAAAGAACTTGGTGACTATTATCAGGCAACTTTTAAACATAATTTAGAAATGATCTGGTTCTCTGAGGAAAAGGGTGATAGCACAACAGAGAATCTGGAGAATTTGGGGCATTGGAAATGTGCATGCAGAGATGGAGAAAAAATATATATATTATGTTAGTGGTTCACCTCAGTCTACTTCATGTCATTTGATCCCTTTTTTGCAGCATACTTCCAGCGCTTGTTAGCTGAAGCACTGTTCCCTGTATCTCTCCAGATGCCCTGTCCAATTAAGAACACAAACATGTCCATTTTTAATTCACAAGCCTCACACACCTCTGTCCCTCTCTCTCCTAATGCAAAGAGACGCGGCACCGGAGAAGAAGGAGTTAAAACGCTCTCACCTCTGGGCATTAAAGAACAGCACATTTTCCAAGAGGAATCACAGTCTGGCATCTATTGAGGGGAAAAAAACTAATAAGAAAGCAGCAAAACTATTTGTGGGTGTAAACAGTGCTTTCTTATTGATCGTCGGTTTTCCTTGGCGGAGCACTCCAGATGCATGAGGCCCCTTATTAGCCCTCGGCTGAACATGGAGCACTCATGATGCCCCGCAGCCAAACAAATGGGAAGCATTACATTCACACTCGTAGCAGAAACCGCACGTCTCCGCGGGTGTTTTTAAGTGCTGATGCAACACTGTCTTAGACGAAGCTGTCTGATTTTAGGGGTCATCTGTGTGATGTCACAACACATCCGGCAACAAGCTGGGTGTCAAATCTCGGAGGTTCACTATTGCAGCCTAATGAGGGGGACTGAGAGGCTGTTATGCTGTGTGATACTTCAGGTCGGAATACATCCGGAAAACGGCAATAATTCTGCGATGTGCCCGACTCAGGGAATGTTAAAATGGAGAGGATGATGCAGGAGGTGTAGTTTTATTCATTCCCAGCTGAGTGGTTGCTGTTTGCACAAGTGACTGGGTGTCACCTGCAACCCCTTGCCTTGACAGTTAGGAATATTTGTTAATGTTTATATTCATTCTTACTGTACTTATGATAAACTAAAAATAATTATGTCAAGATTCATTCACACTAATGCCCATGTCATTTTGTGTTGACCACCTGCTGCAGTTAGCTATTTTCCTTATCTTGGCTGTCACTACAGTAATCCTTCAAATTGGAGCACAGAAGAATAGTGCATTCATTTACATTTACATTTATTCATTTAGCAGACACTTTTATCCAAAGCGACGTACAAAAGTGCATATAGTGGGCAAACAGGCACAGGCACAAGGGCAAGATGTGTACAGGTCTTACAAAGCAGATAGTGCTGAAGCTGAACACAAGGTCAGTGTAGCGAGACATTGAGCATTCCTCCTAAAAACTTGGTAAAAAAAAAACATTTGGAGGCAGACGATTGGTTTAGTGAATGGCCTGCAAAAACACATGAACTCAAGTAACATAAGACCATAGGCCTTTGTAGAAAGAGACCCACAAATCCCAAAGAAGGAAATGGTGAATCCACTTGCTCCAAGAGCTGATCCCAAAGGAGGAAACAAGAAATCCGCAGATTGGAGAGCCTTAGTGGGTAAATCACTAGTGGTCCATTTAGCTATATAAAGACAAAAAAGGAGAATTTTGGTCATTCGTTTAGGGAACTAAACTGTTCCTTCTCCCTGCCAAACCCCCTTGTGTAACCCCCTGAGCGATCTAATCAGCTGACCGTGACTGGAAGCTTTCAGCAATGGAAATTATCTGGGTCCAGCCCACCTGGGTAAGGTGAATTCATGTTGGCCAGGCCTGCTCAGCTCATAAAGGCTGCACTACACATTAGTATGTCATCAGGGCTGCACTACACATTGGTGTGTCATAAATGCTGGGCTACACACTGGCGTGTCATTACGATTGTACTGCATGTCAGTGTGTCATAAAGGCTGCGCTGTGCACTGGTGCGTCATTAGGGCTGCACTGCACACCAGCACGTCATAAAGCCTGCTCTATACTCCAAAGTGTTCATCATTCACACACTTTCCATGTAGCTGCCTATTCAGTCTTGAGATGTGTCAGGCACTCACTGTGCCACTGCAGTGCCTCTATTCTCGGTTTCACAGCCCACACATTGCCACGAGCATGCTATTCTCCCCTTTTCCTGCTCAATCTGATGTTGTCAGCAAACAGTAAGCCACTGCTGTCACACAGCCACGCTTAACTTATGTCCTTTAACCATGTTTTCCCTCCATAGTTTCATTCAGTCTTTTTCTCAGTGCTGCAGTGTTTCACATGCCTTGGCTCCCCCTGTTCCAGGGAAACTCTCATTTCATGAACATCTACGCCAGCGGGCATCTGCTGATTGAGTCACTGCAGTGGCAGGTGTGCCCCCATTTAAACACATGCTTACAGATTCGATTAGCGCACTACAATCAGATAAGCAGAAATCAATCAGGCAAGAAAAAAGGGAAAAAAACTGAAGGGAATGCACAAAACACAGTTAGACGATTACTGGGAGAAATCCATAAGCCTGTTTTTTCTTTAATGATAGCGTTGTGGGTTTAGCCCGTGCAGCGCATCTCACACAAAACATTATCCAGGGGGACAGCAGATTTAAAAATACAGAGCAGCTTCAGGTGACGTGCCCAGTATGGTTTATTTCTTAATCAAATGTACATGCTGCATATGAAGTTAGTGTCACAAAACATGGAATAGCCTTCCAGAATGGACTCTCTGTGTACAGAGTGTGTATGTGTGTGTGTGTGTGTGTGTGCGTGTGTGTGTGTGTGTGTGTGTGTGTGTGTGTGTGTGTGTGTGTGTGTGAATGTGTGTGTGAGTGTGTGTGTGCGTGGATCTTTGTCAGAACCATGGGGGTTTGTTTGTAAATGTAGGGTGTGATTTGGCTGAGTCACCACCAGCAGCCATTAAACTGCTCTGTCTACAAAGTTAAAGGCCATACAGATGGAGGAGTTTAGGGGAAATGGAGATATTGTGCAGTGTTGTTTCACAGTGCATTTCCTCTTGCCATATGAGGAAACATTAAAGATTATCTGCTTCCCTGTGAGGCTGAACCCCTATACAGAGAGAAAGCTGTGACCCCTTCTATCTACAGTCAGGCAGGTTATCTATATATTAAATGCTGCTGTATTTCTTAGAAGAACTTACAGCACATAAGTTCTAATATTAATCCACTGTCCAGTTTTATATGACACTATTACAAATGTAATTGAGCAGTTGGGCTATCTTAAAACGTTTACATACAGTATGTTCAGCTGGTTAGTGTATGTGTGTCTGGACTGATTGTTGATTTCCCTCATTTTTTTCATAGACTCTTGATTTCACGCCTCCATCCTATCGACATTCCATATGAGAGAGTCCATGCATTCAAGCATTCAGTAATATGGACACCATAAAGGCAGAGATATTCAGTCTCTCCAAGGGCTGAGCACACCCCATAGCATTGTATAATCTGTTTCCAGGGTGATTCCAGCTCGCAAGTTTAATTACTTTCCTCATCATTATAAAGTAAGAATAAGGGAAGTCGTGTAGATTTCTCATTAGACGGCCATTGAATCGCGTCTGTAAGTCAGCCAGGAAAATCTGATTGAAGAGGTTTTAACAGGGCTCGTATGAAACCTTTTCAGACGTTAAATTAATTTCTGCCTTTTTTCTAGTTTTCTAGTCAAGCAAAACCACTTTGCTGTCCTGATGGGGAGAGATTTAACTTTGTTGCTGCCTTTTTATCTGCTTCTTAGAAATTCATACCGACAAAAATATAACCACAATAAATATACTTGTTTTGAGGTGTATATCCTGACCTTTGTGGAAAAGATCACTGACAAAATTTAAGTAAACTGGTATGATAATACTACTACTACTACTACTACTACTACTAATAATAATAATAATAATAATAATAATAATAGTAATAGTAATAGTAATAATAATAATAATGACAAAGGTTTGGATTGAAACTATGATATACATTATATTTAAGCGTAATAATGTTTAAATTCTGTACATAAAAGGGCACAAATCTCACAAATGATCCCAAGGCGGGATAGTGAAGAGGTGTTATAGTTCCACCAGCTCCCTAATTCAAGGCTCATCACTCCATTCTCCAGGATTCAGAGACTTTTCATTTCTTTCATCAACTTCTGAAGGAACTGCTTGCGAAAACGTCAGCTGGTTTACAAAATAACAATGGTGAATGTATGCTTATTCATGCTGAAGTATTGGCTAGCACATAACATGGCATAATTAATTTGGAGAGTAGCGTGAGTTTTGTTGCCTCACCACCAAATTAGCAGACCATCATCTCTGCCAATCACTGCCTCCTGTAGGTACGATGTCACCTCAGCATGAACTCTCAGTTCAGTGGGTAGAGAGGCAGCTGAGGTAGCTTTTGCTTTGCCAAGAAGACTGCCTACAGTTTTTGTTGTATTTTTCAGTTTAGTTTTTGTTTTCTTTTTAACTGGAGGCTGCTCCACACCTCCCCCCCACCCTCCTCTGCCATGACTCTGAATGGCCTTACATCATTAATGTTGCCACTTTTGTCACCCTGTTGCAACTTCTGTCTGTAGATTTAGCAACTTTTCTGACTGACTTTTCTCTTGCTTCTTTTGGAAAAGCCTATGAAGAGATCTAGTGGTTTTCAATAAGTTTTGCAACTTTGAAAAGCAAAATAATTGAAAAGGAATGGATATTTTCCCCCTGTACAACTTCTTCACCGTTCATTGTGGTTTGTGTGTAGTTGCGAAACCAGGAATCATTACAAGAGCCCTGCTACTTTGAGGCTAGGCCCAGCTTCATCTCTTCAACTTAATTAGACAAAAGATTGACAGGTGAATAGACAATTCACTCAAATGCGTAATTATGATATATTGTCTGACCTTGTGATATGTGTTCAGTGACATTGTGATGCATCTGACACTTTTGAGCACTAAATCAAGGTCACTCCAATGAGATCTGTTGAGAAAAAGGTGTCACCAGTAGTTGTCATATCTTTCTCAAGTTTTCTTCTTGTCTCTGCAAATTTGTCATCATAATGCTCACGGTAGTGAGGGGGTAGGGCAGGAATTTGTATCACATCCTGAGTTTATTTCATGTCATTTTTTGGCAGGACCAGGTAACTACCCTGTATTTTTACAGGTATCACTTTCCTGAAGAAGACAGAATGGCAGACACGTTGCAAAAGTGAAGTGAAAAGGTTGTTAGATACATCCACTGAAATTTACAGACAGAATTGAGTGTTAGCAGCTGACATTTTTGAACAGCAGCAATATAATTTTGCCTCCTGCAGTTCAGTGTTTTCAAGCAGAGGGTCAAAGCATGGTGTGGCGACGCTGTGTGAATCACACCACCGGGGGATCGGACCCCCACCCCCGGGTGTGTCACTCTCACCAGAGTCCTCCATCGGTCCCTGCACGCGGCACACAAAGACATCGTCTGTGAGCAGCGGCCAGACACGCAGGGGGTCGGAACAGTGCCGCTACTGTTTCCCCGGTTCACCGCTCCCGGCTCGCTCGAGCCCTCTGAGCTGTGGAGGCACCCACCCTTCCCTCGAGACCGTCCGCCACCTCGTCATTCCGACCGGTGTCACCGCCTGACCTCGCACCAACCTCTGGCCGGTGTATCGAGCACATTACATTGCATGGCGCATACCTAACGAGAGCACCTCCCCGTCGGCTGACATTTCGAGGGCTTTGCGTGTCTGCAAGAAGGGGCACTGCCCTACAGAAGGACGGCCATCTCCGCTAATCCCTTTGATCGCAGATTCTCACTTACTTTGGGAACGATTTTTTTGTGTTTTGTTTTGTTAGATTGGTCTTTGAAAATATCGAACGGCAGCCCTCCCTTTAAATGACCTTGGATTTGCAGACCTGTCGATAGCACAGGCTTTGACTTTGTGCAGATCTTTGGCTGATGTACAAAAAAAGTTTGACTACAAGGGAAACCTGTGGTATTTTGCACAGCACATAACTGTCACCCCCCCCTCTTTGCAAGACCTGTGACCATGCCTCACATCCTCCTCTCATGCCCTACAGCCCTCCACCCCTGCTCATCTGTCTGTTCATGCACTCAGAGTCTACACAACAAAGGCCTCCTCATTCCCACCCACTTAAGAGCTATAACAGTATTTTCATGCGCAGAACTTTTTCATATTTTCTGAAGGAAAAGTTTAATCCCGTCTGTACAGATGACGTGTGGCCGAGGCTGTTTAAAGCCTCTGACACACGAGCCCTCTGAAGAAATCTCATCTCATTTCAGAAACGTGCGGTTCATTTCCTTCATGAGAGAGCCGCGACCTCTCTGGGGGTTCGTGCAGGACTTTCAAAATCAAAACGCTTCGAGTCCCCTCGTCAAACAGACCGTGATAACCCTTTCAGCTGGTCTCAGTTCAGTCGGTTTCGGTTCATTTCCCAATCAAACTTTGATGTTCACACTGATGCTGACTCTCTGATGATGGAAGGGCGTTCGGGCTCTGAGAGTCCAAATACAAAAAGAAAAACAAAAACTCCACTCAAACTCCACTGAAAAACAAAAAAAAAAAAACTCTAGGCAGTCTTCTTGGGACCGCAAAATCTACGTCAGCTGCCTCTCTACCCACTGAACAGCGAGTTCAAGCTGAGGTGACATTGTAACTGCAGGAGACAGTGATTGGCAGAGAGGAGGACCTGCTAATTTGGTGGTGAGGCAAACAAAGCTTGCTTCCCATTGATGAGGGGAAGGGACTTCTGTATTTGGACCACAAGCGCACCTTTGGAATATGTTTTGGCAGGGCAGGGACATCTTTGTCCAATTTGATGTTTTGTTTAGATTCTTTTTATCTAAACAAGCATGCACACAAATTAAAACCGAAAACTGAAGATTTACATAATATTATAAATTATAATATTATATACATATAAAAAAAAACATGTACAGGTCTTAGTGGGATGAATTTCATTGTCAACAGTTCTAGTTTAATAGGTATATGAAGTCAAAAGCATTTTTTGCAAATAATAAGAACACATCATGATTAGTAGTGAACATAAAGCCTTTGTAAATGACATTATTATCCTTTAATGAGCAACTTCAAATTCCAAACCCTTCTTGGTTGTGATTCTTACATGTATCAAAATAATCTTGTGTGATGCTTTGATGCCAGGTAAATTCAGAGACTGGCCCCATCCTAACAGTAACTCTTAGTCCCTAACGGTAAGTCCTTGAAGAAATATGTGCGGTGTAGCCCCTGAACTCCAGAATGGATTGGCATTCCATGCAATCAGGTAAGTTGATTACGGTGAACAATGGGCAGAAAGGGAACTCTGGGAGTATTTTTGGCTCAGAGAAGCCTAAAGAGGGGAACTGGGAGCAAGCCAAGCCCTGCATTCACATTAAAAAGAGACAGCAGAAGGAGACAGCAGGGGAAGAGACAGCCCTGTAAGCAGGTAGGACTGCAGCGTGAGAGACCAAACAAACAAAAGGCAGGACCGGGGAGGCTGGGCCCCTCAGGAAACGAGAAATTACAGAGAGGAAAGAGCCAAAAGCACCGGGGAGGAAGGCACAAGCCCAGAACGGCACCAGGGGCCACTGCCATGGAAACCAAGAAACGACTTATTTATGTCATAAATCCTGCTTTTGCTATGATTCAGTTTAAACTTTTCATTTTTGAACTCTTTGAAATCTTAATTTTTAGATTCATATTCTAAATCAGTATATATAGAATATATTCCATAATATAGAATTTTTAGATCATATTATACAGCATATATGTATATGTATGTGTCCAAATGAATAATAATTAGAAATGGATAGCGAATGAGGAGCATGAGATTGTGCCCCATTTAATTTACACAAAAAATGCAAATGAGCTCAGTTTGTTTCAGGAGGTGCCACTACAGTGCAGGAGGGGTGAGGGCAGGTGTGGCTTTTGGCAAATTGCCCCGTTTGGTTCCTGCAATCGGCAGCCAGGGCACCACGGCGCTGTTTTTAAGCACAGCAGGTGTAATTGGAAGGAGCTCACGGGGGCGTGTTCACCGGCTCCCCGCACTCCTCCACTCCTCCGAGACTTCCTGAAGCCCACAGCTTGACAACCACAGAGAGGGAACCCTGGGGTGGAAATTAGGAAGCCCACTGGACCGGGAGAGAGTGAGAGATTTTAACAAATGGGGCGGGGGAGACTCTTTACGTGTGGCGAAATGACGACAGTGCCTCAGCGGAAGTGGGAATAGCATCAAGGGAGCGACAAAATTCACAGGGTGATTCACTTCTTCTCAGAGAGGGGACGTAGGTGTATCAATTTTCGGAGCGTGTGACAGCACGAGAAACGATTGTTTAGATCTCACCACCTGAAAAATTGATTGGAAAGATGGGAGAGGGAGCTCTGACAGAATTTATTCTGCTTATTTCATTTCACTTACCTCAAAAGCAAGTTGCAGTACATATTTTCCTTGACAATTGATGTTATTTAAGAAAAGCATGTCAATTTCCTGTCACATTATTGCATTCTTATGTTTGTCAACTAATGTTGATTTCAAATACATTAAATCAAGCCATCTAGCAACAGCACCCAGTGGAGTTTTTCATTGATAAGGAAAAGGAATCATTCAGTCAAACAGAGTCATTGCTGTTTTTTTTTTATTTTACAAGAGGAAAGTTGTTTACAGATGAGCACTGGTGCTTTTTGCACTTTGATTTGAATTCAATTCATGTCATTCGCTTCATTCACCTCTCTAGAAGTTTCACCTGTGAAGCAGCAAATATAAGCTTTCTGGTAAGAGAGAACCTGTTGTCCAAGATACAGGACCAGCTGAGGCAATAAAAAGGTAAACATTTTTTCCCCAAAAATGGCTCTGTGCCACATGTGGCTCCATTACACACAAACTGCACTTACCACTCGGCAGGTCACAGGGGTAGCATGCTGAGGATTGAAGTATTCCGAGGCCAACTGTCGTTAACACAAAAACAGTGTCCAACTCTTTCCTTATGGAGATGATAAACTGTGAGCTTTTTATTTTATGTTCAATACATAACATTTTCATTCTGTTTTTTAAACCCAAAATGGTGTAGGTTTATGTAACAATTTATTGTCTTCCCCAAGGCCACCATGAGCGGGCGAAAATATGCCATCTCCCTCCCCAGAAAACACGGGCACCTGTTTGGGTCACCTGCCAGTGCCAGCAAACAGCACCATGTCACGCCGAGGCAGATGGAGGCAGCAGGCACCGAGGGTATAATGGAGGTGGAGAGGGGGCTGTAGAGAGGCCATAAAAAATACGGGTGAGGTTTAATTGCAGGCGCCATCACGAGGCCTGAACAGAGCACCACAGGATGGCTCTTTCCAGCATCTCCTCTCTGTCAAACTCGAGACAGGTGAAGGCCTGTGAGCTCCACGCCGGAGGCCTCAGCGTTTACGTCACACCGGGCCCCATATGTCAGTGCCACAGCCAGCAGTGATTGGCCAGACGCTGCTTTGACCCTGCTGGCTTATGGGGTGGAAGAGGAACTGTTTTTGGAAACAGCGAAGCGATGGGAAATAAAGATGAACTCCCTGAAGAAGTAAAGGAACCCTTGGAAATAAAGAGCTCCCTGACAAAAACACACAGGGTCAAGTTACATTGAGGAATTTAAGACCTGCGTTAGGTAGGTCTGCCTTAAGATCGTGCTTGTTCAGCTTGTGTGAGATGATGTGTAACATGGCTTAATTTTGATAGCAATACTTTTATTGGCAGTGTGGTGTCGTGGTGAAGAGTAAGACTTGCAACCAATTGGTTCACTTCCCAGCAAGGGAGCTGCTGTTAAATCTTTGACCAAGGTACTAAATTGTCTCAATAAAAAATGTCCAGCGGTAGAGGTGGATAACATGTAAAAAAAAATGTAAACTATGACAGTATCTATACACATCTAAAAAGGAAAAAAACTGTGGTCTTCAAACCCTATGCCCTAGTGGAGCAGCATAAATTGAAAAGCTTCTCAAGACAAAAAATGGTGAAACCTTTTCAGGAAAATGATGCAAATTATGATGAAATTTGATCTTGTTCTCATGGATCATCATTTACCACCATGAAAACACTAAGACTTCAGCTAATGCTGCTTTTAAATATTAATGTTAGGTTCTGCATGTATTATAAGTTGATGTGATTACACTGCTCTTAAGGGTATTTGATAGACACTGTGTACTTATTTTAGCACTGATTTTACAGCGTGTTTTCTGTAATTCTGGCTGCACTGTACCCTCATTACTGCTGTGATGTATTCAATGTGTCCTCCCATATTAGCCTAGCAAGTCAGGCTGGTTAAATGGGGTGTCTGACAAATAATGAAATATCAAAATTACCCCAACAATGAGCCTGCCTTATCTATCATAAATTGTGAAAATACCTGACCATTACAACAATTCGTAAAAGGGAAGACATCCTTCACATTCTGTTGTCCTCTCATTATAATTGCACACCACTGAAATGGCTCAGCCTTCTCTGAAATGCTTCGGCGGGGTATGTGTGTGTGAGAGCCTGAACTCTTCAACTCCGAGGACAACGCCAAAATGCGTCGCTTTAGAAGCCATCTGTCAAATGGGCTTTGTGGAATTGCTTTGTGTTGTATTAAAGTCACAGCCCTCTTCCACAGTGGTGTGGCTGACTGTGGACGGAGGACTCAGGGGGGGAAACCGGGCAGCCTCTACTTGCGCTTTCTCACTGGGAAGCAATAGGGGAGAGAAATATTTATTAGTTCTTCTGGGATGTCTGGTTCGGAAAAGCCCAGAAGGAAGATTTGCAGGTTCAACAGTTCCCTCCTCAGGAATGTTTTGATTTGAAAAGGCTCAAAATTTCAGTCTGCATGAGTGGCATATTAACCACAAGAGCTCATTATGTCCATTGCAGCAAATACAGGTCGCTTGCTTGGGAGATAAGTAGCACAGAATTGGGGATTTTTGTTTACTTTTTAAACTGAAACAATACACACTGATAGATAACATGATAGATAGAGGAGCTGACTGAAAATCACACAGAGGGCTGCCCTGAGCAAGGACTCAAACTTTGGAATAAATCTGGCAGAGGCTGCAAACGGCCCCATAGCCAGTCCCCAGTAGCTGGTGGACCCTGAGTCTGAGTATGAGTCTGATGCACTCTAAGCTAGTGTGCATTAGAACCAGCAGCTGGGTTTTAACTGGACCCATACTCATTAAGCTAACGTGCATTAGAACCAGCAGCTGGGTTTTAACTGGACCCATACTCATTAAGCTAACGTGCATTAGAACCAGCAGCTGAGTTTTAACTGGACCCATACTCATTAGGCTAGCATGCATTAGCATCGCAGCTGGGTTTTCACTAGACCTCTACTCATTACACATTGGTCCTGTACTCACTAAGCTAGCATGCGTTAGAACCAGCAGTTGGGTTTTAACTGGACCCATACTCATTAAGGTAACGTGCATTAGAACCAGCAGCTGAGTTTTAACTGGACCCATACTCATTAAGCTAACGTGCATTAGAACCAGCAGCTGGGTTTTAACTGGACCCATACTCATTAGGCTAGCATGCATTAGCAATCGCAGCTGGGTTTTCACTAGACCCCTACTCATTACACATTGATCCTGTACTCACTAAGCTAGCATGCGTTAGAGCCAGTGGCTGAGTTTGCACTGGACCCATACTCACCAAGCTAGCTTGTTAGTGTCAGCAGCTGGGGAGAATTACTGGGAGGCGGTAATTGGTGGGTTGGCGGGATCTCGGACGTGAGCTGAGATGAGGCACACCTGAACCTCATTCCTAATTAAGCTGGCTGGCACCGAGGAAGCAGGTTAAAAGCCCATTCAGGTGAGAGGTAGGTGATTTGTGGTTCGGGAGGCAGGGTCTGTCTACATGGGGACAGTAGGGGAGACACAGCACTCCTCTTACTTTGCTCATAGAAAGAAAGAGGGAGAGACAGAGAAGGGATTTGATAACTAACCAGTGTGGGCAAAGCTAAGCTGTGTGTGACCTTAGCCAGTAAAGGGAACGCCTGTCATAGGGTTTGTGTGTGCAGGGTAAAATTTAAACATGTTTGGCTGTAGATGGCATCTCAGGGGTCAGGATGGAATCTGGCACAGCCCTGAAGGGGTTGGGGTATTGTTAAATAGCTACCATGTTTTTCCTTTTCTTTGCCCTTGTCTTTGTCCATGCTTGTGGGTTAGGCAGAATAGGACCCGCAAGGGGAGGCGGTTGTGGGGCAGTCGACAGTTCATGGCATTAGCTAACTGACAGGACTCTCTGAATTACTCAGTTCAAATATTTGTGTGTGGGAGTTCATCAGAGTATTGGTCCTGCATTCCAATGACACAGGCCTGGACAAAAGTATTGGAATAGCGTTCTACTCTACACCGCTATGCTGTAGGTGGCAGTTATGCATGCTGTTGGCATAATTCTGCCATTTCAATTGTGAAGTGTAGCAATCAAAAAAGGGGCTCCAATATCATGAGTATTTTTAGTCACATGACCACTGAAGCAGACATTAACTCTTGTAATGCAAACTATACTGACATAAAATCACAACTGAAGGGTTTGTGAATTCATAAATTATTGTTCTTCCTACAGTGCTCTCCAGCAATCAAACAGTGAAGTCTGCTAAAACTGAATGAAATTGAAATGATGGTTAATGAATAATTAAATTGCTGATTTACTGAAGGCATGCACATGCACACTATAACTGCAAACAATGTAAAATGCATGTGTCAAGACCTCAGTTATGACATCAGAGAGCATTGCGCCACTTGCTGTGGACTTAAGCACCGCCCACGGTAGGCTGATGCTGGTATTAGTGAAGGTGGGCTCCTCGGTTGGCTCAGTTATTGTGATAGACAGTTATCAGTTTTTGGTTGGTGAACATGGGTCCTCCTCTGCCTCCATTACTCATAGCATCCCACAGGGACCTATTTTAGGTCCAATTTTTTCCCGCATTTATACACTGCCTCTCAGCCATATTATTCATAAACATAACACTGGCCTCAGCATTGTGCTGCTCTGCTGCTGACACACAACTTTATCAGTCAAATAAGGTATTATGAGTTTATGATTGGTCCTGCTTCAAGGTCTTCATATTAAAATTTTATGCACCAAACATTCTCCAATTCAGTTCAGTAAAATTTAGACAATACAAGAGTGTTTGTATTTGCTTACAAGCAACATTTCAATGTAATGTGTAACAATCATTGTAAAATCTTACAGAAAAGAACATACAGAACTTTGCTGTTATCTTTGATGCCAATATCAAATTTGTAAATTACTGTATATTAAGATTAATCCATAACAATCCATAAGACGGTACACAGAGATGATATCACCACAGAACTATGCCTATTAGTCAGTAGAAACACACTTCCAGGCAAATGAAATAAAATTCATTGTAAATCGCATTTGATAAATTCCATCTTGGGAGGTGAAATCTAGGGTAAGAATGCACCCTGCCATATGGATGAGGTTGTTGATTCTCCCAATGGACCCGAAAGCTTTGTTTAAAGCTTAAATGATATATTTTTTACCATAGGACATGGGAGAAAGTCATCTGAGTTACCATTTCCTCTTGAGCAGGTTATATTAGTGCTATCTTTGGCCCTGCTGAGCTGTGTTGCCTACATGCTTTTCCCTATCTACAGCTAATGGAAAAAAATGATGCTACTCAAGTCTGAACATGAATCAGCAACTTTTCATTTTAACCTGTTTTACTATGATTTTCCTGTAATTCTGAGAACATTTTTTAGTTGTCTGTTTTTTTTATTTTCTTTATGCCTCTTAAGCGATTCTCTAATTGCATTTTTCTGTTACACACAATGCTTTGACTGTATTTTATATCTCTTGAACAATGCAGCAGTCATTACCATAAGTTGCCATTTTTTTAGCATTGTGTAAAATTGGTGATGGTTTATTTCTGTCAGCATAATAGATGGCTTAGTTTGACCCCTTTCTTTTTTTATATTTCATTCTCAACACTAGCACCATGCAGAGCTTATCAGGAATGACTTAAATAATAATAATAATTCCTGTGAGACTCCTTAGACCCCCACTGGCTGTATCCCCAACTTCCCTTTTTGAATTTACTGTGTGACTGCGCCCCGCCCCTCTTGAAACGAAACCCATGCCATCCGAGTTTAAATAAGGGAAAATCTGTGCAGGGAGGAGAGTAATCAATGCCATGTCCGTCTGTATGAAGATTGAAGGGGCTTTTACCCAAATAATGTAAAAACCGTACCAAGAGACCCCCCCCAGGGGACATGCGCGGATTTAAATAAGAGGCTTCTCGCATTGGGAAGAACATCTAACCTGACTTTGCCAATTTTCTCCCCCCCTAACAAGGATGGCTCTGTCATCAATCATCATCAAGTTCACCTCGGCTCGAAAAAAGGAGCAATCTAGCCTGGCAACGAAGCCACAAAATGTGCTTAAAAAAAAAAAAAATGTGCGAAAATGTGTTGGGTCCTTGCTGGTGTTTACATTTAGCCGCTGGGTATGGCGATTCCTCCGTTACTCTGCTCCTTTTCATGGCTTTTTCTTTTTAAGCCTACAACAGCAAAGTTCACTATCTAAGAATTTCAGCTTTTCACACTCCATAAAGGTCACAGGGAATCTTGCTGAAAATAAGGCTGAAAAAAAAGTGTTACTGTGACCTGTGAATGTTCATGCTCTCTCATATTTTTCATTATTTATCCGTTATTTAACCAAGATATTGTGTCATTGAGATTTAAAATCTATTTTCACAGAGTGAACCTCTTCGAAGATCTATACTAATGTAGTTCTCGTACTCATACAGTATAACTGACATCTTTATATGAAAGAAACCTCTACAGGGTAATGCAAAATTAGCTGTTCACAATCCTGTTCCGGCATCCTGGATCTTTTATTATTCATTTATGGACAATTTCAGTACAGTGGAGTGTGAGTGTTGATTTAACTTCAAGGTGGAGTCAGCCAGTGTAAACCGCATGAACTTATGTTGAATTGATCATTTGAATCATTTGCTCTCCAGAGACATAATAATATGATGCCATGAGGCACACTGTAGTGATACAAGTTTTAGTGGTGCATTATTTGATAAATTCTTTTTAATGATATCAAACATAACAAAATTGCTTTTTTGTTTGAATGGTTTGAGTAGGACTTGAGACTCAGGGACATATGGTATGTTTACATATAGTATTCATAATCGCATTCAGTATCACCTTCTCAGTCTGACATAGCGCCAAGGCACATTTTAACCTCCTTGTGCTTTCGTGCACAGGAATCATTCAGAAACAGATGCAGTATTTTGTACCCTCTTTACGCCATTCATGTACGGCATGTGCAGGGCCACTATCAGTCTGCGCACAATACAGCAGGTGCACGGGAAGTGGGTAGCTGTGGAAGAGCTACAATGACTGGCCATCCACCTATCATTTATTAAATGCTTGGGGCAATTTATCATGCAGCCCAGCATAATCCGTGCTGAAATTTATTGTTTAGATATATCCCTCCTCTGCACGGTGGAAAGAAATGCTCGTGCTAACAATTGTGCAATAGTTGAACCGAGTCTATCTGGATCTGGATCTGGCTCTCAACTCTGAATCTGCCCCTTAATCTCTAGTCTCAACAAAAGGAGGGGATTTATTTACAACTTTACATCTCTAAAAGGGCTTAATAAAGTGTTGTAGAGATGTCACTCCTACATGAGTTCCGTCAGCACAAGGAGATGACATTGGTGGAAATCCCCTTACACCAGGAAAAGCCGATCAAAAGATTCCTGGATATGAGGCACCCTCCTCATAAAAATTGACTATAAGACTTATTATAAAGTTAAGTTTAGTCTGGACTTAAAAATTGAGATTGTATCTGAATCCCAGATAAGTCAATACTTTTTTGGGAATGAAACAGTAATAGAGGAGCCCTGCATGAAAAAGTTCTACCAATTGCCGGAACCACCAGACTCTTGTGAATGAAGCAATCTAGGAGAGCTGTAGAGGATTAATAGATCCAGCAGGTAAGTGGGCACAGGTATATTTGAAGCCTTATAAATTAGAGGCAATAGTCTGAAATCATTCTGGTATTTCACTGTTAACCAGTTAAGCACTGTTATAACTGGACTAATATGGTCAATTTTCTGTTGTCAAGATTATAGTGGCAGCATTTCTTAAGGGGATTTAAAGTGGCATTTCATGGTCCTGGGCAAAAGTAATTACAGTAGTCTAATCAAGGTGTGATAAATGCATGAACTCATTTATTTGCCTATTTCATGGAGAGTAAAGGCCACATTTTGGCAATATATCATGCCTGAAAAAATGTAAGTCATGAAATGTTTTGTATGGGTTCAAACAGAAAGGTCTGGGTCAATCATAACTACAAAGTCTTTAACAAGTAAATTTTGGGGTGGCTGGGTTGTTACTACATGCTTCAACTTGGGAAATCAACAATATTTTATATTAAACCTAAATCTCATTGTTGACTGTTAATGCATTATTCATAACTGGCATAATACACATACACAATATATCATAAACTGTTATTTAGAGGAAAGGGTTAATGGGTGAGGATTTGGAATAAAAAGGACTACACTGTGCCACGGTGTGTGAAAGTGGTTGACTGCTCCATCTTTTGGAGATCAAATTTCACCTTGGTAACCAGAGCTGTAAAATTCTGCAGCATGGAGGAAGAGGAGAGAGTGAGTAATCTTAATGCCAAACGGTAGGGGAGGATACCCTGAGCGCATGGTTTCAGTACATGCACAGCCTTCGGGGGAGATCAAAGCAATGCACTTTGTTCCTCAGCCACATTTCTTTACCACATTCAATAAATAATCATATTTTATTCTTCTCCAAAACCCTCCTCTGCATTCATAATAATAACTGGCTCTGGTTTTTCTAAGGACAGGGTAGTGTTTCCTATGTGACTCTTAGTGACTCATGTCTCTTTTTAGACTGATAGTGTCTAAACAGAGAAATGTAAAGACGCCATTGTCCTAACAGTATTGATTCATTCGAGGGGTTCTATATACACCGCACTTTTGTACTCAGCATGTTACACATGACACAGCCAGCTAATCAAATTACAAATAATGTACTTGTATGTATGATATTAAGGATGGCAGACAGGACAATGAATTGTGGCCATTAGTGAATTTGTCTCCTTTGAAATAGGATCGACAAGGGCTGACTCCAGACAATATGGAAACCTTTACTTTAGTTCATTACCATTAACATTGAACAAAGAGATAGGGAAACTCTAATCATATTTACCTGTATTCTGGAGAACCTTGAGCTACATGGAGGGCTAAAAACCATTTCAATGCACCCCCAAACATATATATATATATATATAAGGTGCCACCTCACAGGTAAACAGGTAAACCTTTTGCAATTCAACGTTTTGTATTTTGTGTACATTTTGCAAGGGGTTTTCATACAGACAGAATTCCAGCCACTTGCACACTATTGTAAGGATAGGGTAGGAAGATGCAGATGTATCGTTCTTTTGAGGAGTTAACCATTACGTTGTGGGATGAGTCTTAAATTTGAGAAACCAGCCATGAAGATGATTTACGTTTGAGCTGGTGAGCTAGATGCTGTTTAGCCTTATGCATACCTGTAGACAATGCACCCTAAGCAATAAATGTCCTACTTTCTTGGTGGATACGAAATTAAATTGTTCTTTAATACAGCTTTTTATATAAGTCTGAAGTAGATTCTGCACATTTGAAAGTCTTAACTGTGAAACAGATTCTATCAATGCCTGTCCTTCAATTAATCAATACATCAATTAATTAATTTATCAATCAACTAATCACATTTTGAGATAATCCACCATACTAGCATGTTCTGAGATTGAGATGATCTCACTCCATTCACTTTTAACAGCTGGTATGGTTTTCAGGTTGTAGATAACCTATTTATTTCTATGAGGTCACAGCTTCCCTTATGAAAGAATAACCTAAATGAACCTCCGAAGGGGGCGGTCCCTGAAGTTTATTTGGAAGGAAGGGTGGCGCATCAGAGGATCATGAGAGCGCAGCATCAGTCTATTCAGCTGCTTTACTATAGGGAAGAAGGGCATTATCAAGATAAAACTAGTCTGTTGGAATGGCGCCCATGAGAAAAAAGAACGTTCTTTATAAATCCTGTAGAAAAACATGTCCAACAGTCCACAAATATAGAATGACACATGAATGTGAAGCATGACGTGGACATTTTTGAGGAGTTCAAATTGTTTGGGTCTGAATAATCTAATTTTGGGTCAATCTCACAATATGCATCATGTCCAAAGATAGGTGCATAGGTGTATAGATTAGGGAGGGAGAAGACGTGCGTTGAACATATCCCAGCATGCATCGGCTTGGCACCCCAGCTCAATCAACAGAAGCATTGTGTTCAAAGGCATGGTAAGCATTCATGGTATGTGAAACACTTGAGAATAAGAAATAAGGTCAATTAGTATGGTCTGGCATGCTATTGAATAAATTGACCTCCGATAGTAGCTGAATCTTCTCAAAATAAAAAGAAATGGCCTGTGGACAGTTCCAACAATAATATTAATCATAACATCTCAAGGTAAGCAGACATTCTTTCAAAAGAAAGAAGAGCTTACATCTCTCATCTGGCCATGAAAATGACTCATATACCCTTTTTGCATTTAACCTATCTGTCATAGCCTCTTGTGGGAAGAAAACCTGAAAAGAGAAAGGAGCAACCTTTGAATTGCGAAGGGAGAAAATGTATTGATTTTGCAATAGACACAAAGCAGGCTTTGTGGGCACCTTTGGGTTTTTTCTTCCATTCCACACTAGACTCTGAGAAGGAGAACTCCCACAACGGTTCTTAATCAAGGCATTTACAACATAGCAAATGCTCAACAAAGCTCAAGAATAACAGCCAGCCAGCAGCTCAGTTATTGCCATCATAAGCTAATAAAACCAACACAGACACAGTCTGTGGAATGAAGTTTGTCGAGCATAATAGCTATGCTGGCACAGATGAACCAAGCAAACTTCATTGTTTTACAAGGAAGAATATGTAAGCTGTTACGTGAGAGAAAGGAGAAAAAAGAAAGAAAAATACACAACAGCAAAAAATACACAACAGCAAGACATTACATTATTGTTGTTTAGCAGACACTCTTATTCAGAGTGACTTACAAAGGCTACAGTCTTTACATGTCATCCATGTATACAGCTGGATATTTACTGAGGCGATTGTGGGTTAAGTACCTTGCCCAAGGGTACAGCAGCAGTGCACCTGCGAGTTATTGAACCTTCAACCTTTCGGTTACAAGCCCTGCTCCTTTATCACTACGCCACACTGCCACCCTAAAATAAAGACAAAGAAGTGAGACAGCTATACGGTTCAACAGAAATGTATGTACACCCATTTAGAGGCAGGAAAGAAAACACTACTTTTATAAAACATTGGTCTGCTTATATGAGGTGGATTTAATAGCTTATGCATGTCATCCTAATTAAACCCTACAACACAAAAGTGGTGCATTAGTTTGAATAAGAACACCCACTACCCAGGTCAAGTGAAAAAAAAGAAAACAAATTACACCAAGAAGGTAATGCCAACCGGCCAGCTATAACTATCAAAAACATACATTCTATCCAGCTTTCTAATGAACAAGGTTCAAATAAAAGACAAAAGAAAATGGTCTCACCTTTCACTCTTCAGGATCACTCAGGCTCTCAAAGCTGAGGATAAAAACGATCAGTTCCTACAGATAACTGCCAAGGCTGGAGCCTGACCAGATGGTTAGGTCAGGAAAAGGAAATTTTCTTATCTCAATAGTGCAGTCTGCCCTATTCTCTTGCGCATCTGAGTGTGTGTGCCTGTTCTGGACAGTGACAAAATCTGACAATGAAACCCCTCGGTCATTGGCCTAGTGATGGGTAAGCTCCATCAAGCTCGCTGAGCTCTTCCTCCGGATATTTTGACATAAATTTAACAGGGGTTGGTCCCTCACTCCCCAGCGCTGCGGGGTCTGGTGAGCAGACCAATTTTCTGGGTCATGAGGACAGGAGTGTCTCTCCTGTTGCCAGGTCAAAATGACCAAAAAAAGCTAGATGAAAACAGATGTGAAACAATGTTGATGTTTCCACTGTGTCCAGGAGGTAATGTCTATATTTGTAATAGATATGGAAATTTGTAGAACATAATGTGAGATTAATGGCATTAAATCTAACAGCAAGGAATTATACAGACAATGCAGGTCTCAGTATAGTTTTAAGTGAATCTGTTCATCTTTCAAGTGGAGTATTCTTGCTGTTGGTGCAGCCACTGGGTGATGGATACTCCATGGAAAGTAAAAGTCTTACTACGATCTGCTATCAATAAGTTGTTATGTCAAAGGTTTTAAATTTTTTAAGTGATTTGGCCTCAGCATTATAAGTCTGGTCTTAGTTCAGGTTTCTGGATCGTTCCTGGATTGTTTCTGTTTCATGCATTGCGTCTGGGTTCACTTTTCCCCAGCTTATCAAAAAACTATTTCAGATAATAAATTTTGAGATACCTCCTTCGACTGATTCAAGCCGTGCTTCACAAAGTTAAAAGGTGTCATCCACTGTGCAACAGTAAAAAGAATGCGTTGAAGGAAGAAGTGTGGTATTTTCGGATTCCCTTCTGCATCATATGATGGAAGGCAGAAACAGACCGGGCGAGGGAGGTGATTGCCCCTGTCTCCTTGTGATGTGTGTAGGCCCAACTGGAAGCCGAAATGTAATAAATTGATTACACATTCTCCGGGCACTGTCTTTCCCAGGCTGTTATTATTATCCGTGTTGCCATATTTTACATTGCCAGATAAAATGCCAAGGCTGCTACCCGGCCTCCAAATGCCACCGGTCTGAGGGAGGGGGATACGTGAAGGAACTCTGATCCTGCTAAATGTGTATTGATGATCCCTCTGTGGTCTTTTTGCATTTCCAGTCAGCCAGACGGGGGAATTCCTGTCACGAGCACATTGAACGGACCGCTCAGATGCTCCTAGCTACAGCGGTGTGAGAGATGTTTTATTTTCAGTTTTCACTCTTAGGATGGAATGTCTTTATCATGTGCTCTGCACTCTGACTGCAAATAAATGCACAGGGACCTACTTTTAAAAACCAGGCATTTTCTGGGGGATTATTGCAAGGTATAGCCAAGCAATGACAACAAAATGTTTTTGTAGGAGGGTATAACACATTGATGTAGTTTTCTGTACAGTAAAAACATAAAATAAAATATGCCTTTTCCTCTGCAATTATGTATATATTCAGCTGAGGAAAATCATTGGACAAATCATTGGACAAGTACCCTTAATTGCAAATAATGTTTTTTTTCCTAAATGTTACTGTGTCCTTGCCAAACTAATGCAGCTGAAATTCACTGCCCAATACACAAAAAATCAACCAGTGCCCTCTCCCAGGTCCAAGAAAGCATTGCTCATTCAAAACAACGTAGCATTCAAAAACCCTGATGAAGCTTAATCTGAGTGCACAGAAAGGTGAAGGGCTTCTAATTTAAAGATATTAATATTAAATATTAAAGTTTTCAAGAGTGCTTGGGAAGAATAATGTGTTGATGAGTGTCCTGGGGAAGCATAATAACCCACAAAAAGATCATTATTTTTTGGCGAATGAGGGTTTTTAATGTGAAATACTAATTGAATATTATTGTCATTCAATTTTCATTCAGAAAAGTATCTTCAGAAAGTAAGGTAAGGTTCCAAGGTTATTGCCATGTACAGTGATGGAGGCATATTGGGCTCAGTTTAGGATATCTGTGCCTTTCTTGTGTAATCTAAAAGCTGTTTCACTCAGAATTTCATTTGTTTCTCTTCTTGCCTTCTGGCCAAAATAAAAAGTATATAATAATGTTCCCTCATCGCAAGCGTATACTCCTAAATGTGTTGTCCCCTTCACCCTTGCACTGTCGTGAGAGTAAGGTGACTGTTTTCTACAATCACACTTTGTTGAGTTGTGTTACAGGCGCATTTTCTCCTTTAACGCTGATTCCGCCTTGCCAAACGCACTGCCCTTTGAGCCGCTTTGCATAGGCGCGTACGCTACATTTTATGTAAATATAATTTCCTAGTTCTCCTTCGGTTCGTGCATTTTTTGACTTGGAGGAAAGTTCCCTTTTCCACATGGTCCAGTAGCGAGTGCGGCACTGATTGGCCACGCGGTGGGCTCGCCTACTTACCATTCTGCCCAGGTACATAGAGATGCGACCTGAGGAATATGGCACAAAAGCATATTCTAACTTCTAAAAAACAGGGCCACGGGCCATCCTCTCGCCAGAGATAATGAGACCCCCTCCTGTGCAGTTTTTTTTTTTTTTTTTTTTTATGGGGGGAATTTAAACAATGCCTTGGATAAGCCGCGCTTTGAGGGTGGTTGAAGGGATCAGGACTATGAACAGCACATATAAATGAGTGCGAAAATTAAGACCTGAAGTGTGGTGTCTTGACACGCAGAGACGTCATAATAAGCAGTGAGGTGTTGAGAGAGGCCCTTTGGCTTGATAAGAACGTGACTTTTCTCTAACCGCGTTCAGATGTCTCCCGCGAGTACAGCGCATCTAAAAAAATAATAATAATAAGGGACATGAAATATAACACGACCCCAGCCGTGGGGGTTTTTTGTGTGGATACTTGCCCTGACCCACGTCTCTTCTGTCTGATGACATGCCTTAAATCACTTTAGTCCAGTCTTGCCTGACATCATAGAATATATATTTTTTAATTATTTCATTGCTGTTTCCAAGAAAAGACACCTTATTTCAGAACATTATTTTCATTTGCAGTTTTGATATGTGTCTTCATTTAAATGTTTACAGTTTGTACATTTAATTGATCTTTTATGCACCCTACTGTCATTCATCATACATTTGCATCATATTAAAAATCCCATTATTCGTTTTTACTTTATTCTTATTTGCGTTTGAACAAACAATGACGGCGTTCAGTTTTGAGTTTTGTCCCCGAGGTTGTTATCGCCAGAATAGCAAATCCGCTCCAAAGCCCGGAGGTGTCAGCCGGCACGGACGAGCTGTCGCTGCCCTTAGAGCTTGTCGGAGGTGGCTGGCACAAGATGCAATGTGTGGGGAGTAGTGCGAAAAACAAATGGAAAATACTGGGGACATGTTTTCCCGATTTTTTTTTTTTATCCTAGTGTAATTTAAGATTGAGGCGTTCTTATATCAGCAGTAGTAAGAGTACGTGTTGTAATATCTATAATAATTATATGCACAGCAGCGGTCATATAAATATGATTGTCGTTAGCTTCTCTTTTCGATTTGTGTCTATTGTTGAAATACACATTAAACGATTTTCAAGGAACACTAGCACACGACAAGCAGCAAGTAATACCACAATGACGAAGTGACTATTAATAGTGGGTGAAATACTGTACTTCGGTCAAACAACCTAATGAAGGCTCTATGTTCCCTGTAAACTACACCCCTCCCTGGATAGTTCGTCCAATCAGAGCGGCTGAAGCCCAGGATTAAATTGAAATGATTTGTTGTGTAAAACCGAGGACAGCGCGGGTTAAAAGTGCCGTTTGACTAGAAGAGCGGCTTTAAAGGACCATCGTGACTGTCACACGCCGTTAGCTCCGAAAGTGGGAATCTATGCAGCTCAAGGCTCGCGTCCAAATACCTCTCCACGGGAAGTATCGGTCACAGGCCAAGTAAAGGGAGTGTAGGGGGTGCTTTTTCTACTCATTTCCTCGAGATCTTGACAGCATCGTTTCACCGTATTTCGTCGAAATTCATCTGCGCAGCATAAAGTTTAACCTTCGTAAACTTGTCAGTGAATACCTGCATCTCTGTCCCATCAAAGGAGAGCGCTTGCTGTACGCATTAAAATTGCGTTTCGATCCAGATAGCGTTGTGGTACCCTCTACTACATTATGGACGAGTGGCGAAATATTTTCCAAGTGAAACACTGCAAGTACTTCAGAACTGGTCCTTTGGAATTCGTATCGGCGTTCACACGTGAATAGCCGATTGACGCGGCCGAAGTGCGAAATCTGGACGAGAGGAGTTTATTCTTTTTGGGGGATCACGTCTACATTATAGATGAACCGGTAGGCGACGACGCATTCCGCTAACTCTCAGGTATGACGGTTGTAATGAGCCATCATAATTGATTTTCTGCGTGTTGTGCATGTTGTGTGTGTTGCGTGCTGTGTTATGGTAAAGCATTTTAAAGTGTTGTCACAGTTTGGAGATGTTCGCCTTTTATCGGCTGGCAGTCCTACTGCTGCGAACATTACAATCAGCACCATTCTCGGTAGTCCGTAGCGCAGCAGGCAGGATCTGCACTTGAAATACCCGTTCGATATGAATCGGGAAGGAGCGGCTGAATGAATTGTTGTGTCAAAGATTGCGAAATATTTCGCACTATTTTCTGCAAAACATTTTTATCTACTGTATCGTTTGATATGAAAGCAAGATACGTTAGAAGAAGCCAATATCCTAATTCCTTTACCCTACCTTAAAGTATATACAAAACGCAACTGTTCCGGTAACTTTTCGAAATTTTCAGTAGGATTTTGACATCAAAGCTGTATCTGCCTGGTCCATGTCGTTTGTTATACATGTAAATGATTCATCATTTGTCATAATCAATTTGTGGTAAATGTTCGTAACAACGTCTTTTATTGTTCATTTCATCAGAAATGAGGTTGCATCTGGTGATGGAGTCACTTTTCTGATGAGGGTCTACACCTGTACGGCATATCCTAAGGCCAGGCATTGTAACAGCTTAGCTGGACAGCGGAGGAAAGCTTAAGTTAATTTTCACGTTTATGAGTCTGAGCAAGCGATCAAATAGTAAGAACAGAATGAGCATGCTTGTCTAAGTGGGTGCATTTGTTTTCAGTTGGAGACGCTTGTTTATTGTAAACGCATCGCTAATAGGTAAGATGACCAACCAGAAAAAAAGGTTCCTTGTTTCGGTCATGGAATAGACTGCCTATTGTTCTAAGAGGACTACACCCAAAAGGTAACTGTTTTTTAATGACCGATTTAAAATATTTGAGTTCTAACTATATTTGTGAATTGGCATTTTTCCAAACCCCTGTTAACTGTAAAATGCACAGTTTTGTTTTGATGGTTGTGGAAAGTAATGTACGTGTTCTTTTAGAGTTTATTCCATTTGCTAATACACCTAATGTGCATATTAATAAATTGATATTAATGTAGGAGACTGGTGTCTGTGATGCATGCTAGTGTCTAAAATTTACTGCGTTCTTGCCTTGCATTTTGCTCAAAGGAATAAATCCTAAATTAATAGTTGTAAATTAAGTAGTCTCCTTGATAATAAAAAGATTTATATATTTACAGTGTATCTATTGACATAAAAAGTGGCATGGTTTAAAAAAATGAAAATAAAACAGCTATAACAAGTAATAGCATAATATTAATTTTAAGAATATTAAAGGTAAAATGGGTTAATGCTAACAAATTATAGGTAACATGAAATAAAAAAGTACAGCAAAAAATGTACAATTGCAAATGGACATTGGCATTTGTATATCAATTTAAATTCCATTGAAAAATGCAACTACTTCATACCACTCTTTTGGTAAATGTAGGCCAGTTAGTCCAAATAAGTGTAGGCTGTCCAATTAGGGAATTATTCCACATTGGTTTAATCACCCCAGTGAGATCCATCTGAAGGCAGTGCAGCGCAGGAACTGTGGGTATATGTCCTCTGAGAAAGAAATATTCCAACGTCTCTGGCATGCAAGGCAGAGGCAACCATTTTGAGGAAGAACTGCTTGCACTATCTTAGGGGATCAGTCAGGATTCCCACCCATTCTGAGGCAATCAAGATGTCCCAGGTCCAGGTCCTCTCTGTCCTGGTCCCGATCAATTCATTATGGTCGTGACTGGTCCGGACGGGTTCATCATATGCACGAGTAGAAGCAGACAGAACAAGTAATTCTCCTGGAACTGCAGACAGGGTGCTCCGGAGTAAGGTAGCCCATAAGCCATGATGTAATACAACCTGGTGGCACTTGCAAGGGAAGAGAGAAATGAGGAGGGATCAGAATTTGAAAAAGGAGGCCCAAAGTAATCTGGGCTCTGAGTCAGCTGGGTGTGCAACAGTTTGTTGTCTCAGCACAGCATACACTAGGGCGGCATAGTTCCTCCAGCTCTTGTTTTTCAAAGTGCTCACTATTCAGCTGAGAACACCGCAGCAAACAAAAACAGCTGCCAAGGCTTAGTCGGACTGTTTTATGCAGACACAATCCTTTTCCTGTTACTTCTCCCATAGTTTATTTCCCCCTGAGTTGTCCATCCATGAACAGCTATGCTGAAATATATTATATTAATATTACTACTACTACACAATGGAACAGAATCTCTCAACATAGCTTGGCTAGCTTTACAAGCCATTACCGGTACCTTTACCTGTACAGTGAAGCTATGTTGCAATACTTTTGTAGAAAACAATACAATGACCTCAGTGTTGAGGATGGTGATATGCGAGGGGGAAATCGGTACTGTATGTGTAGGAAATATTGGACCAGAATGCAAATTTTAAGAGAGGTGAAATGTTTCAGAATTAAAGGTATTTTGGGTTTGTTGCATCTTTGTAATTACTGACATGCAACATTTTAAAGACTGACTCCAGTCAATAATACTCTTTGTCTGCATGTTATATGGGTTACAGGGATAACTCTAACAAACCCGATTTCCTATATGTCATGATCAAAACTACATAAAAAAAGCTCTGGTTATCTTCTCTTACCAGCTGAACCAGCATGGGGGTCAGGCAGGTCTGTGAAGTAGACCGGTCTGAGAAGCCAGAACCTTGAAACAACATGTCAAGCCTCATCTATATGACAAAAAAGGACCACCCAAGTTTCAGGAGTTTTCAAATATCAGTGCTCAGTGACCACCTGCCATTACTTCATGAAGGCATGCCACATAAGTATATTTGGTTGTTTGGCAACATTGTTCTGTTTTCACACTCTTCCAAAAGAAACCATTAGTTACCATCAATGGATTCAGTTCATTGGTTGGTAGGAGGAACATATTCACAAATACAGCAGAATTTGCCTTGCTCATTTTACATGAAATAGTTTGAAGAAGTTAACATTAACTAACCTGGAGAAATGTTCAGATGAAGGTATGCTATGTAGCTAGCTGTCCCAACCCTTCAGAAACTGGTCTGATTTGTGACTGATGCCATTCTAGCTAAGTGTCAGAGTTAGAGGCGAACACTCAGCTGTCATTTACAATCGGAGTACTACAATGTTATCACTGCTTATAATTTGAAACTTTTTGTTAAGCTTTTCTGTGCTATTTCCAGGTGCTGTTGCCTACATATCCACAAATGCTTTCTTTTAAGCCAACTGCCTTTGTTCATAAATGTCCACTGTAATGGTAGCCTTATGAGTAATTAATGAAAATTGATCAAAGTTGCTTTGTACTTGCCGTTCCAGAGCATTCTCTGCATGAGTGGACAGTGCCTTGTTTATTTTGTTACCTTGTCCTCCATTTCCACACGAGTGATGTCAGGGGGTTAGCTTCTTCAGAGGCAGTGTGTTTCACTCACATACCCAGCACTAGTAAGCACTAGTAAGACTTTCCTGTGTCAAATGACCTGAGGCACTTTTCCTCATCCCCTGTCAGTCAAAAGTTGAAAATGTGTTAAAAACAGGGGGCTTTAAAAATGTGATTCTGGTTCAGTTTTGTTAGAACAGGAACCAAATACAGAGTGATAGAGTTCCTTGGCAGATGACCTGGATGCATGGGGGACACCTCTGCAGCATGAATGTGCAAAATGATATTTAAATCAGGGGATGAATCACCAAGTCCCTTTTTTTAGCGAACACGTTCCGTACCTGATGTGTCCTGCATGAGCTGCTAGTGATGCTCATACCTGACCTGGCACTGACAATGCTGGAGTGTTTGTTTCTCTGTGGGAATGCACGCTCTGCACTGCAGAATGCGTTGCACACAGGTCGTTAAGCGTGCGGCGGGCGCGGTCACGGTGTTGTCACGGCAACACGCGCACCGCTCCACAGCGTCCCAGTGGTGCTCTGCTGGGTTTTCATTGGGTGAGGAGACCGGACGGTCCGTCACGCGCATGTTGGTCCGTGCCAGGAGGGGTCGATCAAACGCATTGTGGCGTGTTGCCGTGCACCGTCATGCGTAAATGTAAGGGTGTTGTTCTAAGTAGAAGAAAGGTGCAAAGTGCGGGGCCAGAGTGCTGTGTCTTCGGTGTTTTGCGTGGCGTGGCAGCCCATATCATCACACCTCCGCCTCCAATCTGTCCACTTGTGCAAAGCAGCACGGATCATACCTCTCCCTGAATCTGCAGGGTTCTCGGGGCTCGCTGTTGGGAAAGAACAGACTGACTCACTGAGCGTTTCTTAAATGTTCCTTTGCTGTTTCACTACAGAGCCATCAGAATGCACTGTAGTTACAGGTGGATACAGAGTGGCTGTAGTTACAGGTAGAGACAGTGTGGCAGCACCATCAGAATGGAATGTGTTGTAGTTACAGGTAGATACAATGGGGCTGTAGTTACAGGTAGAGACAGTGTGGCAGCACCATCAGAATGGAATGTGTTGTAGTTACAGGTAGATACAATGGGGCTGTGGTTACAGGTAGATACAGTGTGGCAGAACCATCAGAATGGAATGTGCTGTAGTTTGCTAAAATGTAGCAAAGCCACCAGAAACTGCATTTCAGCTTCTTTAGCCACCATATATACTGTACATCAGTAGGGGTAGAAAAGAAGAAGGGGATTGAACTATAGGTAGGAAAGAATATGGAAGGGAAGAATTGCAATGTATTGGTCACACAATCCAGATGCAGGGTTGGTTTTAGACTAAAATCAGATGAGGGCGTAGCTTGTATATTTGTATATTTTATTGTATTGCATTAAGAGCAGAAAAGCTAGCATTGTCTCATTCAGTTGTAGGTGAGCTTACTCAATTGTTATTAGCAGAACAATGTTATAAACAATATTAAAAAGATCCTTTGTCATAACACCTTTAAATCATGTTTCCTTTTCTTGTTAAGAAACATTTTAATCAGACTTTTAAATAATGTCAGGGAGAACGTATATTAAAGCAACACACTATGACTTTATTAGATTGAGTCATACTCCGTTAATGCTAAGCCACCTAACAAAGCCATGTAACATCCTTGGTCTTAATGCTGTTGATAGTGACATATTTGACAAAGCTGACTGTTCAATATCCTAGCAGCATAATTTCCTACTACATGACTATAGAATCACAGTTCATCAGCCCTATGCAGCAAAGTCAGAGATGGATACAGAAACCAAGACAAAAAAGTATCAGATGATTTCTTTCATCTTCACTGATTTTCTAGGTTTATACATCATTTGTTCTGCATGAAAATGCTTCAAGGCTCTTGATTTAAAATAAATGGCGTTGTTTCAGTGGCAACAGTCATATATCCGTCACCGTTCCTCCGCTGACACTTTTAATAGCCCTTTGATATTATGCTGCCAACGAGACGATTCAAGGAGTGGGAGAAATGAATCATAAAAGCCTTTGACTGCGTTCCTCTCTTAAAAGAAAAGCCTACTTTGTTGGTAAGAGGGAATACTTTTAAGAGTAGTCTATGGCCCTCTTTTGAGATAATCAAAAAATAATTAGCGACAGTGAAATCGTATCATTCCATGTTTTTTTTTCCTCCTCTGATTTTAATGAGCCCCCTGACAATGTGACGGTTCAGAATGCATACCATTAACCCTATTACTCAGAGTTTTCCAAAAGAGTTTTTTGTTTTAATGCTAGGAAATACTTAGGCCTTAGATTTTGCGACACTGAAAGCAGCTCATGATTATGCCTTAGTTTCATTTCAGTTTTTATTATGAAGGGTAAATGAATGCTCCACTGCTCCAGGAATTTAATTATTTAAGACCCTCGCCTGAAAGCTTTTGTTTAATCTGTTTTGTTATGAAATGTAGTTTTTTCCAAACAGCCTCCTTGTTAAAATGTTTAAATGTTAAAATAAACTACCTTCTGCTAAATAAGCATGTATGCCCTGTTAGTGAAAATAATTCTGTAAAAAGTTTGTGTTTTGGGTGATAATTTTTTTCTTCTTTACCACAGATTGTAATCATCATTTGTTAGGAAACCATTGTAGCAGTTTAGTTTTAAGTAGCTTGTGATTAATTCGTTTAAACATTTACCATTTATACACTTTCCCACTTTATTCATAATATATATCCACGTGTATCATTTAGCTAAGTACCATGTCTCTGGGTCTTCACCCTGCAACAACCAGAGACTGCTTGCACGTACACCAGAACCATTTCTGTGAGCTACCAATTTGAATTAAAACAAATGAATATGTCGCTGAGCTTCATAGAGAGACTGCCTCTAACAGCCAGCTAGATTCAGGACTTACTTGTACCTTCGTCTGAGCATACAGTCAGTAATGAACAATCTGCACATTATCTTCTGCGGTTTGAGAAGTGTAATGCCCAGCAAATACCCATTCTTTGGGCTGGTCCTCAATCCCGGCTGGTGGAGGTACATAAGGATATGACCTACCTTCTCCAGGAGGTTTCCCCAGTGTCGATGTGGATGATAAATGTCCAGGCTGATGGTGAAATCCCACTGAAACTGTACAATATTGATGAGGTTCCAGAACATTGCTGGGCCCCATGCAGGGAAGGACCTAGTACTAGAGCAGCCCATTAGGGGTTGAAAACACTTCCTTCTCCCATGCACAGAGAGTGAGAGGGACCCTTGTCAGTCTAGGATAGAGAAATACCCTAGCAGCTCACAGATGCTCCATGGGTTCATTTACTATGTGATGCTGCCCAGGTAGCTACCCAGGCACCCTGCTCAGGTGGCAGAAGTCATTGAAAAAATTTCATCAATCTGTCAGGGACGGGCTTGCCTCAGCTCATCGATGCTCCTTGGTGACTCACAGTTATAACATACAATCCCCCTCATGATACAATGAGGAAATGAGGGAATGAGACAAACGGATGTGAACTGCCCTCCCTGGGTGACTCTTTGTGTCATTGAAATGATGCAGTTTTAGCCAATGAATTCTCTCTGAGACTTCTCTGGGCTGAGGTCACTTCCCAGTCAAACCAGGTCACTTGCAGAGTCAGTGAGGAGTGCTTGCAGAGGTCAGTTGCTGTAGCATTGCTCCCCACCCACTTCTTTAAGCAGATTTGTGTGGTAAGTGTATCTCCCATTATGACAGTGTCCTTGGTGGACTGAGTGTGTGACTGCCCTTGCTTGTTAAAGTATTACAAATGGCTTGGACTCCGCCACTTGGAGCTTGTTCTTTTTTCGTGGGAAGCAGCTTGTGAAGTGGTGGAGACCGCAGAGCTGGTGGTGGTAGAGGAGCTGGAAGGGTAAGATGTCAGATGATGCCAATAGCACATTTATTATGGTGAACCCAAGGCAAAGGAGAAGCTCAAGTCCCCTCTCGCTTCAAACACCCTGCAGGTTCCTCTGGAGAGTCTACCAGAATGAATTGTTTGTGGATAAAGTGTTCCCACAGTCCTTCTAAATATTTTTATCCTGTGAAGTCTTTGAGACATCAGGGGAAGTGTTTATATACATCCTCAAATACAGAAATATATGTCAATCTGTCTCTAACTCAAAAGTTTGACAGCAATTGTTTTTGTTTCAATCTAAACAGAAAAGGAAACCTAAGGATCTTACCAATGTTACTTGTCATCTTGCAAGTGGCAAGTAAAGGATGGAAACACAACCAGTTTGCATGAGCACTTGGAATTCATCACCTGGTAAAGTTGGCAGGAATGGGATTGGGAGCAGAAACTCTTAATTGGCCATACAAGCTCCCACGCAGGACTCCACCAAGACTGCTATTCCAGAACCCTGCAAGTTCAGACTGTGCTCAAAGGAGCAAAATCTTTTCAATTTGACCACAGACATGGTATGAAGTATTAAAAAGACACCATATGTGCCACTAACAGCGCACTTTTTTAATTCCAAATTGCAAATGTATTCAAAGTGTAAAAGGCACTGTCTGAGTATTTGGTGTTAGTAGGTTTAGTGCTGCAAGTTTCTCACTCAGATGGCAAAAAATGCAGGACCTGCAGAAAGCGCAGAAAGTCAAGATTGGTCAGACGAAGCTTTGTAACTGTATTTTATTGTTTCTTTTTAAAGTAATAATCGTGACAATAATAATGGAATGGATTTATATAGTGCTTGACATTGGACTGCTGTACTAGGTTTTCTCATAGAGTCCCACAGAGGCCTGATGACAAGAGAAAATTATTGTATAATGTGGGTGATAAGCTAATAGCGGGGAGTTGATAACTTGTCAAAGATTTTTTTTCTTAGAATGGACAATGTGAATGTAACATCAGCAGTGGACTACTGTGTCAGCGATGTCCAACATCACCATCCATCCTATTATCAACTCCTCCCTCAGCTCAGTCTTAAGGGCGCCTAACTGTGTGGGAATCTCGCTACTGCCACAGTAAAAATAATTCTTGGAAATTAATTAACACCTATCCTTAAAATGTTGAGAAATGGAAAGCTGATTTGAGTGGGATCCCCTGTAGTTGCATGTGCATCTGTTTGATCAGTATCAGCTGGCAAAGGTCCTTTACTATGACACAAAGGGGGATCCCCCAGTTACTGAGGACTTTCAGGAGGCCAACATGGCTGAGCATCTGTGCGGGCTCTCATGTGAGGGCTTTGGTGGTGGCTGGCAGGGGGGATGGCTTTTTAGTAAGTGATGGTAAACCTCTTAATCACTATCATGTTTGGAAAGTACCACAGTGCTCTGGGAGGAGTTACGTAGATATTATTACATAGATGTCAGTTGGAAGAAAACCTGTCCTTATTTATGTTGTTTATTATGAAAACACATTACATTAGAAGTATTAAATATAAAACATCACATCTGCATTTTTAATCAAGCATGTGTATAGAGCAGGGCATTCATGAAATGTTACAATTTTAACATTGTTTGCTTTTTCTGAACAATCAGTTAACTGAAATCAAAGGTTTGATCTATTCAGTATTACTTTTATATTTGTAGTCCACAGTGAGGTGCGTGTGTGTGTGTATGTGTGTGTGTGTGTGTGTGTGTGTGGCTGATAGGATTTAATGGTGCAGAAGTCTAAAGGACGGTTTTCCAGCCATTTTAGTTTTTGCTGTTAAAGATGGCAACAGCTTCAAAATGGCTTTATTTCTGATTTGCTAATTATTAAAGTGATGCATAAAAGGACTCTGCCACGGCATTAATCTCAATTGGCACACTGTTAGGGTTCAGACTCTGGCATAAGAGCAGGTGGACAGATGCAGGAAGGGGCACCGCCATCCGTGTTGTGCTGTGCACAGTAGGGGTGTGATGGTATGGGTGATAATACAGTGTGTATGGAGATCACAGCGTTTATTCATGGCCCCCCTACTGGCCCACCAACACTTCTTCCAGTAACAGGGTTACGAGGTGGCACAGCTGCTGTCTTAATTCCCTTTTCACCCAACAATAGAGCGTCGTTGGGGTGCCGCAGATGGGCGTGCGCAGAGTCAAATTTGCAGAATGATTTCTCAGAGAGAGGTAAACTCTCCTGTACTGTCCATACCACACTGAGTGTGAGCATAGCTGGCAATAAATATGTGACACATGAGGCATTGAAGTTTTCATTTGAAAAAAAAAGGACCCTCTTGGTATTCAGCCTCCTTTGATTTCTTAATGAGTTAGTTCTTTCACGCCTCAGGAGTACCCCGGCAGTATGTGCAGTCCGTTTCATTCCATCAGAGAAAGAAATCAGTCTGTATATTCTTGTTTAGTGAAAAAAAATGCAACCATAATCATTTCTTGCATTCATAATGCCGCTCAGCACGTCTGAGATGAGCAAATATTTTCACAGGCAACTCGTCAGACCATCAGCAGAAGCCAGTAGAGGCTCAGATGCCTGCCACAAGTGACTTCTGCTGGAACTTCCTGGAGCTGCCACTGTCTGTAGAGTAGAAGCAGGCCGACAACTTTCACCAGTATGGCAACAAAGTTGCCTGGCTGTATTGATTATGCAATACAAAAGCAAAAATAAACCACCTCTTCATGAGTTAAAAAATTCTTTCAAATGGAAAAAAACAAAATTCTTTTTCAGGTAGTTGGTTTTGCTCTTACCAACTAACCTCACATGCATTTATTCAGTAGTGTTGCATCAAACTAATCATTCCCAGTGAGGTTTATTTGTTGTAGATAGTATTGAGGTATTTTTAAGGCTAAAGTTTGTGTTGCATGTAACAGAAACTGGAGTCCCATGGTATAGACAACATTGCAGTTTACTATTTTTGCTCCTTTGAAAGTGCTTGAAATGATGTGCTTATATTCATATAGTAAAGATACAGTAGGCTGCTATTTTATCTGTGCCATTTTTATTGTTTTTTAACAGGTCTTAAGCTGAGCTTGCTAAGTACGAGGATACCTCTAAAATTTTACTATCAGGTCTAGATTATCAGGAGATTCATTGCTCCAGGCACTCCAATTACTCCAAGAAGTACTACAGTGCAGAGTTATACCACCACAGGCTGTGTGATATCCATGTGTATTATTTATTAAGCAGAACATAATAAAATAGCATAATTAAAATAATACATATTGCATAACATATTAACTCACAAGTGTAATTTTATAATACTAACTATAATACTATGTTACTGTACAGCACTCTATCCTCATATTGTTATGGTTATTGTTTTTTGTTGTTTATTTGATATTATCATCATACAAACTGAGTTAACATGCTACTCTGGCACTTAATGTGGGCAGCCACTGATTGGGTAGCTTGAGGAGGTTTTCCCATGCAGTTTATTTTCAGGGTGTTGTAAGGGATTTTGGGGATGTGCTGTGCTCCAACACAGATCCCTTTGTCTGTCTGTATTGCTCCCCATGCATGTGGACACCCATAAATGCCTCAGGCCTGATAACTTTGACATATTTATGAGTCACAACAGCAGTGCACAACATTTCATTTTCAATCATCATTAGACTCTTGATTAGATGTTTGGGGGCCATGGAAAGATCATGAATTAATCCTTCACAGCAAGAAGATGGAATTAAATATGCTGTGAAGACATACTAACATGCTGACTTAGCTATAACCTGCAAGGAGTCATATTAAAGAGACCCAAGTATACAACACAGTTACTATTGAGAAAGAAAAAAACACACAGAGACTGCTGATGAAGTATTTCCAATTTGTTAATTGAGAGTTTTTCCACATGTGTATGTATGTATGTACTGACTTTTTTGACTTTTCTACAGGCTTTTTCACCTTTATGCAATCAATTCATGCTACCAGACAAACTGTGCTAAAACAAAGTGTTCCCTGCCCAAGTGGTCAATACAGCTGCAATCTCTGTGTTATAGTTTCTTCTGCTGTTCTATTCAGCATTAGGTTGAAAATAATCTAATGCAGTATTCACACAATTATGTTATATTGCAGTGGTGGTAAGGCTTGACAAGGTAGGAAAAGCAAACCTACACCAGCTGTTTAAAAAGGGCACTCTGGTCAATATCTGTCATTAAATGTGTTGTATAGTATGTGTGAAATATTACCTTGATCACTGCAACTCTGAGCAGTGGCTGAATGTCAAAAGGATTGAGCAGAAATGTTTTAGAATAACACTCTGCTCATTGTTTTTGCAACACAATGGCCTCTGACACCAAACAGGATGTGAATATTATATACTGTACATGTGAATGTGTGCTGTGTGTGTCTCTGCCTGATGATCGATATGTCATTGCTGTGAAATATTTGTCTTGATTTCTGTTTCCATCCATGTTGGGTCAGTGCACCCAAGATGAGTTTTTCACTTGCTCAAAGGTCACCGCATTATGATATTGATTAAGGAAGAGCGGTGAGATGTGAAGTATTGATTGGTGGAAGCAGGTCAGCTTCAAGCAAGAGGCATGTTGCTTTTCTCTTTGTGCTCATCAGTGTTGGCTCAGTAGGTGTCAAATGGGGCACGTAGAACAGAATTGTGTGTGTGTGTGTGTGTGTGTGTGTGTGTGTGTGTGTGTGTGTGTGTGGCTGAGCAGGGAACACTTCTGAGTGCTCCATGCCCAAGAGGAGTTTGTAGGTTTTTCATCATGCCTTGTCAATCATTCACCTTTTTTACCTGTTCAGGGCAGTTTCTCTGCATGCTGATGAGCCAGGAGATATCCCTACCCTCATCATGCCTCTCTCTCTATAAAGCGGCATCCAGCCCCACTCTGCCATGCATCCCTCTCAGTGCTGGAGTTTTGCAGCTAAAAACTGACCATTTTTCATACTGCTTCATCTGCGTGTTAGCATTGCACCCATGGGCTGCAGGAATTACACCCTCGGATGCTTAAATTGTGCCGAAACTTGTGGTGAAATTTAGAGGTATCAAAAGACATAAATGAAAGAAGTTTAATTAAAGAAGCGCGTTTTATTTCTCCCTCTTCTGCCTGCGCTTCAGCTCTAGTGTGGCTTAATTAAAACGAGGCTGGACCATCTTGTCTGGTCCCCTGCTATGCCAGTGCTATCTTACTACTTCAAACTTATCCAGAACAGCTGCGGGACTGGTTTTCTCCCCTCCCTATCTACTCTTGTGTCAGCCCTGTGGTTTCCCACCTCCTCTGGCTGCCAGCTATAGCCTGCATTGGGGTAGGAGCTGTGGTGCTGTAATACTGTCCCATGCAGTCGGCTCCATCCAACCCCGTGCATAGTCACTCGTGAATCCCTGCAACTCTGCCAAGCTACGATGCACCGCATGTCTTCACCTCCACCACTGACCATGCAAAGGCCTTCTCAGGATAGGTTGTCTTTAACCTCCCAGATATTGCACACATGTTCTGTTTTGAGAAATTACACTTATATATATGCAGGTTTTGAATGTGCAGTTGAATTTTAAGCACATTTATATCCCTCTCCTTACAGCTTTCATGTTCCTTTTAGCACATGTGTTGGAATTGCCTAAGCAACATGGGCATCATATGGCTAGGCTTAAATATCTACAGTAAAACAGACACAATGAATGAAGGACTCAGCTGTAAAATGCTGAGCGGCCTTATTGAAGCTAAAATCTAGCAATGATGATAATGATGATGATGATAGTGATAAACAATGATATGAAAGTATAAAGACAGGCTAATAAATAATTGCACAAAGCAGAGATTGGATATGAGTTAAGAACTTGCTTCCCCCAGCCATTCCCAGCAATGACTAGAGTGCAAGGCCCATGTAAAAAGGGATTGAGGATCTACAGACATAAATGATCTAATTTTTGAAGACTTCATTATATGCATTGTTTGTCTCTGTTGGAGATTGAAAGCTCCCTGAACTTACTCACGACTCCTTTTAAAGCCTTCACCTTGGATCACCGTCAAGCTGACCTTTCTTGGTAAGCAAGACACAAAACCAAGACAAATCCAAACTCTTTTACAGAGTTATGCCAATGTGTGTGTGCGCGTGGGTTTATTTTTTTCTATTTCACTCTGACATGTTGGGTCTGACTGTCCTTGAAATAAGTAGAAAGCCTTATTCTAAGATGAAGCAGCAGTCTGCAGTGGGAGAGCCCCAGTCACACAGTGCACTCTCCCGCACTGAGCCTGCCAGTCAGAAAATGCGAGGGGTGGCGAGGATGGCAGAATTAGTGCAGCGTAAGCTTGGCATAAGAGAGACTAGAGCCGAACCACAGCATATGTGTACAATCTAATAGATTTGCCAACAATACAATAGATTTGTTGACTAATTGGATTTTTTTCCCCCTGAACGGCAACCCATATGGCATTGTTGTTCTTTTAAATTTGGCTGTGAGAGTATAACAGTGCAGCAGCTTGACAATGTTAGAAAAACACTGAAGGAAAGGGACCTGATATTTAACCTGCAGCTGGGGACAGTTTCAGGTATTCATGCCAATTGTCGACCTCTTAACACATACACACAGACACACAACCAGGTCTAATGTTCCACACAGATCAAGTCACTTGCAAACTGGAGACGTTTACCGTCAATGTGTGTGAACCAACTGTGGTCAAAAATGATAATTATTTTTGTCAGCAACCTGCAAAAATGCAGCACATTGATATAGTAAAAATGTAGACAGAATGCTGACAGAAATGCAGAGAAATAGATGAAAATGTATCATGCATACAGTGTTCATATTAGTTCACATTTAATTGATGTCTGTAAAGCAGACTATTGAACAAATAAAAAATCAAATTTCTCCATGATGGGTTGAGAAACATGAGTCTCCGTGTTCCTGTGACTTCAAGGCTTTTGCTGATTTGAACCGAACATGCAGTGACCTGCTTGCATTCTTTTTATAGGTCAAAGTCAAGTAGAGTAATATGACTGTTTATACTGTTATACATATTGGGGGAAAATACAGCAACTAATAGAATTTTCCCTTGCAAGCCTTCCTCTTTCTGCAACAGGCAGAGCTAATATTATTTATGTAGTCTTTAACTGTTAGCAGGGCCTTTCTTCCTCACATATATATGGCATCCTTGACCATTGTGTTTTTACTGTAGTGAAGTGAAATGTGATAATGAAAATCATAGGAGGAGATAAATCCATTGTTCATTCAGATAAATGCGTCAACAAAAACATCTTTTCCCAGCTCTCGAGTAGCTCAGCGGTTAAGGTATTCGCTTTGAGCTCGATCCCAACCATGTCATCAGCCAACAGCTACAGAGAAAGAGCAAACTGGGTTCAATGCACAGGGGATAGCAGTAAGTAAATTGGCAGGGGTTCCCTGTCCTGCTGCTCCCAGGCATTCTGTGACTTATCAGGCATCTGTGGATTGCTCAAATGATCTCAGTGGAGCTGCACCCATCCCCTAATCAGTGCTCACTAACTCACTGTGGTGAGCCGGGTGACTTGTGGTGTGAAAAATAGATGCGGCTGGTGTGTGACCGTATTGGAGGATTGCATTGTGCCCCAGCCCTCCTGCGTGAGCGCAGTGGCTGTCGCAGTGAGACGAGACTAATATACACAGTTAATGATTCCAAAAGAGGGCTGCATAAAGAGGAAAGAGCATGAAATTATGACACTTCGGCTGTCTCTGCAGTGGCAGCCAGAGAGTCATCCCCACTGTCTGAAACATTGCGGTTTTCTTCCGCTGGCTCTGATAAATAGCAGTTAATTACTTCACACACACTGCATCGCTTCACTCTCAACCACATTCTCATTCACTCATCCTCAATTTACACACCATTGGGATCAATTGTTTATCTCCTCCAGACTTTTTTTTTTTTAAATGAAGTGTAGGCGTCTTTCCAGCTCAGGGGCCTTTGCTGATTGTGGGTAATTTCGGGACACCCTCCTGAAGGCAGTGATAGTTCCTGTGAATCTCTTTTGTCAAGTTGTGAAAAGTCAACCGAACCATCTTTGCGTGATGCAAATTAAGAACCTATGACAAGCTGGACACATGGTTCCTCTGTTTCATTCAGGACAAAGTTTTGGGATGTTTTGGCCCCATGATCACTTGCAAAAAAAAACATCTGTAGTCAGGTAACCTGAAACATGACTCTGCCTCTGTTCTGGCAAACATGGATATGTTGTTGTCTGAGTCTCCACATGATATACACTCCTGTACAGGAAGTTTCATGGATGGAAGCACTGATGGGGTTAGATGAATGGCCACTTTTCTTCCATGTTTTACTGTTTCCTTTCACATAAAATGGTGGCAAAGTTTAATCTCTGCATGAAACAGTGCCTCGGCAACATTTGCATGCAAGTGAGAGGTATTTCAAGGTAGAGCGCAGTCATTGGCATTTTAGAGACACTCCCTTCTCTTCTTTAAGTGAACAATGCAATCTGGGCGGGGGTTACTTTCGCAGGATGTGTCCAGCTTTTGAGACACGACTTGGTTGCCAACTTGCTGATGTGCTCATTTTCTTGCTCACAAAGGTGCAAAGTGCATTCAGGAAAGGGTAGGAGATGAGGAATATTCCACTTCTTTCAGTTTTTTCAGGGTAGAGGTAGAGATCTTTTCAATCTGCTATATCTTGCAGGTTTTAGTGAAGTTTCCCACACACCACTCTACCTGTCTAATTTTCCCTGAAATCATTGCTTCGAGTTCAGCAATATCTGTTCATATTTTTAGGCCGTGACCAAGTTTCAGGGCCATGGTGCTGGATCCTTCTTGCTGAATTTACAGCATGATGGAAGTTGGTCATTTCGTTTAACAAAGTTGTTCTTCTCCTTACACAGTTTCTTCCAGATTTACTGCTGTTTTTCATTGTCAGATCCCATCTGTAGAGGTGTACCCTCATCAGTATGACACATCTGTTGCGTTTTATAGAGTCTGAGACCTCATCTTGGTTCATGTCATTAAGGTGGAATGAAATGATCTCTGCATCTGCCCTAAAAACAATGAATGGATCATCACCCTCGCTTCACCAATGTATGAAAATGAACCTGGTCCTCACCTCGATGTGATTTCAGAGTTTCCACATTTCACTGCCAGCATCTAACAGACTAACTGGGTAATGGGAAGAAAGTGATTTTCTGATTTTTCCAGTTTTGAGGATGTTGCACTTTTTGGATGTGTGTTTCGATAAATTCCTTTTAATTCTCAACCCTTGACACCATGTATATAGTCTTTTGGATCTCATAGCAAATGATGCATTTGTGAGTGATGCATTTGTGAGTGGAATTCAGCATTGCTTGCCTGTTCTGATGCCTTGAGTTTTCGTGTGCAGGAGTCTCTGTCTTTTGCAAAGGTTAAACTTTAATTTGTCTTTAGACCCCCCCTGGGGAATTGGAGTGCCCAGGGACTTCAGATTAATTCTGGTGAACACTCTCATTATGATAACGAAATAGCAATATTTATAGAATAGGGTCACCAGCCACCTTCTGGCACCTTTTAAAAATTCACCTTTACAAAAAACATGGTTTAATCCAATTTGGATCTCACCTGAATCTTTCAATTATACTATACCTCGAAAAAGGCTTTATTTGGAAATATAACAACACAAATTATGTTATTATAGTAGAAATTTCATCTCAACTTTTCACATAAACAATACTTAACCAAGAATGCCAAAAACGTATCATTTATTTTCTCAGTTATCTACTGAAAAACTGTACTCTGAAAGGGAATGTATTTTTATCTAAGAAATGCATATTTTGAATTTCAGGTTAGCACCCTTTGAGATTTACATTTACATTTACATTCATTTATTTAGCAGACGCTTTTATCCAAAGCGACTTACAAAAGTGCATACAGTAAGTATAACGACAGTACGCGGACAGGATGTGTACAGTTCCACAATGAGACAGTTCTCAGCTGAGAGCAAGGTCTGTTTGAGGACACAGTTCTATCAGATTTGTACAACTACAGCGTATAGGGTAACTAATAAGATGCACCTTCAAACAGCAAACTTCAACAACTTCAAACAGCGCAATGAGTGTCAGGGTAAAGGCGGCAACAAGAAACAATTTAAAAAGCACAGCAATTTACAACAGCACTGATTGGGGGGGCAGCAATTGTGTGCTGGGTCAGTCCAGATAGAGTCTGAAGAGGTGCGTCTTCAGACCCCGTCTGAAGGAATGGGGTGAAGGAGCTGTCCGTAGCAAGACAGAGATGAACGTATAATTGTTACACTAATGTTATAGTGAGAAAAATAGCCATTGGCTCTGTGAGAATGCATCAGAGGATTGCATTCATGTTGCATAGAGGTGAGCTTAATGTTGTACAATTGGCAATTCCAAATGGGTAATAAAGGTGAAAAGGCTTAAATGAAATATTAAAAATGACAGTATTTTAGAGAGCTGTCTCAGTGCTGGCTTTGGCCCCTGATCCTGAGTGTTGTCCCCCCCCCCTCTCCACAGGTCCACAGGCATTGCGAGGAGAATGAGGGAGCCAGGGCTGAAGCATGTCCTGCTGCAGGAGTGCTGCCGCCGCCGCTGCTAGATGGCTGGCTCTCATGGTGCTGTCAGAGTGGACTGCCCTGGGCCTCCACTGCTGGGTCCTGGCCGTCACCTCCTCCTCCGCCTCCGCCTCTGCATCTGCCTCCTCTTCGGCGGGCCAGCATGAGAGGGCGGGGCCCATGGACTGGCTCCTGTCCGAGAAGGGCCCCTTCCACCAGTCGCAGGAGTACACCGAGTTCATCGAGCGCTACCGGCAGGGCTTCACCACCCGCTACAAGATCTACAGGTAGTAGGGCCCCTTCTCTCCTCCCAATGCAGATAGGGCTGAAGAAAGTTTGGGTCGCATTATAGATATTTAGACGGTCCTGAAAACTGCGTTGGGTATGTACTGTCCCTGATTAACATGGTTGGTTGAAACATGCATGGCCTCATTGTGGTTGTGGAGAAGTTTGATATAACTGTGCAGCACTAGTAGCATTACTCAGTGTGCATCATTGTCTGGACTGTCAAGAGGACTGAAGCTGTCATGTATTGGACACATTCATGCACATAAGAATCTGTGAATATCCATCTAAATATTCACAGGTACTCAGCTGCTGTGTTCATTAACTACACCCAGTGCTTTGGTTGACTCCATAAAAAAAAAAATAGGTAAGGTGGGTTCAGTCAGTAAAGGTAGTTGTTCCAAGTGGAGGCTGCTTCTTAACAATTAAAACCTACAGAAAAATTATTTAGATGAAGTGTAAAATATCCAATTTGAAGTAAAATATACAAACTGAAAAAATTGCTTTGGATGCCGGAAGAACTAAAATTGGCAGTTGTATATTAGGCTTGTCTCACCCCAACAAACTCTGCAGTCATGCTGCAACAGTAGTTTTTTTTTGCACTACAAAGTCACACAGTGTACCACAGTAAAGTGAGCACCCATCAGAGGATAGGCTATTTTACTGACACCATTTTAGCAACTCGCAGATGCTGTCTGACAGCACAGACCAGGTAGACTTACCCATCCCTCTCCCAAGCAGAACAAAAAGAATTTGCTTCCTCACTGTCATTGCTGGCCTTTGACATGGCTGGGATCGAACCCAAACTGCAGGGCTCTGCCCGCATTCAAGATGAGCACCCTGCTGACAGCAATTTGGGAGCCCATAGTTTATTTATGCTTTCATACTTTGAAATTTTCAGTCACTGTCCAGCTGCTACGTACAAACAATCTGAAAGATGTTATGGACCCCTAACTCTACGAGCTTCGTATCACACTGAAGGTATAACTAGTTGGGCTGAATGTGCAGTATAAGATTGTGTTGAGCACTTCATATTTTTATCATTTTAAAGCGTATCCTGAAAGCTATAAGCATCTCATAGCTCCAAAGCGGTGTGCTGAGCCCACAAAAAGACAGCCAACCAAGGTGAAAATCAGCAAAAAGAATGGAAGTTATTGCACTGAAACATGCACAACAGGCCACCGCATTTGAACTGATTCTCAAAGCTCAGTCCACAGTGCGTCATTCCCTATACATGAACATAAACCCATGGCGCTGAAATAATTTGTAGAAAGCCTGTCGGAGCCCTGCCAGGTTCATACATCTGCTGAAGAGGCCTGGGTCTCACCTGCCAGCGCTGTGCCTTCTTTAATGAGGAGTCTCAGGGTGACTCTCCTGCTGTCAGTGCCAGTCACTCTCCCAAAAGGCCACAGGTCCCCCCCTGCCACAGAGTGAGGCCTGTGTCAGGCTCAAAATTCAAACTTCCACAGCAACAGCGCCGAAAGTCTCAGCAGTAATGGGTCTCACAGAGACCCCTGCCACTGTCACCTCCAATCCAGATCCAGGTGAAATAATGAAGATGATGTGCTTCAAATCTAAAGGAAGCATTTGCTCAAAGTACAGTAATTCTGTTGGACTTAAAAAAATCACATTTTGACTTTGTGAGCTCAGTCATCTTATTTATCTTGTACAGTTCCTCTTGTAAAGATGACAAAGAGAATAAAAGATCGGTGTCTATCAGTGAAGAGGGTGAAAGCAGTAAATGCTTGTTGAACGTTTAGATTTTCACCATGTTTTGGTACAATAATCAGGCAAAAATAATAATAATATAAATCTAATCATTTGCAGTTCCAAGGTTGGAATGTTGCAAACTGCCTGAAGCATTTGAGTACAAATTAAGTGCATATCTGTTTAGTGTTATCAAAGTTAAAGATGTTGCATAGGACATGGTAAGCTTATACAAACTGAAAAAAAACCTTGTTGCAAGACTGTATGAAATTCAAGATTCATATCAGGGTTCTTTAAGATTGCTTGGATGCTCTAAAAATCAATCCATTTCCTTCTTTTCAGTTCAGCTTTGCTGTTGTCAGATCAATTTCAATTATCCTTAAGTTGAAAAAAGAATGGTGTCCATTTTTTTATTTTTAATATTTGCAATGGAAATGACAAAATAGGAAAACATTTGTGAGATTGCATTTTCTGTTTGGTTCTTTGGTCAAAATGTGAAGAATATTTGGTTGGCAAGATGAGGTGCTGGATCCTGATTTTAGAGACTGGGGTGAAAAACTGAAAGGCAGAACATTAGCAGGATTTGAAGCTGGGGTTTGTGTTTTGTGGAATTCCTCTGTGGACTTTGCTGTTACCATAGGGTCCAATAAAAGCAAAAGGTAGTGAGTGCCCCAAGGCACACTTTTAAGACCATATTACTGTTTGGTATTCAGGGTTGGAGTAGAGGATGGGCATGATGATCTTTGATCAGTACTTAGGTACACTTTCTACCTGAAGTACTTTACTTCATCAGGTTTATTTGACAGGGATAGCACACATTAATCAATACTTCTGTAGACTAGTTTTCATCAGCAGTCCCTGGGTACATCACCAGCACTGCCCGTTCCTGTATGCTATTAGTCCTGACCTCAGTACAGTATGTGGATCCTTCTGGATTATGAGAATCAAATTCTCGTATTGATTTGGGGCTTTAGATGAAATTGTTTCAAGGTTAAAGAAGTCATTGAGATGCATTACAACTTTGTGCAAAGCAACTTTTCACAACATTGCCAAATTTTGCTGTGAAGAAAAACACACCAGGGAAAATGTAGGCTTTAGGCAAGAAAGAGAAAAAATGCAGCTATTTTGTGGACCTGTTCATAGAGAAGATGAAGACAGGCATCCTTAGATCTTGGCAATGAAGGCTAGGGGAAGGAAAGAGTGTTTGGGCATAAGGGAAATTAAGTACCCTATATACACCCAGATGTGGGAATGGCAGTGGTAATATTAAAGTAATTAAACTTGCTGATAGTAAAGTGCTGATGATACCAAACACTTTGAGTCTAACTCTTTAAGCATCTAGACATTGTGCTGAATCAGTGAAACAGGGAAACCTGATGCCGAGGTAAACAGCAAGAATTGATAGGTCAAATCAGGTCACACAGACAAAAGTGCCTATTTAGACGACATTTATAATGATCAGCTCCTGTCCTACATTAGACGAGTACAAAACTGCAGCAATCGAGGGAGGAACAGTAAGATGCTTTCTTTAGTTAGATTTTATTGTATTTACAAATCAGTGTGATGTTAATGAGAAGTATTTCTTTGCCATAATGTGAGCTCATCAGACAGTAACTAATCAGACTAATAATATTATGAGGTACATATTAATTCAGGCTCCATCTAGTTTTCCATAGTGGTGATGTAGTTAATTATCTTTGGCTGACTCTTTGGATACGCTGGCTTTCAGATATTGTGTTCACATTTTAGAGGCATGAATTTGTATGTTTGGCCTGCAAACTGTCCCAGATGTTGGTCGGACTTCAAAACCAAATTCAGCCCAAATTAAGAGTGTCATTATCGAAGTCATGCAGTACATCCACAGAAGAAAACAGAATTTGTTGTCCAAGCAATCACTGTGGCATGTTAAAACCAACAATGTGAATCCTCAGGACTAGCACTAGGGAACTATATATATATATATATATACACACTGATGAGCCAAAACATAATGACCACTCAAAGGTGAACTGAATAACGTTGATCATCTCCAAACAAGGGCACATGTCAAGGTCTGGGTAGATTAGATGGTAAGCGAACAATAAGTTCTTGTAGTCAACGTGTTGGGTGCAGGAGAAATGAGCAGGAGTAAAGACCTGAGCGACTTTGACAAGGGCCAAACTGTTATGGCCAGACGACTGGGTCAGAGCATCTCTGAAACGGCAAGGCTTGTGGGGTGCTCCCGGTCAGCAGCGGCGAGTACCTACCAACAGTGGTCCGAGGAGGGACAAACCACAAACCGGCGACAGGGTGTTGGGCGCCCAAGGCTCTTCGATGCGCGAGGGCAATGAAGGCTATCCTGTCTGGTCCGAACTGACAGAAGGTCTACTGTGGCACAAGTCACAGAAAATTTTAATGATGGTTACGGGAGGAATGTGTCACAACACACAGTGCATCACACCCTGCTGCGTATGGGGCTGCGTAGCTGCAGACTGGTCAGAGTGCCCATGATGACCCCTGTCCACCGTCGAAAACGCCTACAATGGGCACGCGAACGTCGTAACTGGACCTTGGAGCAGTGGAAGAAGGTCGACTGGTCCGATGAGTCCCGTTTTCTTTTAGACAAGTCCAATCCACGGCAGCTCCACCTTGCAACTTACAGGACTTGAAGGATCTGCTGCTAATGTTTTGGTGCCAGATACCAAAGGACACCTTCAGGGGTCTTGTAGAGTCCATGCCTCGGCACTGTTTTGGAGGCACATGGAGGACATTTACATTTATTCATTTGGCAGACGCTTTTATCCAAAGCGACTTACATAGGTTACAGTTCTTTACAACGTTATCCATTTATACAGCTGGATATTTACTGAGGCAACTGTGGGTTAAGTACCTTGCCCAAGGGTACAGCAGCAGTGTCCCAGCGGGGATTGAACCGGCAACTCGTAACTGAACCTTTCAGTTACGAGTCCTGCTCCTTAACCACTATGCTACACTGCTGCCGAGGACCAACAGCATATTAGGCAGGTGGTCATAATATATTAGCTATATATATATATATATATATATATATATATATATATATATATATATACATACACACACACACTGTATATAGAAATTTGAGGAATTAAGAAAGACATATTTATTCCAGCTCTGTACAGACCATGGCTTAGACACATTTGCATTCATGATTAAATGCTTCTGCAAATTTGCCTTTGATTGTAACTAGGATGGGCTTGGTGCATAAGGATAATCAACCTTATTAACAAACTGAAAATTAAAATCTCTCTCTGAGGACTACCATTAGAGACACACAGTGCTCAAAGTATTTTTTTTTTCTTCCACTATTCAATCGTTTGCTATCTTTTTAAATATTGTTCAAAAAATCCTTCTTAACTGAGAGCTCTTCAGATGACGATAATCAGAAAGGCTTGTCCGTCACTTTTCCCCCCAGTGAATTTTATTATTCCTCCAGGGCAGGCTCTTACCCAGTTTATGAGGCATAATTAAAAGATCAGTAACTGAAATGCTGATTAGGAGTTCATTCAGTTTTAAAGACAATGATCGAATATAGACTTAATGGAAAATAAGAACACAACACAAATTTTTCTAAATTCCAAATGTACTCCTAGTCTCTCTCTCCCTCTTTCTCTCTCTCTCTCTCTCTTGCTCTCTCTTTCTCTCTCTCTCTCACACTCACACACACACACGCACACGCACACACACACACACACACACACACACGCTTTCAGACTGAAAAAGCTAATAGTATAGTAGGGCTAGGCAGGTCACTCCTGGAGTGCTGCAGATGTGTCTGGGTTTTTGTTCCATCCGAGATCTTAATCACATAATTGGATCAGTTATTACAGTAAATGAATGTATGTGACACAGCGCATTTGTTGAAATGCAGAGCATATCCAGCACATGGTCACCTGAATTCATTTAGCGAAATAATTAATCAAATTATGTGATTAAGAGTTTGTACAGAACAAAAACCAGGACGCTCTAGTACCAAGGTTGCTCATAGCTTCAGTCAGTGAAACTGAATCCTGATCAGCTGACAGTCATGGAAATTAAACATATTAATCAATATCACAGAACAGTTGGCAGATTGATATTACTGTATGTCTATGTTAATAAGGCAAATGCAAACTAAGACTTGTTGTAACAGTGTAAGATTCCAAGGTCTCTAAATAATGTCCAGACCAAATTTGCATTTGCAAAAGGGATATTTGTGTGCCAGGTCCCTTCTGGGTACTTTGATCATCATGACATTATTTGCCTTTGTAATATCGTACATTGGGATGGCGGGTGTGCCGTCCTCAAAGTTACAACACTGTCAGTCCCATTTTGGGATTTCCATTCAGAAAAAAATCCACAATGACCCTGACATCTGACTCAGTACAGATATTAACGAATGTGCCATCTAACTTCATTTAAATATACAGAATTTGGATGCAAGCTCATATGGCACATTAAGTCCCCAAATTTGGACTTTTTCACTTTCTTCCTTGTCTTCATCTTCTTCATAATTTTCTTGCTGCATTATGTCATTAATAATGCTCCAGGTTACTGGTCTCTCCCCATATTTAGCCAATAGCCACATTTGCTATTGTGGTTAAAGGTCTTGTTCCTGTCCCCAGTTCGTAATCCTAACTTTCTTCTATGAAATATTTACTCTGATCCAGGATCAGAGGGCTTATGCTGTTAGTACCAGGGATCCTTATAAATATACAACCAAATGGATGTACAGCTTATTGTATGTACATCCATGGTGCTACTTCAGCCAGTAGGAGAGCTAAAGAAATGCCCACAATCTTTGCTACACATTAAAACTAGCTAGGTGGCTGGCAATCAGATAAAGTATGAACAATAAGAATGATGCAAATATTGCAAATATTCTGAAAAAAAACATATTCTATCATTTACAATTTCATACCTCTGTAGAGACATATGTGTACCAATGGCAGCTTCTCATCATTACAATGTAGGCCTCATTTAAGTCAATTAAATGACCATTACAGCAAACATGAACTCCTACCTATAATGTCAAAATATACAAAACCACACCCAATTTTTACCTTCATTACCTCAGAGTAACCAGATGTAGCTTACACAGCTACATATCACAATCAAGGACAATTACCAAGTAAGATTCGGATAACATACATTCTCTTCTGATGGTAAAATGAAAAAATTCAGGTACATGAAAGTATTTAGGGAAATTTTACTTTGGAATGTTGCTTATTTAGTTACTTACTTTGTGTGAGGTAACAGCATCCAAGTTGTTATAAATTGGTCTCATTTTGATATCAATACTTTAACAGCAGTCTTTGTTCATGCGAGTGACTTGAGGCTTTTCCATTCCGACCACATTCACTGTTTAGATGAGTTCTATACCGGCCGGAACTGCAGAGGCGTGTGAGCCTAAAGTAAAACTGCAAATGGATTTGAATAAAAAATGAAATCCCACACGCGCAGGGTTCAGTGGGTCGGGGCGTGCAGCGAGGCGCTGTCGCACGCTTTGCTGCTTTGCCTCCTTCCCAGCAGTGCAGCCCGGGCTCGTACTGTGAAAATGGCTGCTAAGAATAGTGGCTCTGGAGTGCTGCTGAGGGCAGCCCGGGTCCCACAGCCTGGGCATTCACTAGCTGGAGCCTGTGTCATTAGCTCACCCCAACCGGGAGTCTGCAGTGCCGGGACATAATTGGCTTCGTCCCTACGGGGTTAGTGTGGGCCTTGTGTTGGCCAGGGCCCCTCAGGTCATCGCCGTATCAGCGCCGTGGTAGTGTAGTCCTGTGTTGGCCGGGGTCCCTTGGGTCGTCGGTGGAGCAGTGAATCCCTGCAGCTTGTCACAGGTTACTGGTAGTCATTAGCTGCTCTCTCTTCTGTAGTGCACTGTTTGACTTGTAGAGTGAAAAACAGCTGTTGGCATCACGGTCGAGTGTATAGGAAAAGCACCTTGCTCAGCACTTGTTGGTGGATAATGGACAAACTATGAGCATTAGCTAATGCAAATTAGCAAATTATGTTTCACATATTGTGGTCCTTCCCAGCCTTTAACTCCTTCAGATCTGTTGTATATATATGTATACATTATTCATGAATACATGTTTCATGACATGCAGTGACATGCAATATGTTTATTGTTATATATTGACCATGAAAATACTTATCAAGCTGTGCCAGATTCATTAAAAAACATTTTGTGTAATTTGTGGAGTGAGACAGTCACTCCATCACCGTCACCTGAAACTCAGAGGAGCTATCTGTACTCGTCATAATTAAGCATAAAATCTTTAATTATAAACATTCATCTTCTGGCTTTAAATTGCACATGCTCCACTTGTTTGGCTGTCAATTACTCTACATAATGACGTTAAGCGGACACTTTCGCATTAATTAAAAAATGTACAAGTTGAAGGGATGATCAATCATTTATGAACATACAGGCCTCGGTAAACCTTGCCCTTGCACCTTGGAATAATTTCCGAGTCTCTCAAGGGCCACCTTGTGTTGCGGCACCTTTGAAAAGATCTCTTGATAATAAAGAACAACAGCAGGTTTCTGAACGTTCCGGAATAATCATAGTTCTGTTTGTTGTGAGAGAACAAAACCAGGAGCCTGCTGACAGCTCCCCCACACCCCCGCCTCAGCTTACATCGGTGCTTAGTTACAGCTTGGCCTGCTGGATCCTCGGTCTGCTGCAGTCCATGGGAATTGCTGCTGCGAAGCCCTCCTTAACCGTGTTTTACTTGCTGTGAATAATAATACTCACATTGTCATGATAATCATGGAATTCGTAGTTTAGATTAGTGTAACCTGACCTGGATGGTGACTTGGAGGTGTTTGCAGAACATATGAATAAAAGGGCATATTTTAATGGAGCAAGAAAAGCTAAAATCTATGTTGAAACCCTACAAAGAATTGTTGAAAAAAAATAGTGTGTTATCATGTGAAATGTTTTATGTTCATCCAACTCATGAATGTCAGAACTTGACAGAACACAACAAAATAATTCAGCTTGTTTGGATATTATTTTCTTTCTGTCCTTCATTATGTCTGGATGACTCGCTTTTATTTGCTGTGGGGGAGGAAGTTGTGCCGTTGCTCAACAATCGAAAGCCTCTTTAGTAATTGACAAACTCACAATGGAACACTAATTAATTTGCATATTCCAGGATGCTGAGTTGTTGGAAACTGGAGTCTTTTGTTATTCATGAATGAATTTTCAAATGGCATGCTACTTGCAGTCAGCCTCAACACCTTTGTGATCAGAATTCAAAGGGCGTAAAGGTGGCTTTACGGGTGATCTGATAATCTGTTGTTTTTTGATACCCTGTGCCCTGCTTGCCCTCTGAAGGCCAGAGACTGTACAAAAAGATCCTCTGAGCAAAGGTTAGGGTGTGCGATTTTTTTCCCATGATGCTCATGCTTTGATTTGCCAAGAGACAGAGCGGGGAAAAAGCGAAGCAGCACACAGACTCTGAGGAGGACCGTGTTATTGGTGGGTGTGTCACCTCCCCTGCAAGACGTGGCATGGGACCGGGGGGGGTTTGGGGGGGGGGATGAGGCAGCGCGTTGACAAGTCAACTGCCATGACAAGTGACAGCGTGACTTTGGCACGAGCCGGAGAGCCCGCTGGCTGCAGATGGAAGAGTGGAATGCCGCCTGCATTCTGATACCATCTTCCGTGGCACACTGGCCCAGTCGTAGCGCAGGCCTTTTCCTGTATTCTGACAGCTGCCAATGCATGGTGATAAAAAGGCCTGGCCTCTCTGTGCCAGCCTGAGGAAATGAAACACAATGAACAGGTTGATAACAGCATGTAGACCAGGCAAAGGGCTACCCAGCTCACCAATTTGCTATTGCTTTTGGCTCGGCACCAGCTGTCAAGTGAGGGGAGCTCTAGCCAAGATGAAGAAGAAGAAAAAAAATAGCTTCTTAGAAGACATCGTAGTTATGACCGAGCCAATCTCATCAGGCCATTTTAATGTACTACAGCTTGATTCAAAAGTGACTACACATGTAAATTAAGCAAAAAAAAAAAAAATCACTGGAATCATTTTACAAATGACAGCAAAAAAATTGTTATGTGGTGTGAATAAAGTGGGGAGATCATCCTAAAGCAAAGTGCCAAGATGGTATTAGAACCGCTGGGTGTGAAATGCAAGTGTCAGAACATTTCCTAATTACGTGGAAGCAGCTCTTGTTGCAAACTGTCTCTGAGCACAACAAACCTGATGCCTTGTGTTTCTATTTTCCTCTCCCGGGCTTCACAAGCCTGCTATATATGGTTATCATTTCTCTGTGTAGTAGATCCCTTTACCCAGGCGACTTACATAGCTAATATATTGAATACCACCCATGCCTGGGGTTATGTATAGATACCTGTCTAAGGCTGCCCATCTGGGCTTTGAACCTGCAACCTCTCGACCGCACACCCAGTCTGATCATTACTCTGAACCGCTCCTGTGTTCTGGGAAATGTGGATGCCTGACAAGCTTGATTAACCGTTTGCAATATCATGTGGTGCCTGAACCTGGTTTATGCATCGGACAATAGGAATGTTGCGGGTCTTTGTTTGGCGAAACCTTTTTAAATTATCGATAATGTGAGGCGAGCCGCCCGCAAATTATGTCTTCAGCGGCATCGCCGCTGGCGCGGATTCAGGACATTTGGCCGCGATTCCGCTGAAGGATCGGAGCTTGTGTTTCTTAAAAGCGTCTCCTTTATCTCCTCTTTAAGTCCTGCCGCCACAGAGTGATGCGTCGGCACACAATAGATCGGGGGGCGAGATTGAACACTGGCAGGGGCAATAAGCAGTTTATCCTATTAGATTGCACTCTAAAAGGCTGAGTGTCTATCAATTATCCCTTTGTTGTGAAGGTTGAACACATTTAAAGCTAAGCCAGATGGATGAGTGGTGTACGTGTCGAGTCCCTGCCAGCTGCCCCATCTCCAGGTTCGCAGCTTTTCATCTGTGGCCGGTGAGTCAGCAGATCTAGCAGGAAGCAACCTGCTGGGGAAACTAGTAACCAGAAACTCATGCACACCTTCATTTCCTCCGAGGCAGAATTATGTCTGTGCTCGCAAGTCTGGCAGCTCTGAATTGCACCAGCAATTCCAATTATTTCACTTTGCGATTTGTTCCAAACCCTGATGCATGTGTATCATTTAGAACAATCAGCAAAGGTTTGCAGAAACTAACTTTGCGAAATGGCCCTTAACATTTTCATCTGTAAAAAAAAAAAACAAAATACTGATTGTGTTCTGAAATCTCTTATTTGTGTACAACACATTGTTTCTTGTAAATTATTACTAAATATGTTTTTTTTCTGACCTCACAGCCTTCATGAGAGCATGTATGTTAATATGACCATATGCATGCTCTGCCAAAGGTCAAAGTAACCATACCGTGTACTTTGCAAAACTGTATTGAATATTGACTGTCTGCATTACTGTATGTACAGTGACATACTGCATTTAGCGTGTATATTATGTGTGTAAAATCATACCTGTAAGCCAGTTAACAGACTAGCTTATAGAGCATTGTGTTGGACTGAACTCCTTTTTAAAACTACAATGACCCCTCAATAAAGGAGTCAGGTAATTATGCCATGACCAGACCTGTGGCAACCTCTAAAAGCAAACTCTAAAATGTCACTGCAAGTTTAAAGTTGAAGTTACATTAAAGTCATTTACAGGGGAAATGCCAATCAGCGTCTGAGCTGTCAGTAAGGCTTAAAGGGTAATTAACTAATTGCAGCAAATTAAAAAGTACACATCAATGGATTGTGCTCTTATTTCAGCCTATGGATTAAAAACAGCAGAGTGTAGATAAGGGTTTCGGTAACTACATTCATAAAAGGCATAAAAATGAAAACGTTTGACTTACTGCCTTCATCTGAAAGAATAGAGTTACTCTGACAACTCTTTGATGCCTAATTCTAAAATGTGACCACATTTGTGAAAGTTAGGTAGAGAGGTGTTGCCCATAATTGTATCTATTGTATGAATGTAGTTGCTGGAATTATTTTACTCTATGTCCCTTTGTATCAACCTGTTGGCTCAATTAAGAGCTCAGTCCATCTCCAGAGAAAATGGCTTTGTTTTCATTGCCAACCATTCCCTGGTTGAAGTGTATCAGCAGAGATAGACATCTATTCACAACGACTAACTTATCATCTTATTTTATGTGGCTTTGAGAAATGGCATTTTCCTTTTTTTTTTGGCAGTTCTGGTTACTCTCTTTTAACTCTTTTAACGCATGCCACAGGGATTATATTTTGGTGGCACTGTAGTATTAGTTAAGATTTTAAATTCCTGAGAATATTTGTATGAAAAACATACATTGTGACTGGTGAAAATCCATTTGATAAAATGAACAATTGGTAAAGTCAGTAGTCAGTCATCAAACTTTTTTTTTGTCTAGTCTCAAATACAGCCATTGGCGGTTATTAACCTTTGACCCTTCTCAGCTGTGTTTCACAGGCCCTGTGGGTGAATGTCTGTGTTGCAGGGAGTTTGGGCGATGGAAGGTCAACAGCCTGGCGGTGGAGAGGCAGGACTTCCTGGGGTCGCCCCTGCCTCTCGCCCCGGAGTTCCTCACCAGCATACGCCTCCTAGGACGCCGGCCCACCCTGCAGCAGATCACAGAGAACATCATCAGGAAGTTTGGGACACACTTCCTGGTCTCCGCCACGTTGGGAGGTAAGGGAAATCCTACTCCATTCATAAAGGAGTTCTGAGTGTCTAGTCTTTGTTTTGTAAATGTATTTCAGTTGTCTACCTTTAGCATATTTTGGCAATATGTATCTGCAACATAAACTGTGGTCTCATAATCTGTGAAATAATTAACACAATATACCAAAATTATGTCTCTATGGATATCTAAAAGAGGATCCATTGAATTAGATTCTATTTCTTTAATCCCATACAGAGCAATAGACGCTACAGAGTGGAATACAACTCAGAATAATATGAAGCACATAACTACCAAAAGATCCACAAAGGACCAAACTAATCAACATAAGCACTGTGTGTAATGAATATAAATAACAATAATAAGCTAGCTGTTGACTGTCAAAAGAAAAATAGAAGAAAATAAGTGATACAGGTTATAGTCTACCTGGCAGGTCAGGGCAGATCCAAGATGAGGTGAACTCTATAGGTCTGGTCAGGGCAGTCACTAAGTCAGCCATGAAAGGCCAAGTTTCTAATATATTATTCAAATAATAAGAAATTAAAATTTGCCAGGTCTTCTCTTTCTGACACAGATCTAATTCGGGGAAGAGTTCACGTACAACAAGGCACACATCGAATAATAATATCCGAATTTCTGCAACGAGGCGAGAATAAATAGAGAAGAGTGAATAAAGAATAATGAGAATAAATCCATAATGTCTCATTTTTTCCCATTCTACCTACTTCCAAAATTGACTGCATTTGCTTAGTGCTGGTGTAATATCAAATCACATGAAGAAACTTTTTACCTGTTGTGACCTCTGAACATGAAGCAAATGGCAATGGGACCTTAATAAACCCACACATTGTTTTAAAGCATATATGAGGATATATGATGCCATAGGTCTGGTCTGCCTGTTCACTGACACATTCAGATGACTTCGCAAAATAGCAAGTGCTTTTGGGCATCAATATTCTTGGCAGCACCAGGCAGGGTCAGGTCACAGAAGTCAAACCCATGAAGGCACTAAAGTAAAAGGATCTCCTTACTGTGAAAACCGCTGAAAAGGGATGAAATAAGCATATTAAATGATGCGTAATTTATACTTTACGCATTTATGCATAGCATAAACAAAGATGCAGAACTGTAACCCTGGGATTTTAAGTTAATGCCTTATTTGTTTATGAGTTACGTAAACAAAGGTACAGAATCATAATGCTGGATTTTCTATGAATCTGAGGCTTCACGCTTTAAGTAGGCATTAGTAAATTAAACTGAATTCTCAGTGGGCCTCATCTGCAAAATTCCTTTCAAGCGTTGGCACATTCATCTCAGTTAAACCTATGCACTTAAAAATGATTTACGCTCCATATAGTGACATCCCTGAAAAACAGCTCTTAATTGGTATTTTGGTGCCATTACGTCCATTCAGTGAATACCAAAAGACTTTGTGCAGTTCCCTCAGCAGGGGACCTCAGTCTTTAGCCCAGCAGGCTAATCATATCTCTGATGTCTTTAAAGTCTGTGCCTTTATTTGCCACTTTAAAACCATGAAACTAGCCACAGTCATTTTCTCTGTGCTTTTTTAGAGCTTCCAGAACTAGGAGGCTGGGGTTCAGTTCTCCCCAGAAACCCTTCATTCACAACAACGCATAGACAGAGCTGAGTGGGACTGCATTTCCAATATGTCTGGTTCTACACAAACTTAATGTCCCATGCTGAATCCCTCTTGAATCCATTAGGATAAATCTTTTAATAACCCCTTTTAATTCCTACAAACTGTGTTCCTTATGGGGTACTATTGTCAAAGCCTTCCTAAAAATCCAAGTACAATGCCATAAGCCTGTTTAGTGTAAAAACTTTTTGAAAGTTCTTAAAAATCCAGGAAATGTAGTTGTTCACTGCTATGAAATCCATCATTATTCTGCCTTTTAAAGCCATTTTTGTCTAGTAATAACTGTTTTGCATGCATGGCTGAGCCGAAGTAGTGAAGTCACAGTGTCAAAGAATGATTAAGTACTATTGTATATTTGAAAACGGTGGCCTCTAGAGGCCATATTACATAGAGGCCTGTGCTGTATTTTTTACATCTTGAGCGCCCGAAGGCTGCAATTTTGATGAGAGTCCCCTGATAGCAAAATCATTCAGCAGCTGAAGACAGATATGATATACAGCAACTCCTCAAATGGACTCACAGTTCCTCAGAAATAAATCATTCTAATCTTACTGTGGATTTTAACAGTCATGCTTAATCATTTCGCACTCTCAAATTCTTAAGTCAGAGCATACAGAAAATGGACATGCAGCAGTCTTACTGGTATCAAATGACATCCTTTTGTCACTGCGTGGAAGGTGTTTATCAATAGCTAATTACATTTACAATAGTTTGTAAGACTTTAAAATGTTTAGATGCAAAACAATCCAGATTTATTTCAACATTAAATGAAATTAAATTGATATTTTAAAAGACTCATTACTAGCTTTGCCTCAAGTAAGTTGACTATCTGACTAGCTGTTTGACTATATAGCTATCTTATCTAATGTTAGCTAGGTACCCAGTCATTTACCTTGCTGCCTTCTACAAAATCAGCTGAAGTTGGTAAGTGAATTGCATGTGTAGCCCTGTGGGTCAGTGTGGCTCAATCCTTGAGTGGGATCTATGCTTCAGGGTCTTGCTAGCTAGCATAGGAGGGGAGATAGATAGCTTGGATGTTTTCATATGATCAGCTGTTAAACTAGCAAACAGATTTTCAAGTCAAGTTCAAAGTAGCTGTTTATTGTATTGTCCTCTTGCAACACCATTCAATTCAATATGTGTCTTCATCAGTTTATTCTTCCAATGCGCCAAATAATTTACCAGGATTTTAATGGAAGCAGAGATTGCTCAAGACCTGGCTTGATACAGTACTAAATAATATAAATAAAAGAAGACCAGCCTAGCTGGGCTGAATTTCCTGTTCTCCTTGTTGACTCTCTTATATTCTAAAAGAAACTGTAATATAATTGATTGGTTGTAATTGTATCACACATTTTTTTTTTGAGTTGAGTTGGACAAGTGAAATTTGGGGAAGCATCCAATAATAGCATGGCAGTTCAGAAGTCAGGCAGGGTGGCTAGTTAGAGATATTTTGACTTCATTATGAGCCATGTGGGAATGTGACTGCGGTAAACCCAGTAAAACTGTAAACCCTTGCTTTTTACTAGAAGTTGTATTTATTTTTTTATTGTATTTATTTGCATTGTACCTACTGTACAAGCTAGCTAGCTACTCTGTATTCGCTTTTACCTGTTTTCATCTTATGATATTTTTTTTATATATTTGTGGTATATTCATGGCAAAAGATTTTAGGTTGTAAGTCTGTGACAGTGTTAGATGATTAATGAAGTGTTTTGTTCAAGGCTATGATTTTTTTTTCTTATATGCTTCAAATGATGATATCACAGCTTACAGTTACATCTGCTATAGACCTTATGAAGATGTAGGTCATTTGTTCTTGTAAGATTTTGTGGTTTGGATAATATATGGATGAAAAATGTGCACCCAAAGCTGACAAAGTAGATTTGATACTCTGCATATTATGCATGGCCTTTTGCTGAATACAATATTTTATTAGAATATGGAAATAAGAAGGCGGGGAGAGCATGGGGGGCTTGCCACTTCTAGCTCTGTGCTTTTACCCGCCTCTTCCAATTCAGGAGGCGCCGACTGACACTGATACGTTCATATTTCATCTATTTGAACTCAAAACCAAATATAATCCTTCTCACTTCCATTCTGTCTGCCTCCTGTCCCCAGGAATACACTGCTGAGGTTGACTGGGTACTGTTTTCCTCCCCTCTCCCATCCAAAGTCAGAGAGATGGCACAGAAATAGCACCCCGCTAAAATTAATGTAGATTTAAATTTCACACAGCAAGACACAAATCAGCTTAAGACAGGCTTACACTGTGCAATATTTACCATTGTGGCATTCTGGGATCCGGCTTTACACTTGAATGGAAAATTAAACACTACAAAATCATTAGGCAAGACTTGTGACATTGCAGAAGAACAATTAATTTCAAGTAGCAAAGACTGCACCACCTTGTTTTAGGAAATCAAGGTGCTCATTTTCATAAAATGTTTAATAAACTGTTTTACACACGGCGTGGTTATTAGAGTGGTGGATGAAGAAAAACTGGCTTTGTCATCTAAAGATTATATGCTCAAAACCTTGTTTTGCAGGATTTTTGTTTGTATGATTCACATCAAATGAATCCAGGAATCAATAAAATAAAGACAAACAGAAGAACTTTAGGAGCATGAATGCATACATCAGAAAGGACCAATCTGCTTAATTATTTAGTTACGTTAGTGGAGACCTGAGTGTATGAGCTGCAGCAGCTTCATTCTGCCATGACTGATATGTCAGAGCCACCACCTGTCTCTGTTCCTGGTTCAAGCAAGGCAAGTGAAACCAATTAATATGCAACAGAGTACAAAAATAACGCTTTATTTACAGAAACTTCCACCCTGTTACAGGGGAATCAGAGAACAAATTACAGTGACAGGAAAAAAAAATCTGTTGTTGTGGTCAGAAAATTATTTCACACAGAGAAGAGGAGGGACAAAATGGATACGTCTGACATGTAGCTGGTTTGCCAGACACAAACAGAATGGATTGATGGTTTTGAAGAGAGAGCTGAAAGGTGAGGCAGTTTTTTAATTCCAGAAAAATGGAATGAAGTGATTTATTACCTCAGCAAACATTGTGGCAGCAGTACAGTGGCAGAGATAGATGGATAGATAGAGAATGGCATAGTCTAGCCATATGTTGTTTGCTTACAGGGCTGTTAATACATGTTCAAATGCTGTGATAGCGCTCACCTTAATAAATATAGTAGTCTCCCGCCAACTGCAGTAGTTGAGTTCTTGACGTAGTGTGTGTTTGAGGAGTTCACCTTTGGCAAGAGCTTGGGTGTATGGGAAATTCAGAGCTAGAGGGGATTTATCCCAGTGAGACAAACCTAAGTTCAAATAATGCATACATCATGGTTAAAAAATGACTGTGAAACTTCCCAAAAAGACAGCTTTTGTCAGCAAATCCTACTTTTTTATGTTTTGTTTTTAGCTGATGTCTTTAAATGATTTATGATTATTATTTGTTTCCTCCTCCATTTTGGTTTTACCTGATGGATGCATTCTTATTGCAAATACTTCTGAACTATTTTATTTTACTTTTTTGTTATTTTATGTCTTATTTATAGATGGTCAGCGTTCTCTATTTTTTTCTCAGATTCACTGTTTTAAAAACTCTCTGTCTTAATGTTTGCCTGTCTGTGAAGCACATTGGGCTGCACTTTATGGTAGGAAAGGTGCTATATAAATGAATTCGATTTTTATTATTATTTGTATTAGTACTAGTAGTATTATTATTACCCTCAATGACGAGCAATATTAGTAAGCCAAGAGCCCAGGAGAAAACAGCACGCGGTAGTGTTACGACAGATGATGGAACGAACCTCAGACTGACATGTCTGGAGATGCGCCATTAGCGGCGGAGGAGCTGTCCGCGCTGCGGCCGATCAGCGCCTGCCCTTGACACAATGTCACGCGGTGTCATAATCTCCGCCCGACAGCGGGGCTCCTCTCGGGCGGGGCTTCCTTTTCGGAGCACCGGCGCCAGCTAACAAAGGCCGCAGAGCGGAGGCACAGCCTCGCAGCCCGGGTCTCTGACTGACAGCGATAAAGCCGTCCCGTCAGGACGCGTGCGGGTGAGACACGGAGGGGGGGGGGGGGGGGGGGGCAGACGGGCTGCCGCATTGATTTTTGCTGAGGCACGGGAGCGGAGCGGAGCGTCTGTGCCCCGGTCTACAGTTCCTGGATTAGGCAGGGTTCCTGACCGGGATAACCATTGTGCTGTCAGAATGTCAAGCTTCGATGTGGGGGAGTGGATGCGGGTCCTCAGGCCAGCGATGTTTTCACACCTTTAAGACATTCTAGCAGCTGCCAAATTAGAATTTCACAGGAGAGTCAGGAATCTGTGTGCCAGAACAGCATGACAATACCATTATGGCGAAGTCCTGTTTTGTTGAAAAAGGGATTTGTTCACATGGACCTCTTTCCATACCGCATTCCCATTGCAGTATCATGGCAACATTACAGGGGTCTGTTATTTTTATGTCTTATTTGGGGAATGCTTACATGTGTGGTCTCTGTCTCTCTATATTGGTATTGTGCCATATCGCAATCATCAGGAGGAGGAGGCAAGACAGCCATCAATCTTGTGGAAATATTGGAGCAACCCTGAGGAGGAAAACAGAAAACGTTTTTTCAGGAGAGTGGCATGACTGGGCTGTACTTCACCAGTATTGCATAAGCTTATTTGCAACATGTGGACCCAAAAAGACTCAAATTTCACTCCTACAGACTGAAGATCAGAGCATTCCTCACACTGCCCCAGTGAACAGTCTGTCTTTTTATTACCACTGGTCTGCTCTGGTAGTAACTGGGTGTTCTGCTATATGTCTAAATACCCACACAGGGGACAATATCAGAGACTACCCCCAGAAAGTTCTGTACTCATCTCATTGCACATTTACACGCACAAGTGGAACATCAAAATGCATTTTGTTCTGTCTGTTACCAATGGAATATCAGTTTGGGCAACAGGGTCATCAGAAATAGTGCGGCAGCTACAGTAGCAACCGGTCTTCATGCATCCTGCTGGCATATGCCGGTTAAAACTTCCAATCAAATTTTTCTCTCAGCGCTCACTCATCAGGGATTTTGTGATGTTTCGCAGTGTAGCGTTTTTTTTTCTCACGTCTGTTTCCCGCTGTTTGAAGTGGCTGCGGAGGGCCGGGGAGCCCGTGCGTCTGGGAGGGCCCGCAGCCTCGCAACTCCACGCAGCTGCCCGTGTCAGCGCGCGAGCGACACATCCACTGTGACACCCGTGCTCATCTGCATCTCCCCCAACATCCCCGCGCAAAACGGGCCTCTCAAGCAAAATAAAGAGGACAGCGGCACGAAAGAACAAAACAGTTCTTCAATGAGTCGAGTGCGAATGACTGTCTCGCAGTCTGCCTGAAAGACAGCAGCAGGGATAATCATTTTGATGGGCGATTTTTTTTTCTTTTTTTTATATCTGCCTCCAGATTATGAAAATAGATGAGGTTGAGTTTGACGCAGGAAATATAACTGAGTGACTTTGCAAATTCGCCCTCTTCCCACCAGCTGAATTTTTAGGGGGGGGAATGTTTTATCCTGCCGGTTTTCAGGAGAAGCACAAGTTGCTGGTGCCTTCACTTACAATTGTACTGACTTCAGCTGAGCTTCTCGTGTGTGTGTGTGTGCATGTGTGTGTGTGTGTGTGCGCGCGCTCAAACACCCACTTGCATGTGTTTGCTGTGGAGAGGCTAATACTTATTTGTATCGCTTGCCAGACTTGATGTTTCAGACAAAAATCAATACTGGAAGTGATGAATTTTTAATTAGCTGAAAACAATACTTGCACGGCCGTCCTTTCCGACACACAGCTTCGAAAGCAGTGTTGTACAGACAAAAAAATCAGACAAGGGGTCCGGGTGGAACTATTGCTGAGGAGTCAGATGTTCTCCAATACCATTTAAAAGATTATCTGAGAAGACTATCAGCCCTTAGTCACAGTATTTTTCCACTATCTGTACAGGTCAATGCCACCATTACAAATCTGTACTGATAAACTTTTAATGCAGAGGGCATGTCTGTCCCTTTGCCTTAATTATTTTTAATCAGCCATATTTCAAATAAGTGTGGACTACAAAAGAGAATTCATACTGTTGGTTCTATTGCATAGATTTACACCATACTTAACATTATAAATTCATACTTATTAAGCTGACCTTTTATGATCTCAAATTTATATTCATAAGTAGTTACCATTGTAAAACTGTTGAAACGTGGCTTGGAATACATACAAAGTCTATATGTGTTTTTCATAAGCAGTTAACAAGTGAAAAATGAATAGATCAAGCTGTTAATGTATGTGGGTGTGATCAGTGAGCACTGATGTGTGTGTTGTGTGTCTGAATTACTGACAACACAGTTAGTAGGAAAGACACTGGATGGCTCCAATTCTACTCAGCAGGAGTATAACTCTAGAGACCATATGATGTGGGACTCTGAGGAAGCTCTGTTGTTGAAGACACACAGATGGTGTTCTCACTTCTGTGATACCTGCGTGTGTGTGTGTGTGTGTGTGTGTATGTGTGTGTGTGTAGCAACACAACTGTACTGAATCCTGTTTATTACAACCTTTATACTAATTGTTGACCCTCCTGTTTTTCTGAAAATGTATTATTTGTAAACAATATCACAATATCGTGCTCTCTGCCATGCTATTAAGTATAAAGTGTAATATTTTAAACCAAAAATTAAGCAGATTAAATTGTCCAGCACATTTTATTCTGCCATTTATTTTGTGGTTGTTGTTGCTTTTAAATTAGGGGGATGAAAAATGTATGTGTGTTGTTTTTTCCTAGTCATAAGGTTATGAATTGTAAGACTGCGGTGCAAAACTTGAATGAAATAGTCCCATAGATTCCCAGTTTTAAACTTATCCAAAAGCACAAGGGATGTATTTTGAGGAGTTGTTAAGGGTAAATATTTGCAATGGCACTCCCCGATGAAGCATATGTTACAAAGTGCTGGAGGGCTAACGGCAGACCCGAGGCATCCTTCTCCGCTGCCGAGCATGATTTTGGACGTTAATCCAGATTCTGGAAGTAATACACTATGCTTTTTCTACCCTAGAGGCATCGCTTGTGGCTGCACAGCTCCTACCCCTGTGTCCCTGTCATCAAGACAGCCTGTAATCAGTGAAACCCACCTGACAGGGTTCTATCCTCTGGAACCTGACAACTTTCATCAATAGAGCAGTCGGAGGTTCAGTGAGTATAGGGAAGTTAGGGGAGTAGGGGGGAGGCAAAAGCTTAAAACCACACACACACACACACACACACAAAGCACAGCCAGCAGCTTCCTGCTATTACTAGGGGACTGGCAGGTTAGCAAAGGGCTGAATCCGAGCAGACGGAGGCCTTAGCATTCTGATCATTCTGATGCCTCGTGTGTTTGATCTTTGATCTATTTCACCTTCCGGGAGGTTTATCACCAGCTCAGCAGCCTCTAATATTTCAAAGAAGCTGCAGATATGCCCAACATGTTCCGCTAACTGTCGTGGTACGCTACAGTGCCATCAGTGTACGTGATGTAGTTACTGAGAGTGCAGTAAACCTGATCAATAATCCTTTGGAAAGTGGCAGGTGTATTCCTCATGCCAAAAGGTATACCTTTACTTTGAAATAAATTGTTTGGAGGAGGAAATGCAGAATTTCCTTTATCCTGCCCTCTCAGATGGAATAACCTGTCCCAGTTCATGGGATCAAACTTTGACACAAATTCAGCAGCACCTGTGCGGATCAACACAATCCTCACCTCTGAGGAATAGGATAGGAATCAGTCTTTTTGAGCGATTGGGTTCAGAGATCACAGAAATGGGGAGCTCCAGACAGTTGTGCTAGTCTCCTGGAGATTATGTTTCAGCATTTAAATTGTGTCTTTCCAAACATTAACCATTTTCTCTGAGATTGTGCAGTGTAGCTCAGTGACCCTCGCAGAACAGTACAGTGCAGTTCAGTGTGGTGTAACCGGAAAATTAACAGCCTTGTAAAACCTAAAAATCCACTCAAAAAGCAACTAAAAAGGTGTGCGATTATAATGCAATGTTATTTTTTCAATTTTATTGCTTGCTCTTTCAGTAGCTAGACCAAAACTGATTGAATCCACAGCATAAAGATTCGTGACAGTGTCAACCAAAGAGCTTTGAATATCTAACACTGAGTTTGCACCCATTATGTTCTGGCTCCCCTTCCAAGTGTGTGTGCCGCAAAACCCTCACATTTGGATGGGGAAAAATTTTCAAAAGCATTTGCCAGAGCTGGATTAAATAGACCATCATTTGCTAATAACAGACTTTTTGCGTTATCATTATTTTCAATAACTTTTAGAAAAGTAAGAAAAGTAAGTCTGTCGTGAATTTTTATTGTTTTGTTGTAGCTTTCAAGTCATTCTTTAAGCATGGCATAATGGATCGGCAGTTCTGTTTTCTCCATTTACATTCAGCTGTGGGACCGTTCCTTTTAAGACTAAATTCTTTACTCTTCCCTGGGGCCTTTTGAGGAACTTTCTTAATTTTCTCTGGAGCCATGATATCTAGTGTTTTACGAGTACATTTACAACTATCCATTAGTTTGTCACAGGAGAGGGGATTAGGTGCTGCAGTGAGTGGGCCCTTTGTTATGCGTCAGCGTAATACCATGTTGATTGAAATAAAGAGAGTACAAAAGGTTCATAAAGACTATGGTCTTGGAATCTTGTCCATTGCCAACATGCAGCTTAGAATTTTCATTCAAAGTAGCTCTGCCAGAATCAGTTGTTACAACAGACAGAAATGAGTTTGGGAAAAAGCAGCATGCTTTGTTTAGGTGGGCAATAAACAGTAATTGAAAGAACAGGAGTTTCTCGTTGAAGTAGTAAGGCAAGATATTCAAAGCCCAAGAAATGCCTGAGAGATTTTTTGTGTTTTAAAATATGTGCATAAATACTTGCTAATAAACCACCTCCTCCATCTTCCTTCATTCCATGCAAAAAAGGAGGGAGGAGCCCTCTATGAGAGAGACTGCACCATCTATGCTGAGCCAACTTTCTTTTAAAAAGATCATTTCAATTTTATGATCTATGATAATATCATTAAGTCTAAATGTTTTACATTCCAGTGACCTTGTTCAAAAGAAGAGTCTTTGGTATTAACAAGCCTGTAAGCAAACAACATATGGCTAGACTATCCTGTTCATTTCATCTATCTCTGCCACTGTACTGCTGCCACAATGTTTGCTGAGGTAATAAATCACTTCATTCCATTTTTCTGGAATTAGAAAACTGCCTCACCTTTCAGCTCTCTCTTCAAAACCATCAATCCATTCTGTCTGTATCTGGTGAGCTGGCTACAGATCAGTCTAATCCCCCTTTTCTCTGTGTAAAATAATTTGCCAACCACAACAAGACTTTTTTTCCTGTAACTGTGACATTTTCTCTGATTCCCCAGTAACAGGGTGGAAGTTTCTGGAAATAAAACTCATTTTTCTGTATTGGTACATGGAGGATGCCTAGTGCTAGAACACAGAGCTCCCATTGAAAAATAATGAGTACCCCCAACACAAATAATTTAGTCTCAGCTTGGAATGCATTTTGGATAAATATATTATAAGTAGGTTTCTTCTCTTGTTCGCACCCTTTCCCTAAAACCATAGGGAATCTGAGCAGATTGAAATCTGTGTTGCTTCCAGTGATGAAGTCCTGGTAATGAGGTTTCTGTAAAATGAGAATCTACTGCACATCATGGGCTCAATTCCCACTTAAGTGCTGAGTGAAAGATTCAGCAGGATGTGGGCTTGAGTTTCCAGGTGTACAGGGTAAGAGACTTTAGGGCTTGAACTCAGGTCCAGTGTAAAATATGCAGAGCGCAACATGCAGACTAATATCTAAACTTGATAATTACGCTCATTTTCAAAGCAAGAAGGGCCGTGCAGTCTCATACATAAACTTCCTAATTAAGGACAGTTTCAAAGCAAAAAAGGAACATGCAGACTAAAATCTAAACTTTCTAATTAAACACAGTTTCAAAGCAAATGGGGAAATGTAGACTAATAGCTAAACTTTCTCATTTAACACAGTTTCAAAGCAGAAATGACAGAAACAATCCAGAACAACTCCTGAAACAGAGGGGAGAGCTTACATGTCGGATGTACATTTAAAAACTTAAACTTCTGTAGCCTTTTATCAGCTTTGAAAGTTTTTCACACCCCTCTACTGGGGATATGAAAATTGTTAACTGACATCTATTATAATGCTTCACTTTTTCCTGATTCTAAGCATGTGTCTTCCATTTCTTTATCTCTGCCTTCTTTTGACCTTTAGTGTTTATGATTTAGGTTTTTTTCCTTAAAGATAAATTCGAAGGAAAAAAAACTCACATGTTTTTGCCATGTTCTTATAATGTCATCTGATGATCTATTAATTTTACCAAAATTCCACCTAAATGTTGGCTTCAGTTTTATATCAGTTGATGGCAAGATTTATCAAGATTTATCAAGTTTCATCTATCACAAGATTTGTATGGAATGGATGTAGATGAATTGATGCTTTGCTCAATACGCGCACTAATGTCTTTCACGGTGCTGCTTCCTAGGCTGTTTTCCAAATCGTCAGATTTGTTCTCCATATACTTTTATTGATGGCATTTATTATTAAAATGCAAGTGATAAACCTCGCGGAGACATTAGGATCACTTTCACCAGGGAGTCAGTGAGATGGGCTTTAGTGATGAGGTGCAGCTGTGATTCAGTCTGGCATAGGAACATTTACCATGTGGAGTGTAGTATAGATGACGGATGTAAGTAATGTGGGAGATGAGTGCGGATTACCCAGCCGTTGCAAGTAGTTTTCCCGTCTATAAATATCAGATTAACCTGATGTAGCGATGAGGCTGGTCCACTGTGACACACACTTAAACAGCATGGAGCAGGCAGGAAGCCTGTTTTTAGGCATGTTCTCCTCTTAATACCCCAGTGTAATTTTGGTCATGCTGTGAACCAGAGCCACGACCAGATCAGAGGAGAACTGTGTAGAAAGCAGAAATGAGTATTTAAAGATACAGCAGTATTTGATTTCAGGGATGTTCCTTGCAGTCAGTTTTTAGTTTTGTTCACCGTTCGGTTCACTCCGTGTGGAATAACAACAAACACAACTTGAGCATCTATGCGTCGATATTTATGGAATACATTAAAGGCAAGTTTTTTTCCCGCCTTTAAACTCATATAGCACTCATTGCAAATCCTATGTCAGCCAATTTACACTTCAAAAACACCAGAGAATCAGAGGGATGTTCTGAGCAGCAGTCGCAGTTAGTCCTATGAGAAAGCAGATTGTGTCGGTGTGGCTTCGGTCTGGTAAACAGGCTGACGCTTGGCCTTGCCCTCACCCCCAGGAGAGGAGTCTCTGACCATCTTCGTGAACAAGAGGAAGCTGAGCCGGGACGGTGGGGGGAAGGAAGGCGGGGCCAACAGCTCCGTGACGACCCTGGAGACGCTTCACCAGCTGGCCGCCTCCTACTTCATAGACCGGGAGAGCACGCTGAGGAGACTGCACCACCTGCAGATAGCCACGTCTGCCATCAAGGTAACTGGCCCGCAGCGAAGCATCTGCACCCACATGGGCACCTACATGGGCAGGACAGGTAACTCTCACACAGTGAAGCATGTGGACAGCCAAGTGACCTACACATAGTGCGGCACAGACCACTAAGCTACACTCAGTGAGGCACCTCTGCCTGTACGTAACTGATACACAAATGATAATCTTCAAAAAAGCAACTAAAACAGACTGACACCTTCATTATTACAGTAATGAACACACCATTGCTAACCTCAACGCCAGCGTGGTAAATGTTTTATTTCTGTATTACTTCTATTCTGTTTAATTGTTTGTTTAGCAAATGTTCTTACCCAGTGTGATTTACAAGGCCATTATAGCAAGATACACTAAATACATTACACAGTAGCAGCAACTTCAAGAGGAACACACTTGTATATCTAGTGCTATTGATTATTAATATATAAAATTAGAGTATTAGAAGTGAACTTATTTCCAAAATTGCTTTTCACACATATCAGATACGGATCAGAAAACCAGTAGTTATTGCTTTATGTGGCAGTACAAGGAATCTTGTCACACGAGCACTGCCATCTTGCACCCAGCCAGCTCAGGCAGTATTGCTCAGTAGACTCAGTGAGAAACAGCAGTGGATCTTGGCCTGTATTATGGTGGGATCCTGTTAGAAGGCTGTGAGAGGCTTCTCCTTGGAGCCAGTCTGTCATGACCATGTAGGCAAACATAACCATGTTTTCTCACTAGTGTATGACCAATAGAGGGGCAGCTTTGTCTAGCATATTATAAGTCTGTAGATGCTGTTGAGGTTGTGGATGCTTCTTGGGAAGCCTGGCATAAAGTGGGACAGCCACCATTAACAACAACCATGAACAGATAATGGACTTCTTAAAGAATTCAAGGACTGTCTGGACGTGTCTCTGCGGCACTAAACAAATTCAACCCTCAATGGCCAGACATAATCTTGCTGCAGCCTTTATTGCTGTAATTTATTATTGTTACGCCTTTTATTTGGTGTTGATTTTTGCTGCGCTGTTTTACCATTGATTTTTGTTAGTACACCAGTCTTACTAGGATTATATGTTGATCACTTTTTCCCAACTGGATCTGTGGTTCCTTTTTTTTGGTTCCCTGGTGCTTTGCCCAGCTCTTTGTGACAGTGTGACTTTACAAATGCAAGTTTAAAAACACAGCTGGCCGACTGAGTGTTCAGGCAGTGTGTAGCACAAGCCTCCCACTGACTGCCTCTTTCAGTGACAGCGAATACCCAGTAGACAAGAGCACAGAGCACCTCTCTGACTAACATTCCGACAGAAGACAGAAAAGGGCAAGTTTTAGACATCTTTGTTTATGTTCCACTACTGCTAAAAAGTGAAGAATTAGGGCCCTTGAGTGGCTCAGTGGTTACGGCTCTGGCCTTGCCCTTCTGGGTCCCAGAGCAATTAAAGCAGGCCCCGTTGCACCTGGATATCCGAAGGCAAAAGGCATTTTCCCCCCATATGGCAGTGAGATGGACGGTGCTTCGGGGGAGGATTCAGAGGCTGGTCACGTCCGCCCAAACAACCTGACAAGGGAGGGGAGGAGAGGGAAAAAAAATTGAATTTACAGGAATTAAGCCCTGTGCTTGAGAACGTGTGGAGGTGTCCCCCGGTGCCTCTCTGGCGCTTGCATCTGCTCCATGGCCAATTCATCCAGCCTGCCCTGCCGCATGTTAACTCTGAACAGCTTGAGTTTTCCAGAAGCTGCCGTCTCTGTGGTTGGGGGGGGGGGGGGCACTAGCGACTGAATCGGGGGTAAACAAACAGGGCTGTGAAGACCCCCCCCCCCCCCACCTCCCTCCTCCCAGCTGGGCGCTGCCTCGGAGAGTTACGGCTGCTTGGCGAAGGCGCAAAGGACTCCCGGGAGGTGACAGGAAAGCGCGGCTGCCGCTTCTGCCCCTTGAAGGAATTCGCCCAGTTCCTCCATCTTTAACGGCCCTCTGTGAATAGCCTAATTGCCGGAGATGTGGGGAGTGGCACCTTGGAGCGCTCCTCTCGGTGCTCCAGTTCTACAGTGTCCTCATTCGCTGGAGCAGGACCGTTTCCCTTGCACCATTCGGCAGAATCCGCAGCGGATGGGCACTTACAGCCGTAGTTGCTGTAATACATCATTAGGAAGATGAGCCTCGCAGATGCCGGGGTTGATAAACTAATCATTAGAGCACTGTCAAAACGTCCATTCTTTATAATGTTAATTGTACCGAGGGGGGCATAATTTGTCCTTTTCTTTGAAATCCAATACTGCTAATGCAACTATTGTGAGAAAAAAACTTTAGCTTCTGGTAAGTCAGTGTCATAGTGTGTTATGGCCTAGTTAGGACCAATGAAAGGTGAAAATGAGGAAATATTAAAGCCTGTAAATATTTTGCTACAATGGAGATGTACACGTCGCATCAAAATGGTAATGTTAGATTGTTATTGTTCTCAACCACTGAAGGATATCGCCATGTGGTGATGGCATACATCATACTCTGTGTGACTGCTCCCACTCAGATCAGGGATATTTCTGTAACACTAAGCTCACACACAGCCAAAAGGTAAAAATGTATGAATGGCTTCTGACACTTAGCACAGTGCTTAGTAAGCACTGGTGATTCGGAGCCCGACTTACCGCCTTTTGCTGCCACTCAAGTTCACTGCTGCTAGTCACAACAGACGGACCACAGTAGGAGGGTTAGAGTGTCTCACATCACACCTCGATGGGGGGTTCTTGAAAAAAAGGATCTATCAATGTCAGACACCTCAAAGCTTCACATAGTGGGGTCCCACCTCACACTCTCACACTTTGACCTAGTGGCATCATGCTTATTAACAGTTTTTTTTTATTCCCTATATCCAGCAGGGAGCAGTGTGGTTTGTAAGGAGCAAGGCTCATAACCCAGAATGGCCATCCGTTAATACTTCTTGGTTGGTAGACCTCTGTGACGAATGCTGAAGGTCAAAGAAATGCCTCATCAAATACTTACCTGTGCTAAAGCTGCAACTAGATCAAGTAAAATTGCCATTGTATTACCCGCTGCAGGGGCGTGAACCTTCCATGTCAGCAGACCTTTCTTTCAGTCTGAACTCCAGGAAGCAAGAGTATGAGCAAATCTGAAGCAGTTGGAGAATTTCCACAAGGAGAAGTGGTCTTAAATTCCTTCTAATATGTGCCTTTATGCCATGAAACACTATAAGAAGCATCTTCAAAAATGGATGCACAAAATATTGATTTCAAGGCTCCAAATTAATTGTCTGTATGTGTTCTTCAAAAGAAAAAAAATGTAATTACTTTGTTGCTGCGCTCAGCTTTGGTACTGTTTAATTGTACATATTTTTTTATTATTTGGACAAGAATACTTATTGCGCTCTTTTGCAATTCCTCAGTGAAATGATGTTTTTGCTCCACTTTATCAAGGATATCAATAATTCTGGAAGCCACTGTACACTAATGCCATCTTGTAATACTCTTCACTGTAATATCTACAGTAATTCTGTGAACCGTTTCATTATCTGTTTAATCTTTTTTTTTACTCTGACTCTGAAAACGTTTGCTAAAGGTGTGTTTAGCTCAGCTCACTGTAACATCATCAACATTGTCGACTCTCATGCGGGAGTGCTGAGGTATGGCAAATGCCATCCTCCAATACACTCATGTGCAGCCAATAGCTATTTTTCCACACTGCAAGCCCCCATAGTGCACTACAACAAAGCAAATCCCATTGGAGGATACGAGCATCATCTGATTTACTTATCAGCACCTGAGGAGTCATTATAGGGTGCTGATGAACAATGTGAGAAGGTGAACATGGCCAGTGTGCAACACACCCTCCCTCAGTGGAACAGTGCCAGTTATATTCCAAACGCTGTGGACTCCCAGTCAGACAGCAGAACGCAGTGTCAGGACAATAGGGTACATCTTGTGCTGGAACGAACGCCATTACCAAGTAATGGCACTCAAGAATCAACACCCCTCAAGAATATTCTTAAGCCTTGACCTAAAGTCATTATGGTCAACATAAGTGTATGCTGTTGCGGTATGTGACATATGTTAGGGCCTCATCAGAGTTTGAAATGCATTTGTCGTTTATATACAACGTCTTTTTTGGGGACACCAGCTGTTTCCATCAGATAAACCCTGAGCTTGAGTACCCATCACACATCCTACCAATTCTGTCCTAAACTGGTGTGCACAGTTGAAACTTCAAGGGGCTTACAATGAACTTCATGACCCATGAATATATATTTTCAAGGTTAAGTTTAGCACTGGATCAGAAAGACCTACTTGTTACTTGTTAGGAGAACTGCTTGTCACCTTAATGCATACCCTACATGACTCTGCTTATATTTTTAATCCAATTTCTACTGGGTGAATTTTTTTTTTTTTTTGTTCAGACCTCTGGGCATTAAATCACTGCCGTCTCGCCGCCGTTCTCCGTCATATTACATCAGTGTAATTACAGATGTGTGATAATCTAAAGCTCAGACCCGTCCCTCTGGCCTCATCTGTAAAAGCTGTGTAATTAAAATCCATCATGATAACAACTCAGGGGTTATTCCTGTACACATGGAGTTATACATAGCATGGAGGAGGGGCCCGAGGGCTCGGCTCAGCTCTGCTCACCTCATCTTCCGGCAAGAGCAGCGGTCAACAAATTAATTAACTCATTCTCCCGTGCTGAAGGCTCATCCATAACCCTTGGTTATATCCTGACTTTCCGTGCGGCTCCGTGGCACTTCCAGTGATAGGGCGCCTTCGGGAGGCATGGAGGTAATGTAGAGAGGAGGGCAGTCTTTACAGTTCCTCTGTCCCCCGGTCGTGAAATCATTCCCTGTCTGGAGCTCAAGGGGGAGACAGAGCAAGGCTGGGAAAGACAATGCCTGGAAGGTGCCCCACATTGTGCAGAACAGCAGAAGGGTTGTGCTACCGTCCATTGGGACCGTGGAAGCATCTCGGAAGGAGCAGTGGTTTAATTGTAGGGCTTTTGAGACCAGGCCTTTCTAAGTTTACATGTGTTTGGGAGCACTGGTGAATGTGTATGGGAACCATGGAAGGGACTCTATATTCATTTAGACACTAGTAGTATTGACCAATATTTTATTTCACTATATTTTTAATATATTTTTTTTACAATGTTTTGTTTCACTAAGTACTATGCATTGTTAGCCGTCCACGATAAGCATGAATGCCAGTTACCACCCAGATGATTTGCATATTGAAAAAACACTACACCCAGTTGTAATTCCTTTTAAATGAGCAATGGATTGTTTTATGGTGGCCCTGTATTCTCACACTCCCTCATAAGAGCACATCCTTGTCTGGCAGTCCAGATGTAGGCAAACCAAAGAAGAGATCCTTTTTCTTTATCGCTTTCACTCTTTTGTGACTGCCAGGAGGGGATGTTGACTGAGATTTCATGCATCCAAGTCAATCCAAGCATTCCTTTTTAATTAACCTAGAACATGAGGATTTGTTGCCAAGGTAACATGGAAGGAAATTCTGAGAAATCTGCCAGTGTCTTGCCAGGCTGAGGTCAGCTCAACTTCTAATGGTCTCTTTGTAACAGTAGGCCTGATAATTATGCCATCGTTTACAGAGAGGTTTCCACCACCAAAGGTATACAGCTGCTTTACAACACCTTTACATGAATTATTTGAATGTGTCCTTGCAATTTATTTTCTGATCCCCAATATTTTATTGAATTAAAATAATAATAATTTAAATAGTAATTTAAAAAATTATCACAGAGCATATTAGCATAGTGGAATGACGTGCATGCATCAGGTAACTGTACTAATATTTAACAAAGGATGACATCTTAAAATTGCTTATTACCAGCATTCAGAATGTCAAATGTGACTGACTTTGCCCTTGTAGTTTGTGTCATCCTAGATTACAAGCCGATCAGCTGGCCAGTTTAAAAGTAGTGTGAATTCAATTATGTTCGTATTTAGTTAACATATATAGTTAAATTTAATAAAAATGTCATAATAGAAGGTAATAATGAATATATTTGTAATCAACAAATGATCACCTACTCAGTAACCAAAAACATAAAATAAATGTGATGATAATTACAGTGTTAAAGAGATGATAATTACAGTGTCAAGTGTTAATGTTGACTGTTAGTTTTATACATGTAACAGGATTTCAGTCAAAACAATTGATTTCACTGGCATTAAACAAAGGTGGGTTTAGTAATGGTTGTGTGGTTGTAATTTAATGAGGTATTATGTTAATGCTAAAATGGTAAAGGTCATTTTATGCCCACGTTCAATAGTTTCTGTGTTGACATTTATGTTAATGCGAGTTGTTTTTCCTCTTTATGCAGTGGTAATTGTGAACTTACTGGGAAAACAGACTGGTTAACCTCAAACAGCTGCTATGCAGGTATAAATAACATGCAGCCAGCTTCAGTGAGCGCTATTGAAGGAAAAGAATTCCCAGGGGACCTCAGATCTGGAAAGTGCCAGGTGCTGGATGGGAATGATCTCCCACTCTGCGCTGGAGGTCGTCCCTTGGTTTAGTTATCTTCGAGGGTCAGCCAAGGCCGCCCAGAGCCAAAAATCTGGAGAGACAAAAGAGAGAGTGCACTGCGGGAGAAATGGCTCGTAATATCGTCGCTAAGCCCCACGACTCACGACTCTCCGCGTCCAACAAAGGCCTTTCGATTCTTACCGCTGCAAAAACAGATATCTCCGGCAGAAATATTGAACTTCTCGGTATTAGTGAGATCAAAGTGAAATGTTCCTTTCATAGGCCCAAATCTGGCTCTTAGGAACAAACTATTCCTACTGAAAAAAAAATGCATTCAGACCCCAGGGTGCATCTGCTGCCTGACAGCAACCAATCAGAATTTTTTTGTCATGTCATAGAAAAGAGATACTGTTACAAGACAGAACAATTAAAACAGATCCCAGCCTCGGCTCCCCCGGAAATGAGGAAGTGACAAAGACATTATTATCAAGACCTGACAGGGGGAGCGCTGTAGTCATCCAAAATCATCTATTATACGCCAACACAATCAAAGTCAGTTCATCGCAGGCATAACAGCGATACTGCAAACACTTTCAAGAAAGAGATGTATGAAACTGGTTTTGGCATTTGAGGAGGATATTATCACTAAGCACAGGCATGAGCGTATGATAAATGAATCAGCTCATCTAGTTATACGCAGATACTGCAGAAAATTCAAAAGGACAAATTCAGCTCGAGAAGGAGACTGACTGTCTCTGGCATAGGCTCACTCATGGAACTCATTGTAAGATTCAGACTCTCTTTTAATTTATTAAGTTCTGGCATCAAATTTGCCACCTAGACCTTTCGTGCATATGGTGACACCGGTGTGATTAGTCCTTTTGTGCGTAAGGTCAAACCGGTGTGATTAGAACCCTAGTTTGGAAAAATTCTAGGTAACGTTAGCTTTGAGGAAACAGTGATTTAACTTTAAGTATAGCAAATGCAGCAGTGAAAACTATGAGAAGCGTAATAATGCTAATGAAAACATAATGAACCAAGCAATGTAACAGGCATGCTACATAGCATAAAATAAGTCACATATAAAAAGGCTAGGGACAGCCAATGAAAAGTATCCTCTGGGCTACTTGGGTGCAATGCATGGAATGAAGTTTTTAAGTGCACAATCTACCTGATAATTAAACCATAAACCGGGGAGTAGTACCCAAATGTGGAGCACACCACCGGGGGGGTGTGGATTTTATGAATGAGTTTGCAGTAATACACAGAAAAAATTGCTCAAAGAATTTACTGATTTCAAAAATCAAATCACACTCATGCCTGTGAGTTGCCAGCCCTTGTGCAACTCACAAACCCATTTCCTTAGTGTCCACTTTTATGTTACATTATTGGTATTTAGTAAAGCTCTTATCCAGAGTGACTTCCATTAGTTACAGTTTTAGGTTTTTTTTTTTTTTAACAATGTTATCCATTTATGCAGTTGGATATTTACTGAGGCACTTGTGGGTTAAGAACCTCACAGCAGCAGTGCCCCAGCAGGGAATTGAACCAGAAACCTTTTGGTTACAAGGCCTGCGCCTTATCCAGTATGCTACTCTGCGGCGACAATGCAACAATGGAAATCATACTCAGTGAGCATAAGGAAATACACAGGGACGAGCTAACACAGTAGCTGATGCAAACAAAGGGTTATTGTCTCGAATGGATTGCTGGCGTGAAGCCCTCACTCTGAAATGAGGGCAAGACTCCTCAGTAGTAAATCCAGCTAAACCAACAAAAGACAAGAAAATATGACAAAGCTTGTTTGGATGCAGGATTTACTCCTACATCCAGAACAGCGGCAAGCACGGGAGTGAGACCGCCGTTAATCTGAATTTAATTTACCGTTATGTTTTATTCCTCATAAAAAAGGGCAGAGTTTAAGTGTACCGTGATGATTGTTATGGATCCCAGTCCCGGGTCTTACTCTTCCCTGCGTTCGGTGCGCTGGCTGGTGCATCTTTTATCTTTTCGTCTGGACCTATTAGATTTGCCCCTAAAGTGGTGAGTGGTGAAATGAGACCCACATGCCATGCATCTAAAATTTAATTTAGGTGGGTGGGGGTGCAGGAATTAATTGCTAAATCTGGTGAAAATTTGATTTGGCTAAAAAAAAGTTTCAGTGCCGTTGATCTGTTGTATCACAGAGCTACTGAATTTCAAGCCATCTGTTAAACAATTATCCAGTTGCAGTGCCTCGGCAATTTCTTTACGACAAATTATGCATGTAGGTGTGGAGATTGACAGTGTTGTGTACGCCCATTGGCGTATTCTTACCTAAATTCAGTTGTTCACCAGTAAGTGTATATAGAATAGTTTCTCTTTGTTTTAAGATGTAGGAATATATATTGATTTTAGAAAATGAATGCATTAACATGTATAATGCAGTGACATGTACATCAGCTGCACTAGCATATGAAAAGTTGTGTAAAGTAGATGTTTGCAGCAGGAACATGTGGCATAAATAAACAGAAGGAGCATGTGAGAATGTCACATATGCAGTTTAGTGAAAGTTCAGTGTTCGTTTGTGGTTACATTTAATTGTTGTTCAGGATACTTTTTAGCACCATATGCTACGTCTTGGCATAATATATTTGAGTCTTGGAGTTTTCAGAAGATCATCTTGCCTACTTTGGCTACTCACAAGCTGGGAGCCCCCTCTGTTCTCTATATGAATCGGTGGGTGGGGAGTTCTGTTGTGTCTGTACTTCCTACCTGGAAAATGTCCAATAAAAGACCTTGTTTAAGAAAAAAAGAAAGAAAGAAAAATTGAAGGACCTCGCCTCTGCACTGAATATAGCTGGAAAACAGGGTCAGTGGCTGTCCTGCCAGGATTGATGGTGCCCACGGTGCTACTCTGTGAGGAAGGGCTCCCGCCACGAGCGCATCACTTATGCCGATGCAAAACCCTGGGGTGCGGCTCCTTTCCCGGGGAGCACCACGCGATCCCGATGCTTATCATCGGCACGGGCTACTTTATCTCATTTTAACACAGCGTTCAGGAGCGGCACTTTACCCAGCTGCATCTCTGGAAGGCGGCTCTCCAGCTCCAGCTCCCGGCTCTTTGCACAGGGGGACTCTCTGACAGCCCCGACGTTATTTTCGCCTCTGTTGTTGGTTCAGTAATTGCCGTAATAAAGTTGACGGTTTTTTACGCGGGCTGAATGATCACACAGTGAAAAATACAAGGTCCTTGAGGATGCAGTTCCCGTGAAAATGGGAAAGAAATTTAAATGGTTTGGAATTGGACTCAACAGGCACCGCGCAGCTCCGGTTATTGACAGTAAAAGAGGCTTTGAGTACACAAGGACTCTTGTTAAGCCATATTAAGGTGAATTTTGGGAAAATTAAAGGCCGGCCTCTATGAACAGGCTTAAAAAGGAGGTTAAAAAGTCTTTAGAGCGAGGAGCCGGAGCCCTGCACCTCAGTGAAATGATCCCACCGCCTCAATTAATCTTAGTGGGTGGTGAGATTGGGTTGGAGAGACCGGAGACCTCAGGAGTAAAGTAATGTGATTAAAATTACATCTAATAATAGAGGTCATTGTCCCCATGAGCCCCACAGCAATTTTTTCCATAATTATAATCCATCACTTCAACGCTGGCTCCTCATTTTCGCCAGGGGAAAGGGAGACTGGTGGCTTATTTATGGAAAGTTGAGGTTGAGAGATGCAGACTTCCGAAGCACCTCCCATTTCCAAAGGGGCTTTGACACAGACAGATTCATCAGCCTCCCATCAGGCGATGATCTATAATGATAATACATTATGTGTAATATACACAGTGAGTGTAAGATACGCGTTTCAGACAAGAGAGGTGGGTGGCTGCTGTGTAACATTACAGCTCATGTGAGGTTAGAGATATGTTGGCTAAATCTACAGTAAAAGTTCCAGCACAGACACTAGTAATTAGAGGTGACTCCATTGATTTTTGCGGTCCAGATGACTTCACTGTGTTGTGGAAGAAATGGTCTGCTTCCCCTGTATTGTCAAATACTAACGCTTAAGAGAGAGAGAGAGAGTCTCTGGAGCTGAGAGCTCGGGGTTAATAAAAATGTTGTTTTGATAGCCCCTAAAAAGATAACACATTCTTTTGTAGAGAGCTTCCTTTCTGAAGCATGTATGTAGGAGCTCCCTGTGCGGCTTTAAGCTGACCAGTGTTTGAAGCCATCCAGATAGCCTGTAAGTTAAAAGAGACAGAGTTTTCCCAACAGAGCCAAACATCTAAGTTTCATTAACTGCCTGAGAAATCTGAATTGTCTCTGCATCTGAGAAGGCTTCACACTGATTCATCTCAGTACCTGAGAAAGCTTCATTCTGATTCATCTCAGTATCTGAGAAAGCTTCATTCTGATCCATGTCTGGCCTTGTGGGAGAAACAAGATTCTCAGGCAAATGAAAGACATAAAACAGGTGTTTATTATTATACCGGGCGATCACTTTGTAATATCAGGAAGCAGTAGTGTTTATAAAACAGGAAATGAAGCAGTGATCTTTTTGTGCCCTTAATCACTGCTAACTGCCAAAAGTGTTCACCTTTTGTTGGTTTGAAAAGAGGCAGTGTTCAAACACAGGGGGGAAGCTCAATAATTAAGGATCATAACAATAAAATGGACACTTGCTTTGTTGTAAGACTTGTATTTTCTCTCTATAATATCCCCTTGATGTTAAAATCGTGTGTATCCTATAAAAAGATGAGGTGATTCAGGCCCAAACCAAAGGGAACATGGTAAGATAAACATGATGTGAATTTCCCACCATGTGGTTCTTATTGAAATTAATCTGCTTACCCTCAGGGAGCGGCGAAGGGTAGCGGGGTAAATGAAGATCAGGAAAGCTTGAAGTGTAATTAATTAACAAGCTTGTGATTATCCTATGGAAAAGAGCAGAGACAGAGTGGTCTCCGGACATCTCCTCTTACCTACAGTAGCCTGAGCCTAAGGTCCAATCAGCTAGCAGAAGGGCAGGCCATATGGTTCTTTTAGGGGGCATTTTACTTTCACTCCCCTCAATACAGCTACAAGTCTCCCACAGGCATAGGTGATCAGGTTTAATCCCCTGCGTGGGTTCTCTCTTTTGACCGGTATTAGATGATGTCATCGCGGATACTGTTTGAGCTTTTCCAATGGCTTTCATTTTGCCTCCCCCTTCTGGTGTTGTGTTTCGGTGAAATAAGATACGTCACATTTTTGATATTTTATAAGGAAGCGTATTGAAGATGACTCACCCCTTAACATGGTTCTCCTAATACTGTAAGCCATCATATAATTGCTTCAGTCAGATTGTTAAGATTGTTATAGAGTTGTTATGAAGAGATGGTTGCGTGGTATCCACTAAAAGCCCTGGCAGTGTGAAGTCCATGTTAACATTGCTGGGAGAGCAGCTGGATATTTCTCCTTTGACTGAATGTCATGTTGATTTCTCAGGCCCTTGTCATGTAGAACTCAAGGTGCTGGGATGATAGACTACTGTAATCCAGGACAGCATTTCAGTAATTATCATTGTTACATTTCAGTAAGGTGAATGATTAAATAATTGCAAAGAGCACACTTTTTCATAATCATGTAGCAGTTGGACATTCATAGTAATATATATGAAAAGAGGAGTCATTTGGGGTAAAATGTGAAAAAATGCCATAAACAGGATGTAAATTGCTTCTGAAGTTAATATCTATGTACATTTTTTTCATTATTTCGCTATTCTTGTTTCCTAGGTAACGGAAACCAGGACGGGTCCGCTTGGATGCAGTAACTACGACAACCTTGACTCTGTCAGTTCTGTCCTCGTTCAGAGCCCTGAAAACAAGGTCCATTTACAAGGTACGGTAACACAGAAGATTAAAGCTGGCTTGCACCCTGTTACCACATTCAGAGTGACTGGCAACAAATTGAAGCGGCGACATCAAACTCTGTCAGAATACACTCAAGTAGAGTGATCAGATACTGGTTGTTGGGCATGCCACCAATTCACGTTAGAGGAATGAGGGAGAATTCTAAACAGGTGTCTTTTTTTGGCCATGTCGGATGAGTTGGATTTATCGTGTTTGTTGCACTTATGTATTTGACAGTAGTACAGTACAGTACAGTATTGACAGTCTCCCACTCAAAAGAAAGATATGCATCTCCAATCTGTTTTAAAAGTAGCACAAGATGACCACAGTTAAATAAATAAAAACACATTGAAACACATGATGAAACAGAATACACATTCATATATACATAATGAATGTTTTCATTAGTAGTTATTTGCTTCACATATTTGTATGAAACAAATAGCTGACACATTTAATTATGTAGTATTGATTAATTTATTGGATATTTATATATTATTTTCAAGAGGGTATTATTTCTTTAAAGATATTTATTTAATTTTAGTTTAAATCAACATCCGTATACAACAACCGCTGAACTCTGTGTCACACGAATTCTGCAGTTACTTTATTGACTGCTATTTTGCTGTACCAGCTCAAGGATATCTCGCCTTACTATGCCACCACCAACATTTTTCTGCTAAAGGTGTTTATCTCACCATGTTTTTGTGCTTCCTATATGCCTTAGTCCTGGTGAGAGAATTACTTATTCACACTGAACCGTGATGTCCTGGCCTCGGGGGAGTGGGCGTCATCTCTGTGCGCACCCCCCCCCCCCCCTCCCCCCCGGAGGAATGTCTGACAGATACTCTGCCAAGTAAATGCAGCTGAAATGAAGCACAACAGAAAGCTATGCAAATGGCCACAACAAAACGGCAATACAAACAAGGAGACTGGAAAAACAGTGCGAAAGTGGACATCACACAGCACTGTGCACCTGCCACCTGCTTTTAACTTTTTTTCAGTTTTGTGTTTTGTACTTTTTCGATTTTGGCGCAAACCAGCCACAAACCATAAGGTAACGCTATTCACAGAGAAATATCCATTTGTATTTGTTGTTTCATTTTTGTGTTTCATTTCGGCTCAAACCAGCCTCTGTATGAGAGTATGGTTTGTTTGCAGTTTTATGTTGATCAAAATTGTACGCTTAGGTAGGGAGGGAATCATTAAACTGTAAAGGAAATATGTGATACCTCTTACTTTTCATGATTTGAGTTTATTTGATAGCACCTGAGCGACGTTAAGTGCCGAGATTATTGCAGATCCACGGTTAACAAGAGTCGTGTCCTACTTAGTGAGTATCGTCCCATCTCCATTTAAAGCATCCAGAAGAAGACAAATGCTTTTTCAGTGTGCGCGTTTTATTGGTTTTTTTGTGCAGCTGTGATGGAGCAGAATCATGGTAGAAATATAATGTGCGCTAACGAGATTTATGCGGCGTTGCTTTTCTCCATTCCTGCACTTGCATTGACGTGCTTGAGCCAGGAAAATGTGGGAAAATATCATTAACACTGAGTCACCGTCGGACATTTCGCAGAATCGCCATTTCCCAGAAGAAATGCTGGCAAAAACATAAATACATCATTAAAGTTATTTTCATCAGCACTGTTGGCATGTCATAAGAGTGCTTTTTACCATCAGTGAGGGAACAGATTACATATTAAATTATGCAACCTGATTATTGAATGGTATCTGTCTCTGACGAAAAGCATACACTATCAGCATGCAAATGAACCAAGTTACTCACAGATACGAATGGCATATTCTCCATATGCCCGAGCAAGAATGGCTCAGCTGCCAACAGGATTAATATCAATATGATGCTGGTTTCAACAAATTTGCCCACAAACACACCAGGTAGGCCCTACTCCAGATGAACGCTGGCCAACATTTTCTCTAGTCTTGCAAATCACTTGGCACTGCGTTTATCATTTTAGCATGTACAGAGCATGTTCCTGGGGTTTCAAAGTTAAGGTGTGGCGTGCAATTGAAACCTAGTAAAGTTCCAACTGAAAGCAGATGCCATTCTGCATACAGTAGTCACTTTGCTTATCAGTGTGTGGGGGCTCTTCATCTTACAGAGTCCAGGAGATGAATGACTGGATCTTTGTTTCTTAAGATGCCCCAGGCTTCCCATTCAATAATGTAGCACAGGGATACAGGATGAATGATTCAGTGTGGGATGATGATACAGACTGAATGATGCTCATGGTGACCTCTGGGTAGGGTGTGGGGAAGTTACATGTGCTCTTGTTGCTCAGATGACATCAAAGAGACAGATAGGGAGAGAGAGAGACAGAGAGAGAGAGAGAGAGAGAGAGAGAGAGAGAGAGACAGAAAGAGAGAGAAGGAAGGGCAAGAACAGGAGTTGAGTTCAGTATGTGATTGGGAAAAGTGACACTTTGTAGCCACATAAGGGACAGGCTATGGCAGCATATTGTACAGCTACGAAGCAAGGACAGCAATCTTGCCATAAGGGCAATCTGAAACCACCTGCCCTATTAACAACACTAGTGACAGCACAGACAGCTCTTAGCACCGCAACTTTCTGTAGCCACAAGCCACAGTACACTCCATGTCAGCATCTGTGGTGACCATAGGGCACACATTTTAATGTAGACATTAAGGCAGAGGTTGTGTCCAGTCTCCACACAAAATTTAGTAGGTTATTCAACACCAGTTGGGCACAGTGTATCAAGATTCTACCATCTGATTTAGCTTTTACAATTTGTGGAAGAACCAATCAGCCAACCTCTTGTAAAGGATGCAGCCTGGAAGGACTGTGGGTGATTAGGAAACACTGTAAACTAGCAGGTGCAAGCCCATTAAAAGCTAATCTATTGGTCCACAGTATTATGGCCTGCCTGCTGTAACTTTCTTACAGTTTTAAGCGCCTTGCCTTCCCAATAAACCAATGGGTGAAAACCTGAATTGAATCAGGTTTAACAGAGACAAATTCATTTGCACCATCCAGTTCTAAAGCTCATGTTTGGACAGACAAGAGGCATGATGATACCCAAGCAGTAACATGTCACTGTCCATCTGTTTCAACCCTGATTTAATCATCATGTGGCTATACCACAGACACCTTTATACAGCTAGGTGCTAAGCCTCTTCATCTCAGTGCTTTTATGGGAATTGAAAATGTAAGACTCCCAGCCCCTTTATTTTCTGGCTTTAGGAATATAACAGTCTACAAACAGCTTAAATTATTTGAATATGTAGACAGCGTAGCAAGCAAACAGTGCTTGTAAAAATAAATAGGGCTGAAAAAGCAACCACTGAAAGCTCCTCATTGCAAAGCCATGACTGTCCCAGTCTTTGACACTAAATGAGATCGAGAGTACCCTGCTCTGAAAAGGAAAATTTTACATTCATTTTGTACTGCACTCGAATGCATACACCCAATGATCACGTTAAGGTAAATTAGACTCATGGCCTGCAGTGATTTCAGCAACCCATACAAGCGGATTAGGCTAGATCAATTATATTCACATAACTGTGTTTCTGAATCTTTTTAATTCCTCCGCCTGTTTGCTGGCGTTTTAGGCTTGAAGCAGGCCTTGACTTGTGCCCGTTCTCTTCCCCGTGTAGCTTTTCATCACGCAATGGGCTTCCCATAGCAACAGAGAGCAGTTCTGGCCAACATCTGTGCCGTCCCGCGACGGAGATGCACTTGTAGTTATTTCTGAGTTTGCAGGCCCCCCTCTGCTCTGTCAGATGGTATTTTTTTGTCACTATTGGATATGCCATCTGCGCTGTTATCGCATCCATCAGTGAAGGGAAGGGGTTGCCGCGCGGAGACAGATCCAGTTGCATTCGGAGGAGCTGGGGGCCGTCTGAGCAGCTGTGCCCTGTTGAAAGAGGAATCTGAACCCCCACCTCCCATGCCATCCATTCACTTAGTCCAGCAGTCATTATCAATCCCCCTACTCTCCCCTTATCACAGTGTATATTCCATAATCCATCTGGAGATGGTAAAGGTCTTAAAAACAAATTGTTTCCCTTTGAAGCGCTGGTTTTTTTGTTGTTATATGTTTGTTTGTTTGCTTTTAAAAACAGCTGCTTGGTCGTATCCTTTTGGCCCGTTCTCTCTTTTGGGAGCTCTGATTCGCCCTATTTGATGCTTTTCTGCCAGTAACAGACAAACATGTCTTGCATGCAAAGAGAAAGAGGAGTCACAGGCAATTTAAGGTCAATGTCACGTGCTTCTGCTTATCAGTTTCTTCTGTGATTGTTCTTATTTTAATTATCCCATGCTTCTCGATGCGTCGTCAAAAATTGTTGACAGCTAGCAGCAGCTATAAGGCCATAACTATTATATAAACAAGTTAAAGTAAGAGGTTAAAGTAATTTAAGTTCAATTCAGGGAATCCACAGTCAACCCCTGTCACAGGTTCTGGTATTACCATAGAAACCATTTTCTTTGCCCAAAAACAGTTTCTGAATAACCATTTAAATGTAAATAGCATTGTACTGCATTCAAGCCCGCACCCCATAATGTGTCTCAGTCAGTCCTTCCTGTATTCAAGCACTATGGGACACGAGGAGTAATTATAGCGAAATAGTAAGTATAGCACTACTGTAATTTTATATTTCTATGACAGACCTTTAGAAATGTAAAATGTCTTGCAGTAATATATTGCAATAGATAATTACAGCATACATTAACATTAGCAACATTGGGTTAGACACCAGTACATAGCACCAGGACAGTATGTGTTTTCAAGGACTGTGCTCCAAAATTTCATTTACCAATAGAATGATGGAAAAGATTCACCACTGAAATGTGAAATTTTTTATTTTGTGGCATGTTTTGAAAATAAGGTTGGCAGAACAGGACTGTACAGATAGGTTGTAGTATCTGTAGAGGAGGTATGAACGAAGCCTGTTAAGAATCAATAGGACAATCTAAGGAAAAGGGAAGATTCACTAAAGCAGAATGGCTTCCCACAACAACCCTATCTCACAAACAGTCATTAGATTGAAAGATATAACACACAGTTGCTGTTTGGGAAGCAGCCCACATTGTTGTAATCCCATGTGGGACACTGACCTTGGACGAGGTGATCTGTCTGCTGAGCCAATTATTCATATGTATAATGTTATACGTTCTTCATTTTACTGTATGTGACCTGGTGTAGAATATGCTAACTGTAAAATTGTGCACACTGTAGCATCCTCTCTGTAAGGCTGTTTCCCAGCTAAATATGTATAAATGTAAATATGTATTCTGCTCTAAATAGTGAGCTCAGTTCAGTTCTAATGGAAACAACAAAGCTTCTCTCAAAGAGACACGGGACAGTTACCTGAGTGGAAAAAAAAATCCTTGTATCAGCAAATCAGGAAAATATGCTGCAAATTTCTGTCACAAACTATCCCAGCCAAGAAGTAAAACTTACTTATAGTTCTCCTCCCAAAATTCTGTTTCTGAGTGGGTAGGTTTTCCTTGTATCGTGTGTGGCTCCCAGTGACTCTCAAAAGGGTCAGAGGTCAGTGACATAGGCACTGTTGAAATTAGATGAAATGTGCAGCTTACAGTCAAGATTCGCTTTGTCTCAGAGTCACTCTCTCTCAGTGTCTGAATGGTCTTCAGCCAGTGCCTCCAATCCCTTCCCTGCATAATTAGGCTGTTGTGAGTGCTCCCATCACAATCACTTATCGACTGCTGAAAAGCTAAATGGAAATTGGCAAACTTGTCACAGCTGCCCACAGACACAAATACAGACACAAACATGCACACACTCACGCACGCGTGCACACTCACCCGTTAACTCCACCCAAACGGCCCTGCCATTTAAGACTGGCACATCGAGGTGGACAGATATATTCCCCCATCAGATGCACATCCGCAATTATCTGAAGTTGGTATCGTATTTCTGACACTGCAGTCCTGTGTTCTAGCTGGAAATTAGTGGCATTTGATCCATAAGCATTGAACCGTGCATCTTAGCCGGCGAAGGTGGCGGTCACTTTGGAAGGTGCACTTGAGAATAAAAAACTGTCGTCTGCTCGCTAGCAGAGTCGCGGTGGGAAAAGCAACAGGGACCCGGGCTCTCACGCCACCGCGGGGCGCGCGGGCTGTGTGTTTCTTTCACAGGGATTGGCAGTTTGTGCGGGAGGTTTGTTGGCGTCCATAAATTCGCGCTCATTCATTAGAGACCTTGAGAGGTTTACAAGAATGCATTAAATCCCTTAATGGCGGAGGGTTCGCCTCGCCTCCCTTACATCAGATTCCATTATCATCAAGGAGCCGTCCTTCAAAGTGCCGCGCCGCACGCTGCCGGCAGCGTGGACAGTAACAAGTGATTGATGGCTGGGTAGTGCTGTCTGTGTCACTCAGCGTCCGTAAATCTCAGCAGTGCTGTGAACATTTTTTTGCCAGGTTTTGCCAGGATTTTTCATTTGGGATGGGGAGGTGGGTAAGTGGGGGAGAGCGGTGGGGGTGGGGGGGTGTAGGGGGACATATGGCAAGGGGGCAGAGGTGTCTGATGTTAGGCAAAATATTAATTACAGGAGCCCCCCCGGAAGATAAATAACAGGCTGTAATGTGCAATTAGGTCTTTTGTCTGCAAGATAGGTGTGAATCCTCTATTAGCAGAGACGAGCAGCAAGGACACTGGACTGACTGTAACACAGAAAAGATAATTAAAATCAGATTAAATAATCAGATAATTAAATAGCAGATCATGATTAATTACGATGGTGTTAACATGTGTTAAGCAATAGCAGACACAGCGGACAGGCTCCAACTGCGGACAAATCAATTAAGCCATTCAGTAGTTCGTTGGTTGTACTCATGGTTAGTGACTCTAGAGCCATGTCATGTGCCTATTAGTTGCTTAGTTGTGCACTGTGGATGCAAACATAGCATGGATAATAGTGTGAAAAACAGCAGTTACATTACATTACACTTACACTCTAACTGGCTGTAAGCTATAAAGATGTTAAAGTGTTGTTAAAGTCTCTGAGATTATATGGTTTAGAAGAACACACACAACCGCAGTCTGTGGTTCAAGTGAATTAGATTGTTGGTTGTTCTCAGCAAACAACTGTTGTTTGGTAACAATGGCTGGTCGTACATTGTCCAAGCGTCTGTCCAAAAATAGTTCCGTGTTCACAAGCAAAAAGGACACGGCAAAGCTGGGCTCAGAGTGTCCTGTCGTACTATCTGCTTCTATAGAAACATTCCTGCAATGAGCTGTCTATGATAATGCAATGTATGCACATTATATCCAAAGTTACCTGTAGTCCTTTGCCATGCGCTAAATTCAAATGAATTGCAGGCTTGCCCTGGCTGTCTAATGGGCATTTGTGCGCAGGAGGAGTCTGGAGATGCAGCTCACAGGCAATGAGGCGGCAAACAACTGCACTGCTGACTGATTAATAAATTAGGAGAAAAATGAAGCATTTGTGTTTGTATTGACATACCACAGACGGCAGGCTATTTGTAAGTGAGATGAGATCATCAGTTGCGCATGCACTGTGCAATGCAGAGAGACCTGCAAACAAAAGCTTCCCTATAACCTCCCACTGAACATTTGAATTGACATCATCATATGAAAATGTTCACATCCAGCACATGTTAGGTTTCCTGAAATGGTGGCTCATGTCTTTGTGTTTTTACACATGGCTGTGTTTTTGCATTGTATCATCTTAGCTGCTAATCCTTAGCACATGCCCTTTTCCAGAGCAAGCGAGTTACATGCACATCTTGAATTCATTCAGCTGGATGTTTACTGATGCCATTCAGGTTGAAGTACCTGTTGTTCCAAGCACAACAGCATTTTCCCACCTGGGAAGTGAGCTGACAATCTTTGGTTTAGCAGCCCTGAATGTGACCACTGCACCACAGTGCTACTCAAATAATATTCTTTTCTCTCCATACTGCAAGTGTGAGACCTTTCATCTCAAAGTGAAGGAAGTGTTGAGCACCATTTAATAGGCCTGTTCCACTCACAGCTTGGGTCAATCACACCCTCTTTTGTTTTTGTTTTTTTTTTTTGTTTTTTTTGTGTGTCATCTTGGTAGCGCAGGCTCTTCTCTTGCATTCCTGCCAGAGTCAGCTATTGTTTTAATCCCTCCCCAGTCAGTTAACTGCATTGACCAATCAAATCAGCCTCCAGGACCGTAGAGGGAGACCTGAGCAATTTATTCTTTAGAATTCCAATCTGTTTTTTTCCACTCGACAGTTGTTACGGTTCCAACCAGTTTAGCATTTGTAATTGATTTTGCTTGCAATACATTGTTATCCCAAATTGTATAAAATAGTGGATTTATTCCGCAGTGCATGTCAGACCTTGGGATGTCTGAATGCATTCATAGCTGCCATCAGTAACCCCCTCACACTTGACGAAGGCAGGTCATGAGTCAGACGGCTTAAAACCCGCTTGCCGTGGCTGGGTGCCAGCTGATGAAGCTTGGGCAGTAGGAATTTTTCCCAGCTGTCTCAGCGGCCTCTCAAGGCCTTATGTACAGCTCTGTGTGCAGTTGTGTTGGGAGTGTCAAGAGCACATGGCAGCGCATTGTCACGTACTCCATGTGCCAAATTATTGTTTAAACCATAATCAGGAGTCTGCAGTGAAGTTCCCAGCCATTATTCTTCTGCCTTGTGAGAAGGGAGACCACAAAACTACATGGACTCCCTGAACAGGTGAATGTATGCTCCATATCAAAGTACAAACCCAGCAGTGGAACACTGTAATCCAGGAGAATGCAAAAGTTCAGACAGAAAGTCTGGTAGAAATCACTGCTAAGAGCCTAAGGATGTATGCTGTAATACCATTAAAGTGATACATTCTGCTCATGGTATTGACACAAGCCTGGGACAGACTTGCTAGCTGCTGTCAACAGTTAAGTAGTGTTTGGTACCTTCCTTTCAAACGTTCTTTGCCAGACAGAACAAATTTGATGTGACATATTACACGTCCTTTATTTTGATGCCATGATCCAAACTATGTACGAGTCCAAGAACACAAGAAGTTTATAGATGAGAACAGGCTAATCAGCCCAACAAGGCTCATCGGCAGAAGTCTACATTGCATCTCGCACTGCGTCAAGCCGGGTCATGCCTTTGTATCTCACACTACAGAATAAAAATACTACAGAACTAAAATAGAGTAAATCTCTGCATGGGGTCCTTGGCAGGCTTAGCATTTAGCAAGCTTATATAATTCACCATGAGTGCATTCTTTCTGAATGGAGAAAGCCAAAAGGCATTTATGGAAGCATTCGCAGACTCATCCACATGATCTAAACCCAAGGCTGCATAAATTAATAACGCCTTCATTTAGATCATAGATTTATAGATGGGTGCTTCAGACTTCCATGTCATTACCTTTGCCTTATGGCATACCAGGCAGAATTGTTACATAGGATATTAGGATATTTTATTGTGCCAAAGTTCATTTTTAGTTATGGTTTCACATATCATAACATAATCTAGATCTGAAGTAATAATTATATAAAAAAAAAACCTCTGCAATATTAGGAAGTGTTAATGTTAAATGCAAAATCTCAATTAAACATTTGTGTTCATTTTCTGATATTGCTCTATGCACATATTTATTGCAGCATACATGTTTATTGTACTAATGGAAAAGAGGCAAATGCCTGTTTTTCTTTCTTTTTTAATATAACCCTGGAGATTTTGTCGTGCTTTAAGGCTCAGGATTACCTCTGCTTGTGCAGAAAATTGAAAGTGAAATGTCTTTAAGGAGCACGCTCTGGTTGAGATTGCGTGACTGATGAGGACGTGCAGGGATTGGCTGGAATGAAGACGGGCACACCCAGTGCCCGTGTGGGGAGTGAAGCGGCGGGGGTTCACGCTCCGGTTCACATTAAATATGGCTGAATGGCGTTCAGCTCCACAGTCCGCGTGGCCCCCTCCCCTCCCTCTCCAGGTGAGCCGTTCCTAGCATGTTCCCTGAGGCATCAGCAGTCAGACCCATTACAGGTGTCTGCTCCCCTTCCTTGGGTCCAGTAAGTCTGTGAGACACTCCTCTCCGTATCCTTTGGATAGGCTCAGCTGTGCGCCCCGGTGTAGCTTTGAGTCTGTTGCCTGTGGCAGCCCAAATTCTTAATGAGGCTCTTTTTTGGGGGTGCCATACAGCTGTCATTTAATCATGGAAGCACTACACTGAATTGTCAGGTTTTCCCAGAATACATTGCACAGGGCCATGCCAGTGTTCACTAATGGATATTACAGGCAACCCGTGTCTGGTGCTGAACCGCTTCACTCCACCCTCTCTGGGATAGCTGCCCACCAGTCCATCTCCACTCAATGTGTCCCTCCTCTAACTGTAATCAGGGACTTTTAAATTCATGGAACTGGAACCAGATGAAACTGTGGAGCAAACTTCACAGGGAACAGCTTGTTTATGATTCCACCTACCTGTGAAGATGTTTTAGGGAGGTACTCTTTGGACAGATGAATGATAAATACTTCATACTGTTTAGCAACCTAAGAGCAGACATTTCCCACAGGTACTTTTTAGCTGTCTGTACTGTCAGGGTGTACGCCGTCCTAGGCGAGATATCTGATACCTCTCAGACCTGATTGGCTGAGACTACTGGTGAGTAGGAGGAGGTCTAAGAAAAGAAATCCGATAGAAACTGGAGTGGGAACGCGGCCAGTTTGTGGGTTTGTGGTACCAATTCCCCTGACGCATGTTCCAGTGTGGAAGAGACCTGATAGCAGCCCACATGCTGTATTTTGCACTCTGCTACATTATGCTGCATTCAGCTGCATTATGGAGCTCTCCTAAAGGGAAATCAGGCTTCATTTATGAAGTCGTCATTCTGTGATTTCTCAATAGTTGGCGCACATTAGATCTGAGGCTGTTTGTGATGTCTTGAGACTGCGCTGGTATTGGCCCTCCAGTTTTGTAAAGTTTCTGTCTTGGGCGTGATTCCGGCGACATTCTAACAAGCCTTTAAACTTGGTGTCGCCTCATCTGAAGGGAGAAAAATGAGACTTGCTCTTTTAAGCAAATACCTTGGTTGAGAAAGGAAACCCAAATGAAAACATCCAGTGAATGTAACCACGAGCTGTTCAAAGCAACTGGCTGGCGGGTCTGAGAAGATGAATGACTGAGGTTTAAAGGTTTAAAACACATCTCTCTTTTCACACAGGAGGTATAAAGTGTTTCATGTAGCCCTGGCAGAGGAGTGTGAATGAGAGACTTGGGAGGCTGGGAAAGTCAACTCTGCACTCATTATCAGAGCAGAAAGAAATTAGCCATGGCAGGATATTGGACTGGTAGCAGTATAAATGTTGCAGTAATTTCTCTAGTGGCATATTTTTTTAAGAAGGTCTCAGGATCTGCGCAATTGTCGGAGGGTTTGCTGTTAATTTAAAAAAAATAGTAGACAGTCTTTTCATTTCTCTGTTCTTTGGTTGGACGCCATTGTCTGAACAGGAACACCTACTTAATTGCAGGCGGTGGTGAGTATAGGCCTCAAAGCGCATCGCTGTACAAGGCAAGAACTCCTCTGGTCCAGAACATACAGTACTGCACACCTTATCACTGTCACTGAAGCAAAATTACAGGGTGTATGGAATGGAACTGGAATGTAAAAGGCGATATTCATGTCTTTGAATATACCAGAAATTATGGGAGGGTTTGCTTGATGGGGTGGCAGTGTAGCATAGTGGTTAAGGAGCAGGACTTGTAACCAAAAAGTTGCCAGTTCGATTCCTCCCTGGGGCACTGCTGTTGTACCCTTGGGCAAGGTATTTAACCCCCAATTCCCTCAGTAAATATCCAGTTGTATAAATGGATAACATTGTAAGTTACTCTGGGTAAGAGCATCTGCTAAATGCCAATAATGTAAAAAATGATGTTGATTGATAATTTGGGGAAAATGATGAGTGATTACAAGGTAGGACCTGAGAGAAGCCACACCCAGCTGTAGTAATGTTCCAGTTTCAGAGAAATGGGCAGGGCGGAGATGTCAGTTTTCACGTATTTTGTAAGCTAGTAAGTAGTAAGTTGACGGGCATTTCATGGGGGGAGTTTTTGCTTGTTTAAATGGGCCTGCTCCATTACTCAGTATTGATTGAACCACATTCTCGCCTTTTTCAGCTCTTAAACGTGACTTGTAAGTTTGATCTCAGGTACATTTTAATCCCCAGCTCAATAAAGTGATCTGTATTCACACTTCAGAGGTAATCCAGTGCTGTGTGTGTGTGTGCCTCATGTTTGTAAAGGACTTTGAAGGACTGCAGCTTTCAGCTGGTTTTGAGTTGTTTTTTTTTTTTTTGTCCCACCAAGGAAGTTCAAACAGGCATTGCGCTTTTCAGGTTGTCTGTCTGTCCTTACAGAGTTCCATCCTTCATAAAAGTGGTTTTTGGACTCTGAGACAGCACATTATGCATGGGTTTTGATTAAGCGTGGCGCAAACGCTGTCCTGCCTAAACTTCAAAAGTCTGATTGATGTTCTTTTTGATCTCCCAGTCTCAAGCTCAGCCAGCCGTGGATGGATTTTGATTAAATGTGACAGAAAAGCATTGTCCTCCAATTTTTCCTAGATTGAGTTTTCGGCTAGCAAGGTCAAATGTCAAGGTCGTTGTGGTTTTAAAGTTTTTCCAATTTTGCGTCCCTTTCTGAGTGAATCGTGTGTGGAGTTTGGTAAAACTTCACAAAAATTAATTCTTGAGTGACCCCCCACCCCCTTCAAATTAACCTGGAATAAAATGTGTTGCTGTTTCCCAGGGTTCTGATGACCATAAACTTAAAAAGGCCTAAGAGGCTCTGGATCAATTTTTCACTTACAAGTTTCTTGTTAGATGTGTGTTTACAATTGTATTACAAGCTAGTACAAGCAAATAATGTATAAATAAGTATGAATACGTGTGACTTTGTTTAAATCCTTATTCTAGTAAATTGTTTGATTTTGTGAGGGAAAAATTGTAATAAAAATGTATGTTTACATTTTTAAACTGAATATACCTGCAGAATGTTTTCTATAGTTAACTGAAAACTGAAACTGGAGATAGGGTACATGATACTCTTATTATTTTTGAGTGTTTGAACCTTAGAATCCATGTTCACCTGGATGTATTTTTCATCTGTCCTTTCTGCAGGTCTCCAGGTCATCCTCCCCCTCTACCTGCGAGACAGCTTCATCAAAGCCGCACTCAGCTACATCACCTGCAACTCAGCGGGGGACTTTGTGTGCAAAGACAATGACTGCTGGTGCCACTGCTCCCCTGGCTTCCCAGAATGCAACTGTCCCTACACAGACATCCAGGCCTTGGAGGACAAGCTGGCCCAGCTTAGGGAGGCATGGGCTAATTTCAACATGGAGTTTGAGAGCTCAGGTACTGTCAGGACAGGAAATATAAAAAGACCTAACACTTCATATGCCTTTCTTTACTTTATGCTTATGCATTTATTGGGATTTACATTGATTTATTTGGTTGCTATGGTTACTAATACATTTATTCTATGAATGGACAGAGAGGAAACAGCGACATATATATTCAAACTAATGAATTATGACTGAATGAGGAAGACCACATGTGGTCAAAGCGTTACCAGTGCGAATGTAGAGGCACAGAGAGGCCATTTGTCTTCAATGTTACATTGTTCTCTGAGAGCACTGAAAAGTGTTAATGTACTGCCTTGATGTGAAAGCGTGTCCTTTTGTGAGCGTGTTATGCTCCATCTATAGCCAGTGTTCCAGGTCAGTTCATAATGGGCACCACGTCTGACGTCTTTGCAATTATTTAGTTTGACACGGCTGTCCTCTGACAGGACAGACAACCCTCAAGGTGACAGATTCGTTTTTGTAGAGGAGCTTGTAGCTTTTTATGTGCACTCTGGCGGAGGTGGGCTGGTCTACAGCATGCAGAATGTGAGAATCATAACCACAAACACCTAGGTTATCAACGCAGTATAATGAAATACAGTTACAGAACATTACGGCCAGAGAGTTCAGTGTTACAAATTAGGTAGGTTTACATTGTATTTGCATAGCTTCTGTAGCTAATATTTAATTTCAGTCAAGGGAGTGCTTATTCTAATACATAAAATGTAGTTATCTCATGTGGCCATTTCCGCTGAAGACAATGGATTAGCATTTGCGCTTATGCTACCTGCAGGTTTTTATGTTGTTTCTACCTGTGTCTTTTCTCAGATGAGTTCCGGTCCTTTGTGAAGAGGCTGCCTCAGGACCATCTGCTGAACATGTCCGCCATCTTCCAGCTGTGGAACAAGGACGTGCACCTGCAGCGCCTCTACAAGCAGCTAGAAGGCAACCTTCAGCAGATCTGCAGCAAGACGCAGAAGATGATCCAGAAGCTGTTCAACCTGAGCAAGCGCTGCGACAAGCAACCCCAGTACCGCCTGCCACGAGACAGGTGGGTCCCTGTAACGTCCTGCACCCACCATTGTCTCACTGGAGCTGCAGCAGGTTTACCACATCCATCACTAGAGCTGCAGTGAGTTTTATCAGATCCATCACTGGAGCTCCAGTGAGTTTTATCGCATCTGTCACTGGAGCTGCGGTAAGTTTTATTCCGGCCATCACTGGATGAAAGTTTTTTCTTCTCCCTACGGTTATAGTTGTTCAGGATTTACCACTGTGAAAGCAGTCAGTTTAAATTCTTTAATATATTTGTGTAAATTAAAGTAGCCTTTAAATACTTAAAATACTGCAGTGGACTCACAGCCAGCTTATTTTTGTGTTTATAATTCATCATTGGAGCTGGAGAAGCAGGATTCTGAGCCAGGATTCTGTGTCTCACGTTGCACTCTAACATACAGTATATGGCATCGATATGATGTATGTTATAAAGATGAAGTTGAATGTTCCTTCATCCATGCTCATAAAAGTTATTTTGCCTTGGTATCACAGCATTTAGTGTTTTGGAATTTGGGTCTAAGCGTGGTGGAAAAAGAGGGAAAAGATGAATCGTTCCAGCATATGAAAGAAGGAAAAAAAGACTATAACAATGCATAACCTCCCCATCTGTAACACAGGAACAAGCTGTTCCCCAAAGGTGTATGGGGGAGTTAAGATAAAAAGAGAGGAGAAAAAGGCAGGGAAGGGTAAACTCACTGGTCTTTTCAGGCCACACGGTCCCTGTGGCAGTACGCTGCCTGCCGAAGCCATCGTTGCTTATCGTGCGAGCCCACATTTTCCCCACGTCGGGGGCGGGGGGAGGGCGCCGTACCTTACAGAGCGGGACACAGCTGAGCGCGGTTACAGCGAGCGGAGCGGAGCTCTCCATGCCTGCTGGTGCTGAGGCTTTGCTGGAGGGAGGCGCTGTTGTTTTGTCCACGCTGCTGTTTTTGCACTTGTGTGGACACGTTACTCAGCAGAATAGAGGATTTAGGTCTCCAGGTGGTTTCTGTTTGGGCTCTGTCTCGTTCGGTTCGGCTATATACTGTATCTTGGACCGGGCTATAGTATGTCTGTGTGTGTGAGTGGGTGGGTGTGTGTGTATACGTGCGCACGTGCATGCATGTGTGTGTGTGTGTGTGGCCCTTTACCCCTTCTCTTTGTGTCAGAGTTGTTTCTTGGAAACATTGTACTTATTTCTCTTTTTTGTCTGTGGAAAATCCAACAACCCCTGATAGGCTTTCTAGCTTTCTCATTGTCGTAAATACTGTCACTCTAAGTGATCTGTTTTGTCATGTTCTTTTTAATTTCATATACATAATTTATATTATTTCTGTGCTGTTTGACGTTTCTTTTGTTGAGAAGGCTATGTTAAAATTAAAGCTTGACTGATTGACTTCACAGCAGGAACAAAATACTTTGGTGTCCATTTTACATTTTCCATTGTTGGCAGCCACGTATTCTCCTATGTAATTTTCCATTTTCTTACTCCTTGTAAGTGCATTCCACTCCCTACTGTCTCATCCTGACTGCCCATTCTGTTTTTCTTTCCATTTTTCTTTTCACTCAGTGCCCATCAGATTGAAATTCTTTCTCCTCTATCTTGTCAAAGATAAAAATATTCTGATTTCCTGGCTCCCAATGAATATTCTTGAAGGGTCAGGGTCTAAAACAGAGCATCCACAGTCAGTATAGCAATACAAACAGCACTGGAATCTCCTGTTACCAACCAGAACTTCTTAGCTGTAGGACGTAATGCAGGGACTGAATATCTGGTCATAATAGAGGATCTGTGATAGTGCCATGCTGTGGGTCTGAAAAGTGACTTTGAGCTGTTTTTGTCACCCCTTTGCACCTCTTTGCTTCTTTCACAGTTTCTCCTGCTGATCATGTTTGCCCTGTTCTTATCAACTGCTGTTACCTTCACATCCCTGTTGTCTTACAGCATGAAAATGTTTTTTTTTTTTTTTAAACTACTCTCTGAAGGCCCTCAATGGCATGATCTAAGGTTTTTTTTAATCTGTTTAAAAATGCACAGAATTAAAGCAGTAGCCAACTGTGACCTATCCTTAAGGCGTACATTTTCAAGACCCCTCCTACAGCTCTTCAACTGCATGCAAAGTCTCCTGAGTCCTGACCGCATTTTTTTCTGCTCTGCAGTTTGACTGTCGTATTGTAACCCAGCATACACAGGTTAAAATAGAGTTCAAGAAAACGAAGAAAAAATGGTCCCGATTGACGCAGTCTGCAAGGCATTGATTTTGAGTCCTGACTGAGCCTTATGGCCCAGGCTTGAAACCAGCAGTGTCATTTTCCATCAACGACCGGAACAGTAGGGGAATAAATTGGCTTAATTCCACCAGGGATAGGGATGGATACGTCGGCTAGGGTCCCCTCGTCTCACCACTCTCAGTCACCCCATGATTTTGTCAGACATGTCCGAATTGCACGGATGATACCAGTGAAGTAGCGCCTATCCTCCAAAGAGTGTCTATCGTATGGCATGTAGTATGAAAAATAGTGGTTGGCTTACATGCGAGTGTGTCATAGGATTGCATTCATCTCGCTTCAGTGCTAGAGCTTGTTGTAGTGATTGAATAACAGGGTTGCTTAAAGGGGAAGAAGCGTTAAAAAGCATGAAAAATATATTCATTATGGGTTGACACTGTGATATATGAAAGCTGATTCCATGTATGCGTGTATGGTGTCAATGAGTCATGCATGTACTCAGTGTTTCAATCACACAGTGTCTGCTGATGGTTAAACAAGCCATAAGAAAAACATGTTATTCCCAAGCAAAATACTAGGCATGAATGACAGTAAAAGGGGGAATAATGGTTCAGGATAAAAGCTAAAAACATAGTAGCAGTGTGGTAACAATGTATAGTTAAGCTGCAGTTACATGAACACCCTGGATGAAAGAGAGCATCATTATACTGAAACAAAGTGCAAAGAAACAATTACCCTGAAAGTGGTATCAGAGCTGTAATTTAACTTGCTGCTGTTATAATGATATTAATTATAACTAAACCCAGAGGGGCTAACTTAGCTTAGTATGGGCTTCGCAACTAGACATGCAGAAGGCCAGCTCAGGATCACTAAAACCACAGCAACCTGGAGATGATCATCTCCCACTCTCTGTTGTCAGCTGCATCCATTTTGAGTGTTTGGCTTGCCATGGCATATTTAAAATAAGATAATACAGTATTTATTTGACAACAAACGTGACATCTACTAGTTGTGTAATTAAAGGGGGAATGTCTGAAATGAGTTTACCTTGATTTCCCCTCGTTTGACCTACTTCCTCCATAGCCAGCTGAAAATAGTCACACACCCATTTAAAGAGTGACAAAGATCTATGAACCAATAGAGACAATAAGAAAATTCCGCAGCACCAATTTCAATGAAAAACAGAATGTATATATATATATATATATATATATATATATATATATATATATAAAAAACTGTCTCATTATTGCAGGTATAAACACAGTCTCCAATGAAACTGATTATCATCAACTGATTCATCATTTTTCATGTCACTGTAATCCATATCGGTGAAATGAAGATACTGCAACACTTAAAACGTTAGCACAAATAACAGTATATATTTACCTGCATAGCTAATATGTGCTTCATGCTACCCACAGAAGAGCCTTACATAGCAAAGATCATAAAAGGGTCTTCCATTTCACTCCCCAGTGCAATATTACTATGTGCTGTAAAGCCAAATCCAGAGAGACAGGGCTTGTTTGTCAGTCTTTGTCCCCCTCTTCTGTTTCAACTCATTGTAAATGCCATTTTCATGATGATGTTATAGACCTAATAAAAGGGCATATATAATTTAATCATAAAACATATTCACTATTCACATTGTCATGTCACTCAGTTTCATTCATTACATGTGTTGGTGATTGATGTGTGATTTCTTTGAGATTATTGTTATTAAATTATTATTTTAATGAATTTTAACTACTGTATGTATTAAGAGGCTATCATATGGTTTGTAATTACAAGTACCTTTACATTATTTTCGTATCTTAAAATGAAATTTATACGGTGTTGAAACATTTAAATTTATGTCAAACACAATTGTATCTCAGTGCTCAGGATTTGCGCTTGATACTGAGCATTCTAAATTGATCCGATGCTGAAAACATGCACTTCACAGAACTAGAGGCGTGGTGCTGTTGAATGATGGGAATTTTAGTTGAACCCTGTCTCCTCATACATGGGTTTTCTTTAAATGATGTAAGTGAGGATGTGGCTATCCAGACAAAATCCTGTAGTATTTTGGTCTCTCCTAGAAGTCAGCAAGAAAACGTCACTGTATGCAAGAAAACATCACTGTATATGAGGCTAAGAGATAATACGCATAAACCATGATTCTCATGCAAAACTCACATAACAAGGGTCACTGCACCTGCCCCAAAGAGTATCGGCAGCATTGTGGTGGCGTAATCAGCTCTGTATTATAATGATGGTTCTATTATTGTTGCTATGATTGTGTATGTGCTTAGTTGGGTGTGTTGTGTTGTCGGCAGGCCCCTGACGTACTGGCTGAAGCACATTCAGTCCCTGCTGTACTGCAGCGAGAACAACCTGTCGGGCACCTTCAACGAGGAGCTGCGGAGCTGCGCCTGCCCGCTGGAGCAGGAGTCCTGCCAGGGCCTGCTGCCCTGCCTGGTGGGCGACGGCGCCGGCTGCTCGTCGTGCGCGGCTGACGCCCCGGCCGCCTGCGGCAGCTGCAACCCGGGCTATGTGCTGGCGCTGGGGGCCTGCCGGCCCGAGGTGTCCGACTCGCCCGAGCTCTACCTGGGCCTGGAGACGGACTTCCAGGACCTGGAGCTGCGCTTCCTGCTACAGAAGCACGACAGCCGGCTGGAGGTGCGCGCCATCTTCATCAGCAACGACATGCGCCTGGGCAGCTGGTTCGACCCGTCCTGGAGGAAGCGCATGCTGCTCACGCTCAAGAGCAACAAGTACCGGGCCAGCCTGGTGCACATGCTGCTGGGCCTGACCGTGCAGATCTGCCTGACCCGCAACAGCACCCTGGAGCCCCTGCTCTCCGTCTACATCAACCCGTTCGGGGGGAGCCACTCGGAGAGCTGGTTCGTGCCCGTGGGCGAGGGCGCCTTCCCGGACTGGGAGAGGACTAACCTGGACGGGGTCCCGCAGTGCTCGAACTGGACCCTCACCTTGGGCAACAAGTGGAAGAGCTTCTTCGAGACGGTGCACATCTACCTGCGCAGTCGAATCCGGGCCACCAACGCCCTGGGCAACGAGACCGTCTACTACGAGCCACTGGAGTTCTCCGACCCCTCCCGCAACCTGGGCTACATGAAGATCAGCGGCGTGCAGTCGTACGGCTACAGCATGCCCTTCGACCCCGAGGCCATCCACGACCTGATCCTGCAGCTGGACTACCCCTACACGCAGGGCTCCCAGCACTCGGCGCTGCTGCAGCTGCTGGACATCCGCGACCGGGTCAACATGCTGTCGCCGCCGGGGCCGCAGCGGCTCGACCTCTTCTCCTGCCTGCTGCGCCACCGGCTCAAGCTGTCGGCCAGCGAGGTGGCGCGCATCCGCGACGCGCTGCGCACCTTCGCCGCCAAGCTGCCCCACGCCGTGGACTACGAGACGGCCAAGCTGTGCAGCTAGCCGCCCCGCCACGGCGGACGCGAGGCCGGGGGGGGCAGAGGGTTCTCGCAGCAAGGGCTCCTGGGAAATGTCCTGAACAAACAAGCAGGACGCAGATAAACTGGATTCTACCCCAACGAATCGACGAATCTGAAGCCAACCTCTGGATTATGTTTTAAAAACCGGGGTTTCTTGTGACCGTCACTTTTTGAGTTCTTGTTTTTCGGCTTTGTTGAAAAGATGAGAGAAACAATACGTGCTCCCTCATGGCTTTGTGTAAGTGGTGTCCTTCAAATGAGAGTTACGACTGTGTTTCCTCGGCAGTCCGATTAGAGCACTCTATCAGTGGGGAGGCGTGAATGTTTGATTCAGCCTCTTGTTTCAGCCTGGACAGCGTGCCACTTTGACTGCCGCACATGGAAAGTGCTGTATGACAAACTAAAACAGAATGTAAAGTACAGCCCTCAGAGCTACGTCTTTGTTCGGAGTGTTTGGAGTTTGGAGCTTTACCCCTTCTAACAGTCTAGCATAGAATCTCTTTTTAATCTCACCAGGTGTTCGACTGCAGTGATTTAATATCCTAATTATCTTTCACAGGCATTCCAGATGTACATTTTGTTAAAGTTAGCTTCCCTGTAGACTGATTTTGTTTGGGGGAAAAAAATTTAAAAGTAGCTTTCTTTGTTTTATTTTCACTTTTCAATGTTTACCCACTTGCTTTACTTTTTTTTTTATCTGCAAGATAGCATCCTGCCTTAAAAACAAGGGTAACACACACAGTAATGCTTCGCTAATATCTTCATGTTAAACTAGTTAGGCGTTCGAAAACAAAAACTGGCTGAAACCCACAGAAGTTCTGTTGTCTGAACTGATGCTCAAGAGGAACGGCGGCCGTGCTCTGGTTCCTTTTGTTAACTGCATGAAAGAGGTGTAATGTTCTGCTCACCAGACTCTGTGACACAGGTCCGAATAGCTCCAGCGTATTGAACAGCCAGCAGTACACACAACGCAGCCAACGTGTCATCCTTCATGCTAATTGCTCTGTGTAGCCTCCCCTCACTGGTGCATTTCTGCCTTTTGCCGGGGGCACGGTGTGTCGTGTTTGAGTTGATTTTTAAGGCCTCTGGAGGGAAGACGACTAATTCAATAAAGAGAAATTCTTTCACAGTTTGTTTGTTCTGTGTTCTCACCAAACCTTTCTACGTGCAGATAATATTAGGACCCCAGGCCGAGTGCATGGCTCTTTTCACATTAATTGATTAACTGCACTTTTTTTTTTTTTTTAATGAAGCGGTTGTTTCGCCAAGATGGAACACAGATGTTCTGTATGTTTCCCAGAAGCTCAGCTCCATATTGAGTATGCTTTGGCCTAATGAGGCCAGCTATAACATTATTTGTGTTTTACCTGATCTGGAAAAGTACATGTAACAGTATTGGTTGTCCTGTAATAAATGATAAACTTCATACTCTCTAAGCACACTGAAGCTTCTACCTCCAGCACAGATACTCTGTGTATCTCCACAGACTTCACACCGAAAATTCTGTCCGTCCTGTTGAAATTACAAGCCATCTACTTTGCCAGCTCATTATGAACATTCTTGAAGGGGAACAGTGTGAAACTGAATATTTCTAATCACAGGAATGCAGACAGCACCAGAACTGCCTGTTACCAACTGGAGCTTCCCAGACAGAAGATGAAAGAAAACCAGGTGAAATATCTTAAAAATAAATGGTCACAGTACACAAATATCTGTGGATGGAATGAACATAACATTAACCTATGCCAGGGGAATCTGACAAATATATCTTTGTTGTCCATCCATATACAGTAGGATTGGAGCCCACTCAGTCACATTTCCGCACCTCTTACCAGTCCCACATTCATTAAGTACCAAGCCAGCATGTGTATGGTAGACCCTGATGCTTTCATGGTCCTATCTTACTGTCTGTAAGTCTCATTGTATGGGAGCTGATCAGGCTACGTCGATATCTCAGCGATGACCTTGGCCATTCTCTGTCACGAGTTGACGGCTATAACATTTGTGTTTTACCTTATGCAGAAAAGTACATGGAACACAAATCACAAGCTGCCTGGACGTGCTGTGAAAGAGTCCGCTGACATTGTATTCTCCTAATTTCACTGCATGAAGCACTTATCACTAAAACTAAATGAAGCTTATCCATTTAAGTAGAAAGCATCCACCTTAGTTCAGCTAAACAGTTCAGTTTATCCACAAACCTTTAAAAAGCACTGTGGTTATGTTTTGCTAACATCCTTGAACATTAATATCCAGTCTGAACTTTTAAAGATCATTTAAAAGTGTCTGTAAAATTTTGTCAGTTATTATCCAAGCAAAATGAAAGACAGAAAAAAAAACAATGCTGGTAAGCATACAAAACAACAACATTTCAACTATTGTGTGGTCTTCATCAGGTTAAAATGATCACATGAATGTACCTCCATTCAATATACAACAAAATCTGTGAAACTCTATTTTTGAGCCAATGTATTTAATTAACATGTAATTGACTGATTGCACTTTCCTTAAAGAAGGAAATGAACATTTCAATTTCATTAATTTCAAATCCATTCATTTCATATGAGGGATAGTGCAATGCATAATTGTTAACACTAGTAGTTTTGAAGCATATTTTTCTTGGATAATTTAAAAAATCATATCTACACATGAAATTACATTACTTCTTGTTTATACTGTTTTTACATAATTTCTTAAATTTAATTACAATAATTTTTTGAAACATTCAGCTAATTAGTGCCTTCCTTTTGATTTATGACTCAGACACAATCTTAAAAAAAATAGATTTTGTTCCATATCTCATGTTAAGATACATAATTGTTAATAGCTGGGTAGGATGAGAATGAAAAGCTTAAAATGCATCTGGCGTAAAACTGACAGTGCATCCTTTTGCCACTGGGGGGCAGCAGTGGGGAAGTATGGACAAGACTGTACAGCTGCAAGCAAGCTGATGCAACTTCATGTTGTGCTATATTTAATTACCTATTACTCTATTAAAATCTGGAACCAATAGCTGTGGCTCTTTTCACCTCATCACTCTAAGTCACTGCAGTTAGAAACATACAGTTTGAACAAAATAATTACTTGACCTGAAATGTTTTTACTCATATCTTGACTTATCTTTCTTTCTTCTATTAAAATAATTTCTATTAAAATATGAAACATGATCGGATAAAACTCCCAAAGCGGATACAATTACTCGTATTCAATACATTTTGAAATAGCCTGGAAATTTGTGACAAACTCATGAAACGTTTACCAGAGTTTACCTTTGCAGCAATTTTTCAGTAGCAACAAATTGGTAAACTAACAAATTCCTTAAAAAGTAAAATGTTGCTATTTTAGCCTGTTTTTCTCTGAGGTTATAATTCTGGCTAATCTCTGGCAACTATTCTGTAAAATGTTGTTTTAGTGAGACTATTTTCATACAGCAAAAAAATGAAAACTGAAATGGCCAAAAAGGCAATTCAGTAAGAAATTTTTAGCTGGAAGTTAATACCAACAAAGCTGGCACAAACTCAGCTGAGAAGGAATCATAACATCAGAATTACATAGCCCAAAATTAACACCTGCTAATCCCATCATAGTATTAATATTAACATAATATTACTAATCCTTATTGGCAACAACATTAAAAATCCTCAACTGATACCAACTACATGCTGTAATAATACCATTATGCCTCATGGGGGTGCTCTAAGACCATATCATAGGCTCAGATTCTCCTCTCTCTTCACACAGACTTCAACATGGGCAACAGTAAGATAAGGTCCTTTAATTAGCTGCTGTGCAAATATGGTTATAAGAATAAAAAACAGAAAGTAACGAAACACTCAGACCTTTGGGAACCACACAGGAAAAAGTCCACGCAAGTAGACTGTTAGTTTCATGGGCACAAAGGACCCAGAGAAAACAAAAGCCTTTAGTAATCTTCCACTCAGAAATATGACAAAAATACACAAGAAACACCCAAAAATATATGTATTTTGCCGGACAGAGCCAGATTCGCTTTCATGAAAATGAAAAGTAAAAAACCCAAATGACTTAAAAGTGTGTATTACAGGACCTGTACTATAGAGGCATGCAGAAATTAAACTTATACTGTGAACACCTCTCTTTCCCATGACTCTCTCCCATATGCATACCCAGTGGCCCATGGGCCAGAGGATTTTGGACATAGCACACCCAGCCAATGACCATGAGCAGCAAAGGGAGCCTGAACTCTGAACTCAACCACTCTGGTAATAATAGACTAGATAATAATCAACTGGTAGGTTGATTATTATCTTTTGACTCATTAATTACTCATACAAATGTAACTTGTCTATTCTCACATATTTCCAAGAGTTTGTCATGGTCACCTTTTTACAAGGACACAGGAAATCATTCTTTTTTCCCCATTCAATTTCACTTTGGATTTTATTGGTTTTTTTTATTATTCCCTCTGGAAATAGTGCTCTGGGAAGCATTCTGTGGCAATCCAGTTATACAGGGTGCTTTTCCAAAAGTTGATTGATTGATGGTAGTGAGTGAACCACCAAACTGTTTTATCTAGCAAGCTAGACACACACATACACACACACAAATCCTACATGAATTTAACTAACACCAATGAAAAATAAGTGTCAGCTTAGACTATTAATTCACTTTCAGCAGTTCTTAGCTGGAATCGGCTCAGAAGGGAGAAGAAACTGTGAGTTCATCCACAATAAATTCACCGAAAAAACATACATAGAGTAAAACAGCAAAAAAAAAAGAACTTTCTGGTACAGTGCATATGGTACCTCCTCCACCCTTAACAGCGGCTGTGAAACTGTGTCAAAAGGGGTCAAAAATAATGACCCCTGTCATCCATGTACAGTACGTCCCTAACATTTTCAATTACCCTGTTCACAAACAGTTAATAAAATCAGCCACACTGCGCAAACATGTGTAACATCTACTTAACCAACCGGTTCCGGTAGTCAGCTCTCTCTCTCCTGACAAAAGAATTTTTTTCACTTTTTCACTTCCACAGCTATGCTGCACACAGCTTCAAGAACAGGGGGTCTATGATTATCACAGGTATTTACTGGTAGTGCTAGGGAGCGTTGCAGACCTTCTACAGAGAGCATTTGGATACAGGAGGTTTTTCAGTCAGGTATGCGCGTTTCACCTTCTTTTTCTCACACACACACACACACACACACACACACACACACACACACACACACACTAAGCAGTGAATACAGCCTTAACCAGAAGAAGAAATCTGACACTCCCCAGAGATGCGGAACAGGGGTGAATGTGAAGTGCAGCAATTTTGAATCAGGTATGATACAGAATGGTTTGTTTCTTTTGTGATTAAAAATACCACTTGTAATCGCTTTTTAAGCAGAGCCTGCTATGGCTCTCAGGGCCCTTGGCTTAGAGACGTTCTGAGGACCCAGTGCTTTGCTTTTGTGGTTTTCCCTTTTCCTTCCCGCACTGTAGCATCATATCTCCATCTGTCCTCCACCTGTGTCACATTCACCACCACCAAGAACAACAGGAGAGGGGCTTTGCCCCGGACCACCTGTTTTTTAAATCAAATTTTAAAATGGAGAAAGTAAGAAATGAAACTGAACAGGGAGACGCCCAATGAGAACAACCTGACAGCGGGCGTGCTGAGGCCCGGACTGAGCTGGCCTAGTGCAAGCAGAGCTGTCAGCGAACCTGGATGAATATTACTGTTGGGGGTTGGGGGTCTGCCTGATGCCATTTTTGTTGGAATTTTTCCCCTTTCAACGTACATTGAAGGGATTTCCATTCAGGGAGGTATCAGTTCAGTGTCTCATGATAAGTATTCTTCCTCATACATCTACTCCTTCTTCTTATCGAAAGCAGAACACTGCAAAAATGCCTGAGACTCAGCCAGAATTTTTGCTTATCCAGCTAGAGGCAGATTGCCTTGTTTAAACCAGTAATGATGTTGGTGGTTAGAGCGGGTTGTGCAACAACTGGGGTTCAGATCTCACTTCCGTAACATTTGTTACAGTGGCATACAGTGGCATGAGTTCTACAGATGAAGACGTTGAAGAATGCATTCTTTCAAGTGTGGTGTATCATGTTTTTGTAGACCTTTATTGTGTTGCTGTGCTTGGCATCTTTGATCACCACTTAAAAATACATGTATTATTATTGTCATTATTTAGCACATACAGAGGAGACACAGAGAGAAGGCAGAAATGGCAACTGGTGGTGTAACCTCCCATAAGGGTGAGTTATTTTTGTTTTATTTAGGTTTGACTAATATATTTTTACAATACTGTATTAAACAGAACAAAATTATTATCACGTACATTCATTTTAACTTACAATGCTACACCCTTTATAACGCAAATTTAATTAGTTTTCTGTTTCCAATTCTCCTGCTCTTTCCTCTGCATTCCTGTCATCCATATCAGTGCCTGCAGAAAACCCCCAGATGATATGTAATGCATGCGAGTTTATAAAAATCAATAATTATTTTAATTAATATAAATCCATCTCTCAGTGGATTCCACAGAATGGCCACAGAAACTGAAGCATACACAAGCTTTCAGACTGGCACAAGCATGTTTTTTACAAAACATTTTTTACAAGTTATGTTTCTGTCTTCATTCATTGTCATCATCCCTTTGTAAAATTTTTTGAAACAGGGGGGCAGTTAATTTTTACAATACATTTTACACAATACATTAACAATGGTTCAATAATTGCATAATGTAGAAAGTAGTAAATACTTAGTTGTATCCATCATTGCTATGATTTTCTATTTTTCAACTCTTGTAGATGGTTATTTGGTATACTAAACACCAAACATCTATGATGTCATTTTCAATCAGAAAGCTTTTTATTGGGGCTCCTAAGTGGCTCAGTCGGTAAAAGCACTCATTCCGAGTGTAGACTGAACCGGGCTCAGGTTCGATCCCGACCATGTTACTAGCCGAAAGTGACCAGGAGCTCACAGGCAGAACACATTGGCTTCGTTCCGCCAGGGATAGGGGTGGGTACGTCGGCAGGGGCTTCGGTCCCATTAGCAACAGCAACCCCTGCTGGTCGGTTGGGCACCTGTGGTCCACGTGCCAAAGCTGCATATGAAATGTTTTCCTCCGACTTATCTCTGTGCTAGTTTAGCTTGTGGACCGCAGTGCAAAAAGGAGCAGCAGCTGACATCACGTGTCTCGGAGGAGGGCACATGCTTGTCCACGCTCTCCCGGATTGGCAGTGGGGGTTGTACAATGGGACCGAACATCGATGACAAATTGGGCATTCAAAAAATTCGGGGAATTGGCCATTCAAAATTGGGGAGAAAATGGAAAAAATGAAAAAAAAGAAAGCGTTTTATTACTTTAAATTATATACTATATTATTATTAAATTATATACTATATTATTATTAAATTATATACTATACTATGTTACATTCTATAGTACACTGCAATAGTAAGAAACATGACTAGAATCAAATGCATATATCGGTTTGAGCCATTCCTATAGAAAGGCTGTTTATATATTCTGCTTGTTAAAATCAGTAAGTTTGCTTTTAAATGGGCATTCCACAGTCAACACTGTGTAAGACGTGGCATTGTAGACCACTCAGTGCTAGCAATTTGCAGTGGCATGCAAATAATTCATACAAATCATATTTAATATTATTTAATAAAGGCCATAAAATTTTGTAAATTCAAATGTTTTGTTCTACACGTGAAGGATTTAGGTAAGGACATTTTTAACACTTTTTAACAGTTAAAAAGTCAAAAAGATCAGTTTTATCCATTTATTTAGAATGCCATACAAGAATAATGTGACCTGGATGGAAGGAATTTTTATCAGTGGAGTGCACTGTATATCCTATACTGCGTGATTTCTTTCTACATATCAAGTGATGATCTAAAATATTTTGTAGTGTAATTTTGTGTGAAATTGTTAGTTTTGCCAATGAGAATGCAAATGCTAACACTACTATGCTGAGTTTTAGTTAGGCAGACGATTTTGAACTGTCAGAATTTAATTTTGGGCTGCAAGGTTTCTGAACTGCCATTTACTTTCTCTCTAAAAGGAGATTAATCATATAATAAAATCTCACAGTGTAAAGTCACATCTTCCAACTATTCTGCACCACTCCACTCCACACTTACAGATAGCAACTCATCTCAGAGCTAAACGTCTGTTAAAACTGCTGATGTGAAGTAAATAGTGCTCTCTCTCACTGACAGGAGCGATACAACATCTCTCAAAGTTGACGATTGTGCTGCTGGGGGGGAGATATGCTGGCAAGAGTTCAGCAGGAAACACCATCCTGGGAAGAGAGGAGTTTGAGTCTGGAGTAAGAACTGCACAGTGCGTGAAGAGAAAGGGTGGAGTAGCTGGGAGGCAGGTCACTGTGGTCGACACACCGGGATGGTGGAGCAATATATTTCCACAGCTCACTCCAGAGCTGGTTAAACAGGAGATTGTGTGCAGTGCGTCTCTTTGTCCCCCAGGATGCCACGTTTTCTTGCTGGTCATGGATTTGAAATCATCTTTCTCAGGTACACAAAGGAAAAAGGTTAAGAAACACCTGAAGCTTCTTGGTGAGAGAGTCTGGAGACACACTATAGTGCTGTTCACCAGGGGAGACTGGCTGGGAGGCAGAACCATTGAGCAGTGCATTGGGACTGCAGGGGAGCCCCTTCAGTGGCTTGTAGAGAAATGTGGGAACAGGTATCATGTGCTCAACAACAAGAACAGCGGTGATGGCGCTCAGGTCACAGAGCTGCTGGAGAAAATAGAGATGATGATGGCAGAACTTGGTGGCCAGAACTATGAAATGGATAGAAAGCTCATCCAGGAGATGGAAGAGAGGAGGAGGGCAGTAGAAGAAAAAGCGAAACAGAGGTGGATGGATGTGCAGGAACAGAGGAAGGCTCTGAGAAATCTTCTCGAAGGTATTGCCATTTTCAGTTTATAACAGTGAAAAATTATAAGCCATAGTACTTGGTTCAACATTATATGTGAGGCACCATATACCATTCAATACAACAGTTTGACATATCTATTTTCATACTTTCTCCTAAATTTCTATTGTCCTGTGTGCTGAGGTACAGAAAAACTGGTCCTGGAAACATCAGAACTCAGTGTCTGTATCCTACACAATTACAAGGCAGACATTCCAGGGAGGTACAGCCATACATGTATATATAAACTGATACATCTTCATTGCTCATTTAATTCTGTCCTCCTGCTCATTCAATTAGTAATATTTATAGATTGGAAAACTTCTTTATTTCACCCGCAATACGGCTGTTGAGCCACATGATTAGTTTGCGTACTCACATTGTCACATCAGATCAAGGATCATGAATCAATGTTGGTGTGGATTTGTACACACATGCAATTAACGATAATATTTGTACATATTAAAATTCTGTTAATGAGGCCCCAGTACTGTAGCTAAGAAGCTTGTGCTTATTTTTACATTACATTATTGGCATTTAGCAAGCGCTCTTATCCAGAGCGACTTACATTGGTTACAGTTTTTTACAATTTTATCCATTTATACAGCTGGATATTTACTGAGGCAATTGTGGGTTAAGTATCTTGCCCAAGGGAACAGCAGCAGTGTCCTAGCAGGGAATCGAACCGGCAACCTCTCCACAGTTATAGAGAGCCGCTCAGCTCAGAGTCAGTCAGTTAACGCTCCAGATTTGGACTAAACCGTTTTCTGTCACTCTGACAGGGAAGGAACACCATCTCTCCGAGCTGAGGATTGTGCTGCTTGGGGCCAGACAGACTGGCAAGAGTTCAGCCGGAAACACCATCCTGGGCAGAGAGGAGTTTGAGCCTGGAAGAAGAACTGCACAGTGTGTGAAGAGACAGGGCGAAGTAGCTGGGAAGCAGGTCACTGTGGTTGACACACCAGGGTGGTGGTGGCATTATACTATCGAGCTAATAACAGCACTAGATAAACAGGAAATCGTGTGCAGTGTGTCTCTGTGTCCCCCAGGACCCCACGCTCTCCTGTTGGTCATAGATTTGAACTCAGCATTCCCAGAGACATACAGAAAATCAATAGAGCAACACATGGGGCTTCTGAGTGACACCGTCTGGAGACACACTATGGTGCTATTCACATCTGAAAATCAGCTGCAAGACACAGCCATTGAACAGCACATCGAGACCGAAGGGGCAGCCCTCCAGTGGCTTGTAGAGAAATGTGGGAACAGGTATCATGTTCTCAGCAATGCAGACAGAGATGATGTAACTCAGGTCACAGAGCTGCTTAAGAAAATAGAGGAGATGGTGGCAGGATATGGTGGCCAGCACTGTGAATTCAACAGAATGCACATCCAGATGGTGGAAGAGAGGAGGAGGGCAGTGGAAGAAAAAGCGAAACAGAGGTGGATGAAAGTACAGAATCAAAGGAAGGCTATCAGAGCACTTTTCAGAGGTAGGCTCGTTTCCTGATTTATACTTCTTATTTATTACTGTGAAATATTAATATTCGTATTAAGTAATACTTTGTTCAGTGTTACTTGTGAGGCATGATTTACCACTGAATGCTGCAGCTTCCTTAGATAATTTATCTGTCCTTATTTCCTCATGACTTTCAACTGTCCTGTGTACCAAGGTACAGAGTGACTGGTCTTGGAAGCATCAGAACTCAGTGTCAGTGTCCTACACATTTGTTGCACAGACGCCCCAGAAAGGCCCTGCTATATACTCACTGTGTTAAGATGAGCCTCTACTGAGACACAGTGATCAGAGTCCTGAGGGTGAGAGCAATCTGGACACTCTTTTATAAAATGATGATTACTGCACCCACTTCATTAACTGGGGTGACAGTAAGAACACCTATGAGTCAATTATCATAACGCATATATGGCAGTTTAATTTCATTGGGTGCAAGTCCAGTAAGTTAATGTCTGAGCAGCTAAATGTGACATATTTAATTAGAAAAAAATATTACATAAGAAGTATGATGGTAATGGAAATATACAGCCCACAAGTTCTCAAGTAGATCTTAACTCATACCATTCTGTACTTACAGAGGGCACCCATTTCAGAAATGAACATCTGTTAGCAATCCTGATGCGGAAACAATTGTGTTCTTTCATTCACGCAGTGGAGGAACACCACCTGTCAGAGCTGAGGATTGTGCTGCTTGGGGGCAGACAGACTGGCAAGAGTTCAGCCGGAAACACCATCCTGGGCAGAGAGGAGTTTGAGTCTGGAGTAAGAACTGCACAGTGTGTGAAAAGACAGGGCAAAGTAGCTGGGAAGCAGATCACTGTGGTTGAAACACCAGGGTGGTCTAGCAGTATATATTCGTTCCCTGCTCTAACACTGGTTGGACAGGAGATTGTGTGCAGTGTGTCTCTGTGTCCCCCAGGACCCCATGCTTTCCTCCTGGTCATAGATTTGAGCACGTTGTTCCCAGAGACAAACAGGAGACCAACAGAGGAGCGCATGGAGCTGCTTGGTGAAAGCGTCTGGAGACACACTATGGTGCTATTCACCTGTGGAGACTGGTTGGGAGACACATCTATTGAGGAGCACATTGAGACCGAAGGGACAGCCCTCCAGTGGCTCGTAGAGAAATGTGGGAACAGGTATCATGTTCTCAACAACGAAAACAGAGATGATGGCACTCAGGTCACAGAGCTGCTGGAGAAGATAGAGGAGATGGTGGCCAAAAACAATGGTTGTTACTTCACTAGAGAGAGAAGGGGTGAGGGGTATAACCAGTGGTCGTTTGGAAACAAAGTGAATGAAAAGAAGCTGAAACAGAATTTTGAGGAGGAATGGAGGAGAAGAGAAGAGGAGCTGATAGAAAGGATGTCACAGGTGTTGGTCAAATTGGAGACAGGGGAATCCACATCGCCAGTCATCAACAGGAAGAGCAGCATTGAACACTTTCCCCCCAGCTGTGAGTTTGAGTTTTTACCTTTCACAGTATAGATTTCTGAGTATATAGTTTAGTTGGCCATTAAAAGCCCCTACCCCGCCATTAAAGGTTGACAACAATGTATGCACAGTGTACTGTACCTGGTACTCCACCTGGTGTACACCTTTTTAAATCAGTGACTAACATAGTATATATGTTTATGCTTATGTAATATATTCTATTTCATCTAAACTAGCTAAATATAATACTGATTTTCCCTTGTCTGAAAATGAGAAGAATACTGTCCTGTATTCAATATATTAAATAGATACACTTAAAACCAACATGGGAAAGACATAAAGTTTTCATTTTTGAATCAAAATGAGCTACAAATGTGGGTTTAGTTCATGTAACAAAGGTACTGTATCAGTGCATTACAGAATACAGTGATCCAGATAATGACCCAACCCTCCAAACAGAATGATCCAGCCTTAGAGAATACCTGCACAATGCCCCAATGCTAAAGAGAATATCTATACAATGGCCAAATGCCACAGAGAATACCTGTAAAATGACTCAATGCCTCAGGTGACACATTACAGATAACTTGCGGTATAACAGAGGTTGTTGCTGTTGTTGTGTTGCAGTGAGCGGAGGGTCTCCAGTCCCCTCTGAAGCCAGCAGCTCTGTGGGGAACTATAGATTGGCTCATGAAGTATCCAGAAAGAAGGTGTCATGGTGGATGAGAGGGATTCAGCCGGAGAGTTTAGCATCATCTGGATATGGAACAAGGAGTTCTGTGGTCAGTGAGGAGGAGATGCCTGACACCAAGAGACTGGAAGAGGACAGTGTGGATGACACTCCAAACTAGAAACACGGCTCTGCCCTGCCACCATCTGCTAATGAAAAAGACCAGGTTTTCCCCACCTTGTTGTAGTTGTGATAATATAGCACCCACCCCAGTTTCTGATGCGTCTGTCTGTATGATCATCACCTTGGTTAAGTCAGGGGTCACCCACACTGGTTCTGAGCACAGCGAACCCTTCAGATTCTCGGGTGCCTTGTCAGCCTCTGGGGTCCGCTTCATAACACGGGGGAGACGGACTATTGTTAAACCCATCAGGGGACCCGCAAAAGTGGCAAAATGTGGCATTAACCATCTGTGATATTTTATCAAATCAGTGAATGTCTGGGACCCCACAGCAGCAGAACAAATTGCCTTCATTCTGCCAGGAATAGGGATGGGTAGGTCAGCCAGGATTTGTCCTTCTCTTCACACACTACCACTTCTGTCAGTTTGGCAAGTTTCTCATGAAGTGTCTTCCTCCAACTCTTGTCTGTGCAAGTTTGGCCTGTGGACTGTGGTGTGAAAAGAAGTGATGCTTGGCGTCACATTTTTCAGAGGAGAGCATGCGCTTGTCTGCATGCTCCCAGATTGTTAGTTGGGGTTGTGGTGATGAGGGGCATCTGTATGATGCAACTGGTCATTCCAAATTCGACGGAAACAGGGAAAAAGCATTGGGTATTCCAAATGTATTAAAAAAAAACAACAATAACAAAAAACAAAAAGCCTGCCACTGTTGTTTTTTTTTTTTGTAGGACCCAGCTTCTGTCAAATGCCAAATGCCATGCCTGTCAAATGTAATGTTGCCATGTTGTTACCCTGACCAATGGTGAATTCCAAGTACTTTGTTTCCTGCTAACCCATCTTGCACTGTTTTGGGTTAGCCGTCAGTCTCAACTCCCATCATGCTCCCATCACTGCACACGCCTAGTCCATGTGGGTCCCCCTGTCCTCAATGTGACTAATGATGCTTTCCAGGTAGGCAGCATATTCCTGTTGAGATTGCAGGACCCTGTCCATCGGTCACTGGGAAGTAAGCGGGTCTCCGTGACAGCCCCCGGTGGGGGAACAAACCTGGGGTGGAGAATGCTGTCTTCTCTTTGGAGGCTGGAACAAGATGCACTTGCCAATAGCTTTTAGTGAGGTCCAGTGTGCTGATGAACTGGGCTTGTCCCTCCCTTTACATTAGCGAATCGACACCTGGCAAAGGTAATCATCACTTATTTTGAAATCTCATTGAATTTGCAGAAATCAAATAGAGATGCATGGTCAAATACAAACATTTGAGGAGTGGTCCCACCAGATCCATGGCAGTTCTATTAAATAAAACGTGAGTTACAGGCAGCCAATCGAGGTAGTTACAATGATTTACCTTAAAGGCAGCTCACTGGCACTTGGGGCAGCTTCTGCAGTAGTGCTCTGCAGCTCTTTTCATGCTTGACCAGTGGAATCAGGCACAGTTCCAGTCCAGAGTCTTCACCACTCCAAGGTGAGCATTCATCATATCAGTGTGAGACAGCTCTAACACTGTCTGAATGAAAGGCTTAGCCAAAAAACCCTCACTCACCTCATTTCACTGATACATTTGATAGAGGAGCTGATTACAAACACCAAAATGAAAGTACTCACCCCTTTTCATGTATCATTCATCAACTATATAAAAATATAAAAATCACACAGGAAGCAGGGAAAATATAGATCACCGGGCAAAGTACATCTATGCCTATTCCTTTTACCTTTGAAGTCAACTAGCTGATGTGCAAACAAAAAATAAATCATGTTACATCAAAAGGTCAATCTGTATACGTGACAGATTTCACTTTCCACACAGAAGGACTGCATGCCTGTCCTGATACTCAGAAGAACCTACGCTCTGATGGCATGTTATGGTTTAACAGTCTCTGAAAAAATACTGCCTTCGTTCTCTTCTGGCATGGTACACTAATTCACATGCATAGTATCATTCAGACCCATACATTCTGACATATACAGTATAAGAGGAGATTATATATCCACAAAAAACACATTCAGAGGGCAAAACAATTTGGTCCTTGTTATAATACACCATACAGGCCAAACAAACACTATTGTAGACAAATGCTACTCTGTTTTTCAAATGTTTTGTGTAATCTGGTCGTGTGGTTTTTCATCTTAATGTCTGTAGAAGATATTGTATTTTCGAATAGTGCTGTATGTGATGATATGGATCAAATTATTTAATGAGACTTGTTTTCATTTTGATTATAGTCACTTTACTGGTCGACATTTTAGTGACTAATAAAGAGTAAATTTTTGTACCTGTAAGTAATTTTCTGTTTGTTTATTTTATTATTATTATTTTTTTTTTTTTACTTTGGGGAGATTTTTGGGTAGTGTACCTACAATAAAGTTGACTTTGACTTTGATATCACCAATATAGAATCTCATTCTGTCCAAATTGGTCAAAATGACGCATGCGTATTGGAACCTCCCAAGACCGGATTCTCGCCGATAGTTCTTAATGATTTGAAGGCGGCCATTTTAAAGTTAGTGTGCAGAGGAAAGCCCCTTTTCAGCCGTCCTACCGTTCACCGAAAGGTCACGGGTTAGTTTAACAGACCTCTTTTATGCGCCGTTAAGAGCTGTGTCTTGTTATGCATGTATGTGCTTGTAGCGTTCTGCAGCTGCCTATAGGCAAAGTTAGCTTGCTGTAGCTAGCTAGGCCGTATCAGGCAAGAAGAAAGTTAGCTCCATTGTTTGCTAACAGCAGTTGTTTGACGTTAGCAAGGTATCAGCCAGCTATGTGAAATAAACCAGCTTCAGACTCTCATTATACCCAGGCAGTTTGCTGTACATTAAGCCACATATGTCTAGTTGCATGCACCACTTTTCGAAATCAACTTAACCCTAAATACAGCTTGCCAACATTACAGTTAGCTTGTTAGCTTCCTACTTGGTACTAGCGAGCTAGCTTCCCAGTTAGTTACTGATATTTTACTAACCTGACAATTATCGTTATCGGAGTTTATTGTCAGAGTTGTAAAGTGTGTTAGCGAGCTATCTTGCTTTTCTTGCAATTAAATTTATGGGTTAGATGAGAAAAGTCGTTGGCAGTATCTGAATGTTAACTCCATGTCAACACAGCTCGCTCTTGATTTCTGCTCTCATCTATAAGACAGCCTTTTGCAAATTCAGCTCGAACAAATATAGACTAGCTCAGTCGACGTCAATAGATTTTCTAGACAGTTAAGTATTAGCTAGCATTAGCCTCTGGGCTTTTCTTGATTTTGCCTGTTAGGATATGGATTGACGTGCAGGTGGGATATGTCGGCTAGCCATCTAGCTCAATGGCTAGCTGTTAATCGCTAGCTCTTAACTCTAAGTCTTGTGTTGGTTTTTTTTAATGACCCATTAATTAATTTAACAGGAGCAGCTCATATTCAGGATGGGTGACATTAAAAATTTTCTCTACGCCTGGTGTGGGAAAAAGAAACTAACACCGAACTATGACATCCGAGCTGCTGGGAACAAGAACAGGCAGAAGTTCATGTGTGAGGTGAGCACTGTTTTTTTCCCATATGGAAAGTATAGTTTTCCATATGAAACTGTAGTTATCTTCTGAGATTGATGTTGAAATGATCCCACTTGTCACTCGAGTTTATGTCTGACATTTTCAACCTAACGCAACGCGTCCTGAACGTTTGGCACACCTGCCCAGGTGCGTGTGGACGGTTTCAACTACACGGGGATGGGGAACTCAACCAACAAGAAGGACGCCCAGGCGAACGCCGCCCGCGATTTTGTCAACTACCTCGTCCGTGTTGGCGAAGTGAATGCAGCCGATGTACCAGCTCTAGGGGTCAGTTTTTTGTTTCCGTTTTGACACACATTTATGCATTGGAGGATTTGCTGCCGTTTTTTTTTTCTTTGCAACCGTACGAATCTTCTTTCAGGCACAAGTACACCAGTTCAGTGCTACTGATGGCAAGGAGGGAGGCCCTGGGTTTGGCAGTCTTCCTCCGAACGGACCCATCCCTCCACACCTGGTTGTCAAAGCCGAAAAAGGCACGTCACCCCCACTGAAGTGTGCTAGCCCTGGTTTCATGTTCGCCCAAGTCGTCTGGAAATGGGAAAGCATTTGATTGCTGTGTGAATGTTGGAAATGTTAGAGAGTACCTTTCAGTTAGAGAGTACCTTTACAGCTATGGCCTGTAACTTGCCTGGCAACAGTTGTATGGCTGGTATGAAAGTATGTCTGAATAAAGTCACTAGAGCAATGGTACATACAGAAAACAGCCCATCTAAATATGCATCAATCACATTATTTAATGGAGTTCTGATCGAATATTGCAGTTGGCCGTATATGGTCCCGGGGGCCTTAGTATAGACACAGCTCTGTGTTGTGTTGTAAACCAACAGGTTTAACAACAGGTTGTGTTGACAGTTACTAATGAATCACTGTGTTTCAGAGGGAGCAGGTGAAGAATCAGGTCCTGGCTCTGGGCCAGTACCAGGAGTCACTGGGTTGGGGTACGCTGGCTTCAGTGGTGCCCAGTGGGATCGAGGTGCCAATCTTAAGGACTACTATTCAAAGAGGGATGAGCAGGAGGCTGAAGCGGTAAGGGTGTGCTTTTACCAGCCAGCTCTCTGAAGCATATTTCACTGAAGGAGAATATTTAAACATATTATAAATGAAAAAACACCTGACATATTTCTTATGTTAAAATATCTAAGCCAGTTTATGTTAATGTAATAATCTTGATGCTGAAATGTTTGTCTGTTTGGTTTGTGAAGACTCTGGAGTCTGAAGAGGTTGATTTAAATGCTGGCCTCCATGGGAATTGGACTTTGGAGAACGCCAAAGCCCGTCTGAACCAGTTCTTCCAGAAGGAGAAGAACCAGACAGATTACAAATACAGCCAAGTCGGGCCTGACCACAACAGGTCAGCAGGATGCGTGGGTATTCCCACAGAACTCTGTCTGTCATTCCACGTGCTTCCTAAAAGCATACTATAACAAAGGTGTCAGTGCGTCATCCTGTTTTGTTTGAAAACAGATTGGACCTTGTATTTTTCAACCCTACACTGTCTCTCTCATGTGTGAGAGGGGCTGCAATTATTGATCTCCAGTTTGATTTGAAAAGAAAGTGTTGAGTATTTTTTTTTTTTTTTTTTACCGGGGTGTGGTCACAGTATGTTTCTCGGCTAGACTGATTTGGAAACAGAGCCCTCCTGGGAGTATTAACATCCCCCAGAAGGTCTCGGTGAACTCATCCTTTTGACGCCACATACTGAACAGTGAAAATTAAGGCTACTAGGAACCAGGGAAACCTGCAGCTACTGCACAGTGTCCACGTTGTTGTCCAGAATGACATGTTCCATTATGATTTGATTGATATTGAATGGCATCAAAAAAGGAGTAATTTAGAGTGAGAAAAGAAAAAGTTTTCTAAAGCTGGAAGAATGTCATACCAGAAATCACAACCCTCATGTTCCAAAACTGTTCCAAGACATGTGGCATCACTTAGGCTGCACTAAGCTGTCACATGGTTGCTTCCAATACGGGTCATGGGGGGGGGATACAACTGTCTGGGTATTGATTTCTGGTGTCACTGTTCCAATAGGGTCGGGAGATCGGGCGCCTGAGTGGAGTCAGGTCGTTGATAAGTCAGCAGAGAAACATACTGTCCGCCGCCGGTTTAACATGAGCCGAGAGCAGGCCTCTCAGAGGTGACCACTGGGTCCTGAAGCCGCTGAGCTTCGGAGGTCAGTTTGCCTTTGTTTGGAATGACGCTCTACCTTTTTTTCTATCAGTGCTTTTTTTCCCCTTCTCTGTGATCAACACAAATGTTTCCTACAGAATTTTTTTAACAGTGTTGGATGTTTCATCTGACTAGTTCCCTCTGAAGTTTTTATTACTTTTGCTCTTTAGTTGTTTTAGTAAGGCTCTCAATATGCTTAGTATTTGTTTGCTGTTAGGTGATTTAACATTTGTACATTTTTAGTAGGCTGTATTGATGAATTATTTTGTGTGCTGAGTGTGCTACCTCTCGCTTTCTGTTCCAGGAGTTTTATTGCTGAAATGACTATATTTGTAAGGCAGCTCGGTAGAAGTAAGTAATGCTTTGGTATGTGTTGACATTGCCTAGAAACTTGAAAAATGGTGCCCCATAAACTTCTGAAGCTTCAGAGCTTCTGAATTGGAGAAAAGTTCACATCTTGGGGGAAAATATGACTGAGCTTCAGCAATATTAACTATTTCCACTTTGATAGATTTTTAGCAAAACATTATTCCTGGTTGTGATACAGCCATCAACAGTCAGTCAAGGGGATAAGGGTGGGGTTTTGAGGGTCTCTTTTCTTGAACCTTCAGTCTCTTTGTCTGGGACCAATGTAGAAAATGTAAATATAGTTTCATAGATGCAAACGGTCTTAGCTTGGTGATGTGATATGTGAAGGTGGGGGGGTAAGGGGGGGGGTGCAGTACCAAGGCGTGCATATTGACAGAATTGTTAGTACTGTGTGTGCTGCATTTCATCTCAAATGAGCTTTGACTGCTTAGAGTCTTCAGCACGGGGTGTTTGGGTAGCATGGTCCCGTCAGCCCTTGGGCTGCACTGCATTAATTGCAGATGCATATTGATGTAGTCTCTGTCACTGCCCGTCACAGAGATCTTTGCACGTGAGCACGGCTCTAACAAGAAGCTGGCGGCGCAGTCGTGCGCGCTCTCCATCGTGCGGCAGCTGTACCATCTCGGGGTGATCGAGGCCTACACCGGGCAGACCAAGAAGAAAGAGGGGGAGGCGGTGGGTCACGGCCGGATTTACATTTACATTTATTCATTTGGCAGACACTTTCATCCAAAGAGACTTACAAGTGAGGCAGAGCAAAGTGAGATCAAGTATTGCCAGCCTGGGCTCACCGAATGTGGTCCCAAAAAAACAACCTTTGCATTGTTTCACAAAATATTCACATTTATTGTATGTGGTTTATAGGTGTTTGTGGTACTTTCCATCTCACATAGGCACATTGGACTTTCACTCTCTGCTTGTGTTTATGTGCATGTGTGTGAAACCTGTTGGTAATGATTTTAGGCCCCTGGACATACCTAGCCGTGCCAAGTATGGTAAATACTGTAAATAAACTCTTTCAACTAATCTTTGCCTCTTTTCTTATTTTATCTCTAGTTGTATACATGGCAAATATAATAGGCACAGGCTTGAAATACCAGGATAAAGGGCTGTTTTTGAACCTGTGCCTGCTGAACTAGGTATTCACTGACAGGTGTTGGGTTTTGAATATGAGTGATGGCACTGTGCTTGCCAGCTGTTGTTTTCGTGCGATTTGATAGGACTGAGGGAAGGAGGTTCGAGTTACTGTCCTTGTCTCCCACAGCTGGAGCCTTTTGAAGTGAACATTGCTGACGATTTGCGACGGCAACTTCAGAGTGTGGTCCAGGAGCTCGGAATTCAGATACCTTCACCTGTAAGTCTCGTTTTTGTGTGGTAAGACTCCTCCCCTTGTACATTGTGTTCCACTGAATTTGTGTGTAACACCGTTCTGGAGGTCCAGAGGGACCTGCTTTATGTTTCCACTGTAGCTTTAATTTCATTTGTTTGGATGGAGTCGACACAATTTTTAAAATGATGATGTTGGTATGTTTGTATATGTCAGCTATTGAGCTGAATAAAAATGATGGTCTTGTGGTCAATACCAGTCCAGTTTGGTAAATATATGTACAGTATGTATGTAAAATATAAAATATATGTGAATTGGGAATAGTCAGAAGGAAGCTACTGAGCCTGTGAAATGCCTTTTGTGTGCCCCAGCCCCAGGACCCAAGTGCTCCAGTGTCTTTGGCCCAGGGGAAGATGGCCCAGTTTGAGCCCTCCCAGAAACAGAGCATGCCAGGGGTGGTGCCCTGGTCACCCCCGCAGGTCAACTGGAACCCCTGGACCAGCGCCAACATTGATGAGGGACCGCTGGCCTTCGTGAGTGAAGCTTGTGTCGAGTGCAGCGGTTTGATCACAGAGTGTGGAAGATGAGAGAAGTGCACAAGCTAATTATGACATCTGTCAACTGTCAGCTAACCAGCAGCATTGTGGGATTGTGGTAACCTGACCCCCCCCCCCCTCCTTCCCCTCCACAGTGCACTCCAGAGCAGATCAGCTCCGACCTCCAGCAGGAGCTGATGTATCAGTTGGAGCAGGACCAGAACCTTCAGAAGGTGTGTAGGTCGCTCCCCCCGTACCTTTCCCTCTGTCTTGACTAGAACTCTACCCACACCGACGCTCTGGTGCTGTTAACCTGTAGATCTCAGAGGATCGCGAGCAGCTGCCGGTGAAGAAATTCGAAGAGGAGATCATGAGCGCCATCCACAGTAGCTCTGTGGTGATCATCCGCGGGGCCACCGGCTGCGGAAAGACCACCCAGGTCCCCCAGTACATCCTGGACCACTACATCAAGAGCGGGAGAGCCGCGGACTGCAACATCGTTGTCACCCAGGTGAGGCGCTGCCTCATGCTCTCCACCAGAGGGCGCAATTTGATGGTTGTGCACACCTTTCATTGGGGAACCAAACCTTTTTTTTTTCTTAATTTCCAGTCCTTATGTTTTCAACTGTAACCTAATGAAGAAGTAGATATAACATAAATAAAATGAAAGCATTTTTTGTTTGTGTGTGAAGTGTTTCACCATGGTGAAGTTCCGCTTTCACGTTTGATCTTTGTTCCTTGGCTGTCACGACAGCTTGTGACGCCATTCCATTTTGACGCTGTTTACAAAACATAATGTGAAAAACGCGCTCCTGTAATTTTGCTGTCATCTCCAAGTAATCTGTTTGGACAAAACAAGCCGTCACTTTCGCAGCACGTGCAGAGAATGTGAGCGCGAACCCAGGTGTCGAGGGCAGAGGGGTCCAGCATCTGTGTCTCTTCAGCGTGTTTTTAATCAATTTATTTATTTACTTATTTATCCTCCTTTAAACAGCCGCGGCGCATTAGCGCTGTGGCCGTCGCGGAGCGGGTCGCCTTCGAGAGGGGGGAAGAGGTGGGCAAGAGCTGTGGGTACAGCGTGCGCTTCGAGTCCGTCCTCCCCCGACCCCACGCCAGCATCCTCTTCTGCACCGTAGGTGGGTGTCCTCCTCCCACCGTATCGGTCTGCTGTAGGCTGTGGTTCTTCTCCCCGCAACTAATACCACTAGCAGTGAATTCTGGGTAAAAATCAGCAGGTGTCCCGTATCTGATCTGACGATGTGCTTCGGATATGCGGTGTCAGGTTACACAGGAGCGCTTCAGTCCTTTTCGAGTATACTGGTTGAGGTCTAAAAATGCATTTCAGCAGCACAGTGCACTGGGCACCAAGGCTGTTTTCCGAGGAACTGTGTTTCTGCAACAGTGAAAGTCTGCATTAATACCACCAACAGGTATACTCCCTGGTCAGATGTGGTTAAATGTTTGTCGTATGAGATTTTGTAGTAAAGGAAAATATGTACGTTTTGATGCTTTCCAGGTGCTCATCCAGCTTGTTACTGTGGTGTTTTGTGAAGTTGTTAGATCCATGTTATGCCCGGAGAGTCAGGTTTACGTATTTATTAAGATGGGACTTAAGATGGGATGTATTACTTTTTTGTTTTTTGAAAATCCCATGATTTTACAGGAACTACTTTAGAGAGCAGTTTCTTTGTGTTTGCAAATGCAGTTCACACAAGGTCTCTATTTTCTTAAGTAAACAAGTTAGAAACAGAGACGACTGTGATTTTGGTAGCTACGTGCATAATCGGTGCAACAAAGTATGTAATTATACATTAACATCCTGAAGAAAAGCTCATGAAATTAATGGTCGTACTGTAAAAGTGGAGGTGCAAAGACCACGCTAGCTAGCTTGGACATGAAGGCTGCTGTCTTTACTGCATTTAAATCTGAGATCATTTAACATCTTCATCTGTCTGTAGGAGTCCTCTTGAGGAAGCTGGAGTCCGGCATCCGAGGGATCAGTCACGTGATTGTGGATGAAATCCACGAGAGAGACATCAATGTAAGTGCACCCTGTGGTCAAAGGAAACCCTGCTCAGAGACCTGTTTTAGTGCTTGTTCAGATGTATGGCCACCCTGTTATTAACGGAGACCCCCCCCCCCCTGAGAGATTTCTTCCTGTGAGGGAGTATCTAGTGCATGTTTAGATGAAAGCGCTCAATGTGGGGTCACTGGAGAACAGGCTTCTAGACCTTACCGTACGAAAGGAAAGCGCTTGGGCGGGTGAGTGAGGCTGACCTCTGACCCGCAGACGGACTTCCTCATGGTGGTGCTGTGGGACGTCGTCCAGGCTTTCCCCGATGTCCGTATCATCCTCATGTCGGCCACCATCGACACCACCATGTTCCGGGAGTACTTCGGCAACTGCCCCGTCGTCGAGGTGTTCGGCCGCACGTACCCAGTGCAAGGTGAGCGATAACAGCCTGTCTCTGCCGCTGTTTGCCACCACACTGCGAAGCATTTCCCCAGCAGGGTACTCAGTCCCTGTCTTGAAGTATGATACATTTCTCCAAGACAAGGTAATGAATTAATAGAGCACTCACAACTTATGATGTCTAGTACGCAGAACCATTAAACCTCAAAAACAATGCAAAATCGTATTTCTCATGCATTATTCTTCTCTGCCAGAGTACTTCCTGGAGGACTGTATTCAGATGACTGAGTTCATTCCTCCTCCAGCGGAGAAGAAGAAAAAGGATAAAGACGAAGAAGGTGGAGAGGAGGAGGTACTCTAATAGGCTTGTTGCTTATTTGCATGGGAACCTGGGCCAGTGTTAATTTAGTGTGTATACTAGTTACTCTCTTCCTTCTTCACTTTTTCCCCCTCTGTTCTATGACTATAATTATTGGACAGGCACCTGATAATTTGCCTATCACAGTAACTTGCTGTATAAACACTCTGCACATTCTTTCATTTTGATGTATTCTAGAATACAACAGACAATTCATTGTACAATACAGTAGACAGTGTGTTGACATTTTCACCAGCTATGGGCTGAACAGTAGGAAGCAAACCCTGCTAAATGCTGAAAGGTTGCCGTAGGCGTCTGTTGGATCCTTGTCACAGACCGTTTTGGCTCCGTTGCAGATGAACTGCAACCTCACATGCGGGTCAGAATATGGCCCCCAGACCAAGAGCTCCATGGCCCAGATGAATGAGAAGGAGACCCCTTTCGAGCTGATCGAGGCCCTGCTCAAGTACATCGAGACGCTGAAAGTGGCTGGTGCTGTGCTGGTCTTCCTGCCGGGCTGGAACCTCATCTACTCCATGCAGAAGCACCTGGAGATGAATCCTCACTTCAGTACGTTACACAACATTACCCACAATCGGTGCCCGCGGACGTGAAATGGTTTCACATGCTTGAAATGTCCAGATAGTCAGTCATGTATATTTTTTTTGTTTTATTTTGTGACCCTCTGTTTTAATTAACTGGATTCGGTTGTGTCTGTATGCGTCTGTGTGTGTGTTTGCGAGTCTGTGTTTAAAGTAAGTGGACCAGCTTGTGTGTGCACATTTGTTTGTAAGTATGTTTAAAGTGATTAGAATAGGTTGTTTGTGTGTGTGTGTGTGTGTGTGTGTGTGTGTGTTTTCTCACTTTGAACCTCTGTGTTTCCCACTCTTAGGTAGCCAACGCTACAGAATTCTTCCACTCCACTCCCAGATTCCCAGGGAGGAGCAGCGAAGGGTGTTTGAATCCGTCCCTGAAAATGTGACCAAGGTTAGTCCTATTCAGAGTAACACTTAAATGTGAGGCAGCAGGGAGACTGCTTAGGGTTGTATTCTGAGGGCAGCTAAGTGGCTCAGACAGTAAAAACGCTTGTTCCAAGTACAGGCTTAGCTATATGGCCTGGGCTTCAAACTGGCCACGTCGTCAGGTTTTTGTCTCTTATTTAAGGGGGACAAGCAGAGAGACGGCTAGATTGTTGCCTGGTTCACAGAGTCTTTCTGCTATGCATTTTCATGCAATACTTTTAAGACATTTAAGACGTTTGTCTTGTGGGATATTATCTTTTTATCTTTTATTTGTGTTTTTAATTCACAGTGTTTAACTTTTTAGGTTATCTTGTCAACAAATATTGCTGAGACCAGTATTACCATCAATGATGTTGTCTATGTGATTGACTCTTGCAAGTAAGTGCTTTTCTATGAAGTAAATTAAGCATTTGCGCATTATCTCATTTGGAGCTTCTAAAATGATTCTTTGTTCTAACTTTGTGACATGGCTTATTTTAAAAGGCAGAAAGTGAAGCTGTTCACATCTCATAACAACATGACGAACTACGCCACGGTGTGGGCCTCCAAGACCAACCTGGAGCAGAGGAAGGGGCGGGCGGGGAGAGTGCGCCCCGGCTTCTGCTTCCACCTGTGCAGCCGCGCTCGCTTCGAGAGGTGAGCGCACACACACACACACACACACACACACACACACACACACACAGCATAGAGCAATGCAACTCAGTCCCTGTGGGGTTTTTCCAGGGTAAGCAAAGGACAAAGGAATTAAACTGAGATTGCATATTATCATTTTTATGTATGTAATATTATAATGTTATTCATCCTTGCACAAGGCTGTGGGAGTTCAAAATCATCCTTCCCTTCCCTGCCTTTCCCCCCTCTGTAGACTGGAGACCCATATGACCCCAGAGATCTTCCGCACTCCCCTCCATGAAATCGCCCTCAGCATTAAGCTGCTCCGGCTCGGCAGCATCGGCCAGTTCCTGTCCAAGGCAATCGAGCCCCCTCCCCTGGACACCGTCATCGAGGCCGAGCACACACTGAGAGGTGCGTGTGTCACCGGCCTCACACAGATACTCTGTAATGTCCAGATGTTCAGCTCCTGTGTTCTTTCTGTCGCCCTTCCAGGAGGTTTTCTTTGGTAACACGAGGTTCTTTCTGTGTCTCTGTGGATATTCTGTTTTCAGTAATGTTCATAAAGTCTCAGCAAACCAGAACACTGAAAGGCTCAACAATGGGAGAAACTGCACTTTCAGTCTGAAGAGCAGAGAGCTGACCATAATGGGTCAAAAAAGATACAATTCCTTTAGATTGGATTTAGACTCAACTCGCAGATCTTTTAAAATGGAGCTGTGCACTTTAATTGATAGTAGTCTTTTTGCTTGTGTATAAATGTCGGTGTTTGCGTATTGTGATTTTGTATCCAGACCTGGATGCTCTGGATGCCAATGACGAGCTGACCCCTCTCGGCCGCATCCTGGCAAAGCTGCCCATCGAGCCTCGGCTGGGAAAGATGATGATCATGGGCTGCACCTTCAAGTGAGTGCCAGCAGGGGGCGTACCCGAGACCGGCCTAATCCTGCAGATCAGCACCCTGGAAATCATGCAGTGCAATCACTGACCAGTTTTGGGGCTGCTGTTTAATGTGATATTGCTTTCTCTGTGTCATATTTGGCCAGGAAGATCTATCAGTCTTGACCTCTGATGTCAGTATTAACAGCTGTAGTGGTTACCGCTTAGCAGAGTGACTCGTGTTGATGTCTCTGTGTCACGCTCTCTGTTCTCCCAGCGTTGGCGATGCCATGTGCACCATCTCGGCCGCCACCTGTTTCCCAGAGCCCTTCATCAGCGAGGGCAAGCGCCTGGGCTTCGTGCACAGGAACTTCGCCGGCTCGCGCTTCTCCGACCACGTGGCTCTGCTGTCCGTCTTCCAGGCCTGGGATGACGCCAGGTGGGTCTGCCAATAACCGCTCCATATACGTATACAGATGTGTATATCAGAGCCACATGCTGAATCCATTGGAAAGGGTATACAGTTTAGCAGAACTTGCTGTCCTTCCGTGCATTACGGGACTTGCAGTGGGGAAAAACAGCCGTTGGCTGAATGTATCTATCTGAGGATTGTGCTCACCTCACTTCCAATGCTGAAGATTTCGCAGTCAGGCCATCTTGCTGCACATTTGACAGTTTCAAAGCTAGAGCGAAACGGGGTGGAAACATCGGAGGAGTGACAGTGAACCTTCTTGTGTGTGATTTTCAGAATGGGCGGGGAAGATGCAGAGACCCGATTCTGTGAGCACAAGCGGCTCAACATGTCCACTCTGAGGATGACCTGGGAGGCCAAAGTACAGCTCAAGGACATTCTCATCAACTCCGGCTTCCCTGAAGGTATGCGGTGTTGCTGGTCGGTCGGTTTCACTGGGATTTTGTCATTTATAAGTGTAACATGTAACACACATTTGCAAAGTGCTCTCAAAATGCAGATGGGGTTCCAGATGGTTCAGTTGGCAAGGCATTCATTTTGACCACAGGGTGTATGACATGGGTTCAACCCTGGCAGTGTCACTTGCCAGCAGTGATCCTATAGCAGTGGAAGAGATTGGCTTTGCTCTACCATGGATAGCGTTAAGTGGGTTGACGAGAGCTTTCTCGCCTCACCGCTCCCAGGCACTCTGAGACTCATCAGGTGCTTTTGAGTTGCTTGGATAACGTCAGTGGCACCACTGGCTGCATGCAAGTTTATCAGGGTTGCATAAAGCAGAATAAGTCATTAAAAATGAAAGGCAGGTGCTGCGTTATCTGGTTAGTTAGCTTTGATGATGTCAAACCGCTTTGAGTTTTATGACGGCTCTAAGTGCCATTTGTATCTCTTATGATGATATGATCATTAAAGAAGCCGTGGGAAATTGTTTTTGTCTGTTCTGGTACTTTGCAATTACCAAAGATGACTAATGGTCGATATCCTGTAGCGTAAGTCTTTCAGTTATTACAATTATGCTTGAATTCTTTTATTAACATTGAACTTAATGATCTGAAGTGTGAAACTGAATAGAGCCTTTATCATGCACACAAAGAAAGATCAAACAAAGAATCACAGCAATTGCTATTAGGAGGTAAATGGGGGCGAAACTGTAATTTTTTTCGCTAAATTTCACTCTCATTCATGTTGTAGTTGGACACACACTGTCAGACAGTCTGCTCAACAGCCCGTTCGTCCCCGCTTTCCCATGCAGAGTGCTTGATGACGCAAGTGTTCAACAACGTCGGGCCGGACAACAACCTGGACGTGGTGATCTCCCTGCTGGCCTTCGGCTCGTACCCCAACGTCTGCTACCACAAGGAGAAGAGGAAGATCCTCACCACCGAGGGCCGCAACGCCCTCATCCACAAGTCCTCCGTCAACTGCCCCTTCAGCAGCCAGGACATGAAGTACCCCTCGCCCTTCTTCGTCTTCGGAGAAAAGGTTAGGCGACCGCCGTGCGGCTGCTCCGCTCCTCTTTCAGACGTGAAAGGAATGGCGCTGTGTCTGCTCGGGTCAATGCGGCAAGCAGAGCTTTCAGTCTGAGCCTGAGTGGAAATTCCTGCAGTATTGCTTGCATTAGGCGTAGCCCCCTCCTTTTCCATTTAAAAGAAAAAAGCTAAAGGGCCATTTTCAATTTTGGCTTCACCTTCAGTCTGCCTCAACACAATTTCTCTCATTTGAAAGATTGCTCATTTTTAGATTATAAAACTTAGTGTAACATTCTCCCTGAATGGCTGAAATTGATTTTTTTACTGCCTGTGAGATTGCAGTAGTAGGACTTTTGGTTTGGATGGACGAAGCAAGTGAAGGGAATTTAAAAAATGACCGAATGCATTTTGCAGTGATTGGAGCATTCATCGGGTGCATGTTTTTCCCATCTGATTGACAGATCCGGACTCGAGCAATCTCAGCGAAAGGGATGACTTTGGTCAGCCCGCTGCAGCTCATTTTATTCGCTTCAAAGAAAATCACGTCGGACGGAGAGATCGTAACGCTGGATGACTGGTACGAGTTTGGCCTTGAACTGGAGCTGAACTCATTGCATGGCTCTTTCACTGAAACACTTGGACTGATTTGGAAGGGATGGCGAATGTGGCAAATTTGACCTGTATCCAGTGACTTTTTTCCCTTTTAAAGGATCAAGCTGAAGATCCCCCACGACGTGGCGGGCGGTATAGCGGCTCTCAGGGCCGCCATGGAGGCGCTGGTGGTGGAGGTGACCAAAGACCCGGAGTACATCCGGCAGATGGACCCGACGAACGAGCGCATGCTGAACCTGATCAGACTCATCTCCAAGCCCTCCGCTGCAGGGCTCAACCTGATGGTCAGCAACCAGCGGTGAGCACCCTAAATCCTCACACACATCCCCATAGCCTGGGGCTTTAACGTACCGCACCACATTCTGCATTACAGGAGCAAGGGCCTTTTAGTCATTGTTTTCCTGAGGGAGTGATTCCAGTAAACACACCAAAATGATAGCGTTGCCGGCAGTAGCCCTCTACTGTGGTATTCAGCCTGTTTGAAGGTTGGTTTTGCTGCGATGCTGCGTGTTGTGAATAAGGATAGGATGATCACAATGTTTAAAGACAGGATAGGAAAAAATAATCTAACCAAGTCATAACTAGACATCCTAAATTGTGGCAGCAAATCCAGACTGTCCCTTGTGCACTGGAAGAACATGAAGCTATTTTATAAAAAGTAGTAAATGGAATTCTTTTAATTTACACATCCCTGTATTTAACCACAATGCGGAAGTAAGATCCCAGTTTACTCCTTGTGAAAATGTATAACGACATCCCTTTTTGATTTGGTGCTGAAATTTACACCGTCATTAATGGCCTGCCAGGAAGTAATTAACAAGTTAACTGTCACATCTCAAATTAACTAACGCACCTGCGGTGATGGTTTAGAGATTTACAAAAAGGTTGCCATCTGAGTAACGCATTTCCCTGAAGCAGGCAGTATGCCAAAACCTTACAGTCTTCAGTGTCGTCTGTGCTGGGAAGCAGTCTGGAGAGCCCGTCTCAGTCAGCCTCACATACCGCATGTGCTATTGCTGATTGCAATGACTCCCAGGCTTGTACTGTCGCCTTTTGCCATGCATACGAAAAGCCAGAGAAAACACCACTTTCACATCTGTGCAGGATCAGTAAATCCTCCGCAGGGACACCTGGGCTGCACGGCAGTCGGCTGCACTCGCTCAGCACACGCGGCGTGGGGGGGGTGGGGCTTTGCAGATGTGCAGGTCATGCGATCGTGACCGTTCTGTGTGTGTCTGCATGCACTTGCCTCGCACATCTCCGCTTGTGCGGAGGATTTACCGATCGCTGATTTACTGAAGCACCTGGACGCCATCACTGCCATGTCATTCAGCTGCCGTACTTTAAAATACCAGCTCCACGTGTATGGCTCCCGTACAGCGAAACGCCAGCTCCACGTGTATGGCTCCCGTACAGCGAAACGCCAGCTCCACGTGTATGGCTCCCGTACAGTGAAACGCCAGCTCCACGTGTATGGCTCCCGTACAGTGAAACGCCAGCTCCACGTGTATGGCTCCCGTACAGTGAAACGCCAGCTCCACGTGTACAACTTGACGATGAAGGCGTCATCTGCTGTGCTGGTGCAGTTCCCTTTGAAGTTTATATGAAAAAGCCAATCATCTTTCAGATTGTAAATGTTTTCCGGAAATAATAGAGCTGTAGCCAATACATAATAATTGTTAAACTCTTTCCCTTAGCCAGCGCTACCTGGGGGATAGGCTTGTTGCAAAATGTCTGACTTAGATTGTGAACTAATTAAAGTAGCCCATGAGTTGGAGGTAAATCTCTTGCCAGCAACCGAGTTCAGCAATTCGATTTCCCACTTCTGTTTAGAAATAGAATAGAACTGTAAACATAATTAGCCAGATTTATAAACCTTGTAAACATCCTGACAGGCAAAAGCAATGGGGGTTCTTGAAACTAAGTGGGAATTTTGAAACTCTTCCGTGATAAGTTGTGGGGGGGGGTGGTAGGGGGAGTATAAAACGTGTCCAAAGGGAGGTAGGGATTTGGAAACCATCCTGACACAGAGGGTCGGCTTAAAAGGGGAATACCCAACAAATTCAGTGCAATGGCAATAGACTCAGGAATTGTTTACGCCCCACCCATACCTGCCTCTAGGGAGTGATTGACAGATAAGCAGTTCAGATTAGTACAGTGAAAAGCAGTGTAACTGATGTGCAAATGAGTGTTCTGGAAAGCAGCGCATGCCTGCATAACCAAAAGCAATTCAGACGAGGGTGTCGGAAAGACATTTTCTGGAGCACATTGATAATGAAGTCATACCTTGGTAATTAATTTTTTTTTTCCACTTTTCATGGGCTATTAATGCGCTTAGTTTGTGTTTCTATACCTACCTTCTGGCTTATTTTATTTTTGACTGTATTGTACGCCTGCAGTGGACACATTATTAATACTTCAGTCTTTTCAGCTTATCTTATGTCCCAGTTGTCATGCAGGTTTGTTTGCTGAAATGGGCAGAACAGAAATGCCGCCATATTGCACTTCAGCAAAGCAAATTAACAGCAGTGCTTGGTGTTACTGATGATCTAACTGGTGGAGAGTGATGCAACACTGTGCTTGAATTTGTCTGAAAGCCTCACTCCACTGTGGAATTGTGTCATATGTGTCTTAATGTAAAAGTTTCGATATGTACTGTGGTGACTGGTTATCAGAAACGGAGAGAGAGAATTGTCTACGCCACAGGTAGACAAACATTCTAGAACAGTCTGTGTTTGATAAAACAGAGGCACAGTGCGCTTTGAGACTGGCCAAACAAATGCTCTGCGGGGCACCAGTGCCTTAATGACATACCAGGATCTATGCAGCATTCTTTCCTGATTAATGCACGTGGTTTGAGTGCAATATATTGATATTTTGCGTTACTTCATCGCTTTGCCTTGTTTAAGTCTCTTAGAGAGGGTAAGCAAGCTGAATGTGAAATTATTGCACATTCCGTTAACACAGAACCAAACGACCATTTAAATCAATGCAGTGCCACATGCATATAAAATGTGTACTTTCAATTGCCTTCCTCAGGTTTGGCGATGGGCCACGGCCTCCCAAGATGCCCAGGTACGATGGGGGAGGCAGAGGATTCCGAGGGCAAGGAGGCTATCAGGGCGGATCTGGGTACCAAGGAGGTGGAGGATACAGAGGTGGTGGCGGAGGATACAGAGGTGGAGGAGGGGGTTACTATGGTGGTGGAGGAGGAGGAGGTTACCGTGGCGGCGGAGGGTACCGTGGCGGTGGAGGATACCATGGCGGCGGAGGCAGGGGCTACCGTGGTGGTGGTGGAGGCTACAGTGGTAACAGGGGCTATGGTGGGTACAGAGGAGGTGGAGGGTTTTAAAAAAAAAAAAAAACCTTCCAGAATTGTGAAAAAGATGTGGAGTATGTTTCTGAGTACAGCTGAAAGACAGGCCCTAAAAAGGGGACTGCAGGTTAGTTTTGTTTTTTGGTTGCCACCTACTGGAACCTATGGGACACAAGCATGAGAATTCTTTCAAGATGTTGTAAAAATGCAAAATTTATTACAATTAGGCTTTGATCTTTCAACTTTTAAGATGTTTATTTTTTCAGTATTTCTGTTTGTTCTTTTTTAAATGCCAAAGCTCAGTGTTAATTTGGTTTATTGATTATGCGATTGTCCCAGTATTTCTGTCTGTACATTTACCTTAAACATAAGTTGACTTGCCTGCTGTTTTTAACTGTTTTCTGTATCTCAGACTTGTATAATGCAGCCACAGGGGTCTCACTGTCTGACCTGGTAAAATGGCATTTTGTTCTCTTCCACATTCCAGTGCATTTAGGAACCATTTCATGGTCGTGCAACTTTAAGTTCTTAGTGTACATTAAAGAAAAGAGAGATGTAATCCAGATTTAAGTTAAACATGTGGAAAACAATCCAGCTGTAAAGAATTATGTGGATTATGTCATCTCTTGAAGGGGCTTTCAACCAGTGAACCAATGAATAAAGTTGATCAAATTAAGGTTTGAACAGGTTGATTACTTGGAAAAAAAATGTAAACTCACATTATATACCCAGGTTAAATTGGTTTCAAATTCAAGAATTAGGAATGTATCTGCATTTTGTGTAGCAAGCCAACACCTTCCTTTGTGCTGGGCTCTAGGTCATTGCTGTTAAATCTGCAGGGCTAGAATGCAAGACTGGAATATGCTCAGTGTCCAGGATAATACCCTGTAAATGATGGTAGAAGATTTGGGCTCAGCAGATGTATATCTCATTTGGCTTATAAAGTGGTAGTAACTGCCTGTTAGGCAATAAGTCAAGTCACTCACATACCATAAATTTAGTGCATAGCATAACCTAAATTCCACATTTGACTGTTTGTTCTTTTCCCTGTTTGTATATGTGGAAACAATAGGTAGTGTACATAATACCTGATGGGAAAAGATTTTGCATCTCATTTTTGAGTAGGTTGTGGTTAAACAAAATGTACTCATTGGTTATGCTAAGTTTACTGTACATGCCAGGTATAAGATGACAGTAACAGCATCACAAGCAGCTGCAGGGAGGTGGATTTTGTCAGCTTCGTCTGCTCGACCCAAAAGTTCCTGCAAGAACCAAGGGGCTTGAAAGAATAGCGGAAGCTGGTAACATTGGATTGGGGTTGAGCCTCTGGTGTGTGTGAAATAACGGGGGCAAATCTGTCAGCAGGCATCGTGGAGAGCGGTACTTGGAGCAGCAGACCTATTTTTGCAAATGCATTAGGTACTGACATGAGACACATGCGATTTTTTTCCTGTGAGTAACTTGGCGTGACGGTATGTTGCTGTTTTAGGTATTAACATGCACGTCGAGCCTGACCCTGAGTAGCAGTGGCATTACCTTGGTATATAGAATTTAATTCCTACCAAACTGTGACCCTTACAAATTTGTAAGAAGCAGTCAAGACAAGCAACATTACCTTACAGCGCAGTTCTCAAATGGTGCTAAACAGTGATGTGTATGAGCAGCGTCATTTATAACATGTCACACAGGGTTTGGAATGGCTATGACACTAGGCTTTCAAGTTTCTGGGAACTGACTTAAGTCTCATTACATTACATTATTGGCATTTAGCAGACGCTCTTATCCAGACCAGCTTACACCAGTTACAATGTTATCCATTTATACAGCTGGATATTTACTGAGGCAATTTGGGGTTAAGTACGTTGCCCAAGTCTTACTGGGTACGTTTACAGCTGGGGCCAGTGGATAGCACACAAAGCTCCGATTCTCAAGAACAGAAGTGGCTGAAGGAAACGGTTCACTCATTCCACTCCTGCAAGGACACAAAGGAGAAAAGGTAGGTTCAGAACACGTGGCTGTGGAGGGAAGGAGCTGCCAGATGACCAAAAGTTGCCAAGCGGAGAGCGCATGCAAGGGAGGAAGGTCTGACGAGCTGTCTGCAGGACGAACGTGACGGCCTGGTCTGTAACTGCAACAGAAACAAGCTGGAGATGGGAGGTTATGGTATGTTCTGGGAGGCTGACGTTATTCAACGCAGCTCACTACGGGTTTAATCAGTGCAATTCATTATGTGTTTAATCAAATGCGTTTGCGTTTACAAATGCGTAATGCGTTTACTGAATTGCAGTCCACTGTAGAGTTTAATCAGTGCAGTTCATTACATTAATCACTGCAAGTTTAATCACTCATTGTCCTTGTATGCCAGAAAAGGGTAGATTGCATTATCTTGATAATGGCTCTCAACACCTTCTCTCCCTCACACAAACAGCATTGGGACAATGGGCAGGAGTTTTAAACTGCCTCTGCCATTGGAAATAAACATTCTCAGCGGGGAGGGTCCTGTATTATGTAAACTAGAGGCTTGTTCTGTAAATAACCCAGATGCATGTCACAGTATATGTATACACTAGATGCTGGGTTTATCCGCTGACAAATTGAAACCATTATTCAACCATAACAACCCTGGAGTGAGTTACTTCCTTCATCACAGTGGCCCAAAGCAAAATTTAATTGAATAGTATTTTTAAAGTGAAGAGTTGTCACCTGTGAGTGTCTGTAGTTGAGTGGAGTGGCCTTGGCAAAGATAGGACCTGCCCGGAGAGGACATTATATTCCTCAACACTCATCCGAATGGAGGAACGCTTTGATCGGACATTACACACTATAAACCTTTACGACACCGTGCCTGCATGTCTGTATGCCACTCGTTTGCTCCTATCTGTGGATTATCACCGTTGCTATGACGACTGGTGCAGCAGGACCAAGAGTAGGTTTTTGCCTCAAGCCTGATTTCTGCATGTGCATTTACAAATAGAGCCACAAGATGTCACTACTTTCTCTTTTTGTTAACTTCATGTTGCTTGGTGGTATTTAATCCCTTTACGTGACTACCACCCCCCCCCCCCCCCCCCACCCCCAAGTTCTATGTATTATTGCAGAATGCTCCCATGACACAGGGGAGGGCCGGCCTCCCTTGACAGATACATGTACAATCCACCCACAAGATTGTTCCACATGCATGTAGTGAAACATTCAAACACTGCCAAAGCCTGATAATGCTGTCATGTAAGCCTTACGTACTACTGCATGGTATTTCTGTTACATTTTTGAGGCAGTATGTGGTCCTTACCAGAGGGGGCAACAAGCAGGTCTGACCGCATCATTGCAAAAGGCAAAGCAGCTGTAGATGCGTGCCCCAGAACCCCTGGTACCACAGTTCCTATTTAGCCAAACTTGGCATGGTGTAAGAGAATGGCTGTGAGTTGCTCAAGCAGACAGGACCTTTACAGGCAGCACACAAATTCCTAAATCAGCAAACTAGCTGCGCATGTGCTAAAGACTTAGGTGAGGTGAAGCGTTTTCTGTCTCTCATTCATTAAAGGGGAAACACAGCATCCACAGAAGTTAGCATTTGGTCCCTGAGCAGCTTGTTAACCAGCCCTGTGCTAAACCAGTGGGTACATTTTCAGTTTGATAATGCAAACAAGCTTTATAAAGAATAAAATGCGCTCAGGATTGGCGTTTTCGTACAGCTAACTACCTCACGGTACAGCTGGAGTACTGCACCTGTTGCATCAAACGGGACCAGCTTTACCTTGTCTTTTTACAACATTACAGCTCAATGACTGTTCTCATATTTTCTGAGTTTGCTGGATGAAATGGAATGCTCTGAATCCCTTTTATAAGATACTTGTTTCAGAGCATTTTAAAAACAGCACCACTAAATAATAATCAATGTCACTCACAGCTGCTTCAGAGGAGCTCAACACCGGTTCAGTTTGTTCAACAAGAACAAGAACAAGAACAAGGAGAAAGAATGGATGAAAGGATGTCACCAAAAACAAACGAACAAATGTGAGAATGAACACGACGTTTAGGGCACAGAAATACCCAAGATTACCTTAAAGATGTTTTGTTAAATGATGTTGTCAGACTGTACAGAAATTCATGTCATAAATTCCCAGGCTTTAATCCAGTCCTCCTCCTGTCCAAGTCTTTCCAGTCCCAGTGAAAATCGTGCATCCAACCCTCTCTGCAATAGCACATATAGAACCATGGATAGTCATATTTTATTCGTTTATGTGCTTTGATGGACACTGGCCCCCATCCCTAAAACTACAAGGGATTCCACTCTAGAATTTTCAGACGTCTTCCAAAATTCTGCAGAGCACCATAACAAAAGATAAAAAATAAAATTTATCATTAATAATAAAGGCGCGTGCGCGTATGCTTTAATAAGTGTATGATCTGTTTCAGAGGCATGAGAAGAGTGGACAACTATATCGTGCCTGCATCATGTGAAGCTCCAAAGTTAAGCCTATGCAAAATAAGCTAAGTAGCAAAAATGGTAACAGATAGCTACTTTAATTAAACATGTATTACTAAATAATTCACCTTCACCTATAGAAATATGTGCCAAGGTTTTAGAACATCTGAGATTACACCAAAATGCGTCCGGTTCCACGGCGAATCAATGTCCATTGTATATTTTTTAGTTTACGTGTTCACAGCAGAGCACTTAATTAATTTTATTAAAACTCTGTCACTAGTTAATTCAGTCATTGACCCCGTGTATCACGTAACCCGAGCAAACTGGGAAACTGGGATCACATTCGTCCTTTGATCTCTCACACAAGGTTACTTGGCTCTACGACACATTCGTTTAAAAACGGTGTAAATTATAACTGTTGCAGAGTGGATACACCTTTTCCCTCACGTGGATTGGCGAGGTAAAGAAAAAAAAAGACGTTTCTTTTTTTCTTGCCTTTTTCTAGCACCGGCTGGCCATCAAAGCTTCCCCCCGGGCGGAAGCAGACGCACGGATTTTTTTTTTTTTTTTACATTCCTTTGACTTGCGCACTGGGTAGAGAAGAGGGTGTAGTCGGACTCGCAGACTTTCCGTGCAAACTTTTTCATGGCGCTGGCCGCAAAGCACTGATTCAAGTGGGAAGACTCGAAAGAACGAAAAAGAGGGAGGGAAGGAAGAAAGCACCATTGGAGAGTGAGAAAAGGAAGGTTTTTTGTTTTGTATTTTTTTCCTCCATGGTTTTATTTATTTTATCAACTAGCTAGCTGCGGCAAAAAAGTTTGGAAGTGCGACACGCTACCGGACTGTTAAGCGTTTTATCTTTTAGAAATAGGTATTTTAACTCAAAATGCATTGGCTTGTTCATGTCTTAACTGCATTGACTTGTTTGGCTGCATGCAGCAATGGTGCAATGGATGAATGTACAGACGATTCGAACCGTCCTCAGCGCTGTATGCCCGAGTTTGTCAACGCTGCCTTCAACGTTACCATTGTGGCTACCAACACTTGTGGCTCTCCGCCAGAAGAATACTGCGTACAGACGGGGGTAACGGGAGTCACCAAATCTTGCCATATCTGTGATGCCAGGGACCCCAGGCAACACCACAGCGCCGTCTACCTCACCGATTACAACAACCAAGCGGATACCACTTGGTGGCAAAGCCAGACAATGTTAGCGGGCATCCAGTACCCCAACTCAATCAACCTAACCCTTCATCTTGGTAAGACCCACTATTGCCTTCCTAAGTAGGCATACTTGTGCCCAAGCATGTCAGCTAACCTTACATGTGAAACTGCAGGAATACCCACATTTAGTTTCCAATTAGTAGCCTATTCTGTATTTTAATTACTTTTACTGCACCAGACTGCTACATTGTAGTGGGAAACGATGCTGTAAAGTTTGTCCAGTGATTGCAACCCTTGTTTTGAGCTACTTAAGCTCACTAGTTTGAACTTCTGTTAGACCATTAGGATTTCTCATTCACTTAGCTAGGCAGCTAACATGCATCTGGTGCATGTAGAGTAATACCCAGCTGCTGACCAGAGTGCTAATGTGGTCGTCTAATATCCTTATTTTCTAAATATCGGGCACCTTTATTTCTGAAGACATGCACCATTTAGCTTTGTTTAACCATACAGCTTTAATGTTTTTCCTAAACTCTCTCAGCAGTCAGCAAGTGGTAGCTATCTCAGGCCTTTTAGTGTAAATGGCGGAACATCAATGGCTAAGACCATAACTAGGTAGTTGGTCTAGTTGGACTACTGCGAAAAGACTGCCAAAAAGATTTTAACGAGCTGTGCTGTCTGGAGTGTTTTTGGGAAAACTCGGTAATCCACATTGCCATTTTGATTGATGATTCTTACACGGGAGAACTGGGAACATTCATATTTAACTAGGTGCCTAGCTAGACCACTGTGGCTGCATTAATGCATTGCAAGCGAACTTGTTGAAAGCCGATAATGCTTTAACCTATAGTCTTCCTATGATTCATAGCTAGCTCGTTTACCTTTTTTTCCACGAAGTCCCTCATATGTGACGTATACCTCACACACGTTAGTCTTTATCTACATTTAACCTGTTAGAATTGCTACATTAAATTACCTTAAATGGCTTCCTTGCTAACCAGTCCTGGAGTTAAACAAGTTAGCCAGCGCAGGCACACGCAATGCATGGTGTTGGGGTAAAACCATTAACTTCACAGCTCCGGGCATTGATTTTTTTTTTTCTGGGGTAATACCGAGTTTTCCGCTCATTGTAAGGGAGTTTAAATAGTTTTGCACGAGGGAAACGCCGGACAGAGTGCAGTGGGATTTTTGAAGTTGTTTGGTCTGAATTGGGGAAACCGATTGATCATAAGCGAGACTAATTTTAAAGCATGTACACTCAACACTCACGTGCTATCAAACTTCAAGCGAGACTCCGCACAAAGACAGGGGGCTGAATCGTTCCACTTAAAGCGGATTTGACTGCGGAATGTTTTTGAAATGCAAGTTACCCTCTGCACATTATGAAAAAAAGTGATTCAGTCTGGTGCGTCTCCCGTAAACAGTCATGAATTGCTGAACAGTTCATTCGGTTCCCTTTGTATTTTTGTTCCCTTAGGGCACAAAAAATACCAAAGACTTTATTTACATGTTCCAGTTGTAACATGACAGCGTTAGGTAGTTGGCTGTAATTTCTTTAAGTCCATAAGATTAATTGTACGAACACTATATGTGTAACACGCACACAGATACACTCTCGCTCGCTCTCTTTTCCTCTCTTTCTCTTTATTTCACCTTTCATTATAGGGAAAACTATCTCAAGATGGCGTCCTAGGTCTCTCCTGTCGATGATCCTTATGGCAACATACCTGGCTTGCTCAGATCAGAACCTTTAGCTTCAGGAAAGGATATGCTCGCTCTGGGGAGATTGCGGAATGCTGTTTATCTAAATGTTTACAGTTCAATTAAGACGGAAACAAAACAAGTAACATGATGATAACAATGAAACAAAGTGTTTCTAAAAACCTGGTATCAGACTGACTCAGAACAAGCAAGTATTTAAAAATCCATACTATATTATTTATAAACTAAAACTGTTTCCTCCCTTACAACTACTGCTGTGCATCAAGATTTGTACAACATGACATGTACGTGTTCATAAATGTTTATTTTGCCTTGCATTCTGTGGAATAACAATTTTCACTGTTTCTAGACTGAGATTTTACATTTACATTTAGATATGCATGAAGCCTTACTGTAGTTATAGCAGTGCAAGTCTTTGGCTTCAGATGCAAATATTCTTGTTGTAGAATACATACAGTAGACTAAACATTGAAGATGCTTTAGGTTAATAAGGAATAACAACTGTGTCAAAAAAGTAGAGGAATTACGTGACCAATGTCCACACAGGTGCTTAATGTGAAAGTATGTTTTCAACTGTTGATGCATAGCGTTAAGGCAAAGGTCATTCATTTTAAATGAGGCCTCCACCCCAGTGCAGTGCTTTCACATTCTCTAAAGCAACACATGACACTGCAAGAAAAGTTAATCTTTGTACTTACAGTATATGTATATTTTTATCAGCCATAGATTTGTCACATGTTTTTTTTTTTGCAAGCAGATGTAAATAGCTTGGAAATATAGTGTGCGGTGGAGCAAAATATTGATAGAGATTGTTCATGTAGCTTTCAAGCTCTTAATAGGACAGTTACTGTATAGTTAATGATGGTGGGAAGGACATGAACCCTTTCTTATCAACACTTCCCAAACCTACAGCTGAAAGTCATAAAGTTAATGTATCTTTGGTTACTTTTATCCCTTGAAAATGCACTTACTGATGACACATGTCTTCTGGACTCCTAGTTTTTGGAATCTCTCTGTTTGGTTTCCCTGTTTTACAAAGCTGGTCTGTACATGGACATGATTCTCCCTGGCTATCATCACTTTCAGTAGAGATGACACAAAACAACTACTTTGTTGTCAGCATACATTGGTTTCATGATGCAAGTGGTCTTGACCAAAGTCTGTGCCCCATTATGCCTTGATGTTTATGCTGAGCGCTCATGGTTTTTAAAATTCTAGTTCAAACGGTGCAGCTAGCCACTGTTTGCATGGACATTCCACATTACCTCACTCTTTCTCCCTGTTAGCTAGTTAGCTTTGTGTGTGGGTCTGATTGCAGCTACCTAACTATGTCCATTTACTGTCTGTTTTCTGTTGCTGTGTGTGTTATCTACCTCTTAGCTTGTGTTTGTTGCAAATTTGGCTAACTGGTTGCATTTATATTCAACTGCCACAGTTTAAAAACAGTTTTGCTCATGTTTGGTTGTGTTGCGCAGCCTAATGTGCCTCAGGTCAAGCAGGGTCCGATGCCTTGTAAGTTGTAGCAGTTTTCTGTTGCTTCATGTTTGGGATGTGTACTTCCTTAGACATTAAACAGGCACAAATATGTTTGTTCAGCTGTTGGTATGCTTAGTGAACTGGCATTGAGGTGGGATGGAAGATGGAGGTGTGTGCTAGGCTACATCATATTGAAAACTCGCTCAGCCCCACTCCCTTCAGCTTTTGAACAGTAAGCCATTGTTTGAGCCTCCATGGGGGTCAGAGGACTAATCAAAAATTTTACACCCGGGTCCATTGTTGGGGTGGTGTGATATTTACAGGCAGCTGACCAGGAAGGCTTGGGTTGATGGTGATGCGTATTTGTCATAGCCTCTTCTCGTCATTAATGCAGTGCTCTTGCATAGGGTAGAAAGCAGTACTGTGCTTAATGTTATGTAGCTAGTTTTAGGCACCCCCAAAGCCAACATAATTTGGCATTGAAAACTGGAGTATCATGCTGTTTCTGTCATCCACCATTTTCACCTACCCAAAAAATAACATGAATCGAATTGGGAGTGACGTGAGTGTTGTCCTTGAAACCTTTCCACCACAGTTAAAATTGTATGCCATTTTTTTGGAACTGCATGTCACTTTAAAAGGAATGTAGTCAAGCTTTAAGTGCCATGCTGCCTCTTGCACTGAAAGATGAGTCATTGGCCCATAGCAGCTGAAATGCATATAGTAATAGGTCTAACTTAGTATCTATATCTAAGGCTCATACTGTAGTTAAATAAATGCTGACATCATGCTTAAAATGTTTGTTCCTTTTTATCTGATTTAAGTTTGTGATCAAATATAGCTTTGCTTCAATTGTGTGTGGACCCCCAGATTCTGTTGGTTTTGTAGCATGTGAGCATAGCTGGGGGTTCCACAAGAACTGTAGTAGGATTTGTATTTGCTAACAGTGAGCTTCATTTCAGTTATACGAATTGTTAGTAATGGTAACCTTTGATAACTTTGTGTCCATAAAGATGGACATGTTTGTGTCACCACACTGACAAAACACAGTTGTGTGTTTTTATGTTTTTGTATCCTTTAGGCCAAATAAACGGCTAGTCTCGACAAGTGAGTTATTCATAGCAGCGTGTGTATAGAGAGTTTGTTGGGTTGAAAAAATCTAGCTGATGTCAATTTTCTATGTTATGTTGCCTCTCCTTTTGGAATTTTCTTTTAAATTAATTTGATTTGATTCATTTGAATCAGTGCAGTGTGTTTTGTGCAGATGGTGGCCTCACTGGAATGCTTTGTGCCCAAGCCTGCTCATCAGACATTTAGTCTTTAATGCAGAGTAGAGGAAAGCATCTGTGCCTAAAGTGGAAGCAAAAGCAATACTTGCTCACAAGCTTGAATAAATCCATCCATAGTATCCATTTACCACCTTGCTAGCTTTTGCTGTGTGTCCTGCCAAGCTCCTGGCTTTTGTTTGCTGCAAATTCGGTCCATTTATATTCAACTACCACAGTTGGTGGTTGAATATAAATGCAGACAGTGTTGTTATGGTGTCCATGTTGCTCAGTACACTAGAAAAGCAGGAACTTCAGTCACCCTGGTCTGAAGGGGCTGGTCTGAGAAGTTTGGTTATGGCCCTCATGATGGTTTTTAGCGTAGGAGGATGGATAGGCAGCACAGCCGGAGGTCGCAAAAACAAGCTTCTGGAGTGACCTTGATTTTGAAAGAAACTTGTAACATGACCATTTTTAGCCTTCTGCTATGGCTTTGAAGCTCTTTGGCATCTTAGAAAAATGGAATGTTTCTGGCTCGTTTCTTGCATTAGCGAATGGGCCTTACAGCTTTCACTTGCAGCTTTAGTGTACAGAGAGGATTCCGTCAAAGTTACGGTCAAGAATAGCGACGTAGTAATAGTTGCAGCCTCTCGTGAACTCATAATGGTCTCATTTGCTAGTACAATAAAGTTACATGAATCTTTGGAAACTGTTTGCTGTAAGAGATGGACTTTTGCAGGGAAACCATGTTTTAGACATTTTCTAACTGTATTTGGCCAGTTCCATCACAAATAGCTCAAAAGACAACATTGATGTCCGATGTGTCATCTGTTTATTCAAGGTACTGGAACTATATATTGGATATTTAATAACAGATTACTTGTGTAATAATATATGGCCTGAAGAAGCAATTATGCAATTAAATGGACCTAAATGGTATTTTGTTCAGTGAAAGGTAGAATTAAATTTTTAGTTATGTGTTGTGATTGCTGATGTAAAATGTCTTTGAAACTCCTAATTTCCAGTTTTTGAAGTTGATGAAAGATTATTGCTGCTGTACTCAGACCTTGTCATTGCTTACAGAGTAATGTCTTTGAAGCTGATAATTTCAGAGCTGCTTAAAGCATATGAATGATTAAAGTGGACATACTTGAATTCTAGTTAAGGAGACGGTCATGGAGATTGTAAGTTATGCGCAGTCACGTGCAACGTGACCCTCCATTTCGTTAAAAATTTAAGGTTGTGTGTGACAAAATTGGTTATATCAGTACTCGCCGCGAATAGGGTTTCTCTTAGCTATGTGAACATGCTCTCCGCCCCTGATTTAGCGTTGCTTCGGCATGTGCCTCTCGCTCACCTATCCCACAGCAGACCCCGCAGCAGCTCACCTGTACAGCACCTGCATATGCAGTTAAGGAATCGCAAACCACGACAGGAAGCCGAGAGTGTTATCACTGTAGAAATTTGGAATGATAAAAGTACCAGCTATTAATTTCTGCATAGCACGCCCTGCATTTTGTGATGCCAGAAAAATAAGGAATTCGAAGTCCTTTCCTCGCTGCTGTCTTATGGGATTCCTGTGCTGCTGTGTGGGAACGAAAACATCCAGATTTCGTCACTCCTACAAGGTCGTGACCCTCTTCCCACTTTTAGCCACGTCTGAGAGAGACCGGTCGCAGACCAGGTTAAGTTCTGCCTGGAACGAGTGTAAACAGACGAGGCCACAGTTATTTTATATCTGGCTATGGGCTAACCTAATCACGGCTTGAGTCTGCGGCGGCTAACCTAATCATGGCGCAATACTGCGGGGGCTAACGTAAGCATGGCTTGAGTCTGTGGCGGCCACCTTATGTACAGCGTGAGTCTGCGGTGGCTAAGTATAGCATTACTTGAGTCTGTGGCAGCTATAACCTAATCATGGTTTGAGACTGTGAGGGCTAATATAAGCATGGTTGGAGCCTGCAGTGGCTAACCTAATCATGGCTTAAGCCTGTTGCGGCTAACTGCAGCATTGCTTGTGTTTGTGGCAGTTAACCGAAGAACTGATTGAGTCTGCGGCGGCTAACGTAAGTGTGGATTAAGTCTACAGCTCACTGAATGTTGAGACTGGGTACGCCCTACTTGTGTAAGCAACAGAATAAAATCCTCCAGTCCAAACCAGGTCAGAGTGCCATTGGCAGAAACGGGCCTAAATAATGGCCTGGGGCAACAGTTAGTTGTATGCGTCAGACCAATTAAAGTAACTACAGCATGTTTTAGGAACACCAAACAGGTCGCAATTAACTCCTTCAGGATGGGTGTTGCTGTGGTACATGTTTGATGTTGTGTTTAAATGGAGCGAGGAACTTTCCACTTGCAGTGACATGGGCTGTAACGACTGGATTTTGGGGCCCTGCACAGGACCAGAATGTCCAGACAAGGGAAACCTCTTTATTGAGACAAAAAAAAAACAAGGCAGACAAGTGAAGAATCTGAACCAGTTGAGCGGCCTTCCCTGCCTCCCTGGAAGCATGTTGCTTTGTCTGGTGCTGGTCTCCCCCGTTATCACTCTGCAGGCATGAGTTCACTGATTAAATTGTACGCATTACGCGAATCATTGAATTTCTGCTTCCTAAGCAGAAGTGATATTGTGGAGGAGGTGTTGCTGGGAGTGGGAAAAAACCGCACCGGAGCGTGTAATCTGCCCGTGTCAGCAGCGCATGAAGCCACGACGCAGCAGTGCCCTAGCAACTGTGGCCATGGGGGTGGGGGGGGTGGGTGGGTTGTGTGTCTGTGTTGTGCCAGAGACTTCAGACACCTCATTGAAAGCACCACGTGGAGGAACGGTGCATATCAGAGTGTTTGTTGTTATCGGACTCCATCATGTGGGGCAGTGTCCTTCTTGTGGCGCATTTAAGTAAACAAGGTTGGCAAGAAACAGAATTTAGCATTTTAAAGGAGCCAGTGTTTGAGCGTAAGGCTGATTTAGATATGGTTTTGACGTAGGACTAGGGTGTGTCCCTGTGACCTTGTAGCAGTGAGTCAGTGAGTGTTTAAGTATTGTAAACACTGTGCTGTCTTTCTTTATTGATGATGTTATTCTCTCCATTTGATAGTATTTGAATATGATACAGAAGTCCAGCATGTTGTTTTTTTTTTTTTTGTTTTACACACATGCACATGCACACACACTCACGATTTTATCATTGATGCCAGTGTACTAGACATTTACTATTGTAAATGCTAGTATTCCAGACATCCTGTTAATTGGCTTCTGGGGTCTCCAGTTATGACGATTGTAGATGCTTCATTCGGACAGTGAAGACTTTACAGATTGCTGACATGTTTGTGCGTGTGGCCAAAGACAGCTATAGTTATAGTTATAGCTATAGCACAATAAAAATGGCTCTCACGTTAATACAATTAAATAAGAAATTTTCCCTCACAGTGTTACCAGGTTTCCTGCTACAGGAACTATCTGGACACCTGCCACCACTGCCTGGGACAAACAAAATTGATTCAAATATAAGTTTCCCAATAAATGTGTGCTAATGTGTTAAATTCAAGCAGATTCACTACATATGTTTCACAGTCCGTTTGCTACTTCAGTTCAAAACTGAGGAACGGAGGACTAGCTCCGCCACAGTGATGAAGCATCAAACTTTGTAGCATTGTCTTAAGTGCAGATATGGTATATACCTGATGTAAGTTTTTCCTTGTGGTGCACGTGAGCAATGTCTTATAGTTTTCTGTTGGTTCCCGAAATATAATATTCCTGTCGGCCAACAGCTGTTTATACCCGTCCACTTTCAGTATTAACTGAATCACTTCAGCTGTGGTGACCCCTAACTGCATTCCTGCCGCCTATTTAAGGCAGTCCGTTTCCCTTGGTAAAGAATTTGCGGCAGAGGTTGCTGCTGTAGCTTTAGTTTTAACTTTGGCTGATGAACCCATAGGGCTAATTCACTGTAGTGAGTTAAATTTCAAAGAAATTGTTTTTCCACTTGCTGTAAGCTCTGTTAAATTACGGACATTTTAATTAAATTACTGATAAAATCCTTTGTTATATTTGAGTGTACAAATATATACATCAGTTGGTGCAACGTGAATGTTAGAAGAAATGAGATTGACAAGGAGAAGAGAATGGGGGGGGAAATCGCAATGAACAAGTTGCGGCCTTTGGAGAGGAAGCATTTGTGTTGAACGGGGTGATGAGTGAGGCTTGTTGGGTGGGGGTGGGGGTGGGTGCATCAGCAACGGTGAAATGCATTGCTTGGGGGGAACGTGAACTTAGAATGGGGGAAGGTAAAACACAGCTTTAAAGGGAACGGATGTAGAGCAGGGAAGGTAAAACGATGTTTAGAGGAAACACAGATTGTAGAACAGGGGAGACACAGTGTTCTCTTGGTGAGTAGTTACGACCTTTGTGTGGCTGGAAGCTAATGCTAGTTTAATTTTTTTTTCTGTTTTGTTTTTCGTGTTTCTTGGCTCTGCTTTTCATGGCTTTTTATCTATAAACCAGCACACTTCCTAGATGGGCTCGTTCGGAGAGGAAGCCTGCGTGCTGGGACCTGCCGCACAGACATCACTTATTCCAGAAAGGTTGAAAATGCGAGGGGGGCCGGCGAGGAGGAGGGGTGGCGGAGAGAGATGAGCTGGAGAGATTTACGGCTCTTTATTTTTAAGTATACAGGGGAACAGATGTGGGCTTGAATTGTCCGATCCTTTAATGCAGCACGGTGTCTGGAACCGTAGATGAATAGAGGAAAGAGACAAACTTTGACTCAGTGAAGGGAGCAGTAATTAAGTTGCGGCTGATGAGGCGGTGTTCAGTCCCTCAGCTATGCAAATTAGAGAGGGTAAATTTTATACTGTTTTACTGGTTAATCCCTGAGAGCTGTCTTAATGATTGACTCGCTGACAGCGGGTAATGCAGACTTCAGAGAAAGGCAGCATGTGTATTGAGTTAGTTTGAGCAAAAGCTCAAATTGAAGCCTTTGTAAAACCATATGCACAATGTCAATTCCCCTCATCACAGCACTAACATTTACCATTCGTATTGCCTAATTGCAGAGTAACTGCCTTTTCCACACCTTGTTGTTGGAAGCAGATGAGTGTACACTGATGCAGTTGAATTTTGGATTCATGTTATTCATGTAAAAAATAGAAACCTGCTGCCTTTATTTAACTTCAGCATTTGGCTGAAATTTGAATTTTTGTATCTTGGTGAAGCCTCAGGAAAACAGAAGCAGCTGTTTTATGTACAAAATTGCATTTCATGTCTTAAATCTAATAACTGCGCACATTTTTCTGGCCAGTGCTGGCGTCAAGCATGTTAAATTTTGTTGGAAGAAGCAGGGTCTGCATGAAAAGGCCCATACTGAAAAAATATATTCCCTAAATCTCTCCAATGTCCTGTCCTTTTCATCTAAAATGAAAAGTAAAATTTCAAATATCCATGCTTTGGAGCATCTTCTCGTCCACTTCTTTGTGTGGGTTAAGAAAAGCGGAAATCTCCCCTCACAAACAGAAGCATTTGAAACCTGGGGCAGTAGTGTGATGTAGTGGTAAAGAGCAGGACTTGTAGCCCAAAGGATGCTGGTTTGATTCCACAGTGAGCCACCGCTGTTTTACCTTTGGTCAAGACACATAACCCAATTGCTCCAGTAAATATCCGGCTGTGTAAAATGGATGATACACAAACTGTGTAAGCTGTTATAGATATGTGTTTGCTAAGCCAACATCAGTAATAATGATAATGATAATATTCATGTAAAAATCCCTTGGCTTCAACAAAACATCCCGACAGCATGTCCTTAACAGTAATTTTCTCCACGCTGGTCCCCATGGGGAGGATATTGTGCCGGAAAAGTTTCTGGATTTTCTAGATAGTCACCAGATAGTCAGCTTGGAATCCCTCATATTGAAAGTTCTGTCTCTGCCGGCATTGAGGTTAAATTTGCTGGCTCGTTATGAATGTTATCGAAGGGGCGCAGTCTGAAAACATGGTATAATCAGCACAGGACGCCAGAATCTCCTGTTACTAACTAGTTGGTGTGGGTAGAAGGAGCGGAGGAGCTTCATCTGGTCTTGATGGAACATCTGTGCATTTGCTTTCTCTCACTCCACGCTGGCTCTGTTGGCTTGTCTGTGTGGTTGAGTCTCTTGTGGTAAAGCGCTGAACTGGTGGTTTTGAGGTATGCCAGCTTTGGTTTGCGGATCTTGTTCCCCACTTCCGTTCCAGAAGTTTCACATGAATATGTCCACGCAGTATTTCCTGTTTCAGTCTGTTTATATGAAATACTTTCATGCTGTATTTCTTCATGGTGATTTGAGTGATGTCATGTTCAATAAGTTTGAGGTAGAAATTAGTTGCTATGGTGTAACGGCTTAGAATTTTTGAAAACGGACCTGTTCTGTGTTGAGAAGGTGGCATGTTAAAATGTAGTAATAAGAGGAATCTGTTAAAATGTGCTTGTAATTTCAGACATCACTTTTTTGAATGCTTATTTATAATATTATTTCAGTCAAATTACAGTATTTTCCACTTAATTTAGTATATTCTGAGAAGTCACACTTCACTTGTTCCATTTCACTTACTGTCACACCAGCCCCATTTAAAAAAAATCTTCATCTGCTGATGAAGAATTTGAACAATGACGGAGGTGTCCCCCAGAGCATATTTCTCCCTCTGGAATTTGGAGGAATCCCTACACTTGAATGAAGGCTGGGGCCTGACAGTGCATGGATGTGCAGCCCAAATGGTTTGAGGTTGCACAGCTGGAATCTCTTCCCCCACTGCGTGCTCTCCCAGAATGCTTTGCCCTCCCTCAGCCAGCCGAAGAGCACCCTCCCCCAAGCCAGCTCTTGTTAGAGCTAAGAGACTGACACTGGACAAATACACAGGAGTTGGATTACCTGCTACTTCCGAATGTGTGAGGAGCTGTCTTTCTCTGCTGCTCAACAGAAATGGAAGCCCACAAATGTTTGTCCATTGTGGTCGTCAAAGACAGGATAGCAGAGGAACATTGCATTATTGTAATGGGAAGACAGAGGAACATGGTGGTCCTGAGATGGGCTGTGTGAGATAGTTTGTGTTCCGTTCCTTTAACTCCCAAACCCTCTGTTTGGGTTTTGTTGAGGTAACGTACGTGTGCGGACTAGCCTTAGTATTTATCACATTGTGCTAATTCCTGTGGTAGGGGGCCAGGCCTGACGGTACAGTGCACCCCTCCCCCTCTGTACACGCACGCATCAGTATCTTACCTTGTGGAAATGCAGATGGTTTCCTCAAAGGGTGTAAAACAGCAATTAAAACAACTGAAATGTTTAGGTGGTTTAAAATGTTTAAAATATGTACACAATGACAGCAGTTCAGCATTAAAATAAATTCACTTTGACACACACGTTCATTTAACTTCAATAACATTTAAAGTTAAATGAACTCATGCCTCCTTTAACTACTTTCAACTGCTGTACTTGATCAGTATCGGAGCTACTACTGGTCACCATATTTCCCCCCAGATATGATTTCACGCCAGTGCATGGGTGCAGAGTATCCACACACGCGCCAGCATTTCAGCGCTCTCATTGACTGCATTATGTTCATTGTGCATTTCCCATGTTAAATTGGAATCACGGGTGAAAAGCAACCAGTTATCTTCTTTTTTTTTTTTTTTTTTTCTTGGCAAGCATAGTGATCAGGGTGGTTGGTAAATTATGTGCCTGTGAAAATATGGGCTGTTTGTTCCAACAAGATCCAGTTGTCACCGCACACATCTCAGAACTCCCCATCGGAGGCGTGCTTCTGTAATCCTGGTTGATCCATGCACGGGGCACTCAGCAGTGCGTCTGCAGAGGACACTCCACTCTGCATCTGTCCAGCTTCACCGAAGGCTGCGGAGAAGGGACTTGTGGGTAGACAGGACCGGCCACTGCCCACAGCCAGTCCTATGGATGAGTCCCTGTGGTCGCGTACAGGCATACACGCTCATGCAGGGCCCCTCCGTTTCAAAACTGGAGAATCTCAGTCTGTTTCTGCTTTTGGTTTGGCAGCTGCAGCCCATGTGCTTATGAAACGGAGGCTGTTGCTCGTTTGCAAATGTTAAGAGGGTGGAGAGAACTGGCGAGGTAGTCAACACATCTGCTCCCCTGGTAATTGGAACATGGCTTATTAAAAAGGGCTGTTTAACGGTTACAGGAACATGCAAGACAGATTCTGCCACTAGGCTTCTTGCCATTGTCCCAAAACTGAGAAACCAGCATTTTAGTTACAGGAGCAGTTCCTAACGATCCCCTGGGTGGGTTTCACGAGAGCATAGACTAAACAATGGCCATAAACCTCTCAATGGGAGCTGAGGATTTCTAGTGCTGGTCACTGGGAGTGGAACTGCAGTGTGGGAAAGGCTAGAGGAGTTGTTTTTTTTTTTTTTTTTTTTTTTTCTTCCTGCCTCTCCACTAAGGCCCTGATTAGTTCCCAAGGTCACCTGGATCAGAGGCTGGGAGACTTTCCCAAGCTGCATGAAAAAAAAGGGCCTTGTCGTTTCTCAATCGCGGCCAGCTGCTACAAATTATACCGGCAGCGACAGGAAGAAAAGGAGGCAGGTAAGCCCTATTGTTAAGTGCTGAAAGGTATGGTCTCTGTGTGGGAAGCATGCATTTACACAGGATACAGTCGCCAGGCTTACTGTAGCTCAGGCACGTGTGTGATCTCATCCTTGATCCAGCGGAGATGAAATACCTGGCACTGTCTTTACTGAAACAGACGGCAGTGGTGCAATATGGCTGCTCGTGAGGAGCACATTGAGTAGTGTTTCCTTGTACTGCGCTACAGCAGAGGGATAGAATCAATGCTGACACCGGCCCTCGCTCTCATTTTAATTCATATCTATGATCATACGGTGTTCCTTTAGATTTTGAATGTACTCAACCTCGCCTAACGGGTACAGGGACCGAATGAGGGAGTCTTGATTTGGATTGTCTGATTAGCTGTGGCTCTCATTCGCTGAGAGCTGGCTGTGATCAGCCAACATTGTTTTCTCCTGTTCACAAGTGAAAGAATCCATTTGTATTGAAAGGGTCCTGGTGGCCTGCTGTCCTGTGGAGAAACAATCCTGTTGTGTTCTACAGGGCAGTAGCACATCGCGGCTTGTGGAGTTGCACCACAACACGTCATTCAGTAACGCTACAGTTCTTATGTTGTTATTTACAGCAAGCGACCCAGTTGTCCCTGCATTGAGGTGCTAGATGTGCTTTGTAGCTAGATTCAGAGCTAGCCTAATGTCATGGTTGGGTGTCTTTTTTTTTTGACTGGCTTTGAAGTTTGATTTGGGACCACAGTAGCATTGACGAGAAACAGCCTGATCATAGCTGCTTTCACGGCTGAGTTACAGGTGATAATGCTGGGGAAATATGTGGAAATTACAGAACGCCGGTGCCAATTCAGCAATAATGTAACTAGAGAGGTAGCCAGCATGGGTTTGCTTAATTGGTTTTGTGCTGAAACAACATTTCCCTTATTGAAACCTTAATCATTGTTAATGTTTCCCCGCAAATATACAAGCATCATACTGTTTGCTGTATATTTCTTCACAAGTAGTTTTCATTTTTTGTGAAGGTAGCAGACTACAATGAAAGATCCTGACCGATTTATATAGTCTTGCCATATGGTATAAGGAATATCACGGAGTCTGTATAAGGGCTTTTTGCCGTGGTTTGTCCAGCACAACACCTTGAAGTGTAATTATAAAATAAATTCTGAAGTGAGTTTTCCTGAGAAAACTGTTCACACTTGTCAAATTTTACATGATTATAAGTTAATGGAAGTTTTCATACAACAGTTCTACTTGTCGCTTAAAATCTGAGACATTTTCTGCAGCACTTGGAACATTTACTTTTAAATTTAAAGGGAGTCATGTTTATTACCACAAGCTGCAGCTCAGCGTGAAACAGGATATGAATTTGTCGCTGGCCATAGAACAGCTGTGGGTCCCGCTGAGTTTTTGTTCAAGACGTGGCACAGAAAGACTGCAGCCATTGAAGATTAGTTGTATTCATACTCTTGGTTTCTTTTCATCGGTTGTTTTCCAAACTACAGTTTCAAACAGGGCTTTTGAAATGGCCACAGCTTGGTCTATGAGAAAAGTGGTGTTTAATAGAAGGCTCTAGTTTTCTAATGCAAGTAGGTCTGAGACCACAGACAGAGATTGAAGAGAAAGTCTTTAGTGTAAGCTTTGTATAATTGCAGTGGGGGAAAAATTTATTTAAAAATTTTGGAGCTGAATATTTTTGAGATGGCAAACGCAATGACTTGCCCTGGTACAGTCGGTGGCTGTCCTTGTTGGGGGGAGGGGGGATGTGGCTATTTGGGGACCACCCAGACTGCAGGTTCTTTACGCCTCCACCTCAGAATGACAAAGGCCACGTCAGTCCCTAATCTGGGGAGCGCTTCCTGTGACACACTGAGAAGAGGTGACAAGAGTCATCGCAGCAGCACCGCTCCCAGTGCATGGGACAAGGAAGCTCACTCGCCATTCACCCCGTGCGTTTGCTCTGATTGAATCCAGATGACTGCCGCCCCGTAAAACAGCATGTGTACTTTACTCAGCTAATTACTGGCAGTAAAGTGAGATGGAACCAATAAAAGGCAGGCGTGGCGTTTTAACCCGGGAAAGATAAAAACCGGGCTATCTCTCAAGTGGGCTGCATAGCTGTCGCAGTGATGCATTGAGGGCGTTCATAGACGTCATGCGGCATTATTTTTGAAAATTATATTATCCTTGTGTATATTATTGTAAACGCCTGTTCCACTCACCATTAGTCACTTTATTGGTCATATTGGTTTAAATGAAAAGTGAAATATGTGGTTGACCAGCACAGTAGGAGCAAAAACAGAGCTAGAAAATAATATTTTTGGTGCTTTTAATTTTACCTTTGTCAAAGTCATACAGAAGCCTGTTAAAATGGACTAAAATTGTTTTGAGCATAATCATATTTATTACCAGGTGGTTATTGTATAAATGCGCTTCACTCAGTATTGATTCATGATGTAACATCCCTTAAAATCTGCAGTTTGTGGCAAATCAAGCATGGAGCTGCACTCCATATCCACAGTGGTGTTTCATAATTGTTTAAATGTCAACAAAGTAACCAAAAAAAAATTCCAACAAATGCATTTCATCTGTAAGTTTCTTAATCTTATCAACAGACATCAATTTTGCATGCTTCAGAAAATTCCAAATTACCTCAATCTTCAGTCTTCGGTCTTGCATATCTGCAGACTGAAGTAATTTCTCAAAGCAAGATTGACCGTGAAATAGGCAGCTTGGCTAATAAAGTGCTACGAAACATGTTCAGCCCATTTCTCATATAGACTGGGTGAGCTGGCGTGTATCTCTGTGGGAATGCCCTGGGTAGCATGCGGTGATAGAATACACTGCTTTGGTCTTATGTCCTTTCACAACTGCTTTCACTCACCCCCTCCTGGCCTGTGGAAATGTAAGGCACCAGGAGCACTTCCTACTAAAGCATTTCCCTCTCTTTCCTAGGGACTAGTTGAATGTTCAGTTTAAATTGAGATCCAAAATGTAATTTTACAGTTTTAGGCAGAGCAAGATCGTTTTCAAAGCGTGGGCACTTGTTCTCTTTCAGCCTCTCATGTTCCCTCCAGTGGCGGCCACATTTGTGCCCACCCATAGCTCATTCCCTGTGAACCGATGGCTGTGACTGTGGGTAATGTTGAGGAATACGACATATGCTTTGTACACAAGGTTAGAGCTAGGTAATTGAGTAATACCCTGCCTTGTCCCAATTATGCCTGTTTCAGTATATAAAGAAGGGGGGGGGTGATTAACCAATCAACCTGCTAATGAGCTACTGAAGTAAAAGGGACCTCATATGAACCGCATTCCATCGAATGAAGGAATGCATAGTTCATTTAGGTGAAGCTGTGAAACGTTAATGTTTAGCGCAGGTGGAGAATTGTGGCAGAGGTTCTCTCTGCGGCGTTACACAATACAAGCAGAAGCGCAGAAAGTGTGGGGCCTATCGCTCTCTCCGGCACGGCAGATAATGCCGTTAATTGGCTGGTTGAGCAGCAGCTGAACTTTGGTAGAAAACAGACCCGCTGTCAGGTCCTTCAGCCGGTGCTGATACTGGAGCAGGAAGAGGAAATGGCAGCGGCATGGCTTTGCAAGCCTGCTGAATTTCTCCTCTGGAGGGTAATTGAACCAATTTTCTCTATCGCCCTAAACGGCTTTCCTTATCCTGTTAGATTACTGGTCAGACGTTTTAGATTGTGCTTTTTGGACACCTGCTTTCCCACAGGCAACGCCAAATAACATTTTAACTGGTGAGGAGGGGGAGGGAGTGTCGAGGTCATTTTACGCTCTGCTTCCCTTTGTTTTATTTTGACATTTGACCTCAGAGTAATTTTAGTTAATGTTTTGAATGTTTAACTTTACACTCAAGTAAATTACAAAGTCATGATTCTGTGCCGCCGAATATATTTTTGTATTGCTCCCAAAAGATATGTTTCTCTGAGCACAAGAAGCTCTCTACTTTTTAAGCCCTGATCTGTGATAGATGGCTTGTTATTCTTCAGACTGTTCTATGTAACATATGGAGTGTCGCTTCAAGCAGAGGCCATACAGAAAAAGCTCTGTGCAACGGATGCTAATTGTGATTAACACTGGCACTTTAATGGACTGCTGAGCAGTGTTTACTGATAAAACACCCTCGGTTTCCTGCAAAACAGTTTGGGACATGAAAATGGCTGTATGTAAGAAAAAGTGTTTCTGTGTTGATACCTAAAATAGAACATTCAGCGTGATATTATAAACTGACTACTGGCTACCGGTTAAATACCTTTAGAAACCATTGTTTCTTGCCCTTAATGTTTTCCATAGATTCATCAGTGCTCTAGATCATTTGCTTTTGCCTGTGCCATTTTAAAACTGTTAGGTTACCAATGTATTGAGTTGCATCTAAAGGGTTGGAGTATTAACTCCACTTATTATTGCTATATTGAAGATTTTCTGTATTAAGGCAAAACATGGAGGGAATGGGGGAAAAAAGTGTGTATATATATATATAAATATTTGCTGTCCAGTTTGCCTATAGCTTTCAGGCAAATTCCTAATCAAACCCTTATGTCAGCAATTTTATTTTGATTAGGCACTTTTCGAGGTGAGTTATGCCACATCAGTTCAGCCATGCAAAGCCCCGGGGTCTCTATCTCTATCTTTTTCACATCTCTCTTTCAGAAACCAGAGACGTCACTGGCCTGGTTTCCACAGCGAGCGCTGAAACATACCCCACCGCTTATTTCATAGAATTGCGTAAATGCAGCTGTGTTCATAAGTAAACAAAGAGGGTTCGTTTTGCACTTGGGGGCAAAGGCTAATCGTCTCGCATTAGAGAATTGATTTTAAAACTTCCTGCACGGATCGTCTTAATTTTTTCCAGACTTAAAAAAAAAATGCCCCTCCCCCATTTTGTTTTTACTTGGCCAAGTATTCTGCGGAAAGAAGAAAAAAAATTCCTTGAAAGATACAAGAAATACCCTTCCTCTGGCAGTAGTGAGGACCGTAAAAAACCTGTGATTAATGTCTGCCTCTAATGCACCGTTTTCTTTCATAGGAGTAGTGAATGTGAGCCTTGGAGATTTCTCTCTAGGTCTGAAAGAATGTCCTTTTGTCCATTGAAGGAAATGCTCTCTGCGTGATACAAGCCTGCATTCCCATATCCAAGTGTCTTTGCCATTACATGGTTGCTGCAGATTCTTTTTTTTTGGGTGGGGGGATCATTCTTTTGGAGGTTCTCTTGGATACATGTGTGTCTGAACATGTGAGACAGGAACTTTTGGGCTGGTAATTCCTTCCCTTTCACTGCTGTATGCTGCAGTAGCTAAAAGCCCCATGATCAGTTACTGCAGAACTGATTTTAGACAGCAGGGTCCTCTAGGATTAAGGACTGCATCAGAGCGCTCTGAAAAGTGATCTCTTATGTTGACCATATGAAGTCTCCAGGCAGAGTTGTGTGTGTGTGTGTGTCGGGAGCTTATGGTATGCACATGGATTGAGGTAGGGGTCCTGATTTGGCGGTGTTGCCCCCCAGGAAGGCGCCGCCTGTGGCACTTACCAGGTGCCCTGCCTGTAATAGGCTGGTTTATCTTTGGCGGACGCCTGACATTTCCCTTCTGAGCTGGGCTCAGGAGCTCAGCAGTTAGCCAGTGTGTGAGTCCATTAGATCGTTATGTACGCCTAAGACTCTGCTTTGTCTCATGGTGTCCCATACATACATCAGAATAGGATTCCCTGCTTGTATTCAGGCCTTATAGCTTTCCCTGTCTTTGGCTGTAGTACAGTGGGGAAAGTAGTGCTGTGGAGTTAGGAGTAGTGGAGTAGTAGTGTTAGTGGTGATGGAGATGGAGTGTTGCTTGTGATTGTGGAGCAGTAGCAGTGGTGACGTAGTAGAAGTGTTGCAGGTCTTGTTGCATTGAATTACTTGCATCCCATGGTACACTGCCAATCTTGAGGCCACATCCAGTGTCACATGCTCTACATCTGTGTGTTATTACTTTGTGGATGAAGTACAAAAAGATGTGCCTGTTACATTAACTGTGTTCTGGAGTTTCTGTGTTTACGATGAGTGTAAGCATCCCTTGGAATAAAAAGGGCTGCTACTTATAAGAGGGTTGTTCTGCTTATTGGTCCTAGTCTTTAACATGGATATCACAAGATCAGAGAGAACCCTTGCCTCTCATAGATAGTGGCTGATATAGTCTCACAACTGCATTTATTTTATACCAAAACTTAATTGTAAAAAAAGTAAAGATTACTGAATTACCTTTTTGTCCAGAAGCCAGACAGAATTAAAAGTGCTGTGAGCCGGGTATCAGTGGTGATTCTGAAAGATCTCTTCAGGAAAGGAGTAAAATGAAGCCAAGGCCAAAAGGCAAATAAGCCTATTGCTAAGCCTTCCAGGATATGAGTTTGCTTTTCTAGTTTCAAGAGATAAAATCAACTTTTTGGCATGTATTTGTTTGGGTTTTTTTCTAAAGCTGAACTGAGTGCCAAATTAAACAGTTTTATTAAATCTTGAGCGAACTGTGTACGTTACATTAGAGTCTGTCACGTCTGTTTCAGATTTACCCAAGAGAGCCGTAGTGCAAATGTTTACAGTCTTCGAAATGACTTTCCATCTTATCTTTTTTGGAAAATCTCTCTACATTTACCCAATTACAATGATGGCATATTCCCATGTGTACCATGTGTAACAACAGCGTCCTTTTCATTTCTCCCCTTGCGAGGTTGTTTTTTTTTTTTGTAAATTAAGTTTGTCATCTTCCTTCTGGCTGGCTCATACCTCTCAGGTTTGCTGTGAGGTTCATACTGTGTATTTGTGTGGGGTGGCCAGGTATAGGCCTGCTTAACTACACATCAAAATTAGCGGAACAGTGCTTTATTTCTTGGTACACTGATAAAAACGGCTTCCTCACCAGCCTTGTCTTAAACATGACTCCTCTTATACCATCTCACAGTCCTTCTCATGCATGCTGTGCTAAACAAATGGGAGAAAAAAGCTCATTCTAGTCCTGAGGATTTGGGCCGAGAGTCGCTGCACCACAAATGGGGCGTATTACCGTTATTTTTGTTGCCATGATTGGAGGCAGTCATTCAGCCACCAGCCAATGGGTGGCAAAAGGTATTTGTGTTGGGTGTCTAACCACTAAGAATAGGTTGCAGCAAATACTTGCTTGGGTTAATAAGGCACTGGTCCCCAAGCAGTGAGAAGGCAAGCATTCGGTTTGAGATCAGACAGCTCGCCGCCGTCGACCCTGTAGATAGGCCCTGTTCTGTATCACTGCTATTTCCACTCTGCCTGTATAAATAGGTCCTTCAAGGATATGTTGGCTGAGCTGGAAGCTTGCACAGTAAATCTAGATCACAGAAAACATTAGCAGTTACTAGTGGGTATGTTGATAACACTATTGTATCTTGATGCAGAGAAATGGGAGGTTTGAATGATTATTCAAATACTTAAAGCAGAGAACAGTCATTCTCAGGTAAACTCAGTCCTGTAATTTTTTTTTTTTGAAATAGAAAAAGTTAGGAGCAACCAGACAGATTGGAGCTCTGAGTGTTTTATGGCAGACTTTCAAACTGTGGAAGTCAGTGACCAAATGTTCCTGCATTAAAGAAAGGTCAGCCATTGTATTGTAATTAATGAAATCTCCTACAAAATGCCTCTCCATGTCCCTCTGCCCTGCTTCGTGTCACTTTGAAGTAGGCTTTTCTCCGTCACAGATGACAGTCAAGGGGGCACACAGGCATTTTTGTTCTTTGAATTCCATCCTGCTGGCGTGGAGGAGAAGGCTTCAGTTTGACACTTTGTTTGAAAAACAGGAAAACATTTGTATGCCCCAGTCAGACATGACAGCTTGAATAGGTGCTGAGGCATGTTTTCCATTGCCTTACTGCCAACAGCACGACGGTATTAATACCAAACCCTGTAACTGCTGGTACTGCTTGGTTTCTGTCTGAAGTGTGTACATTGCTCAGTAAAACACAGTGCTGTTCTCCATGTACCCTTGCTGAGTGTTATAGTTTTTGTATATGATGGTAGAGCTATCTTTAAGCAATGTGGAATTAGAACTACCCTGGAGCTATGTAGAGCTAGAGCTACCCTGAAGCTTTGTAAAGCTACCCTAGGAATGTCTAGAGTTAGACCTATCAGAGTTAGCTCTAGGGTACGTCTAACTGTAGATAGCTATGGTCAGAGCCACCCTAAAGATATCTACAGTGACAGCTATCCTAGAGCTCAGAGTCAGAGACAATGAGACAGATGAACACAGGGACAGAGAAGGTGATCTCTAGTCCAGGTTTCTACTTTAAGACAATTTGAGACTTTTTTGAGTTTTGTACCCTGTCAGTGTGACATAAGAGAGGAGAAAAATGTCCAGTTTCTGCTGTGCTTTGTACAGTTTACTTCACAAATCCTGTGTAGTTCTGACACTGTTTGCGGATGCCCAAGGAAGGCTAACGCATTCAGTTGATTTTATACCAGGAAAATGTCCTCTTTATGCCAAAGTTGGGACTTATAACGAGCTGTGCCTTGTATACTAATATATATTTAAGTATACACATTAAAACACGCATTCCCTAGAGATGTGGCTTGGCTAGTTCTAGTTCTATGCTTGACCTCTGATATTTTTGACACAAGTATACTTGACTAGTGAGGTTTGGTACCCACTGACCAACATTACCCAGTAAGAGCTTGTATATAGCTGCCTTAGTCAGCTTCCTGAGAAAAGGTTATTGGTTTGATTTCCAGGTACGTCACTGTTGTACCATTGAGTTGCTTTAGGAACTGCCCAGCTGTATAAATGGATGACATGTAAAATTTTAAGCTATGCAGTTTAGTCTGGATAAGAGCATCTGTTGAGCGAGTGTAATGTAATGTGAAAATGTTTTGTCAGACATGCGCCCTCAGCTGTGAATGGTGACTCAGCTCGCAGTTAAGTGGGGGGTCTTCCTGTGGTCTGCCTGTGCCCTCGAGGGTTGATGAAGCAGCACACAGTGATGAGGTTTCATTGCATTAAATAGACTCTTAAAAAAAAAAACCAAGTACCTTGGTCATGCAAGAAGGCATATACTCCCTAAGCTTCAGGATGCAAACAGAGTCATCCAGTTATATTGTGTGACTTTGATTCTGCCCTTTTCTAATTCCTTCTTGAAAACGCTTACTGCATTTTGTTTGATCCAAATCATTATTACAGTTTTCTGGGGATCTGACCTTGATTATCCCAGTGTTACAGCTGTGCCAAACTCCTCAGTGACGGACAGACCGCTCACCAGCGCAGTTTTGAGAACTGGCACTGGTTTGTTTGATTGCTGTGTTTTTGTTGTTAAACGAGTTTACAAAAGGTCAGCTGAGCTTCCGGCAAATAAAAGTTGAGCCCCCCCACCCCCCACCGGTGTAATCGGACTCCCAGCTGCAACTTCCTTTGTCTGCCTGGCCAAACACACTCTTCCTCTGGAACAACAGGGGAAATTCCTCACTCTGCTGTGACATTCCTGTCTCTGCAGAGTGGACTCCGGCTCTCGAGTCTCGCCAGGATCCCTTCCATACACCTAGCCTGGCTCTGCTCCCAGCTCACTGTACCCGGGCAATGCAGAAAATCCACACTGTCACTGATTGGCTGTAGTATCCTGAACACAACATCTCCCTTCTGAATCCACGCACACGCGTGCACACATACACACACACTCGCACTCTTTTTAGCCCTTTTTAGCCTTGTTTTCCCCCAAAACTCCACCAGATGTACAAAAATCACTATTTGTATTTGCCTTGTTTATAGTTGTTTATAGTGTGAATTCAGATTCCTCAAACTATTTATTTTAATCCCCTGGGTTCCCCACTCAGCTAGTTTTTGGTAGAGGAGAAAGCAGGAAAACAGTCTACATTTTGCATTTTAAATTCTGAAATACAAAATACTTTTTTGTTTTTACTGTTTGAATACAGGTGCAGGGCATGTTTAATCTCTCTTCGTCCCTTTCCTGTTTTCCCTGAGGTAGCCGTGGAGGTCTAAAGCAGGAAACTGGCCATATTTGCAAGTATAAGAAAGTTAATTCATGCGGTTTAGGGAAGATTTTGGTGTAATTTTACTGTCAGATGTTCGTTCTGTCCCCTCCTTGTCCTCATCACTTGTTATTTCCAATGAACTTTGCTAGAGGGTTTTCTCTAGTTGTTTGACATGGACCACCAGCACCTAGGATTTTTACATGATTGCCTGTTTTCCCAACAGCTTGGTTATGTATTGTCTTTTACAATATATTATTAAATGATACAGCATTTATATTATTTTTTTGTCAAGCTTTTAATAGGTTGGTATTTGGATATAATCTAATGTGCACCACTACATAATTTTGTTAGTGTAAACAGTGTATCATATTGGTGTGGAAATGAGTTTAAAAGAGTGGATTTGACATTACATTACATTACATGAGTATAGCGGATACTCATACAGAGTGACTTCCAGCACAGTGGAATATAAGTGTATCCATTCAATTTACATGAGCAACAGTGTCAGACCAAGATAACAACACTCCCAGACCAGTGAGCGTGAGCATAGGATTTAAGATTCTGTTGCATAGAACTAAGCCGTCATATTTTCATCTGTGTAACCTCCTTGATTTCTTTAGCCTAAAGAGAGGAAAAAAGGCCTGTTGCACTGCCTCTGTGGTTCTGACATATCCTGCCTTAATCAGATGTTAAATTATCACTGCATAGGCTCCTATTGTTCCACAGATGAAAGGCCATCTAAGAAGCAGCCATTAAAATGAAGAGCTTATTAAAGCAAAAAATGCAGTTGGTCGAGGAATGTGTGCCGTGGCGGCGCACTTTTAAGTGGCAACCCCTTTCAGTGTGAACCCACACAGGCGACCGGGGGGCTCCTCCGCAGATCTAATCAGATAGGACTTTACTGGAGCTTAGGCCGCCACCATCACCCTGCCCACCCCCCACCCCCTTCAAGCGCTGCCACTTCACAAAACCCTTTGTTGTCTGTATCTTGGAGGGGGGGGGTGACTTAGTTGATGGGTCAGCCCCCCGCCCCGCCCTTCAGCCGTGCCACCCCACTGTTCTCGCAGAGCCTTGAAGAGAGGGCTACTCTGACGATCCGCACTGTAATGGCTTCTCACAAAGGCCTAACTACAACCTGTTTGCTCTCCATTCATCAGTGTTTACTTTGAAGTTTAAACTTAACATTCTTTCCTCCCGGAGCTAATTGAAAGCTCGGTGTCAGGCCTGTGGGTAGTCCTCCGCATGCCTAAATCAAAGCGTTTCTTACCTGGAGCACTCAAAGGGCCCTACAGCAAGGCCGGGGATGTGTGACTAAGGGTATTCAGCAGCTTCCACCCCTTTGCGTTATTTCAGGGCAAACAGGACTTTACAGAATGACAGAGTCTGCAGGGGCCTCTAAGGGTCATAGCCTCAAGTTCTAGTGGCAGAGGTGAAAAGCCCCCCAAAATGTCACTCGGTCCAATGGCGGAGTCTGAGGAACCCTGTTAGGGTTATATTCAGGGTTGGCTCTCTGTGGCAGTCAGCTGACCCAGACCTGACCCGTGAAATTTCATTACTCCGAAACCCCCCTCCCCATCAAACACTTGCTGGAGCAAGTAATGCTGTCACAGCCGGGGGCCCGGGACACCCAAACCGGCACCAATAATCCTATTTCTTCACGTTAAACACTACTTTATTAACTCTTCACACTCACTTGCCCTCATCCTACCAGCAGGCCTTAAGAGTGTAAACAATGTTTTCCTCATTGGATTTGGCTGTACCCCAGAAAAGCTGTTAGTGCGAATGGTGGTGTATTTGGTAGAGATGGAAGAATCACAGTCGAATCGGTGACCAGTTGTGGTAAGGGCCCTGGACCAGGTGGCTTTTGAACCCTTGGTTCAGCCTTTTAGTTCCACTTGCGGCATTGCGCATTTGCATTGAGCGATACTTCTCTGGGAATGCTTTATGATGTGCAGTGCTATGAAAGTACCTCACAAACCCCCTAGTTGACTACCTGTAATTACTAGTGTTTGAGCACTGCCAATTACAGTGTAGCATTACATTGAACTTTATACAAACTTGTGTGTTTGCAATTTGCTGGGTTTAGCTCCACACCTCAGTTGGCCCAGCGAAAGCCCAGCTGTTGGAAAGCAAGCGTGCCTAAGTTCTGTCTGTTAGGTAGAACTGCGATGGGATTAACTACCTCAATTTTGTTTGTTAGATAGCGCTGGCATGGGATTAACTTCCCAGTCACAACCAGGAGGTATGAAGGTGCTAATTTTAAGGTGCAGATGGATCCGTGTAGCACCAAGGAGAGGCGTGTGTGTGAAGCTTCTGAGAAAGGCTCGTTTAGGAATCCACACTGGGACACAGGATTCCCCACATGACGGATGGGGGGCGAATGTGCTGTCGGCCTGGCATTCGGCTCCAAAGGCCTATTTTGGGAGGTCTTGATTTGGGGTGCATAATGATGCCTTCCGTGTACAGTGCTGTTGGCATGTGTAAAATAAGTTTGTAGAAAGACTGGACTGGTACACACTATCGAGGACACCAAGGTTACCCCCTTTTTGTAAGCAAAGGTGTGTGAAATGTTGCTTTAATGTGGGGTGACTGACTAACTTCTAATTATTCCCAGGAACATGTGAATGCAGAAAATAGAAACTGCAGAGTGCATGGCGACAGTTTATTATACCCCAGAGAGGCTTAACACCTGGATTAAGGCCAAAGATCTTTTGGGATACTGCTGCTGGCAGTACAGGAACTGTGAGGATCAGACAGCCAAGCAATCAGGCTAATGTAGTCTTTCAGATGGTTGCAACTTGGGAAAGAATGCAGCCACCCACCCCCATGACTGAAGACCCTTTGGACTACAATTTTCACCACTTTAATAAGGGGTGCCTTCCAGCCACGGTGTACTGACATTACCTTGTACACAGTAAACTTTTTTTTAAATACCTGTTTGCAGCAAACTGGAGTTCCTGTACCGTTGAGATTCATGTGCTGGAAGGTTTTTGCTGAAGTGACTAATTTGTTGTCTGTAAAGGACATTTTCTCCTCCTACCAGCTTGGCTTACTTGGCTGTTGTTGGCACAGTGTTTGTTTGCTTTGAGTTTTTTCTGAATGTCTGGTGGAGTTTGCAGACCCCAGAACTCACGGGAATGGGCTCGTGATGAGCCGAGCTGCAGGAGATAGGACATAGCTCATGAAACTCTATTCAGCCTGTATTCAGTGCAGTCAGTTTAAGTGCATTATTTTATTACATTAAATATTGCCCAAAATTCTGTATCTGTAGTTTGAGATGTTTGGCACTTTTACTCACTTACTGCAGTAAAAGAGTGTATTCATTACATTACATTACATGCCTTTAGCACATGCTCTTATTCAGAGTGACTTCCAGCAGAACATAAGTGTATCCATTCAAGTTAAATGATCAGCAGTTAAATGAGAGTGAAATGAGAATCTATTCATGTATAAATTGCTGCTGTTATATTTTTGGCTAGGCATGATCAGACAGGTGAACTTTACCTGGGCAGTAAAGATGATCTTGGGTGCAGGAAGGTCTGCAGTGGGGATTTATGGTCTTTGGCCTGTGTCATTGTGGCTGACGCTTTCACAGTTTAGCCCAGAGCTGAAGCAAATGGCTCCCTAACAGTACCAAATATTATTTTGCCATTTCTCTCATGGTCAGAGTGCTCCTCTCCTTTTGAAAGTAATAAATCATACAAATACCCAGTTGGTTGTGAAATGGAGAAGAGAGAATGGGTTTGTCAGTGAACTTCAGGACATTTTCACCATGAATGCCAACTAGAACTGTCCTCACATTTGAACCAGATGGTTTATTTAGCCAATGACTGTATACCTTTGGTTTGACGTCATAAAATTCCACATAGAATTTAGAGTTTTTAATGCCTTATACAGAGTTGTTAACAGTTGCCTTGATGAATTTCTGAAATATGAAACCTGTACTACTTGTATGTCTACTGTACACAGGTTTAGACTAAACAAGCTCAAGTTCAAAAGACAGACAGATGGAATCTTAGCATAAAAGAGTCCCAAGTTTGGCTGCACAGAAAGAGGGGGGGAACTTGGATGATGCCTGTTTTTGATTTTTCTATTTTGTTGGCGGGGGGGGTCGTCTTATTTATCTGGTGTGGAAGGTGAGCTTTGAACAGTACCGCTCTCCCACTCGAGCTATCCCAGAGATCTCACCCGGAGCGGTTATCGTTTCGTGCCTTTGCTTTTTGCCGTTATCAGTGCTGTGGGTGGACTGTCTGGCCTTGCTCCCGGAGCACTGCGCTGGCAGGGAGCTTTCATGTGAGCCCTGACGGGGGCAGGCCTCGGAGGTGCGCGTTCTGAAGGGGCTGTAAGTGCGCCGGCAGCCGATTATGGAGATGAGCGGATAGGAACCCAAGACGCGCCTTCCCTCCCCTCTCCTCTCCAGCTTGCATTGAATAATCCCCCTCGGTGCCCTCGCCACCATTGACCCATTTAACTGGCGAGCATTGCCCGCGGTGCGCGGCTGTAACAGTCAGCCCGTTCTTCCCTGTTGGCACCGGCGTTGTGCCTATGAGAAGCCGCACACTCAAACGTGCTCCGTGTTTGGAATGTGCGGGGCCTGCCGGTTTTCTCAATGAGCGTGTGAACTGCCCAATGGCTGTGACCCCGTGGCAACAGGACAGCTCTGAGATCTCGACGTGTCTCACCCCCATGTGACTCGCTTTCCCGTTTCCAATCATGTGATCCCCCCAACCATACACAAGTCTGGGCTAGCAGCACCATAGCAAACTGCTATACCAGTCAATTGTGAGGTGTGCACAGTTTTTCTTTTCATTATTAAGGCAGCCTGTGAAAAATGCTAATGATATTGGACACCTCCTAGCCAGGCATGAAATGTGGGTGGGGTTGGAAACTACTGACCATCATAATATTACATTACATTACTGTCATTTTAGCAGATGCTCTTTTCCAGAGCGACTTACATAGTTTGCAGTTTTACATGTTACTTATTTATACAGCTGTATATTTAATGAGGCAATTGTAGGTTAAGCACCTTGCCCAAGGGTACAACAGCAGTGGTCCAGCAGGGAATCGCACCGGCAACCTCTTTGTGGCAATCTGTGTTCCTTACCACTGCGCTACACTGCTGCAAATGCCCTCGTATGAAGCCTGCTTCTTTGTCTGACTCAGTCTGTTCTGTTTATTCAGGATCCGCTTGGACGTCTTAGGCTTGTTGAACCAATCCGGGGGTTATCCGGGTTATCCGGGGAGAGGGCTTAGCGGTGACAGCGGAGGTGATTTGGAAAAGTGCCTCGCGCAGTGTAGTGGAATGCGCCTCTTTCTGCGACAGCCCATTTTTCCTGTACCTGAGCCGGGGCGAGCGAGGCGGATGCTTTCAGCGACATGCACATGCCTGCAGAAGCATTTCGGCTCATCCCCGGCGCAGAAAGATCCGCCCGTGGTTAGTGGAAAAGGGGGGTGGAGGGGTGAGGTAAGAGGAGCCCCTTTCAAAGCCCCTTGCATGAGTGCGTAACGTCTAGTTGTAAACAGCTAATTATGGGGAAGGGGCCAGATGTGGACAGATTTATAGATGCTGCGTGAAATTGGATGCGCACATCCTTTTAGGTCTGCGCCTATGATGTTAAGCTATTGCACGCAGCTGGAAAGGTGTCTGGGGCAGAACGGGGAAGAACAAAGATGTGTCCAAGGGGCTAAATCAACTGTATGTGTTCTGTAAGTATGCCGAGTATAAGACAATAGATGTCAGTGAGAGCCTGTGGATGGACAGATGGGACATCCTCACCAGCTGCGGTGAGGTTGTTTGTATGCATTGGAACTTTATATATCCAGCTGTATAAATGAGTAACATAAGAACTGTAACCCATGTGGGTCAGTCTGGATAAGAGTGTCTGCTAAATGACAGTAATATAATAAGATGGTTGCGAATCTTTATGCGAATCCAGAACATGAAGGACATGTAACACATGAGGATTCATATCCTCCATCGCCCCATTCAGGGCCAGTGCGATGAGCCTCCAGGACCTTGTTGAAGGGGACACGACGTCCCCCCGCTGTGTGGGGCAGCTATTCGAGGAGGCGGGCTGCGGCCTTGCCTGTCTCAGGCCCTGTTTATGCAGCTGTTTCGGGCCTGGAATCCTCTTCAGAAAACAGGCCTCCATTGCTCCGTGGGTTTTTTTTTGTGCCAGGGTAACCCGTGGGGAAGGGGCTCGTTTTTATTCCCTGTGAACTGCTTGGCCGCACTACTCCGGCAGAGAAATTTTTCCCAAGTCCTGCGTTCAGCTGGGGTTTCCGGATGACTCCCCAGATCACCGCGACCTGGAAGAGACCCGTGGGCTGGAGAGCCTCGGGTGAATGAGCAGCACAAAGCAAACGGAACCACAGCACTCAGTTTAGGACGGCCCTCTGCCTCCCCTGTTCTGCCCTGAGCTCTGGAATGCAGGCGCGCTCGCGCGGGGAGGGGGGCACCCTTGCGCGTCTCCTTTAGACGCAAGGCATCAATGACCTAGACAACAGCTGAAAAAGTTTTATTTTTTTTGACCTTCTGTTGCTCAAAACAAAGTGGGCAGTGTCTGTATCTCTATCTTTACACTGTTCATGGCAGTGGACCAAGGACAAATGAGAGATACTGCCTGTGTGCTTATTTTCAGTTTCTTATCGGGATTCCTGAGGAGTACGTGAGAACAAAGTCATCCACGCAAAAGTGTTGGTTTGAATTACCTGTAAGAGTGTGGCGTAGTGTTACTGCTCAGGGCTTGTAGCCTAAAGGCTGCTGAATCAATTCCCCAGTGGTGCACCGCTGACAGACATGTTTCTTAACCCCAGTTTCCTCAGTAAATATCCAGCTGTGTGAATGTATTGCATGTTTAAAAAGGGAGCTGGTCAAAGTGCTGTGGAAAAACGCATTCTAAAGCAAGCGTAAAGTGCATTTTTTGAAAGGGTCGTCCACTTGGTATGTGCCTGGTGTGTGAGACCAAACACCTTTTCAGGGTTAACATTCAGAAGCTTATCTTTCTGAGAAACATCCGGTTTCCTGCATTTGATAAGTGTGAATTTGAATTATAAGGTCAAGTTTTGAAGGAGGTCAGAGCCAACCTGTAGAATGCATGAATGATGTGACTCTCGAGTTCTGCGAGCACCAAACACTCTTTGCGTAGGCACAGAAAACGTTATTCTAAAGCTTCTGCTTTTTAATAGAGATTTGAAGTCCTTGTGGTGTAGTCTGCCAATTGGCAGTGACCCCTTCTTCCAGAAAGCCAGCAATCATGTTCCTGGTGTCCCTGGTGTTACTTGCTCTCAGCCTGGCTGGGTGAATGGACTTTGTTTCACATACTCCCAGATGGTTTCTGGAAGCAAAGCATTTGAGAATGGGTTTGCACAGTGTGGAATTCCATTGATGTTAGGAAACCGTATTTGTTCAACCAAATACCTACAGTGGTAATCATGACATTTTAAAGAGTATTTCTTTAGACACAAAGCAAAACCCAGCTTTTATGTCTGTGGTAGTCTTAACATAATTTGGACCTCTACCAGCATGTGTGTGTTTGTATTTTGTTCTTTTTTTTTTTTTTACTCTGAAGAGTAAAGCCTCATGTTATGACTAGTTGTCTTGAAATGCATCTTTAATCTCTGCAATGTCTGATTGATGTAGTTCCTATTAGAATGGCAGAAACTGCAAAATGCAAGTTAATTCTAAGACTGAACATTCGCCTTCTATCATACCAGGTATTCATTGCTGCTTGTGAATTTAAGTATTGAATCTTATGAATGAAGTGTATGATGTGTAGTTTATTACAGTGAGCAAAATGATGTAAAACACAAACCAATTTCAAATGGCAGTTTAGTTTCTAAAACATTCTTGACTTAACTTCCTGGGGGTGGGGTGTTACTGCATGTGTCTTTGCTGTGATATGATGGTGCAGCACTAAAGTGCTTTGAAAAGAGCTCACTAAAGCTTAATTACGACTCACCTCGGCCTG